>NC_133335.1:169729589-170457089 GCF_042186555.1 Aquarana catesbeiana
AGACACTGCCTTTGCCCCCCCCACAGAGAGACACTGCCTTTGCCCCCCCCCACAGAGAGACACTGCCTTTGCCCCCCAGAGAGACACTGCCTTTGCCCCTCCAGAGAGACACTGCTTTGTCCCCCCTACAGAGAGACACTGTCTTTGCCCCCTCCAGAGAGACACTGCCTCCCCCCCCACAGAGAGACACTGCCTTTGCCCCCCCACAGAGAGACACTGTCTTTGCCACCCCCCACAGAGAGACACTGCCTTTGCCCCCCCACAGAGAGACACTGCTTTTGCCCCCGCCCCAGAGAGACACTGCCTTTGCCCCCTCCAGAGAGACACTGCCTTTGCCCCCCCCACAGAGAGACACTGCCTTTGCCCCCCCCACAGAGAGACACTGCCTTTGCCCCCCCCACAGAGAGACCCTGCCTTTGCCCCCCCACAGAGAGACACTGCCTTTGCCCCCCCTAGAGAGACACTGCCTTTGCCCCCTCCAGAGAGACACTCCCCCCCCCCCAACAGAGAGACACTGCCTTTGCCCCCCCCCCCTAGAGAGACACTGCCTTTGCCCCCTACAGAGAGACACTGCCCCCCCCCCAACAGAGAGACACTGCCTTTGCCCCCCCCACAGAGAGACACTGCCTTTGCCCCCCCAGAGAGACACTGCCTTTGCCCCCTCCAGATAGACACTGCCTTTGCCCCCCCACAGAGAGACACTGCCTTTGCCCCCACACAGAGAGACACTGCCTTTGCCCCCCCACAGAGAGACACTGCCTTTGCCCCCCCCCAGAGAGACACTGCCTTTGCCCTCCCCCTCAGAGAGACACTGCCTTTGCCCCCGACAAAGAGAGACTGCTTCCCCCCCCCCCCCGAGAGACACTGCCTTTGCCCCCCCCACAGAGAGACACAGCCTTTGCCCCCCACAGAGACTGCTTTTTCACCCCATGTCAGGGAAATAGGCTAGCAAACCAGCACAGGCAAGGTCGCGCTAACGCGCATCAACGCACACGGGTGTGCAATGTTTCTACTAGGCGGACGCCTGGCGCCACATTCGGACGAATGCGTGTGCGTAGCAACGTCGCGATGGTACGAACGCACGAACGGAACGCTGTGCGTACGACGTGATACTTTGCCTTGTCTATTTAAACCTTCCACTGACAGTGCCCCATTGCTGGATTATCGTCATCTCTTCCTGTGTTCCTGTGATTGTGATTCCTGTTGTCCTGACTTCCTGTGTACCGACCCGGCTTGTTATCGACTCCTCTGTACCTCCTGGCTTACCCACCGGCTTGCTTCTGACTTTCCCTGCCTGCTTCCTGCATCTGATCCCGGCTTGGCTAAACGGACTCCGCATTCCTCTGTCTCCTGCACCTGGACTTGTTGCCTTGATTCCAGAACTGCTTACTGTGTTTGACCCCCTGGCCTTGCTTCGGATTTTCCTATTGGACTTCCATTGGTCCCCTCCTTGGACCCCAAGCACGTTGCCTCTACGGACTTTCTCTATTAAGCCACCAACACCGGCTCCTACTTTCAGGCAACCCGTGCTTCTGTGAGCACCACATCCCTGTGCCATCTTCAGGGTTGTGCTGCACTCGGCCGCAAGGGGAGCTCTCTCAGCAACTCAGTCTCCTACCAAGGTCCTGACAGTATAATCCAGCCATGTCAGAGACCGACGGAGGTGACTCCCCGATGAAGGCCATTCTTCAGCAAATCACGGCCCTTACCCCAGTCCTTCAGCAGCTCCAGGAGGAATACTTCCGGTTGGAGGAACGTCTGCAGCACCTACCCGAGTCATCCTCCTCCTCGGTTCAAGGTCCACCTCCAGCGGCAACTGCTGGGATCATGGTCCCTCCAGAACCACGTGTCCCAACGCCAGAATGTTTCCGTGGCGATCGAAGAAAATTTAGGTCCTTTAAAAACTCGTGCTACTTATACTTCGACTTGCAACCACAGACTTTTTTCAGTGAAACAGTCAAGGTGGGGTTCACTATCTCCCTATTACGTGGTGAGCCACAGACCTGGGCCCATGGCCTGTTGGAACAAAGCAGCCCCTCCATCAACACTATAGACCAGCTCTTTGAAGTCATGGCTCGGTTATATGATGATCCCCTACGGGTAGCCACTGCCGAAGCAACTCTACATTCCCTCCGTCAGGGTCAGCGCCCTGCGGAGGACTATACAGTGGAGTTCCGCACATGGTCCATAGATTCTGGTTGGAACGAGGCAGCATTAAAATACCAATATCGAATGGGGTTATCAGAGGCCCTCAAGGATGAGTTAGCCAGGTTACAGGTTCCGGCCACACTTGAAGATCTCATCCAGTTAACTATTCAGCTTGACAGACGTTTACAGGAACGTCATGGTGAACGTGACCAGGCCTCTTGCTCCACTCGGAACCTGCCCCGAGTTCAGTCTGCATCAGCTCCCTTACAAGTCGGCATGTTCCGTCCAGCATTAACTCCTGGGTGAGACTTTATCGCCGGCAGGCAAAACTTTGCTTCTACTGCGGGGAATCAGGACATTTCATAGATTACTGCCCCATAAGACCAAGAAAACCGACCCTCCGTACTCACCTTCAAGTATCCAGGTCTTCCTCTGCCCATATCTCACTTCCTGTTACATTGCTAGTGGCAGGTAAGGAAATCCACCTCCAAGCAATACTGGATTCTGGGGCGTGTAGTTGTTTCTTGGACTTGGCCTTGGCTAAAGATCTAGCTATTCCGCTGAACTATAAGGAACAGAGACTAACAGTCCATCTGGCTGACGGCTCCTTGCCAAGCTCGGGTCATGTCACCCAGGAAACCGTACCTATCCTTACCACTACCAATTCTGGTCATCAGGAATTTCTCAGATTTGATGTCTTAAGTTCCCCTATGTTCCTGGTCATCCTAGGAATCCCATGGCTACAAGCACACAATCCTCAGATTGATTGGTCCAAGAAGGAGGTACTCCTTACATCTCCCTATTGCCAACAACATTGTTTGACCCCCGAATTCCAGGACTTTTCCAGTTGCCTGACTGTACAATCCACACCGAGTCTGGATCCTAATGTACCAGCAGCTTACTTGGAATTTCTTGATGTCTTCGATAAAAAGAAAGCAGACACCTTACCGCCACACCGTCCTTATGACTGCCCCATCGAGTTACTACCAGGAGCTACTATTCCCTTTGGTCGTATATTCCCCCTCTCCGAGACTGAGCTTGAGACCTTGAGACAATATATTGATGAAAATCTTGAAAAAGGTTTTATCCGTCCTTCTTCTTCTCCTGCCGGTGCCGGAATTTTCTTCGTTGAGAAGAAGGATAAGACACTGAGACCATGTGTGGACTACAGGGAGTTAAACAAAATTACCCTTAAGAACCGCTACCCACTCCCGCTCATCCCTGAGCTTTTTCAAAGGTTCCGCACAGCACACATCTTTACCAAACTCGGAAAGATGTATGAAAATGTGTATCATCACACGGAGTGGTGCCGTGGATACACTAAAAGTAATACCGTGCCGCGTCCTATCAATTACGTATACCAAAAACGGGGGGAGAAGGGACTTATGGACTTTTTAGGCACCACAAAATAGTAGATAAAAATTCCTTATTTTATTTGATATCAAAAAACACACATAACAAAACAAAAATAGTATAGTTTAAAACACAACATGTGTCTGTACTTGAATCATTGCTATACAACACCGTCTACAGTATGAAATTCTTCGGGCATTTAGGAGGAATAGCTTCCCATGTAGATCAGTCCGAAGAAGTGGCTATATAGCAGTTCCATAGTCAGTTCATATGTTGAGATTGATCGATGCTCGACATGTTTCGCGTATGGACTATGCTTCCTCAAGAGCAATAGTAGTATATGATGTAGATTTAAAACCAATATGAAATATTAAAGGGGGGTATTAGTCCGCTAGCAAGAAAAAACCAAGTGACTTGACCATATAGTAGAGCTTTACATATCCGAGTCAGTATGTTTGCTATTTTCTTATATATATATATATGGGCCTGTTCCACTATTAGTCTTACAAATCGAGAATTGTAGTCTATGTGCCTCTGAGTTTCACCATGGAGTACAAGCAGGCATAGAACGCAGTATCACTGTTGTAGTACCCAGTGTGAGCTTAGGTATAAACCCTGAATATAGAGAAGGGGGAGCCTGTAGCATGTATAGTCCTCCTGATCCGTTCCGCTCCAGGATCAGGAGGACTATACATGCTACAGGCTCCCCCTTCTCTATATTCAGGGTTTATACCTAAGCTCACACTGGGTACTACAACAGTGATACTGCGTTCTATGCCTGCTTGTACTCCATGGTGAAACTCAGAGGCACATAGACTACAATTCTCGATTTGTAAGACTAATAGTGGAACAGGCCCATATATATATATAAGAAAATAGCAAACATACTGACTCGGATACGTAAAGCTCTACTATATGGTCAAGTCACTTGGTTTTTTCTTGCTAGCGGACTAATACCCCCCTTTAATATTTCATATTGGTTTTAAATCTACATCATATACTACTATTGCTCTTGAGGAAGCGTAGTCCATACGCGAAACATGTCGAGCATCGATCAATCTCAACATATGAACTGACTATGGAACTGCTATATAGCCACTTCTTCGGACTGATCTACATGGGAAGCTATTATTCCTAAATGCCCGAAGAATTTCATACTGTAGACGGTGTTGTATAGCAATGATTCAAGTACAGACACATGTTGTGTTTTAAACTATACTATTTTTGTTTTGTTATGTGTGTTTTTTGATATCAAATAAAATAAGGAATTTTTATCTACTATTTTGTGGTGCCTAAAAAGTCCATAAGTCCCTTCTCCCCCCGTTTTTGGTTTTCTTTACCAAACTCGACCTCCGTGGTGCCTATAATCTCGTCCGGATCCGAGAGGGGGACGAGTGGAAAACGGCTTTCAGAACAAGATTTGGACATTTTGAGTACCTAGTCATGCCGTTTGGGTTGTGCAATGCCCCGGCGACCTTTCAGCATTTCATAAATGACATCTTCCGGGAACATCTAGATCATTTTGTTGTTGTCTACCTTGATGACATTCTTATTTTTTCTGCCACTCTGGAACTCCATAGAATACACGTGAAGAAGGTACTGTGCATCCTCAGAACCCATGGGTTATTCGTCAAATCTGAAAAGTGCGACTTCGAAAAAACTTCAATTCAATTCTTGGGTCTTATCATCACCACAGGTGGAATCGCCATGGATCCTCAAAAAGTAAATTCCATCCTTGATTGTCCGGCCCCTTCTGACAGGAAGGGTGTACAGAGATTCATTGGCTTCGCCAACTTCTACAGAAGATTTATAAAGAATTTCTCCACCATTGTAGCACCTATTACTCAGACAACCCGCCAACATACCAAGTTTCAGTGGTCAGCAGCGGCACAGTCCGCCTTCGATCAGCTTAAGACCTTCTTCACTTCTGCCCCAATTCTGCAACACCCTGACCCTGCTCTACCCTACGTCTTGGAGGTCGACTCCTCAGAAGTTGCCACAGGGGCGATTCTATCCCAGCGTCAGGGTCCCAAAGCATTGCTGCATCCCGTGGCCTTTTCCTCACGGAAAATGAGCCCTCCAGAGAGGAATTACGATGTGGGGGATCGGGAACTTTTGGCAATCAAGACAGCTCTCGAGGAATGGAGGTATCTCCTGGAAGGTGCCACTCATCCCATCCTGATTTTTACGGACCACAAGAACTTAGAATATCTCCGTACGGCCAAACGCCTAAGACCCCGACAGGCTCTATTTTTCTTTCGGTTTAATTTTCACTTAACCTATCGCCCAGGGTTGAAGAATGGAAAGGCGGACGCCTTATCCCGGATGTTTCCGGACACTCCCGAAGAGATTGCACCTAGTACGATTTTGTCTCCCCAAAACTTTCTACTGATCCAACCCGACCTAAGATCCTCTATTGAGCAGGCCTCTAGTCAGTGTACTGAAGCGGAAGTCTCCTCCCTGAGAAGCCAAGAGGGACTCCTATGGCACCAAGATAAGAGTTTCGTTCCCCAGCAAGCCAGATTACAAGTATTGAAGACCTTTCATGACCATCAGCTAGCTGGTCATTTTGGGGTCCGAAAAACAACTGAGCTAGTTCAGCGGTCCCTATGGTGGCCCACTTTGGAACTTGATTGTAAAACCTACGTCAGCTCCTGTATCATCTGCCAACGGAACAAAGGATCCAACGCCAGGTCTTGGGGCTTGTTAAGACCATTGCCAGTCCCAGAACAACCATGGAGGAAGATTTCCATGGACTTTATCGTGGATTTGCCCCCCTCAGAAGAATTTACTACCATCTTGGTGGTAGTAGACCGCCTGTCCAAAATGGTGCATTTTTTGCCTATGAAAGGTACTCCCTCTGCCTTGGATACAGCAAAAATCTTTATTAAAGAAATTGTTCGACTACACGGATTACCAAATAACATCGTATCAGATAGAGGGGTACAATTTACTTCTAGGTTTTGGAGAGACCTCTGCAAATTACTGTCTATTGAAATGTGTTTGTCCACAGCTTACCACCCACAGAGTAACGGTCAGACCGAAAGGACCAACCAAACGCTGGAACAGTATCTGCGGTGCTTCTGTTCTTTTTCTCAAGACGACTGGATTCAACTATTACCTTGTGCAGAATTTGCTTATAATAACTCAATACACACTTCTACCAACCAATCACCCTTCTGGGCGAATTACGGCTTCCACCCCTCATTCTTACCCAACGTCATTCCGGAATCTTAAGTCCCGGCGGTTCAGGACAGAGTGGATTTCATCCATACTAATTATCAGACACTCCAGGATACCATAAAGAAGGCCCAAGAAGAATATAAGAAGCAATACGATAGGAAGAGAAGAGCGAACCCTACCTTTAAGATAGGGGACAAGGTCTGGCTCTCATCTATAAATCTCAAGCTACCATGCCCATCTCGGAAATTGTGAGCCAAGTTCCTGGGTCCTTTCGAGATCAAACGCGAAATCAACCCTGTAGCCTTTGAACTCACTTTACCCGAATCTTTCAAGATCCATCCTGTTTTTCATGTGTCACTTCTTAAACATGTTGTTTCTAGTCCTTTTCCAGGGAGAGAAGAAGTGCCCCCACCTCCGGTCCAGGTTGGAGCAGAATTTGAAGTTGAATCTATCCTTGACTGTCGTCGGAGAGGTAGGACAATTCAATTTCTAATCAAGTGGAAGGGGTATTCTGCAGAAGAGAACTCTTGGGAGCCTGCAAGTTATGTACACGCTCCTAGACTAATACAGAGATTTCGCAGTAGGTACCCCGAAAAATGGGCACGTTTAGGCATCCGGAGGCTGCCCCTTGGGGGGGGGCACTGTCAGGGAAATAGGCTAGCAAACCAGCACAGGCAAGGTTGCGCTAACGCGCATCAACGCACACGGGTGTGCAATGTTTCTACTAGGCGGACGCCTGGCGCCACATTCGGACGAATGCGTGTGCGTAGCAACGTCGCGATGGTACGAAGTAATTTTCCATTACTAGAAAATTACTTAGAACCCAAAAACAATATACGGTATATTCTCTGAATTTAGAGGCCCTGGAGAATAAAATGTTGGCTTTTGACACTATTTATGTTGCACGAAATGTGTGCAGCCATTTATAAAACACAAGTTTTCAGTTGAAAAAAACTTAAAGAGTAAGTGCAGTCTGCTCACATCATTTGTAATTAAAACATCTTTGCCATTCTGAAGCTTCCCTCCAACCACTTTGCATATTATTTTATATATACTGTAATTCTGTACTTGCCAAATATGCTGCAGAAATCTCCCTCCACTGAGTCTGGCTGCAACAATTTTAGGTGTGGGCAGCTGAAGCTGCAGCCTGTTCACTTGTTGGATTTACACAGACACACAGAGGCACACCTCCAGCTCTGCAGCTCTCATTGGCCCTCTTATGACTCACCTCCTCCCTTCCTGGCAAACTTTCATGCCCTGTACACATGATAGGATTTTCCAATGGAAAATGTGTGATAGGACCTTCTTGTCGGAAATTCCGACCGTGTGTGGGCTCCATCACACATTTTCCATAGGAATTTCCGACACATAAAGTTTGAGAGCTTGCTATAAAATTTTCTGACAACAAAATCCGTTGTCTGAAATTCCGATTGTGTACACACAAATCTGATGCAGAAAGTGCCACGCATGCTCAGAATAAATTAAGAGATGAAAGCTATTGGCTACTGCCCCGTTTATAGTCCCGACATACGTGTTTTACGTCACCACGTTCAGAACGATCGGATTTTCCGACAACTTTGTGTGACTGTGTGTATGCAAGACAAGTTTGAGCCAACATCTGTCGGACAAAATCCCATGAATTTTGTTGTCGGAATGTCTGATCAATGTCCTACCGTGTGTACAGGGCATCAGAGAGTGAGAGAGAGAGCAGTGCATGATGTCAGGCTCTGATGAAGAAGGTTAACCTTCGAAACGCGTTAGCCAGCAGTAGTCCGTACGCCTCCTTCCTGGGACCTGGAAAACTGCTACCATTGGACTAATCGCCGCTGTGCCATATACAAATGCGATTTTTTCTTCTACCTTTGTGAGTAGATTTTATCTTGTTTTTAATCAATAAATCTGTCAAGGATAATGCACTAGGCTGGTGCGCTCTTTGTTTTCTTTCTTTTCATTTAATATTAGGACATCCCATCCTTAAAGAGCAGCAAGGCCGAAATCCACAGTCCTTCCTGAACCCTTGGGATCTTTAGCTAATACACCTGTGCGCAAGAGTATTTTTGCTTTTTTGCATGATGTCATAAGCCTAGGCTTTTTACCAAAGAAGAAACAAGAAGTGGGCTATATAAGGTATTTACTGGCAGAAAAAAAATGTTTTACTATTCAAAGTTAAAACAACAAGGGCAGAAGATTTAATAGAAAGTTGAAAAAATAACTGAAGATCCGCTTTAAGCGAGCTTTAGAGCACACAAACATAACATGATACCCATTTTTTTTGTAAAATATAAAAGATCCTGTTGTACTGATTAAATAGATACCAAAGCCCAAAAGCCCAAAAAATTTCGATTTTGATGAGTAAGTAGATACCCAACATGTGAAGCCTTTTAATTCCGCATGCCAGTGAAACTGGCTGGGGGGGCTGCAGCACTAAAACGGAAAATTGTATACATACCTTCCGTAATTTTCCTTTCCTGACGCATCCCATGGCAGCACACACATTGGGTTGTGACTCCGCCTCCACAACCTGATAGGACTGGTTAGCTATAAGATTTGAAGAGGAGTCCACCTTGCATTCTCGGTAACTATCACCTTAGAAGGGTGGGTTCTGTGTGCTGCCATGGGATGCGTCAGGAAAGGAAAATTACGGAAGGTATGTATACAATTTTCCGTTTTCCTGACGCATCATGGCAGCACACACATTGGGAAATAACTCGCTAAATGGGTGGGTGCTTTCAAAAGATTTTTATTTGCTCAAGTACAGGGTATAGAAGAATTAGTTTATATGATTGATCTCCCGAACTCAACCGTAGTTAATTGAGCCGGGTCTATTCTGTAGTGTGAAATGAAAGTGTTTCTGGAAGACCAAGTTGCTGCCTTGCAAATGGTTTCTGAGGACACTCTACAGTATGCTGCCCAGGAGGTCGCTACCGCTCTAGTCGAGTGGGCTTTTAATCCGTCCGGTATTGGGAGTAGCTGAATTTGGTACGCTCTTTTGATGATTCTCACTAACCAAGACGCTATTGTTCTCGAGGAAGCTGCCTGGCCTTTTCTTGGGCCATGCGGTATGACTAGAAGGTTGTCAGTCTTTCTGAATTGTTTGGTAGTTTCTAAGTAGGTGGAAATCACCGATTTAACGTCCAATGGATGTGGGTTCCCTTCACTAGTAAGAAAAACTGGGAGATTGATCTCTGAGTTGAAGTGGAAGGCAGACGCTACCTTAGGTATAAATTGATCTGATGGTCTGAGGACGACTCTATCCGGGTAGAAGACCAGATGCGGTTCTTTGATTAGTAGCGCCTGTAACTCTGAGACTCTTTTGGCAGATGTTATTGCTATCAGGAAAGATAATTTAAATGTTAGATCCCATAAGGATATTGATTCCAGAGGGAAGAAGGGTTCTCTAGACAGAGCTTCTAGTACAATCGATAGGTCCCAGGTCGGAAAGGTTGGTTTTCTTGGTGGCCTTATTTTCAGGCATGCTTTCTGGAATTGGATTATGAGCGGATCCAGGGCCCATTTGGTTCCCGTCATTGTGGACAGTGCAGAGACCTGGACTTTGAGAGTGCTTGAAGCTAGTCCCTTCTCCAGTCCTAGTTGTAGAAATTCTAGGATTTGAGAGACTGAAGGAGAGACTGGGCTCCAAGACTGCTGTTGTGAAAATTCGGTGAATTTTTCCCAGATTTTGCTATACGTGTTGTTTGTTGTCCCTTTCCTTGCCTGTTGGAGTGTATTCACTACTCTGAGTGAGCATCCTTGGTGTAGTAGCCTCTCCCTTTCAACCTCCAGGCCGTTAGGTGTAGTCGATCCGGTGCTGGGTGAAGGAATGGGCCTTGTGAGAGCAAATCTGGGGTTACTGGGAGCGGAAACGGCTCTTCTGTGTTTAGTTGCAGGATGGTTGCAAACCATGGCCTTCTCGGCCAGAACGGCAATACCACTATGACTATGGACGTTGATCTCCTCAGTCTGGCCAGAAATCTGGCTATTAGGGGAATCGGAGGAAAGACATATCCCAAGTGGAAACTCCATGGGTGATGGAGACAGTCGATCCCTGCCGCCGTTGGATAGGTGGCTCTCGATAGGAACCGAGGGCATTTGTTGTTCTGTGGAGTTGCTGCCAAATCCATATCGGGGATTCCCCATTTGCGAGTGAGCAGAGCGAATACTTGAGGGTTGAGAGACCACTCGTTGTTTGATATAAATATTCGGCTCAGGTCGTCTGCGAGTTGGTTCTGTACTGCCGGGACGTAGATTGCCTTTAGATCTGTCAGATGAACTTGAGCCCATTCGATTATAGGGCGAACTTCTTCCATGTGTGTGTTTCTCCGGGTGCCTCCCTGTCTGTGAACGTAATTCACAGCCACTGTGTTGTCCATGCGTAGGAGAACGTTTCTTCCTGTAAGGAGTGGTCCGAATGTTAGTAGAGCTTTCCAGGCGGCTCTGAGTTCCAGAATGTTTGAAACTATCCCTTGGGGGGTGAAAGGACCAACGGCCCTGTGCCCCTTGATGCTGATAATGTGCTCCCCACCCCTGTAGACTGGCATCCGTGGTGATTATTTCTGGTAGTGGCGGTATTATGGGACGGCTGCGTGAGAGGTTGCTGATTCGAGTCCACCACCATGCCGACTTCTTTACTGCTGGATTGATCCTGATCCGCTGGTGCCTTCCTGTTCCCGTGGAACCTCTACGATTGCCTGTTTTTGTAGTAATTCTAGAATATACTTGATTAGAAGCTTTCGTTTCGGAAGAGAAGACGGTAGTCTGGTAACTGTAGAACTCTCTGGGCGGCTTGTGCTTGAATGTGTGGCCCTCCTGGATGGTGGAAATCATCCAGGGGTCTCTTATAGAGTGTATCCATACGTGAGCAAACAGCCTCAACCTCGCACCTACTACTGCGAGTTGGGCTTGCGTGCCATCAAAACGACTTTTGTTGATCCCCTGAGTTGGGGTTTTTTGGCTTCTGCACCCTCACAAAGGCTGGTTGTGGGTTTTGCCAATTTCGCTTAAATTGTTTACCTGGCCTATAAGACCTTGCTTCTCGATATCTTTCGGGCAGATGTCGTCTGAAAGGTGGGTTTTTTTGCTGTTTGGGTCTCCTATCTGAGGGGATGAGGCCCGATTTACCCCCAGTTACTTTCGAGATTGCAGAATCTAGTTTAGGCCCGAATAGGTTTGTTCCGTCGTATGGGATTCTACACCAACTGGATTTTGAAGTCGCATCTGCGACCCATGGCTTTAGCCACAACGCTCTTCTGGCTGTTACTGCCGCCAACATTGCTCTCGCTGAGGATCTTATGATGTCCACCGATGTCTCTGCCACGAAGTCTCCCGCCAGGCTGAGTTCCTGTAAAGCAGACGTGATCTTTTCCCGCTCTGCTGCTTCTAGTAATAATTTTTCGTGTTAGCCGCCCAGCTAGAGATGGCCCTACCGACTGCAGCTAGTGTAATTGCCGGCCTGCAGGCCCCTCCTGCCGCTGAATAGGCTTTTTTAAGGTCAAGGTCTATCTTGCGGTCCATTATGTCTCTAAAGGTGACGGCATCTTCAATTGGTAATGTTAGATGACGCGCCAGGCGCATTAGTGATGAATCAACTACAGGTGCTGCGATGAGAGGATTTACCTTTGGTTCCTTCAGTGGGTAAAGCTTGGCTAGCCTATTATTTAGCCCGGATTTTTTATCTGGCTTTTGCCACTCATCTTTTATTAACTCTTCGAGCTCATTGATAAAGGGAAAGGTTTCGGGATCTCTTTTTAGGTTAGGAAAGTATTTCCTTAGTTTGCAAGGAGCGTCCTTTTCTTCCTCCCATCCAATCGCCTTCTTTACTGCTCTTGTGAAAGGATCTATTAGTGCAAAGTCGAGTGGGTACTAGACCCTCCTCCTCCTCTGGTGAATCCTCTTGGTCCTGGGGATCGTAAGGAGTTGAGGCCGGGGTGGATTGTCCAACTGATTCGGATGTTACTACCTGCAGGATAGATTCCTTTACAGTTTCTCTTATTATGTTGGATGCCTGCACTGCGTCAGCTTCCTTGTCGCGGGTTGCCTCTTCTAAGCATGTTTGGCATACTAGTTTGCCAGATAGCGCTTGCGCTCCACAGACCCAGCATGTATTTGCCGCAGGGCGGATACACTGCTCATCTCGCGGTTGACGGGAAGATGTTGAATCTCTATGGTGGGAGGATGGTGGGAGGATCTTGAATGACTCCTTCGAGAATGAGAGTGTCTTGAAGGTGAACGCTCTTTTCTTTTAGAATGCGATGACCTTGATGACCTGCCGGAACTACCAATGTAAGGTGGTATTAGTGGCAGTGCTCTCTTTTCTCCTCTTCATTACTTACCCATTATGTTGCCCCCTTACCTTGTGGTCCGTGAGTGGTCTGCTGTGGCAGCGGCCTCCATAGGAAAAGGTAGAGTGTGTCTATGAAGGGTGAAAGGAAAAAAGAAAGATTCCCCATTTTGAAAAAAAAAATTTTTTTTAACATATATAAAAGCATAGGGGGGGGGGGGGAGTCTTTTTTTTTTTTTTTTTGCTAGGAAGAGAGGGAGAGAGAATGGACTTACCAGCAGTAGAGACAGTGATTGACCAGCAAGGCAGCAACAATTGGGGCAGTATTAGTGTGGAGGGTGTTCTCCTACCCTCTAATCAACCCCAAATGACAGAATTTGCGGTTTTTAAATAGACCGCCCTCGCTGCGGTGATGACGTCACGGCCGCGCATGCGCTCTAGCTGTCCGCAGCGCTCGGCGCCATTTTGGGTGCTGGCAATTGACTATCCAGGCATTCATGCTGTCATTTCCTGGCACCGTGAGCCCGAGCCGGCCGCCATGATGGGACAGGCAAGGCGAGGGACTACAGGGCCCAGCGGACCCAGACGAAGGTACAGAGGGGAAAAAAACGGAACAGGATGAAAATAAGAATTTCACTATAACTAAAGTGGTGACCTACCAGGTGGTAGAGAGTGGAATTTGAAGGTAAGAGGTGGAGACTGCTGAACACTTTTAAAACCTGTTTAAGGCTTTTGAAAAAAATATAATTAGGACATACCCCTGAGACCACCAGAGTGGGGTTCCCTGCATAAAGCTCGTTTAAAAGCTGTACAGTCAGGGCTTCCAGCTTGGAGAGGCTTGAACCTAGCTGGGGCGAATCGGTAAGGGGTTTCCAAGCTGTAACCAGTCGATCCATCCAGGTGAGGAAAAAAAGGAGAATGCAAGGTGGACTCCTCTTCAAATCTTATAGCTAACCAGTCCTATCAGGTTGTGGAGGCGGAGTCACAACCCAATGTGTGTGCTGCCATGATGCGTCAGGAAAGAAGGTTTTTCACCTTAATGCATAGAATGCATTAACCACATGCCGACCGGGCCATAGCCGAAATCGCTAATCGCGGCCGTTTACCATGTGATCGCTCCGTCAAATGACGGAGCGATCACATGTAAACAAACCGGCATCATGTCATGATGCCGGTTCCTCCCTCCCCTCTGTGTACCGATCGGTACAGAGGGGGAGGAGCGGGGGAGGGATCGGATGGTAGCAGCGTTGTGGGCTGCATCTGTAGTGCCCACAACGCTGCTCTGTGACAAATACAGTCACATCCATCCATCCCTCCATGCTCAGCCATCCCTCCATACTATAATACCCTGCAATGCTCTGCAATACCCCACAATGCTCTGCAATACTCTGCACTACTCCGCAACACCCCACAATACTCTGCAATACTCTGCAATACCCTGCAATACCCCACAATACTCTGCAATACCCCGCAATACCCCACAATACTCTGCAATACCCCGCAATACTCTGCAATACCCCACAATGCTCTGCAATACTCTGCAATACTCTGCACTACTCTGCACTACTCCGCAACACCCCACAATACTCTGCAATACTCTGCAATACCCCGCAATACCCCACAATACTCTGCAATACCCCACAATACTCTGCACTACTCCGCAACACCCCACAATACTCTGCAATACCCTGCAATACCCCGCAATACTCTTCAATACCCTGCAATACACCGCAATACTCTGCACTACTCCGCAACACCCCGCAATACTCTGCACTACTCCGCAACACCCCGCAATACTCTGCAATACTCTGTACTACTCCGCAACACCCTGCAATACTCTGCAACACCCCGCAATACTCTGCAACGCCCCGCAATACTCTGCAACACCCCGCAATACCCTGCAATACCCAGTCATACCCAGTCATACTCTGCAATACCCAGCCATACCCAGCCATACCCAGTCATACTTGGCGATACCCTACCCTTAAAAAAAAAATGTGTTTTAACCACTTCCCGCCCGCCGGCCGTCATACCACATCCTTGACTTTGTGTGGGGATATCTGAATGATGCCTGCAGCTACAGGCATCATTCAGATATCTGCTTTTTCAGCCGGCGATTCCCTACACCATAGGAATGATTATAGCGGCTGTTCCACTGCTTGATCGTTCTTATGGGAGGCGAGAGGGGACCTCCCCCCCTTTCCGCCGCCCTCCGATGCTTCTACCGTCTCACCGCTGCGATCGAAGCCAGGATCATTTTTTTTATTTTTTTGTTTCAGGCTTCCCAGCCTAGAGGTGAGATGTGGGGTCTTATTGACCCCATATCTCACTGTAAAGAGGACCTGTCATGCCATATTCCTATTACAAGGGATGTTTACATCCCTTGTAATAGGAATAAAAGTGATCAAAAAATTTTTTTTTTGGAAAAAAGTGTCAAATTAAAATAAATAAAGTAAAATGAACAATAAAAAAAAAAAAAAAAATTTTTAAAGCGCCCCTGTCCGTGTGCTCGCATGCAGAAGCGAATGCACACGTAAGTCCCACCCACATATGAAAACGGTGTTCAAACCACACATGTGAGGTATCGGTGCGAACGTTAGAGCGAGAGAAATAATTTTGGCCCTAGACCTCCTCTGTAACTCAAAACATGTAACCAGTAAAAAATTTTAAAGCGTCGCCTATGGAGATTTTTAAGTAGCGAAGTTTGGCGCCATTCCACGAGCGTGTGCAATTTTGAAGGGTGACATGTTAGGTATCTATTTACTCGGTGTAACTTCATCTTTCACATTATGCAAAAACATTGGGCCAACTTTACTGTTTTTGTTTTTTTTTAAAGCACAAAACTCTTTTTTTTCCCAAAAAAAAGTGTTCAAAAAATTGCTGCACAAATACCGTGCAAGATAAAAAGTTGCAGCAACCGCCATTGTATTCTCTAGGGTCTTTGCTAAAAAAAACATATATAATGTTTTGGGGTTCTATGTAATTTTCTAGCAAATAAATTATGATTTTTACATGTAGGAGAGAAATGTCAGAATTGGCCTGGGTGCTCCAGAACGCCTGGAGGTGCTCCGTGCATGTTGGGCCTCTGTATGTGGCCACGCTGTGTAAAAGTCTCAAAAATGTGGTATCGCCATACTCAGGAGTAATAGCAGAATGTGTTTTGGGGTGTAATTTGTGGTATGCATATGCGGTGTGTGAGAAATAACCTGCTAATATGACATTTTTGTGGAAAAAAAAAATCTTGATTTTGCAAAGAATCGTGGGAAAAAATGACAACTTCAAAAAACTCACCATGCCTCTTACTAAATACCTTGGAATGTCTTCTTTCCAAAAAGGGGTAATTTGGGGGGTATTTGTACTTTTCTGGCATGTTAGACCCCATTCACACAGGGGCAACACGACTTGCAGGTCGCCTCAGCGAGGCGACCTGCACACGACTGCCCGGGCGACTTGCAAAACGACTTCTGTATAGTCGCCCCCGAAGTCGTACAGGAACCTTTTTCTAAGTCGGAACGACTTGTGTCGCTCCCCTTAGAACGGTTCCATAGCACAGAACGGGAGGCGACTTGTCAGGCGACTAGGTCGCCTGACAAGTCGTCCCTGTGTGAATGGGCTCTTAAGGTCTCAAGAATATAGATAGGCCGTCAGTAATTCAGGTGTGATCAATTTTCAGATATTGGCACCATAGCTTTTGGACTCTTAAACTTTCACAAAGACCGAATAATTTACACCGATTTGTACTTATTTTTACCAAAGATATGTAACAGTATAAATTGTGGCCAAAATTTACGAAGAAAAATTACTAAATTTGCTAAATTTTATAACAGAAACAAAAAAAAATTCATTTTTTTTAACGAATTTTCAGTCTTTTTTCTTTTATAGCGCAAAAAATAAAAAACCCAACGGTGATTAAATACCACCAAAAGAAAGCTCTATTTGTGGGAAAAAAAGGACAAAAATTTCATATGGGTACAGTGTTGCATGACTGAGTAATTGTCATTCAAAATGTGAGAGCACCGAAAGCTGAAAATTGGTCTGGTTAGGAAGGGGGTTTAAGTGCCCAGTTGTCAAGTGGTTAAGGAAGGTGAAAAACCATGAGGGTTTACAACTCCTTTAACTGAGAATGATGGCTTTAGAATTATTGCTTTCAATCCGACATTTGCTGCGAACATGTAACTGCATGTGTAATGCAGTCATTGTTTTCGTACATAAGCGCACCCACCACATGCATTTATGTTCTTATGTATGTGTATGTGGGGATGGGGAACTTTTTACATTTTTTGTGTTTTTATTTATTTGCTACTTTATTTTTTTTTTCCAATTAAATATATTACTATCACATAGTGGGATAATAGCCCCCTATGTCATAGCATACTGTAATGATAAGTTCTCTTTAATGAGACATCAGAAATCTTTTAGACCCCTGCTCTCTATTGAAACTAATGGAGTGCAGATTGTGCTCCATTAGCTCCTTTCCTGGCCACAGCAGCAACCTGGGAAAATGACGACGGAACCCTGAAGTGATATAATACACCTTGCTTCTGTGTTCATTCATCGGAGGGAGATTAGTGAACGGACATTTGCTGATCTCTCCCCATTTCACCTGCCAAAACCTGCCATGCTGGTCCTGGAACTACGGGTGGCACAGCAGAGACAGGTATACATGGCACAGGGGAACAGATTGTACCTTTGGCAGGCCGTGGGAATCACTTCCACCTGAGAGATGTGGGGCATCCAAAAGGGCGACACTCCCAGAAATGTCTGTTTTTTAGCAGACTTCAGAGGACCATTTCACAGTAGCAGAGTGTTGTGGGCAGCAGGAGAGGTAAGTTTTCCATCTTGGAAGGGTGAAATTAAAAGCAAGATTAGCGCAGGTCCGCAATACTCTAAAGCATGGAATGTAGTCCTCAATACAATATAGAATATATTAAATATATTTGTAATCATATATCTTTAGTGCAAATGTGCAAAGAAGATTATTACGTGTTATGCGTAATTATACTGTGCAAACATACAATTAAACTGATACATGTGTGAATAATTTGTGTGTGACTAAACAAATATATTACAAACTGATTAGTGAAGAATTGTATAAGTGGTATATGTTAATATACAATCAACAATATAAAGTGCAACGTGTGTGTGTGTGCAAGTTTGCATATGTAAACTGTGACACCAAAAATTATAAATAGTATAAATCATAAATATCAAAATTGATAAGTTAAACCTCCTAATACAAAGTGCCAGTATAATTTCCCAAAAACAATTGTGCAAAGTCCTTTATACATATAATGGCTCTTCAAGCCAATTAAACACCCAGTGTTCAAAGAGAAAACATGAGTCCTTCATCAATCTCACCAATATAAATTTGCTGTTGGAGATTGTGGACTTTTTCAATAAGCTCCAATCTCTGCTCGGCGGTGTTGTCTCAATCACAGACACATCTTGCCACTGAGTGTATAATGAGTGAGGGAAAGAAAGGAAAAATGCTTCTTATAGCGTGATATAGTTCAAACAGGCAATTAATAAAAGCAACACTAATTTCCACTCACATATTTCAAGTGCTCACCTGGCACTAAGGATAAATGTATAAGTCTTGACAGTGCTCATTGAAAAAGTATTAAATGTGTATTTAATAAAAGTAAAAGTGCAATAAAACAAATACTCAATAGTAAATAATAATATAGTGAAAATAAATGTGTAACCTGCTAGCTGCTTCCAACGGCAACTCAAGTATCAAGGTTGAAAGGAAATGTTCAGAGACCACACTCAATAAAAGGGCAAAAAATTACTTCTTGTGACCCCACTCACCAGAGCCTGTAGACCCTCAGCTTTGCAATCCAGAGGTCAAAAACGCTTAGTGGAGTCACAACGGTAAATCCAAGGTCAGAGGAACTCCCATAAATGATTAGTATGCGGACCAGGGAAGACCATATATAATAAAAGAAGAGAGAAAGGCATATAGTGAAGTACTGCCGGCACTGGCTAACTGCACATTGATAAAATGCCACTCACGAGACGGCTTGAAAAAACAGGCATCAGTGTGTTCCGGGTTCGCAACCGCAGCATGCGTTCCACATGTGTTGAGGAATATCTTGATTAATAATAATAATACATTTTATTTATAATACCCTTTTCATCAAAAGATCTTAAAGTGCTACAGGTTAAAAACCTTTACTTTCTACAAACCATTGTCTAGAAATGTCCAGCCTATCTTAAAGATAGCAAGGATCTTATAACACTCCCTGAACCTTTGTCAGTGGATGACCATTGCATTCTAGCGAGTGTGGATGTTAATTCACTGTACACTAATATACAACAACATCACGCACTGGAGGCAGTGAAATGGGCTTTGGATGGTGTTGATATCAAGCCCAAACAGAAAAATTTTCTATTAGAATCTTTGGAACTTGCAATGAGTCACAACTTTTTTTGGCATGAAAAGGAATACTATAGGCAAAAAAGGGGCATTGCTATGGGGGCTAAGTACGCCCCCTCAGTGGCAAACCTTTTTATGAGTTGGTGGGAGTCAAAGGCCATTTATGGAAGAAGTATACCACAATTGAGTTTCTATAAACGATATATTGACAACATTTTTATCATTTGGGCAGGATCAAGGGAATCTTTTTTTGAAATTTTGAAGGAAATAGGCAACAACCCATATGGTATTTCTTTCTCTGAGACATATGGTCATGATTCAGTCAACTTTTTGGATCTGACCATTTTCAAGGAGGGGGAGGCTTCTCACCCGTACTTTCTTCAAGGAAGTCGACAGAAATGGTTATATACCATTGGGCAGTTGCCACCATCCAAGATGGCTGAGTGGTATCCCAAAAAGCCAGATGCTCACAGTAAAAAGAAACTGCAATAAAATTGAAGATTACAATATTTAGTCGCAAATCATTGTTGATAGGTTCCAAGAAAAGGGCTATGGAATTAGTGATCTCAAAAGTACAAAAGAAAATATAAGACAGGGAATCTCTCTTTAAGAATAAACCACGTAAAAAGAAAGATCATGGTGTTGCTTTCTTGACAGGTTTTACAAGACAACATAGACAATTTGAGAAAATAATTAAAGAACATTGGCCACTATTACTCAAAGATAGAGATCTTTGTAGTATTTTAACAGCTAGGCCGCAATTCATTTACACTAAAACTCCAACTCTTAGGTTAAAATTGACACATAACATGATCGATCCCCCCAGGAAAACTCTTATCTTCTTAGACCAAACAGTTTTTTTCAGTTGTGGCAAATGCATGATCTGTTGAACCTCCAGATATAGAGTTAAGAAAACTACACATTTTAATTCTTTTTCTCAGGGTAACTCTTATGAGATTAAAAAATGTATCACGTGTGGAACTACCCATGTCACCTACCTTTTCTCCTGCCCTTGTGGCCTCCAATACGTAGGTAGAACTACTAGAAGATTGGGCATCAGGTTACGAGAACACATGAATAGAATTAGAAAAGGTTACAAACACCACAATGGAGAGGCTCCAACCTCAAGAAATCAATTTCACAAAACGAGACCCAGTGGATACATAGGTTGGGCACTTTGAGCCCCTATGGGTTAAATATTGAATTAGACCTGAATTGTTTTCTGTCCAATTGGTAAGGTTCTGCATTTTTATTTCATTTTTATGTTCATTTTCATTTATTCATTTTATTTGTTTCTTCTTTTTTATTTTTATTTTTTTATTTTTATTTATTTTTATTCTTGTTTCTATTTTAACTTTAATTTTATTTTCAATTCACTTTTTTTCCATTATTCACTTTTTATTTTTAATTACACTTTTTTCTGATCGCCAGTTGATTATTATTGTATGAACTTCAATGAATTTTCATGGATCATTGTCATTTACCAATGTTTTTATATATATTCTTTTTATACATGTCTTTTTAACAGATTGTTTGTTAATAAAGTTTTTTGATAAAATTACAGCAATAAGAGGAAATGATGTGAGTTAAGGGAAGTGAATGTTTAATTACATCAGATGGTTTCTTCCTAACCTGATTGGTTAATCTGTTTGGAGACACCCACTCACTCTCCTGCACATAAATTCCACTGTGAGAAAACCGGAAGTGATGTCCTTGATGACGCCCTGGAGGAGGGGCGAAACGAGTTGATGCATTTCTGATTTTACATACCAGTGACGCTACTTCCGGTATCCGTGGAACACATGTGGAACGCACGCTGCGGTTGCGAACCCGGAACACACTGATGCCTGTTTTTTCAAGCTGTCTCGAGAGTGGCGTTTTGTCAATGCGCAGTTAGCCAGTGCCGGCAGTACTTCACTATATGCCTTTTTCTCTTCTTTTAATATATATAGTCTTCCCTGGTCTGCATACTAATCATTTGTGGGAGCTTCTCTGACCTTGGATTTACCATTGTGACTCCACTAAGCGTTTTTGACCCCTGGACTGCAAAGCTGAGGGTCTACAGGCTCTGGTAAGTGGGGTCACAAGAGGGGATTTTTTGCCCTTTTATTGGGTGCAGTCTCTGAACATTTCCTTTAAACCTTGATACTTGAGTTGCCGTTGGAAGCACTTGGCACACATATATTTTCACTGTATTATTATTTACTATTGAGTATTTGTTTTATTGCACTTTGTTGTGTATACACATTTAATACTTTTTCCATGAGCGCTGTCAAGACTTATACATTCATCCTTAGTGCTAGGTGAGAACTTGAAATATGTGAGTGGAAATTAGTGTTGCTTTTATTAATTGCCTGTTTGAACTATATCACGCACGCTATAAAAAGCATTTTTCCTTCCTTCCCCTCACTCATTATACACTCCGTGGCAAGATGTGTCTGTGATTGAGACAACTTTTTCTATGAGCGCTGTCAAGACTTATACATCCACCTTTAAGGTCTAGTACCTTTGTAACAGCTGCTGTGGTCTTTACCAATTATATTTTTTTGCACTATATATAGTTCTCCATTGGCGCGAGTTTTAGTCTGTTTTATATGGCACTAAGGATGACACGCTCAGCTCAGATCAGATGATCATTGTATGCTCCGGTTATATCATATAACACGGGCTCCGACCATACACCATGCGATATTGTCAGCGTCCCTGTCTTGCTTAACGTACGTTTCATCTGATTGACGTCTTCACGGAGTGGCAGTGGAGTTACCCTTCCATTGCTGACTCATGTCATTACTGAGAAAGCTGCCATCCATTGTTGAATTTTTGATTTTCTGATTGATTGTGTTCATCTGTGGCACTGTTAAAACTGTTTTGCAAGTATTCCAGCTTGTCTTGATGGTAAAAAAAGTAAAAGAGTGACAGGGTCACTTGAAAATAAAATTTAAAAATTGTTTTTTTGTTTTTTTTTAGCCCTGAATGTATTAGGGTGTATCTTCAACCAGCAATAAAAAACCCAACAGAAGTTATGACTCTTTCTCATTAGCTGTGTCTGTAGTTACTCTCAAAATAAATAATAGAAATATTGGGAATATTTCTGTGGTCGTAATCTGTGCCATTTTATATTTTACATCTAAATAAGATACAATATACATATTAATATTCAATGCTGGGACAAGGTCCTATGACACCTAGGGTGAATACGCCATATTATGAACCACCCCTCCCTACCCTGGGACAGAATAATCTTGCATGTCCATGTGTATTTTAGCTGGGCCAGCACAGAAATGACAGCCCCAGCATTACCATGTTTTAGTCCATGGGAAACTGAACAGGATAGGGAAGGTGTTGCGACATGATTATATTATTGTGATTTAGTCATAATGAGCATAGCGAAATAGAGCCAAAAAAAAATGTCATAAATGTAATGATAACTAAAATCCCCTCTTCCATCTGGGAACTAAGATATCCTATAACTCATTGAAAGTCAAATTTTATTCTGTGATTTGTCTCTTTTTTAAAGGCACTTAAATCAGGCTTCTGGCACAGTATTTTTAATGTAGTGCTACAAAACAAGACAATGGAATTCTACATAGGAATGGTAAAAATAATAGTAAAAAAAAATAAAGCTAGGGGGAAAAAGGCAATGGAGGAGGTAATAAAAGGTAATTAGGGTAAACAAGGGGTTAAACTTGCATGTTTTTTTTTCGTTCTTACAATTTACACAGAACATTTAGCTTTCATTCAAAAATGAATGAAGAACAGCACTGAGCTGCCATTAAGAATTGAGCACTGCAGATTACACTAGGAGATTCTTCCTTTGTAATCAATAGAAATGCGCTTGGTTGTCTTACTGAATTCACACCATCCATACTTACTCTTTTTTAGTGCAATCATCTGAAAACCAAGTTATTCACTGCCCTGCAGCACACTTAAAGGAGTTGTAAAGGCAGAAGGTTTTTTATCTTAAAGCGGGGTTCCACTCAAATTTTTAACTTAATCTTACCCCCTTCAGTTAATTGCATAGATGTTCAAATGCCGCACGAAAATGTTTTTTATCGCTGTAATTACCTTTATAGTGGCACTTCCTGTCTCTCTTCCCATGGGAGTAGGCGTGTTTATTGCCTTTCCCCGGCGCCGCACTGTCTCCTGGGAGCTTAGTGTCAGTCTTCCCAAGATTCAGTGCGGGAAAAATGATGATGCTTGTGAACAAGCTGTGAATGAACAGCATTCACCGCATCCAGGAAATCAATGCTTGTGGGCTTCACATGCCCACAAGCAAGATGGAAACAGCCAGCATCACATTTTTAAAGTTATTCTTCAGTACGAAAACAGACAGAGGCGGAAATATTACACCCAAACTGTGAGTATTATTTTGGGATTAGCAAAGTGTCTCAATGACCTAAAAAAAAAAAAAAAAGATTGGTCGCCGCCGGACTCCCACTTTAAGGCATTCTATGCCTTAAGATAAAAACCCCCAGCACCCCCTAATTACTTACCTGAGCCCCATCTCCCTCCAGCGATCTCCACAAATATCTAAGCCATCCGGGACACTCCTTCTAATTGTCCGAGACACAGCAGCGGAGCCATTGGCTCCCGCAGCTGTCAATCAAAGTCAGTCAGCCAATCAAGGGAGAGAGGAGCGGGGCAGGGGCTCCGTGCCTGAATGGACACACGAAGCTGTGACTTGGCTCCAGTGCCCCCATAGGAAGTTGCTGACTATGGGGGGCACTCAATAGGAGGAAGGGGCCAGGAGCAGCAAAGAGGGACCTGAGAAGAGGAGGATCCGGGCTGCTCTGTGAAAAACCAACAGCATAGAGGAGGTAAGTATAACATGTTTGTTATTTAAAAAAAAAACGAGACTTTACAATCACTTTAAACAAATGGATGGACTAGTATGTGCTGTTGACGTCACTGCTCTTATTTGGACACATGCCCATATTTAGTCAATGGGGCCCTGACATCCTCAGCATCCCTCCCCTTTGTTAAAGTGTGCTCTGGGGCAGTGAATGACCTTGTTTGCAGATGATTGGACTAAGAAAAAAAAACGCTACTTTCATGGCCTTACTTGTTCGCGCTCCTGGAGGCTTGGGGATTTGGTCCTAACTTTCTTAATAACCTGGAGATGCTATACTCTAACCCTATACCTAAAGTTGGGCTTCATGGTTATCATTAGCAACCCATCGTGATTTCTAGAGGAGCCAGGCAAGGCTGACCCCTGTCTATTCTGATTTTTGCTATAGCCATTGAAACTTTGACCATAGCAATTTGGACTGATCCGGATATTAAAGGAGTCTCTTGTGAGAATCAAGTCCAAAAGTGTGCTCTTTTTGCAGATGACATACTCTTATTTATCATGTCACCTTTAGTCTCTATGCCAAATGTTATCCATCTGTTAAATGACAGAACTGTGCCTTCAGGTCAACGTCCATAAATCTGTTGCCTTGAATATAAATCTCTCCATGTCACTCCTTTCTTGTTTGCAAGCTGCCTTTTTATTTGTATGAAGAACTGATTTTATACCATAATTCGACATCTGCCTTATGCCTTTGATTGGTCATATGTACTGTATTAATCACCTATCTCTCTATAAAAAATTAGAGGAGGACCTTCAATCGTAGATGGAGTATGATCTTTCCTGGATAGCTAGAATCCATTCTATTAAGACCTTATTACCACAATTGCTATAGTACTTCCTCTCCCTACCCATAGCAAACAACCACTTTGATTTGCTCAAGTTACAATCTACAATTGTTCATTTATGTTTGTGGAAGAAATGAACATAGATAATCAAAGATGGTGTTATTCACTCTCAGATCTAGGGAAGGCCACGAACCTCCTAATCTAATGCTGTATTATCAAACTGCCCTGGTAGCTCAATTATCTGTGGTTTATTCCCACATGGAAAAACCTGACTGGATCATGTCTGCTAGACATCTAAAATGGTGTCCAGCTAACTATTGTCCGCTCATCCTGGTTCCTAATCTCTTAAAATCTATGGCTATTTGGAACAGAATATGTAACAACACAAATCTTATTTCCTCATTTCACTCACTAGCCCGCCTTTTTAATAAACCAGCATTTCCATTTCTGATGGTGGCTGAATAAAGGTCTATATAAAAAAGGCAATTTTCTGACACCCAGGGGCCCATTTGCTTTGCAGCATTTTCGTAACAAATTAAAAATGCCCTCAAGCGGAAACCTTTTATTTCAATCAAATTTCTAATTTCTTATGCTCCTTGAGGCCGAATATAATCAGAGACCTCAAACTTACCCCCTATGTAATTGGTGTACACGAGATAGGGGTCAGAGAGGAGGGATCTTTATCGTCCATCATTTTTTGCTTACCACTACAGATATGCTTCCTTTTATGAGGGAGTGGAACACGGACTTGGCATCCAAGAGGGAATCAGAACACTGCTATACCTGTTTTCAATTGTCAAATAAGGGCATTCTACTGTAAATGTATCTTTGAAGCAAATGTATAGGTTCTGAATAGGTGGTATCTGGTCTTTCAAAACTTTACACAACTTCCTCACCATTATGCTTCAGGGGATGCCACTTATAAGGTACCATGTATCAAATATGGTGAGAATGCGCTAGATTACGGGGATTCTGGAACACAGTCTTTGCCTCAATAAGAAAGATTACAGGAGGTCCAGTTCCACAGACACCACGTATCACTCTACTGAATGAACCGCTTGAAAAGGTTCCCCAAACCATGCAAAAATGAATATTCTTTATCCTCCCGGCAGTGAAGTTAACCATAGCCAGATCGTGAGAAAATACTTCTGTACCCATTTCTTTGCTGAAGCAAACTGTCTCTTGGATTATGCCTAATAAAAATCTTGCTAGCATAGGTAATGATACCAGGAAACATTTTAAAAAAATTTGGATCTCATGGGCCTGTAAAATGCATGTTAATCTTTAACTTTCTTGGTCTTTCCATTTGGCAGTCGGTATGGCTTGTCTGCTATTCTCCTTAACCTCTGGGTATCCCTTCCCTTTTTTGTTTGTTCTCACAGGAAATTTAATTACTTGTTGTCTCTGTCTATTGTCTTGGAATTTGTATGATCTGTTAATTGTGGCATTGTTATCTGCTGCAGATAAAGGATTTCTACTTATAATTGTATTGTTCTTCAAGTCAAAGTTGAGACTCTGTGATAATGCTCACCGAGTTATATCTATTAGCGATGCTGGGATGTCAGTAGATACTAGACGTAACAATACTGACTGTGAGTTCTTCCACAATCATTATTTTTTTTTATATTTGATTTTCCAACTATCTTGTATCTAAAATCTTAAATAAAAACATTGAAAGTAAAAAGATAGAGCATGACTTTGAAATTTGGATAGCGATGAGCTTGGAGAGGCACCACAGTGACTAAGTGGTTAACACTAATGCCTGGCAACATTAAGGGTGTCAATTCGAATTCCAACTACAACAGTACTTGCATGGAGTTTGCATGTTCCCCTTGTGCTTACGCGAGTTTCCTCTGGGTATTCCAGTTTCTTCCCACAAGCCAAAGACATGCTGGTAGGTTAATTGGCTCCTGTCTAAATTGGCCCTAGTATGTGTATGTATAAATGTGAGTTAAGCACATTAAATTGTAAGCTCCTTGAGGGGATTCACTGATGTACTTGTAAAGTGCTGTGGAAATTGTCAGTACTATGTAAATTCTTGTAATAAATAAAAATCTCTAGTAGTTAATAGGGATGAGCTTCGAGTTCAAGTCGAACCAATGTTCGACTCGAACATCGCCTGTTAGACCGTTCGTCGAATAGCGGACGTGATGGGCCATTCGCGCCAAATTTGAGTGGCGCGTCATGGCCCATAATTTACTGCGGCATCGCAGTGCATTGCTGGCTGATGATTGGCCAAGCATGCACTATGACCCGCATGCTTGGCCAATCACAGCGCCGTCTGTACAGAGAGCCGTAATTGGGCAAAGCCAGGGTGGCTTTGGCCAATTATGGCTCAGGGGGTTTAGTACACGCCCCACACTATATAAGGCCGCCTGCGTGGCGGCCTTGTGTAGTGTGTTGTGGCGGCAGAGAGATAGACAGAGAGACAGTGTCATTTGATTTAAGTTTGATTAGTTAGAGTAGGCAGGAGAGTCAGTTAGCTGCACTTACAGTGTATTGTGTATATATATATATATATGCATCCTAGGTGTTGTGTGTATATATATATATATATATATATATATATATATATATACACTGTATTCAGTTTAGCTAGATCCGTTCCTGTTATTCTCTTCCTACTGACAGGCAGGCAGGTGTTTTTACAGTATTTACAGTTAGTGTACTGTGTCCTATGCACAGTGTGCACCTAAAGCTACCTGAAAAAAATTGCTGGTGTTCTTCAGATCCTATTAGTACCACAGGTAGGCAGCCACAGTATTTACAGTTAGTGTACTGTGTCCTCTTCACAGTGTGCACCTAAAGCTACCTGAAGAAAATTGGTGGTGTTCTTCTGATCCTATTAATACCACAGGCAGGCAGCTGCAGTATTTACAGTTAGTGTACTGTGTCCTCTGCACAGTGTGCACCTAAAGCTACCTGAAGACAATTGCTGTTGTTCTGATCCTATTGGTACCACAGGCAGGCAGCTGCAGTATTTACAGTTAGTGTACTGTGTCCTCTTCACAGTGTGCACCTAAAGCTACCTGAAGAAAATTGTTGGTGTTCTTCTGATCCTATTGGTACCACAGGCAGGCAGCTGCAGTATTTACAGTTAGTGTACTGTGTCCTCTTCACAGTGTGCACCTAAAGCTACCTGAAGAAAATTGTTGGTGTTCTTCTGATCCTATTGGTACCACAGGCAGGCAGCTGCAGTATTTACAGTTAGTGTACTGTGTCCTCTTCACAGTGTGCACCTAAAGCTACCTGAAGAAAATTGGTGGTGTTCTTCTGATCCTATTAATACCACAGGCAATCAGCTGCAGTATTTACAGTTAGTGTACTGTGTCCTCTGCAAAGTGTGCACCTAAAGCTACCTGAAGAAAATTGTTGGTGTTCTTCTGATCCTATTAGTACCACAGGCAGGCAGCTACAGTATTTACAATTAGTGTACTGTGTCCTCTTCACAGTGTGCACCAAAAGCTACCTGAAGAAAATTGTGGTGTTCTTCTGATCCTATTAATACCACAGGCAGGCAGCTGCAGCATTTACAGTTAGTGTACTGTGTCCTCTGCACAGTGTGCACCTAAAGCTACCTGAAGACAATTGCTGTTGTTCTGATCCTATTAATACCACAGGCAGGCAGCTGCAGTATTTACAGTTAGTGTACTGTGTCTTCTGCACAGTGTGCACCTAAAGTTACCTGAAGAAAATTGCTGGCGTTCTTCTGATCCTATTAGTACCACAGGCAAGCAGCTACAGTATTTACAGTTAGTGTACTGTGTCCTCTGCATAGTATGCACCTAAAGCTACCTGAAAAAAATTGGTGGTGTTGTTCTGATCCTATTAGTACCACAGGCAGGCAGCTGCAGTATTTATAGTTAGTGTACTGTGTCCTCTGCACAGTGTGCACCTAAAGCTACCTGAAAACAATTGCTGTTGTTCTGATCCTATTAATACCACAGGCAGGCAGCTGCAGTATTTACAGTTAGTGTACTGTGTCCTCTGCACAATGTGCACCTAAAGCTACCCGAAGACAATTGCTGGTGTTCTTCTAATCCTATTAGTACCACAGGCAGGCAGCTGCAGTATTTACAGTTAGTGTACTGTGTCCTCTGCACAGTGTGCACCTAAAGCTACCTGAAGACAATTGCTGGTGTTCTCATACTAATAATACTGCAGGCAGGCAGTTGATTCTGCTAGCTGCAGTATCAGTATATATATACATCCCAGCTTTGTGCAGCTACATCTCACTACAGGCCATTAGTATGTCTGGAAGGCCAACAAGGAGAGGCAGACAGTCACAAGCCAATAAAAGAGGGCAAGCAGGCTCTGTGTCTAGAGGCAACAGGGCTGGTCGTAGAGATGGTGCATCCTCATCAGCACGTGGCCGTGGGACAGGCTTGTCCTTTTTTTTCGGCAGCTGGCCGTGTTGAGCCGCAAAGTTCTTCCAAAAGTTCTTTGGTGTGGGCCTTTTTTGAGATGAGTGCATCAGATCCCACTGCTGCTATTTGCAACATATGTCTCAAGCGCATCTCGCATGGCCAAAACTTCACCCGCTTGGGCACCACACGCTTGACCAGACATATGTCGACCTGCCATGCAGTTCGTTGGCAAGCGTACCTAAAAGACCCACACCAAAGAACAAAGCGGACCTCTCCTTGCTCCTCATCAGCTGTGATCTCCAACTCCACTATAGCTTCAGTCCTCTCTGAGACCTGCACTGAGAGGAATGAAGGTGTAGAATTAGGTGTGTCACAGCCAAGTACTTGCGGGCAATCTGCTGTCGGTACACCAACGTCAGATTGTACCAGGCAAATTTCCCTGCCCCAGCTGCTGCACCGCCGAAAGAAGTTCGCTCCCAGCCATCCACATGCCCAGCGGTTGAATGCTAGCTTGGCTAAATTGCTAGCACTTCAACTGCTGCCTTTTCAGTTGGTAGACTC
Organism: Aquarana catesbeiana; assembly: GCF_042186555.1. Lineage (NCBI taxonomy): Eukaryota > Metazoa > Chordata > Amphibia > Anura > Ranidae > Aquarana > Aquarana catesbeiana. The sequence goes on from NC_133335.1 coordinate 169,759,495, forward strand.
TGCCCCCTTCCGTGAGTTTGTGGAATGTGCGGTTCCTCAGTGGCAGGTTCCCAAACGCCACTTTTTCTCACGGATGGCGATTCAAGCTCTCTACTGGCATGTGGAAGGCAATGTCTTGGCTTCGCCGCACAGGGCGGTCAGCGGTAAGATGCATATTACCGGGGAGGGCGGGAGGACGGAGAAAAAGGGGGGGGAGGGGTTTTGATGGAAGGAGGAGGGAGGAAAAAAGGGGGGGGGGGAAGGGGGGGGAGGGGAAAAGAGGAGGGGATGTGGGAGGGGGGAGAAGGGGAGAGAAAGAGAGGTGGAGGGGGGGGGAAGGGGGGAAAAAGAAAAGATAAAGGGGGGGTGGAATGAAACAGATATCCCAATGTACCTATAGGGAGATTGAGAAGCACACAGAGCTGACAAAAGAAAAATTATTAATGGTGGCAAGGGGATTTTTACCTATATTTTATTTTTGCTGTAATGAGAACCCAGACTAGGAGGCTGTTGGTACCCAGGGTGACATGACTAGTACAGTTAGTGGTCAAGACGCCACACTATTCCTTTGCATGGAGTCACTGTGAGGAATGTAGGTCAACAGGAGAGGTATTATAAATGATGTGAAGAATAAAAAACAGGTTGCAGGGTATTTTGTACCAAGCAGGAGGGGGAGAGATACCCTACAGGAGTAATGGGCATCCCCGTCCTGCATGGAGGACACAGCATAAGTACTCACAGAAGCTCCGGATGGCGTCAGTGCGGTGCTGGGTGTCCGTCTGAGACGGTGAGCAGCTAAGTCTGGGCATCTTAAATGCCTCCAACCCGGAAGTTCAACGACGATATGACCGCCGCGATTACTTCCGGGTCCGGTCCTCCACTGTTGCGCAGGCGCGGGAGAATCGCCCGACGCAGGCGCACAGCTCAAAGATGATCAGTGCCTGAGCATTGATCAGAACGAAGCAGCAGCTGGGCTTCAACATAGCCCCGCCCGCCGCCGGAGGAGCGCAAGCCCGCCACGGGGGAAGAATTAACTCCTCACATCCCCCAGAGCAGAGTGGCCAATGCAATTTTCATAGCAACTCAAATACAAACAATGTTAGTAAGGAGTAAACTGAGGGAGGGGGGCAATGCATAGTCTCCAACGGCGGGAGCACCGAGGGACCCACAATTATCATTGTTTGTGTATGTGTAATCATGACTATGTACAATATATGTCCCCTGTAGGACTTTTTATTACCAATTTTGAAATAAATTTATATATTTTATACAAAGTTTTTTTCTTATGGTACCGCAATAGTCCCTTTATTCTTGTGAAAGAGGCAGGACCCTATTGGAGAGGTCCTTGCTCTGTCTTCTCTTTCAATCCCACTCCTTGCTCATATTCATATTCGGGATGATGGTACCCGTTAATGTATTTTTATCTCCTTTTGTAAACCACGTGGCATCTTGTCAACTTCTTGATATAATATTTCACAGCAGGGCCCGTTCCAGTGCCCACTAAGAGTAACTGTGAGGACTTACAGTGTTGTGGCACCACCACCAAAGGCCCAATTTTTCTACCACTGTTCAACAATGGCATGTAATTACAATTCTTGATCTAGTATTTCACAGTAGAGCACGTTCCTGCGCCCACCAAGAGTAACTGTGAGGGCTTACAGTGTTGTGGCAACACCAACACCTAAGGCCTCAATTTCTGCAGAGTATATAGGGCAGGCCCCTACTTTCAAACATCCAACTTACAAATGACTCCTACTTGCAAAAGGAAGGAGACAACAGGAAGTGAGATGAAATCTACCCCTAGGAAGGGAAATTCTCTCCTGTAAGAGTTAATATGGGAAAAACGTGTCTCCTCTTCAATGATGCTTTATCACCAATCCTTGTTTCACTAAAACCCCCAAATTTTCAAAAAACATTTGTCATTGGGACAGAAAGTGAGGTGAAATCTTCTGAAGAGGTGCACAAACAAATGTTACAGGGGTGATAACCCTTCCCTATGTTTTCCAAAAAGCTTAAAAATAGATTTTTTTTGGCTGGCCCTATACTTTAAAAATGTACCAGTTCAAAATTACAAACAGATTCTACTTAACAACAAACCTACAATTCCTGTCTTGTTTGCACCGCCTGTATACTGCTGTTCAGAGTATATAGGACCTGGGGGCCCCACACCTTTCCCTGCCCTGCTGTCTTTATGACATGCTCTGCATTCTGTTTATCAAGAGCTTCTGATCAGGGCCGTCTTTAATATTGATTGGATTGAAACTTTTTCTTGGCGCCCCCTCCTATGCAATTTCGCTCTCCACCCCAACATCCCAAAAAACAAACACGCACTCATCTCAAAAAACTTTAATAGTGTAAACGTAAAGAACTGGTCCACACTCACTGATTACTTGCTAGAGGTTACTGCACTTCCTTACTGCTCACTGATTGGATGCTAGAGGTTACAACACATCATTACCGCTCATTGATTGGTTGCTAGAAATTACTGCACATCATAACCACTCATTATTTGTTTGCTAGAGGTTACTGCACATCATTACTGCTAACTGATTGGTTGCTGTAGGTTACTGCTTATCATTGCCACTCACTGATTAGTTTCTAGAGGTTACTGCACATCATTCATGCCTGTGGAGAAATAATTAGTAGCATACTTATGCACCAAAAACATGTCAGCAGACAGAGATAGGTTCCAAACTTATACACCATAACAAACACCAGCCAAATAAATTATAGAGTCAGTACCATATTGTACTGACACACAGGAACATGTCTGCAAGACAAAGAGTCAGTACTATACTGACACACCAGAAACATGTCATAGATTACAGACTTAGCAATAACATGCAATGCCAAGCCGCAGCTAACAAAGCCAGCAGACTACTCTCATGCAGTAAAAAGTGCATACATTCCAGAGGTCAATCAATTATTCTACCCTTTTACAAAACACTGATTCATGCTCATCTGGAATATGCAGCTTAGTTTTGGTCACCAGATCACCTGCGGCTGCATTTTGAAAAAGGTGGAGGCACCTTCTTTTTTTTTTGCAGAAAACGCAGGCACAAAAACCCATTCAAAATCGTTTAAGTGTTAACCTAGCCTTAGGATTTTGGCAGTGTACAGAGGTCAGTGGTATGTACGGCAGTGTACAGAGGTCAGTAGTATGTAGAACAGTGTACAGAGATCAGTAGTATGTAGGGCAGTGTACAGATGATGCCTTATCACCAATCCTTGTTTCACTAAAACCCCCAAATTTTCAAAAAACATTTGTCATTGGGACAGAAAGTGAGGTGAAATCTTCTGAAGAGGTGCACAAACAAATGTTACAGGGGTGATAACCCTTCCCTATGTTTTCCAAAAAGCTTAAAAATAGATTTTTTTTGGCTGGCCCTATACTTTAAAAATGTACCAGTTCAAAATTACAAACAGATTCTACTTAACAACAAACCTACAGTTCCTGTCTTGTTTGCACTGCCTGTATACTGCTGTTCAGAGTATATAGGACCTGGGGGCCCCACACCTTTCCCTGCCCTGCTGTCTTTATGACATGCTCTGCATTCTGTTTATCAAGAGCTTCTGATCAGGGCCGTCTTTAATATTGATTGGATTGAAACTTTTTCTTGGCGCCCCCTCCTATGCAATTTCGCTCTCCACCCCAACATCCCAAAAAACAAACACGCACTCATCTCAAAAAACTTTAATAGTGTAAACGTAAAGAACTGGTCCACACTCACTGATTACTTGCTAGAGGTTACTGCACTTCCTTACTGCTCACTGATTGGTTGCTAGAGGTTACTACACATCATTACCGCTCATTGATTGGTTACTAGAAGTTACTGCACATCATAACCGCTTATTATTTGTTTGCTAGAGGTTACTGCACATCCTTACTGCTAACTGATTGGTTGCTGTATGTTACTGCTTATCATTGCCACTCACTGATTAGTTTCCAGAGGTTACTGCACATCATTCATGCCTGTGGAAAAATAATTAGTAGCATACTTATGCACCAAAAACATGTCAGCAGACACAAATAGGTTCCAAACTTATACACCATAACAAACACCAGCCAATTAAATTATAGAGTCAGTACCATATTGTACTGACACACACAGGAACATGTCTGCAAGACAAAGAGTCAGTACCATACTGACACACCAGAAACATGTCATAGATTACAGACTTAGCAATAACATGCAATGCCAAGCCGCAGCTAACAAAGCCAGCAGACTACTCTCATGCAGTAAAAAGTGCAAACATTCCAGAGGTCAATCAATTATTCTACCCTTTTACAAAACACTGATTCATGCTCATCTGGAATATGCAGCTTAGTTTTGGTCACCAGATCACCTGCGGCTGCATTTTGAAAAAGGTGGAGACACCTTCTTTTTTTTTTGCAGAAAACGCAGGCACAAAAACCCATTCAAAATAGTTTAAGTGTTAACCTAGCCTTAGGATTTTGGCAGTGTACAGAGGTCAGTGGTATGTATGGCAGTGTACAGAGGTCAGTAGTATGTAGAACAGTGTACAGAGATCAGTAGTATGTAGGGCAGTGTACAGAGGTCAGTAGTATTTAGAACAGTGTACAGAGCTCAGTAGTATGCAGGGCAATGTACAGAGGTCATTAGTATGTAAAACAGTGTACAGAGGTCAGAGTATCTAGGGCAGTGTACAGAGGTCAGTAGTATGTATGCAGTATACAGAGGTCAGTAGGATGTAGGGCAGCTTACAGAGGTCAGTAGGGTGTAGGGCAGTGTACAGAGGTCAGTAATATGTAGAGAAGTGTACAGAGGTCAGTAGGATGTAGGGCAGAGGTCAGTAGGATGTAGGGCAGTGTACAGAGGTCAGTAAGGGGGGAAGTGTACAGAGGTCAGTAGGATGTAGGGCAGTGTACAGAGGTCAGTAGGATGTAGGGAAATGTACAGAGGTCAGTTGTATAAATTGGAAATCCCTGAACATGCAGTTTTTGTTACAATTGATGTTGAATCTTTGTATAGTTCTATTCCCCATGAGAAGGGTGTAGCAGCTATCAAACATATCCTTCGCACAGCTAGAGACATAGATCCTACATATGGGGAGTTCATTACTTCACTACTAGAATTCATCCTTAGTCATAATGTGTTCACTTTTAATGGCTCCCACTACCTCCAGGTGCAGGGGGTTGCGATGGGGACATGCTGTGCCCCATCGTACGCCAACCTGTACCTGGGGGAGTGGGAGGCCATGTTTTTGGGTGACGAAAGCCTATCAATGTATACGGACCACATACTCGGATGGCACCGACACATCGACGACCTCTTTATCATATGGGATGGATCGATCGATCTCCTTCAACAGTGTTTGCTGAGGATGAATCGCAATGATTTCAACCTCAACTTCACTATGTTATTTGACAAACACTGCGTTACATTTTTGGACGTGGAGGTCTGCAGAGGTGAGGGAGGGAATATCACAAGTAGACTATACAGAAAACTCACCGCGAGCAACGCAATTTTACATGCTACTAGTTTCCACCCCAAGCCCCTCCTTAATTCAATTCCATATAGCCAGTATCTTAGAGTGAAACGCAACTGCTCCAACGATGACACATGCACACAGGCTGTTAAAAAAAGGTTATGAAAACGCCAGTATCTTTGCAGTGGTTTTTTTTAACTTTTTTCAGCTTTTTTCAGCGTTTTTGCAATAGCGTTTTTTAGCGTTTTTGAGCGTTTTTCCGCATTAGCGTTTTTGAGCGTTTTTTTTTTTTTCAAAATTTTTTTTTTTTTTTCAATGGATCAAAAATGCTAAAAAACGTTGGTGAATGACGTTTTTGAGCGTTTTTGAGCGTTTTTCAGCTGAAAACTTCTCTCAGAACCCACTGGTCCTGGGTTTTTTTTTACAGCTTAAAAACGCCTATGCTACTTGCAGCTCAAAAACGCCTAGGTGGGCATGAAGCCATAGACTAACATAGACAGGCCTTTTTAAGCTGCAAAAAAAGCTCAAAAAAGCAGCTGTAAAAACGTCCGTGTGCATGAGGACTAAAACAAGCTACGCGATAGACTACTAATACGGGGTTACTCCCATGCGTCACTCAAACGCTCCTTCAAAAAAGCTCTTATGCAGCCAAGAGATGAGCTACTGTATTCCAAAAAAGTAAACAAAACTGACAAAAACGATATTGACACTATCAGGATCATTACCAAATTCAACAACCAACATAGACAAGTCAGGAACATTGTGACAAGATACTGGCATATGCTACAATGTGATCCAACATTAGGGCCTTTTGTTCCACAGAGACCCTTCTTTACCTTTAAAACAACTACCTCTCTGAGAGATAAAGTCACTGCGAGTGAATTTAAGGAAGGGGCAGATAAAACACACTGCAAATACAAGGGAACTTTTAGATGTGGAAAGTGCAACTACTGCAAATATATGCTCACAGACAAAAACCCGACCCTCCCGAACGGCCAGTCCTTCCATCCCAAACACTTCGCCAATTGTAAAACATATGGGGTGATCTATTTACTCTTGTGCGAATGTACATGCTTCTATATAGAAAAAACGAAAACAGAATTTTGGAAGAGAGCATATAGACACATACTGAGCATGGAAACATGTGACCCTGACCTCCCACTTGGGAGACACACTTTAATAGTGCATAAGGGTAAATTTCCAAAGATCAAATTCCTTATTCTGGACCGGGTGCATCCGGGGTCTAGGGGAGGTGACTGGAATAAGACACTTCTACAGCTAGAATCCCGCTGGATATACAACCTAAGAGCTACCCAACCCCCAGGCCTGAACGAAACCATCTGGTTCAAGCCTTTTCTTGAAGGTTTTTCATCAGGTGGTAGAGAGCAATGAACAAGATGACTACATATGTAAATCTGGGCTACCAATGTGCCTTCTGACCACACAAACACCCTTTTCTTTGATATTTTTGGTCCCTTTGGCATCATTGCTCCCTCCCATGTATGTCATTCCAATTCGCCTATCGTCTTTTTCTCCATATGTACAATCAAGACACATATGTATGTATAAGAGTACATATCCCAAGTATGGATTATATATATATATGTGTGTCTAATATATCCTGCACTATCGACTATAGACCCCTGAAATGTAATCCTATAAAGTATTCTTGATTAGAGCTCATAAACTATCTTTTCAGTTATGCAGTATTTACATGTACTCAGTCTGGTTAATGTTTATAACTTGTGTTCCTATTGCATATAGAATCTGAACTTGTAAATTGTTTTTTATTGTATACTAGATCCTAGTGACGTGTCCTGGACACCATGATCAAATTATTATTATGTATGTGCCTATTTAGTGTATGTACTCTGGGTCCCAGAGATCCAGGCTGTATACTTATCCAGCTTGAATTTCTGGTATCCCAGCCTACACAACATTTATTGAGCGATGTAACTCCCACATGTACCAATTTCAGCTATAATTCACAATTTGTGCTCTTCTATTATATATATAATCCTAACCTGTAAATACTGCCAACCAGTATTCCCGTGAAATTGTGACAAACTTACAATATTTTTTTACAATCTTATATTTATGCACGATATCGGTGCCTTTTTTTCACTTTATCTAATCCGTGATCTGAAGTTTGCCCGGCACACAAAGCCGCCTGAGCGATCCTGGCTCATGGCAGCGTTGTGTGAGGATACAGTGCTGTTTACACTGTCCTCCATCTTGCGACCCCGGCGGGCATGCGCAGTCCGCCGGGGAAGCCAGACGTGTTGGCGGGTGTAGTGGGCGCGGCCACGCCTCATCGCGGATGCATGCGCATTCGCTGTGGGAACCTGGCGGTGCTCGCTCCACCCGGGGGGCCATTCCAAGCGCGTCCGTCCCTCCTACACCATTCACAATCAGCTGTTGGCTATTACACCAACAGCTGATTGGTGAGGAGGGCTTTAAATACACAGGCACCGCTCATACCGAGCGTCCTTTGCTGCGGGCAGGACGCTATCGGTCTGAGCTGTTGTAATACAAAGTAAGTGATCCTGATAATATGCCTTTACTCAAACCTATGTATACTCATCAGTCCACACCTGTACCGCTGTGACTAGAAGACACCAATCTTCAACTACACCCGGATTCCTTTGCTTTTCTCCCCTCCCCCTGTTTCTTTCTTCTCTCCCCCCCCCCTTTCTCCCCCCCCCGTTTCCCCCCCCCTTTCTTTCTTTTTTCCTTTTTTCTTCTTTTTTTCTTTCCTTTCTTCTTTTTTTCTTTCTTTTTCCCTCCTGTTCTTACCCCCTTCCCTTCCCCCCTCTCTCTTTCCCCTCCTTTCCTCCCCTTCTCCCCCCCCCCCCCCAAAGATCACTCAACCAACCTAATTATTACTTACCAGGGACAATCCGGTTGAACCTGTGTTACTATATATAAAATCTTGAAGCCTATATCTATATTTACACCTCAGAATGCAAGATTTTCATTGGATAAATTATATATCCACCTAAATGAGATTCCCATATTCCCCTTCCCCTCTTGTGTTGATATTTTCCAGCTATCCGAGATATATTCAGTTCACACCCACCATCTTCTTTAGTTACCTCTGAATCCTCTACAGTAGTTTCATCAGGTATGGTACATTTGCACTACCTAAAAACTTTCTTCTCAATATTGAGTATACCTGTGTGGCTGGTTACTATACATTTCTACACCTTCACATTTTACAGGACCCGCATTCGGCCTCAGTGGAACTTCAGATCCAAAACATCCTTATGCCCTAGATATATGGGCCTCTCTTCCCATTATAAGGAAGTAAAACTACCTTATATATCCATACTCAGTTATTTTCATTTGCTATATATGAAGTATCAACACTCTGGATATGCCAAGTAACCTTTATATATCACGATTGGGAAACATGCTGGATGGGCAGACAGTGTCAGCGCCTTTGTTTTTAAATTTCTCTGGAATGCGTAGCTAGTCTACATATATGCCAATGTAAGTGTAAATGAAACAAATTTAACTTATATCTATGTCCCTATGGTCTGATATGTACATATACTTACTATGTCTATGTTAAATATACTATTCCTAATATAGAAACCCTTGCTAAAGCTTACATCCACCCCTGAAGAAGGAGGCTAAAACAACTCTGAAACGCGTCGGGTGCAAGCACGCTGGTATCAATAGCTATATGTGTACATATGCATGAATCGCATTCCTCTCATTTTTTGTTATAATGTTATTGATGTTTTTATGATGTTTTTGCAATGAATAAATTATTGTCTACTCATTACATATTTTTCCATACGTCCTTTCATATGTGCCTTTAAAGTCCACTAGGGGAATTGTCTTTGTTTAAATTCTTATTATAGGATGTGGCACATTTTACAGATAATTAGCCGGTCAACAACCCTCGCTATCAGTAGGATGTAGGGCAGTGTACAGAGGTCAGTAGTATGTAGGGCAGTGTACAGAGGTCAGTAGGCTGTAGATGTACAGGGCAGAGGTCAGGGGGTCATCAGGGCAGAGGGCAGGAACTGACAGGTCAGAGGATTAGAAGTCAGTAGGGCACAGTACGAGGGGCAGGAGGGCAGAGTATGGGGGCGTGGAGGGAACAGTACGGGGGACAGTAGGACACATACCCGGGGGGTCAGGAGGGCACACACCATGGGGGGGTACAGTATGGGCTTCAGGAGGTCACACAATATGGGGTTGGGAGGGCACATACCAGTGGGTCAGGAGGGCACAGTCTGGGGGTCAGGAGGGCACACACTATGGGGTTGGGAGGGCACATACCAGGGGGTCAGGAGGGCACAGTACGGTGGTAAGGAGGGCACACACTATGGGGTTGGTAGGGCACATACCAGGGGGTCTGAAGGGCACACACTATGGGGTTGAGAGGGCACATACCAGGGGGTCAGGAGGACACAGTACAGGGGGTCAGGAGGGCACACAACGGTGGTCAGGAGGGCACATACTACGGGGTTGGAAGGGCATATGCCAGGGGGTCGCAAGGGCAGAGTACAGGGGTCAGGAGAGGGCACACTATGGGGTTAGGAGGGCACACACATGGGGGTCAGGAGGGCACACACTATCGGATTGGGAGGTCACACACCAGGGGGCAGTGAAAACCTAGGGCAGTGACAATACTTTAATTATTTCTACATAAAAAAAACATCTTCCCATTTGTCAGCTAGCAGGCAGCACTTCTATGCTATTGCAATACTGCAGTAGCTCAGCAGACTTAGCATAGAAGTGCCTGCAGGCCAATCCACAATGAACTGTTAGGTGATTTTACCTCCAGGCACACTCCCTTGGCTCGGCTCCCTCTGTCCAGCTACTGTCACACCACCCTCTTCCAGGCGCGATCTTGGAGATCAGGGATATCCCCATCCTGCCCACTCAAGCAGCTAAAGCCTAGAGGCTCCACCTCAGGGATGGTCCTTAGTCCTGCAGAAGATCGGTAAAACTACTGATGAGCGATGTAGGGGGAGGTGCAGGAGGTGGAGATGTGCGAGACGGGGGGGGGGGCAGCATAACTTAATACAGCAATAGCAAAATAAATAGCAACGAGTGAAATGGCTGTAAGCTGTCCCAATCACGGCTCTGCTTTCCGGGATGCAGCCGGGGTCAAGAGCAGGGCAGGACACGCGGCTCACTAAAATATGTGAGTGTTGGCAACTTGGCAAGAATGAAACGCGGGGTAAAGGGGCAGCTTTGGGCCCCCCCATAATGATAGGGCCCGGGGCACCTGCCCCGTTTGCCCTGCGTTAAAGACGGCCCTGCTTCTGATTAGTGTTGGGCAAATGGTTCGGGCTAAGCAAAAGTTAGGCCCTAACATCGCCTGTTCGCCCGTTCGGCGAACACCCGAATTTGCGGGCCGTTCGGTTGGATTTTCGCCTGCTGTGCGCCTCACAATGCACTGCGCACTTCACTTTGCATTCTAGGGCCCTAATTCGCCAATTAGAGCACAGGGCACTGTCAGAGCCCTGATTGGACAAAGTGATGATTACTTTGTCCAATCATAGCTCAGTGCTCATAGTCCCATCCCACACTATAAAAGATTCCTTCCCATAGGAAGCTTTTGCAGTGTGTTGTTGAAGTGGACATAGAGCAGGGCTCAGTTTGCTACTAGTGAGTTAGTGTGTTCACTTATTGTGATATTGTGTAGAGTGTTAGTATAGTGTGAGTATAGTGTGTCAGTATAGTATAGTGTCAGTATAGTGTAGTGTCAGTGTATTGCTAGTACAGTTGTTGAAGTGGAGATAGAGCAGAGCTACTGCTAGCGAGTTAGTTTGTTCACTTATGGTGATGCTGAGTGTAGAGTGTTAGTGTAGTGTTAGTATAGTGTATCAGTATAGTGTGTCAGTATAGTGTAGTTTCAGTGTAATGTGTTAGTGTAGTGCAGTGTTTAACACAGCATTACATAACATTTAGTGCTGTATACAGTGCTGTATAGCTACTCCTGCCATAGCCCCAGCATCATGCATTGAGAAGTTAGCTGAATTATTTGAACACCGCGTCAGCCACTTGCTTTTTGAGGATGCACAGACATTACTTGATTCTGATGTTGGTTCTGAGGTAGAAAAAGAGAGCAACATAAGCCTACAGAGAGGGGAGAACACTTATAAACAACAAATTGGCAGTCATGTTCCCCCAGCCACAGCGTATTGTCAAGTTGTCTCCATGATGATGAGGATGGAGGGGATGATGGTGATGAGGTCACAGCTTGTTCTGGATAGAGCAGAGGAGGAAAGTGAGGAGGAGAAACAACCCCAACGAGGCAGGATGTCCTCCAGAGGCAGGCATCAGAGTAGAAAGCAGCCACCCTATTCCATCAGATTGTGGAGGTGTTATCTCCTGGCCCACTTCCCACAGCTCAGCTGTGTGGGCCTTTTTTTAGCACACGTGCAACCAATCGCACTTTTGCAGTTTGCAATTTCTGCCACAAGCAGATCAAGCGTGGCAAAAACACCAGCCATTTGGGTACCACAAGCTTGACAAGGCATTTAACCTCCCACCACACAGCCTGTTGGCAAGAGCACCTAAAAGCCACACACAAAGGACACAATTCTTCTCCTCCTCACTTCTCACCTTTCATGTCTACCCCTGCTTTAATTTTTGACCTCTCAGCAGCCTCCACTGACAGGGATGATGGTTTAGCAAAGGGTGCCACAGATCCTTGCAACACGTCTGTCAGCAGCATACCACCAGCTGTAGAGTATAGCAGGAAAATTTGTCTGTCCCAGTATTGTTGCGAAAAAAAAAATTCACTCCCTGCCACCCACATGCCCAGCGTCTAAATTCCAACTTCTCCAAATTGCTGGCTTTACAACCCTTGCCTTTCCATCTGGTGGATTCTGTCCCCTTCTGTGAATTTGCAGAATGTGCTGTACCACAATGGCAGGTTCCCAGTCACTATTTATTTGCACGTAAAGCCATTCCAGCTCTGTACCATTACGTGGAAGGCAATGTTTGCCTGACATGTAGTCTAGCAAGCATGGACAGGGATTGCTGCTAGGAAGGATGCAGGGCAGGGCTCAGTGCTGGAGCTTGTTTTGCCGCCACGTCTCCATAAAGCTGGTGGTGATAATGCGAGATCTGTCAGCTCCACCCCCTCTTCCTCAATGCCCTCCTCTGCTGAATTGTCCTATGAACCACCAGTACTCCCTAATCGTTCAAGGGGCCATTTAATGAGTCAGGCTAAAAGATGCCATGCAGTGCTTCAGCTGGTCTGTCTAGGGGAGAGGAGCAGAGATTCTTTCAGCTCTGCAGGAGCAGGCCCAGAGGTGGTTCACGTAACTGAAGCTTGAGCCAGGAATGGTGGTGTGATATAATGGCACTAACCTTCTGTCTGCCCTTCGATAGGGAAAGTTGACACATGTGCCGCCTGGCACATGTCCTTAATTTGGTTGTGCACAGTTTCCTAAACAGGTATCCAGGTTTGCAAGATCTTCTAAGGTAGGCTAAAAGAGTCTGTAGCCATTTCAGGCGGTCATACACAGCCAGTTTGTGGCATCAAGGAGAAGGATCATTATTGGTTGGCAACCCTCCTTGACCACCGTTACAGGGGGGAAAGTCTCAGAACTCATCCTTGACCACCGTTACAGGGAGAAAGTCTTGGAACTCATTCTGCCCCCGCAGAGGGAGCACAGGATGAAATATTATGAGGACACCTTAAAGAGGAGTTTATGTAATGCCTTTCTAGACTCTGGTAGATTACAATCTCATGGAAAAGCTAGTTTTGAGGTTTCTTTTGGTCAAAGGAGGAGCGGCGGAGAAGAGGGCCACCTCAGTAATGCATATCAAATTTTTTTTAGTCCTCGGCATCCAGGGCTGCCAGCTTCAAGATTGGCAGCGTCTGCATCATATGGTGGAAGATTATCTAGGGGCTAAAACAGACATGCAGAGCTTTCCAATAGAGAATCCACTGGGTTTCTGGATCATGAGAATTGATTACTGGCCAGAACTTGCCCAGTATGCAAATGAGCTGCTGGGCTGCCCTTTCTGAACAGGCATTCAGTGTTGCCGGAGGTTTTGTGACAGATAAAAGAGCAGCTGTCAAGCCCCTGATGCTGATATTGCTAATTAAGTGTTATTGGGATCTCAAATCTCTGAAAGGCTATCTAAGCTGCCTAGCTTTGTGGGTGTTGATTTTATTATTTGGAATAGGTTTCATGGGCACAGTTAACACCCAAGGAGCAATTTTTCCGCACCTATTTGACAGGTGCATCAAATTAAAATTTTTTACAGCAAGGCCAATTCTTGCTTTTATAAAGTGTACCTCTAGAAGGTTATGGGGTGAAGGCACTACCAACACTCAAAGACCAATTTTTCCACAACTGTGTGACAGGGGCAGCAAATTTCAATTTTTTACAGCAAGGCCAATTCTTGCTTTCATCAAGAGTACCTCTATAGGGTTACAGTGTGAAGTCACCACCAACACCCAAAGCCCCATTTTTCCGCATCTGATACTTCTATCCAAAGTCTGCGAAAGAGACACCAGACTTTATCTAAAAAAACATTTTTATTCTTGGCCTGAGTGTAGTATAATTTGGCTGCTTCACCAAAGGCTTATTCACTGTGGGGCAAAAAAATTGTTATTTCCATCCAAAGTCTGCCAAAGGGACACCAGAATTTATCCAAAAAATCTTGAATCTTGTTCCGAGTGCACTAAATTGTGGCCTCATCATAAAGATTGGCTCCCGAAGCCGTTGTTCACAAAATAAAGAAAGCTTGCAGGATGATTGGACTAAGAAAAAAAAAGCGCAACTTTCATGGCATTACTTGTTCGGGCTCCTGGAGGCTTGGGGATTCGGTCCTAACTTTCTTAATAACCTGGAGATGCTATACTCAAACCCTATACCTAAAGTTGGGCTTCATGGTTATCATTAGCAACCCATCGTGATTTCTAGAGGAACCAGGCAAGGCTGACCCCTGTCTATTCTGATTTTTGCTATAGCCATTGAAACTTTGGCCATAGCAATTTGGACTGATCCGGATATTAAAGGAGTCTCTTGTGGGAATCAAGTCCAAAAGTGTGCTCTTTTTGCAGATGACATACTCTTATTTATCATGTCACCTTTAGTCTCTATGCCAAATGTTATCCATCTGTTAAATGACTTCGGAACTGTGCCTTCAGGTCAACGTCCATAAATCTGTAGCCTTGAATATAAATCTCTCCATGTCTCTCCTTTCTTGTTTGCAAGCTACCTTTTTATTTGTATGAAGAACTGATTTTATACCATATCTCGACATCCGCCTTATGCCTTTGATTGCTAATATGTACTGTATTAATCACCTATTTCTCTATAAAAAATTAGAGGAGGATCTTCAGGCGTAGATGGCATATTATCTTTCCTGGATAGGTAGAATCCATTCTATTAAGACGAGTCGACCTTATTACCACAATTGCTATAGTACTTCCTCTCCCTACCCATAGCAAACAACCAATTTGATTTGCTCAAGTTACAATCTACAATTGTCCATTTATGTTTGTGGAAGAAATGAACATAGATAATCAAAGATGGTTTTATTCACTCTCAGATCTAGGGAAGGCCACGGACCTCCTAATCTAATGCTGTATTATCAAGCTGCCCTGGTAGCTCAATTATCTGCGGTTTAATCCCACATGGAAAAACCTTACTGGATCATGTCTGCTAGACATCTAAAATGGTGTCCAGCTAACTATTGCCCACTCATCCTGGTTCCTAATCTCTTAAAATCTATGGCTATTTGGAACAGAATATGTAACAACACAAATCTTATTTCCTCATTTCACTCACTAGCCCGCCTTTTTAATAAACCAGCATTTCCATTTCTGATGGTGGCTGAATAAAGGTCTATATAAAAAAGGCAATTTTCTGACACCCAGGGGCCCATTTACTTTGCAGCATTTTCGTAACAAATTAAAAATGCCATCATCGGAAACCTTTTATTTCAATCAAATTTCTAATTTCTTATACTCCTTGATGCCAAATGTAATCAGAGACCTCAAACTTACCCCCTATGTAATTGGTGTACACGAGATAGGGATCAGAGAGGGGGAATCTTTATCATCTATCGTTTTTTGTTTACCACTACAGATACGCTTCCTTTCAATGAAGGAGTGGAACACAGACTTGGCATCCAAGAGGGGATCAGAACACTGCTATACCTGTCCTAAATAAAAACATTGAAAGTAAAAAGACAGATCATGACTTTGAAGTTTGGATAGAGATGAGCTTGGAGAGGCACCACAGTGGCTAAGTGGTTAACACTACTGCCTGGCAACATTAGGGATGTCAATTCGAATTCCAACTACAAAAGTACCTTCATGGAGTTTGCATGTTCCCCTTGTGCTTACGTGAGTTTCCTCTGGGTATTCCAGTTTTTTCCCACATGCCAAAGACATGCTGGTACTTTAATTGGCTCCTGTCTAAATTGGCCCTAGTATGTGTATGTACGAATGTGAGTTAAGGACATTAAATTGTAAGCTCCTTGAGGGCATTCACTGATGTTATTGTACAATATACTTGTAAAGTGCTGTGTAAACTGTCAGTACTATCTAAATTCTTGTAATAAATAAAAATCTCTAGTAGTCAACAGTGCCCTGCTGTCTTTATGACATGCTCTGCATTCTGTTTATCAAGAGCTTCTGATTAGTGTTGGGTAAACGGTTCGGGCCGTGCAAAAATTAGGCCCAAACATCGCCTGTTCGCCCGCTCGTCGTACACCCGAATTTGCGGGACGCTTGGTTGGATTTTCACCTGCTGAGCGCCCCACAATGCACTGCGCGCTTCACTTTGCATTCTAGGGCCCTAATTTGCTAATTAGAGCACAGAGCACTGTCAGAGCCCTGATTGGACAAAGTGATGATTACTTTGTCCAATCACAGCTCAGTGCTCATAGTCCCATCCCACACTATAAAAGATTCCTTCCCATAGGAAGCTTTTGCAGTGTGTTGTTGAAGTGGACATAGAGCAGGGCTCAGTTTGCTACTAGTGACTTAGTGTGTTCACTTATTGTGATATTGTGTAGAGTGTTAGTATAGTGTTAGTATAATGTGAGTATAGTGTGTCAATATAGTGTAGTGGCAGTATAGTGTGGTGGCAGTATAGTGTTAGTACAGTGTGTTGTTGAAGTGGAGATAGAGCAGGGCTACTGCTAGCGAGTTAGTTTGTTCACTTATTGTGACTCTGAGTGTAGAGTGTTAGTGTAGTGTTAGTATAGTGTGCCAGTATAGTGTGTCAGTATAGTGTGTCAGTATAGTGTAGTATCAGTGTAAGGCGCCTTTTACATGGACGGCTATTCTGCCACAGTTAAAAGCATGTTTTTTTTTTCGGTGAAATTCAAGACACCAGGCACTGCGATCAGCTGCATTTGTACAGTGCAATTAGCTGCGGTTGTGTTTAGCTGCGGTTTGCCATTTCCATAGCAACCCGACAGGGTACCAACTCATATTGAACAGGGATCCGACTTGGATCCCTGCCAATACCAGGCACTGCGGGCCCCCCTTGCCCCAAAGTACCTCGTCCCCATGTTGATGAGGACAATGGCCTCTTCCCGACAACCCTGGCCATTGGTTGTCAGGGTCTGCGGGCGGAGGGCTTATTTAATAAGGGGGCCCCCAGATCCCGGCTCCCCACCCTTTGTGAATGAGTATGGGGTACATCGTACCTCTACCCATTCACCTGGGGGAAGAAAAGTGTCAATAAAAAAACACACTACACAGGTTTTTAAAGTAATTTATTAGGCAGCTCCGGGGGGTCTTCTTCTGACTTTGGGGGTCTCTCAGGCCTCTTCTCCCTCTCTCTGGTGTCATCTCTTCTTCCCTCTCCTCTTCCAGAGATGTTGACACCACGCTCCCTCTCGCTGTAATGCCGTGAGCGAGGTCCGCAACCAATTATATATGCATGGGGCATTGCCACCCGGTGATGTCACCCGGTGACCCCGCCCCTTATGTCGTCACAGTCCCATCATGCCCCGGGACTGTGACGTCATAAGGGGGCGGGGTCACTGGGTGACATCTCCCGGTGGCACGTCCCATGCCTATATAATTGGTTGCGGACCTCGCTCACGACATTACAGCGAGAGGGAGCATCGTGTCAACATCTCTGGAAGAGAAGAGGGAAGAAGATGTCTCAGAAGACCGGGCTCCTCTGCTAGCAAAAGTGCGGCAAAAGAGCAGAAGATAGTGGAGGAGCCCGGCAGAAGGCACCGGAGAAGAACCAGAGAGCACAGAGACGACACCAGAGAGAGGGAAAAGAGGCCTGAGAGACCCCCGAAGTCGGAAGAAGGGCCCCCGAAGTCGGAAGAAGACCCCTGGAGCTGCCTAATAAATTACTTTTAAAACCTGTGTAGTGTGTTTTTTTATTGACATTTTTCTTCCCCCAGGTGAATGGGTAGGGGTACGATGTACCCCATACTCATTCACATAGGGTGGGGGGCGGCCATCTGGGGGCCCCCTTATTAAAGGGGGCTCCTGGATTCAGATAAGCCCCCTGCCTGCAGACCCCAACAACCAACGGCCAGGGTTGTCGGGAAGAGGCCCTTGTCCTCATCAACATGAGGACGAGGTGCTTTGGGGTGGGGGGGCCTGTAGGGCGTCAGGGCGTCCCCATTGCCCCAAAGCACCAACCCACCATGTTGAGGGCATGCGGCCTGGTACGGTTCAGGAGAGGGGTGGGGGGATCGCTCATCCCTACCCCCTTTCCTGGCCGACCGGACTGCGTGCTCGGATAAGGGTCTGGTATGGATTTTGGGGGGACCCCCACGCCGTTTTTTCGGCATAGGGGGTGCCCCTTGGAATCCATACCAGACCGAAGGGCTTGGTATGCTCTTGGAAGGGAACCCATGCTGGTTTTTTATTTAAAATTTGGCGTGGAGTTCCCCCTCAGGATTCATACCAAACAGTGCCTGGCATTGGCGGGGATCCAAGTCGGATCCCCGTGCTTGTCGCTCATTGGGAAAAGAAAAAAACATTTTTCCTTTCCCGATGAGCGAGCCAGCTCGGCGCTGCTATTCGCAGCTGACACAGTGCACTGCGATTACTTGCGGTTATGTGCGGCTAGCTGCGCTAAATCGCTCCTGGACGCAGTCAATTCTATTTTTTCTATCCGCACCAAACCACATGTAATCAAAACGCAGCTAAACGCAGTGTGTGAATGGGGCCATAGCAAAGCATTGTGTGTGTTTAGCTGCGGTAGAAAACGCAGCTAAAAGCGCAATTCTATCCGTCCGTGTGAAAGGGGCCTGATGTGTTAGTGTAGTGCAATGTTTAACAAAGCATTACATAACATTTAGTGCTGTATACAGTGCTGTATAGCTACTCCTACCATAATTCAGCTAACTTCTCAATGCATGATGCTCATGCATTGAGAAGTTAGCTGAATTATTTGAACACAGCCACTTGCTTTTTGAGGATGCACAGACATTACTTGATTCTGATGTTGGTTCTGAGGTAGAAAAAGAGAGCAACATGAGCCTACAGAGAAGGGAGAACACTTATAAACTACAAATTGGCAGTCATGTTCCCCCAGCCACAGCGTATTGTCAAGTTGTCTCCATGATGATGAGGATGGAGGGGATGATGGTGATGAGGTCACAGCTTGTTCTGGATAGAGCAGAGGAGGAAAGTGAGGAGGAGAAACAACCCCAACGAGGCACGATGTCCTCCAGAGGCAGGCATCATAGAAGAGTAGAAAGCAGCCACCCTACCGGTATTCCATCAGATTGTGGAGGTGTTATCTCCTGGCCCACTTCCCACATCTCAGCTGTGTGGGCCTTTTTTTAGCACATGTACAACCGATTGCACTGTTGCAATTTGCAATCTCTGCCACAAGCAGATCAAGCGTGGCAAAAACACAAGCCATTTGGGTACCACAAGCTTGACAAGGCATTTAACCTCCCACCACACAGCCTGTTGGCAAGAGCACCTAAAAGCCACACACAAGGGACACAATTCTTCTCCTCCTCACCTTTCATGTCTACCCCTACTTTAATTTATGACCTCTCAGCAGCCTCCACTGACAGGGATAATGGTTTAGCAAAGGATGCCATGGGTCCTTGCAACACGTCTGTCAGCAGCACACCACCAGCTGTAGAGTATAGCAGGAAAATTTGTCTGTCCCAGTTTTGTTGCGAAAAAAAATACACTCCCTGCCACCCACATGCCCAGCATCTAAATTCCAACTTGTCCAAATTGCTGGCTTTACAACCCTTGCCTTTCCATCTGGTGGATTCTGTCCCCTTCTGTGAATTTGCAGAATGTGCTGTACCACAATGGCAGGTTCCCAGTCACTATTTATTTGCACGTAAAGCCATTCTAGCTCTGTACCATTACGTGGAAGGCAATGTTTGCCTGACATGTGGTCCAGCAAGCATGGACAGGGATGATATATTTAGTTCACAGCACACTGGGTAACTCTGCTTGCAACTAGGAAGGATGCAGGGCAGGGATCAGTGCTGGAGCTTGTTTTGCCGCCACGTCTCCATAAAGCTGGTGGTGATAATGCAAGATCTGTCAGCTCCACCCCCTCCTCCTCAATGCCCTCCTCTGCTGAATTGTCCTATGAACCACCAGTACACCCTAATCGTTCAAGGGGCCATTCAACGAGTCAGGCAAAAAGATGCCATGCAGTGCTTCAGCTAGTCTGTCTAGGGGAGAGGAGCAGAGATTCTTTCAGCTCTGCAGGAGCAGGCCCAGAGGTGGTTCACACAATTGAAGCTTGAGCCAGGAATAGTGGTGTGATATAATGGCACTAACCTTCTGTCTGCCCTTCGACAGTGCACCGTTTCTTAAACAGGTATCCAGGTTTGCAAGATCTTCTAAGGTAGGCTAAAAGAGTCTGTAGCCATTTCAGGCGGTCATACACAGCCAGTGTTCGGTTTGCTGAAATTAAGTGGGAATTCCACCTGCCCGCAAACTGCCTGATTTGTGACATGCCCACCGGGTGGAACTCAAATTTGGCAATGCTACAGTGGCTGCACATGTAGCAGTGGGCTGTCAATGAGTACATGCAGGGCTTTTATTCTCAAACAATAGGTGCTGGAACTCAACCACGGCCCCCCAAAACCCCTCTCCCCACACACACCCTCCAAATCACATCAAATAGTGGGTGTGGTCAGTCAAATTTCATGAATAGCAAGAGGGTCTTAAAGGGGCATTAAATACCAGGATTGCATTACACACAGAGTGCAGAGCTGTCACTTGTAAACACAGAAACCGGACTTCTGTGTTTACAAGTGATTTTGGTGAGCAGCCCCCCCTCCAAGAGTCTGAGCCAGAGGTGGTGGAACTGGGTTCCACCAAGTTCCCCCCGAAAAAAAGCCCTGAGTACATGTGTGAGTATGGTACAAGGACAGACTCAAGACAGCTTGGCTTTTTTCCCCATGCCAATGGCTGCTGATAAAGGATGCATGCACTGTACTGTCACCATTTGAGGAGGCGACAAAGATGGTGAGCCGTGACAATGCACGCATCGGTGACATTCTGCATGGCATCATTGACAGGGCACTCGAGGCAGAGCAGCTGGAGGAAGAGGAGGACTTGCTTTACTCTCAAGGCCCGCTTTATGCAGGCACCATTTTTGTTATGCCACAGAATACACAAGAGGAGAGGAAGGAGTAGGAGGAGGATTCTGGCAGTTTTGGAGGCCTAGAAGCAAAGGGAGACATAGGTCAAACCTTAAGAGATGGTTTTCAGTTCCCAGAAAGCTTGGGAGCAGTACTTGGCTGGGAGGAGGCAGTTCTAGACACTGTAATCCTCAGTGACCCTGAGTGCTTCTCATGGCTCCGCAAACTTGCTGTGCATGAGCTCCCTTATTCCTCAAAGTCTGCGAAAGGACCAGAGAATTTGTGGCATCAAGGAGAAGGATCATTATTGGTTGGCAACCCTCCTTGACCACTGTTACAGGGGGAGAGTCTTGGAACTCATCCTGCCCCCGCAGAGGGAGCAAAGGATTAAATATTTTGAGGACACCTTAAAGAGGAGAACTTCCTTCTGGGGCTGTACCCCTGCTGTGCTCATTATGAGGGGCTCCCACCATCCATGTGCTGTGCTGACTTCCTGGGTTTATATGAGGGGCTCCCACCATCCCTGTGCTGTGCTGTCTTCCTGGGTTTGTACCCCTGCTGTGCTCATTAAGAGGGGCTTCCACCATCCCTGTTCTGTGCTCATTATGAGGGGCTCCCACTATTCCTGTGCTGTGCTGACTTCGTCCTGGGGCTGTACCCCTGCCATGCTCATTATGAGGGGCTCTCACCATCCCTGTTCTGACTTACTGGTTTTGTACCCCTGCTGTGCTCATTATGAGGGGGCTCCCACCATCCCTGTGCTGTGCTGATTTCCTCCTGGGGCTGTACCCCTGCTGTGCTCATTATGAGGGGCTCCCACCATCCCTGTGCTGTGCTGACTTCCTGGGTTTGTACCCCTGCTGTGCTCATTATGAGGGGGCTCCCACCATCCCTGTGCTGTGCTGACTTCCTCCTGGGGCTGTACCCCTGCTGTGCTCATTATCAGGGGCTCCCACCACCCCTGTGCTGCGCTGACTTCCTGGGTTTGTACCCTGGTGTGCTCATTATGAGGGGCTACCACCATCCCTGTGCTGTGTTGACCCCCTGAGGATGTCAGCACAGCACAGGGATGGTGGGAGCCCCTCATAATTAGCACAGCACAGGGATGGTGGGAGCCCCTCATAATGAGCACAGCAGGGGTACAAACCTAGGAAGTCAGCACAGCACAGGGATGGTGGGAGCCCCCCTCATAATGAGCACAGCAGGGGTACAGCCCCAGGAGGAAGTCAGCACAGCACAGGGATGGTGGGAGCCCGTCATAATGAGCATAATGAGTCCAACGGCTGTTACTGACCGGCCACTGTATATGTACGTCATTTGTTTGAAGATGGATATGTCGGTAACGGCAGCAGCTGCTGCCACAACCGAGGTGTCCATCTTTAGGGCCGGCGGTTCTGTACGCGATAATGGTGGTCTCTGCGGTGGGTTCGCCGCAAGATCACTGTTATCGGCGGTGGGAGAGGTGCCACCCCCCCTCCCGCCGCTCTCCCGCGCCCTCCGCCGCCTACCGGAGCCGTCGGTAGCAGCGGAGGCGATCGAGTCCTTTCCCTTCTTCAGTATGGACACGAGTGAGGCTAAGATGGTGCCCACCCGTCTCCATACCATAGGACGGCCGGAGCGACGTCATTACGTCAGCTCCGCCCACTTCTCTTAAAGGCACATTTTTTTTTTTTTTTTTTTTGCATTAAAGTCTAAATATGAGATCTGAGGACTTTTTGACCCCAGATCTTATATTTAAGAGGACCTGTCATGCTTTTTTCTATTACAAGGGATGTTTACATTCCTTGTAATAGGAATAAAAGTGATCCAAATTTTTTTTTTTTTAAAAACAGTGAAAAAATAAATAAAATAAAGTAAAATAAATAATAATAAAAAAAAATTTTTTTAAAACGCCCTGTCCCGACGAGCTCGCGCGCAGAAGCGAACGCATACGTGAGTAGCGCCCGCATATGAAAACGGTGGTCAAACCACACATGTAAGGTGTCGCCGTGACCGGTAGAGCGAGAGCAATAATTCTAGCCCTAGACCTCCTCTGTAACACAAAACATGCAATCTGTAGAATTTTTTAAACATCGCCTATGGAGATTTTTAAGGGTAAAAGTTTGACACCATTCCACGAGCGTGACATGTTGGGTATCAATTTACTTGGCGTAACATTATATTTCACAATATAAAAAAAAATTGGGCTAACTTTACTGTTGTCTTATTTTTTTATTCAAAAAAGTGAATTTTTTCCAAAAAAAGTGCGCTTATAAGACTGCTGCGCAAATACAGTGCAAAAAAAGTATTGCAATGACCGCTATTTTATTCTCTAGGGTGTTAGAAAAAAAACAATATATAATGTTTTGGGGTTCTAAGTAATTTTCTAGCAAAAAAACCTGTATTAAACATGTAAACACCAGAGGTGATTTTTTTTTGAGGTTGGAGGAAGGTATCCCCTTATGAATGACTTACTGAAAGATACCTCTCTAACAAAGAAGAGGAAAGAAGAGGAAAGGATCTCCCCTATTTAAAAGAAATTGGGGGGGGAAGTTTTTCTTTTTTTTTTTTTTTTTTTTTTTTTTTTCCTCTCTCCTCTTCGCTTTTTTTTTTTTGTTTTTTTGTTTTTTTGTTTTTTGCCCCCTCTCAATCAAGCCCATGTCAATTACCCGTTATATCCATAACTGTTACACTGCTTAATAAATAAAGTTAAGAGAGGAAAACGGGGAAGGTATTATGTCCGCCAGGAGGAAAGGGGATGAACATGTCACCCAGGAGAGCATGGGGGTCCAGTCCTTGCGGTCGGCTAAAGACAAAGGGATATCGTCTACAGTAGCAGGAGCAACAGCGGCGGCGGTTGCAGCAACCGCCAAACTGGAGAAAATGATCAACGTAACAGACCATACTCCAACGAAAGGGGGGCAGCTAGTACAAGGCAAGATAACAGCAGACAGAAAGAGCCAGGGGGGCTCAAATGCATTTGCCAGCGGAACTACAGCAAAGAATCCACCTGTTAAAGGAGCAGGAGGAGCAGGGAAAATGTTGGAAACAGCTAACACCCAGAGTCAAGCTCCAGAGGGGGAGCCATCCCTGAAAGACATCCTCCTGGCAATTAACGCCTGTAAACAATCTTTGGGTGAAATGTCAGGACAGATGCAAGACATTAAAGACGAAATTGCCTTAGTACGCCATGATTTAAAGAAAACAGCGGAGAGAGTAACAGAAATAGAAGGGAGAATAAGCCTTATAGAAGATGAGCTATACCCCATGAAACAAAGTACCAAGACCCAGGAAGAACAGTTAAACAGGCTCATGGAAAAAATGGACGAGATGGAAAATAGACTGCGAAGAGACAATGTGAGGGTAGTGGGCCTGCCAGAGAAGAGTGAAGGTGCAGATCCAATAGGCTTTCTTGAAAGGTGGCTGACTGAAACCTACGGAAGAGAGACATTCTCGCAGCAGTTCTCTATTGAAAGAGCGCATAGAGTTCCGTTTAGGCCCCCTCAACAAGGAAATCCCCCAAGAGCACTACTGCTGAAATTTTTAAATCATAGGGATAAAATAATCCTCTTACGCAGGGCCAGAGAAAAAGGGAATATATTCTACAATGGTGCGAGAATCTCAATATATCCTGATTTCTCCCCGGGACTGCAAAAGCGTAGAGCGGAATTTTCAAAAATTAAACGTAACCTCCAAGGGTATGATGTAACATATGCGCTTCTTTATCCTGCCAGGTTACGTGTGAATGCACTTGGAGGAAGTCAGATTTTTGACTCCCCCGAGAAGGCACTAACATGGTTGGAGGAAAAGAAGGACCAGTTACCGCTGAAATAAAAAGGGAGTAGAGCAGAAGGAGAATAGAATAGGGGAATAAATATACACAGGTAAATATAAGTTATATATAAAAGGGAGGAGAGAGGGAGGGAAGGGAAAGGAAAAAGAGGAAGAAATTGAAACCATCATGGGGGGAGGGGAGTGAGGTGGGGAACACACTTGGTTGGGTTGAATTAGAAAATAAGTTTGAACGTGAATGGAGGAAGGGTGGAAAGGGTGGAGGGTAAGAGTAAGGAAGAGAGGGGAGCGTGTAGAGTTGGTTTTGAAATAAAAGGAGGGTATGGGACGGTCACTAAAAAAGCCTCTAAGGGTAACCTAGAATGGAGTCCAAAACGAGGCTGGTCTTTAAGTGGTCTTTAAGTGGTTAAATTCATCATAACGAACCTTCGTAATTGTTACGAAAAGTTAATGAACCTAACGAAAATTCGTATTTCGTACGAATCCAAATTGAATTTCGGACACGAAATACGAATTAACGGCTAATACGAAACGGAACGAAATGAAACAAATTTATTGACGGCGCACATGTCTAGTAGTATGTGGACAGGCTAGGGTAGTATTTAGACAGGCTAGGGTAGTATATAGACAGGCTAGTGAGTGTACTGTGTGTATAACAGTGTCAATTTTCTTTCCCCTCAAAGTAACTCAACACACAGCCATTAATGTTTAAACCGCTGGCAACAAAATTGAGTACACCCCTAAATAAAAATGTCCAAATTGGGTCCAAAGTGTTAATTTTTTGTGTGGCCACCATTATTTTCCAGCACTGCCTTAACCCTCTTGAGCACGGAGTTCACCAGAGCTTCACAGGTTGCCACTGGTGTCTGCTCCCACTCCTCCATGATGACATCGTGGAGCTGGTGGATTTTTAGAGACCTTGCACTCCTCCACCTTCCATTTGAGGATGCCCCACAGATGCTCAATAGGGTTTAGGTCTGGAGACATGCTTGGTCAGTCCATCACCTTTACCCTCAGCTTCTTTAGCAAGGCAGTGGTCGTCTTGGAGGTGTGTTTGGGGTCGTTATCATGTTAGAATACTACCCTGCGGCCCAGTCTCCGAAGGGAGGGGATCATGCTCTGCTTCAGTATGTCACAGTACATGTTGGCATTCATGGTTTCCCCAATGAACTGTAGCTCCCCAGTGCCGGCAGCACTCATGCAGCCCCAGACCATAACACTCCCACCGCCATGCTTGACTGTAGGCAAGACACTGAGATCAGGCTGAGACAGAAGTACAGTTAAATCACACTTGTTTAATAATAAAAGTAAAAAGAACAAACGTAGTCAAAACATAGCCAAAGTTCAGAAACCGGAACGGATAGTCAGCCAAGCCAGAAGTCAGGGATCAATGTAGTGGAACAGCAAGCAGGATCTGGAGCCAGAAGGGATGTCAGCAAAGCCAGTCTTAAACCAGGAATGCAGGAGATAGTTTCTTGTGATGTGACCAAGGCGAAGGCAGAGCTTCTCTGGACTGGAAGGCTTAAGTAGGCAGGACTGACGAGCAGGATCATCAACAGCTGAGTAACTGTGGAGAGAGATGGGAGCTGGCAATTAGCCGACAGTTGAGCAGCCAGCTCAGAGAAGGAAGGGCTGAGCCCAGCCCTGACACTGTCACACACGCTTAACACCATCTGAACCAATTAAGTTTATCATAGTCTCATTAGACCAGGGGCCGTGGCCCACTACGTCAAACAACCCATTACCGGGCCGTAACGTCTTTGCAGCCGGGCCGCGGCGGGCGGCATGACATTGTAAGGCGGGTGAGAGAACACCGGAGGATCAGAGAGGCAAGGCGGGCGAATGAGAGAAGCAGGCTGGCGAGCAGAGATGATATCTCTCTCCGCCCGCCATAGCATCACCGCTCCTTTGCCCTCACAGCGTTCAGAATGTCAGAGGTGCAGCAGGGAGCAGAGAGATGACATCTCTCCCTGCCCACCTAGCATCAACGCTCTTCCGCCCTCACAGCATACAGAATGGTCGGAAGTGTGGCGGGGAGCAGAGAGATGACATCATCTCTCACCGCCCGCTCCGCTCTCCTACCCTCACTCAAGAATGACCACTGAACCGGTGTCACCAATGCAGTGACAATCCTCATCTGGTGACACAGGCAGGTGACGTGGCAAGTGGCATTCCTCATCTGGTGGCACAGGCAGGTTGATGTGGCCAGTGGCATTCCTCATCTGGTGGCACAGGCAGGTGACATGGCATTCCTCATCTGGTGGCACAGGCAGGTGACGTGGCCAGTGGCATTTCTCATTTGGTGGCAGGCAGAGTGGCATTCCTCATCTGGTGGCAGGCAGCATGGCAAGTGGCATTCCTCATCTGGTGGCAGGCAGCATGGCAAGTGGCATTCCTCATCTGGTGGCAGGCAGCGTGGCAAGTGGCATTCCTCATCTGATAGCAGGCAGCGTGGCAAGTGGCATTCCTCATCTGGTGGCAGGCAGCGTGGCAAGTGGCATTCCTCAACTGGTGGTAGGCAACGTGGCAAGTGACATTCCTCATCTGGTGGCAGGCGACGTGGAAAGTGACACACTCAGGTCTCCCACTGATTCTGCATTATGGTGAGTTGAACTATTTCATTTATATTACAATGTAATAGAAATAATGTGCTTCAATCATTCTGACACCATACCAACCATGGTGCCATGATGACTGAAGTACCAACAGCAGAACACCAGCTATTGCCCCGATAAATTGCCCGCGAAATTCGCTTACCTCCCCGCGTGTGCGTACATCCCCCCCTCGCCAGGCCTTGGCACAATTTTCTTCCACGCAGCCGATCCCCGGTGCCAAAAAGGTTGGGGACCACTGCATTAGACCACAGGAATCAATGTCCTTAGTCGGCTTGTCTTCAGCAAACTGTTTGTGGGCTTTCTTGCGCATCATCTTTAGAAGAGGCTTCCTTCTGGGACGACAGCCATGCAGACCAATTTGATGCAGTGTGCGGCATATGGTTTGAGCACTGACAGGTTGACCCCCCCACCTCTTCAACCTCTGCAGCAATGCTGGCAGCACTCATACGTTTATTTCCCAAAGACAACCTCTGGATATGACGCTGAGCATGTGTACTCAACTTCTTTGGTCAATCATGGTGAGGCCTGTTCTGTGTGGAACCTGTCCTGTTAAACCGCTGTATGGTCTTGGCCACTGTGCTGCAGCTCAGTTTAAGGGTTTTGGCAATCTTCTTACATAGTTGCCAACATTGTAAAAAAAAATTTAGGGACACTTTTTTGGCTGTAGGCGGAGTCGTATTATAATTAGGGGGCGGGGCATGCGTTTGTAGGTGTGGCACAGGGATAAAGTAAAACTGCGGCGCGCTCCTCTGCAAAAAAGGGGATGGCTTACACAAAATAGTGGGCGTGTCTTAAATGGGCGTGACTCAAAGGGGGTGTGGTTAGCGTCTGAGATGAACAAGGGATGGAGGGAGAGGGAGGGATGGAGGGAGAGACAGCAGCCCCAGATCCTACACAACAATAGAAATATGTGTATTCCAGAAAGTTTAACAATCAGCAGATAAAGATACTCCAAACACCTGGTGTTAGCACTTCAATCATCCCGGCACCATGGTTGTTATGGTGTCAGGATGATTGAAGTGCATTATTTCTATTATTACATTGTAATATAGAATTAAATCATTCAACTCACCATAATGCCGAATCAGTGGGATCCCTGAGCGTGTCACCTGCCACGTCGCCTGCCACCAGCCGTCCGTCCGTCCTTGCATCAGGTGCCCCCAGCAGAGTCCATCCTTGCATCAGGTGTCCCAGCAGAGTCCATCCTTGCATCAGGTGTCCCGGCAGAGTCCCTCCTTGCATCAGGTGCCTCCAGCAGAGTCCGTCCTTGCATCAGGTGCCTCCACCAGAGTCCGTCCTTGCATCAGGTGTCCCAGCAGAGTCCGTCCTTGCATCAGGTGTCCCAGCAGAGTCCGTCCTTGCATCCTGTGCCTCCAGCAGAGTCCGTCCTTGCATCAGGTGTGCCAGCAGAGTCCGTCCTTGCATCAGGTGTCCCAGCAGAGTCCATCCTTGCATCAGGTGTCCCGGCAGAGTCCCTCCTTGCATCAGGTGCCTCCAGCAGAGTCCGTCCTTGCATCAGGTGCCTCCACTTCAATCATCCCGGCACCATGGTTGTTATGGTGTCAGGATGATTGAAGTGCATTATTTCTATTATTACATTGTAATATAGAATTAAATCATTCAACTCACCATAATGCCGAATCAGTGGGATCCCTGAGCGTGTCACCTGCCACGTCGCCTGCCACCAGCCGTCCGTCCGTCCTTGCATCAGGTGCCCCCAGCAAAGTCCATCCTTGCATCAGGTGTCCCAGCAGAGTCCATCCTTGCATCAGGTGTCCCGGCAGAGTCCCTCCTTGCATCAGGTGCCTCCAGCAGAGTCCGTCCTTGCATCAGGTGCCTCCACTTCAATCATCCCGGCACCATGGTTGTTATGGTGTCAGGATGATTGAAGTGCATTATTTCTATTATTACATTGTAATATAGAATTAAATCATTCAACTCACCATAATGCCGAATCAGTGGGATCCCTGAGCGTGTCACCTGCCACGTCGCCTGCCACCAGCCGTCCGTCCGTCCTTGCATCAGGTGCCCCCAGCAGAGTCCATCCTTGCATCAGGTGTCCCAGCAGAGTCCATCCTTGCATCAGGTGTCCCGGCAGAGTCCCTCCTTGCATCAGGTGCCTCCAGCAGAGTCCGTCCTTGCATCAGGTGCCTCCAGCAGAGTCCGTCCTTGCATCAGGTGTCCCAGCAGAGTCCGTCCTTGCATCAGGTGTCCCAGCAGAGTCCGTCCTTGCATCCGGTGCCTCCAGCAGAGTCCGTCCTTGCATCAGGTGTGCCAGCAGAGTCCGTCCTTGCATCAGGTGTCCCAGCAGAGTCCGTCCTTGCATCAGGTGTCCCCAGCAGAGTCTGTCCTTACATCAGGTGTCCCAGCAGAGTCCGTCCTTGCATCAGGTGTCCTAGCAGAGTCCGTCCTTACATCAGGTGTCCCCAGCGGAGCCCCCCTTACATCAGGTGTCCCAGCAGAGTCCGTCCTTACATCAGGTGTCCCAGCAGAGTCCATCCTTGCATCAGGTGCCCCCAGCAGAGTCTGTCCTTACATCAGGTGTCCCAGCAGAGTCCGTCCTTACATCAGGTGTCCCAGCAGAGTCCGTCCTTACATCAGGTGTCCCCAGCGGAGCCCCCCTTACATCAGATGTCCCCAGCGGAGCCCCCCTTACATCAGGTGTCCCAGCAGAGTCCGTCCTTGCATCAGGTGCCCCCAGCAGAGTCTGTCCTTACATCAGGTGTTCCAGCAGAGTCCGTCCTTGCATCAGGTGTCCCAGCAGAGTCCGTCCTTGCATCAGGTGTCCCAGCAGAGTCCGTCCTTGCATCAGGTGTCCCAGCAGAGTCCGTCCTTACATCAGGTGTCCCAGCAGAGTCCGTCTTTACATCAGGTGTCCCAGCAGAGGTTCTCATACACAGGCCACGCCTCCCTGCTGTCTCTCACACTACAGGCGGAAGATAATACTGGACATCACCAGTCACATGACCCAAAATCAGCTCCTTACAAACCACAAGTGAAAAGGAGGCGGGGCAGAACGATGGAGCTGCACTGTGATTGGTCCTAGCGCTTCCTGCTCTGTTAGCATGGCAGCGGTTGCTATGGCAGCGGGGAACGCAGCTTGTCTCAGCGTGGAGTGTGATTGTATAGGTCTCCATGTCCTCATACCCCGAAGCCCCACGTAGAACCGCCGTGCCCGGAGATGTGCTCCAGACGTTGCAGAGCCTGGATCTGAGCGTCTCCCCTCCGGAGGTATCAATGGAAAGAGGGAAGAGAGGAACCCTGGAGAGATAAGCTGAGGGACTGCAAGGGCTGTTCTTCTGGTCTTCTTAAAAATGGCGGCCGGCGGAGACATTGTCTCCGCCGGCCGCGGCCCTCTAGCGGCGTCGGGCCGCTTGCCGTGAAAAAACTTAAACAGGTAAAAACCGGATTTCTCGGGACATTTCCCGGGACACAAAAAATTTGGGAAAAGGGTCTGAATCCCGTGAATGTCCCGGGAAATTCGGGACAGTTGGCAACTATGTTCTTATAGCCTAGGCCATCTTTATGTAGAGCAACAATTCTTTTTTCAGATACCCAGAGAGTTCTTTGCCATGAGGTGCCATGTTAAACTTCCAGTGACCAATATGAGAAAGTGAAAGCGATAACACCAAATTTAACACACCTGCTCCCCATTCACACCTGAGCCCTTGTAACACTAACTATTTACATGACACCAGGGAGGGAAATTGGCTAATTGGGCCCAATTTTCACTTAGGGGTGTAATCACTTTTGTTGTCAGTGGTTTATACATTAATGGCCAGTGTGTTGAGTTATTTTGAGAGGACAGCAAATTTACACTGTTATACAAGCTGTACACTCACTACTTTACATTGTAGAAAAGTGTAATTTTTCAGTGTTTTCACATGAAAAGATATAATAAAATATTTACAAAAATGTGAGGGTGTACTCACTTTTGTGAGATACTGTATATAGACTGGCCAGGGTAGTATATAGTGCTGCTAAAATGACGGTAAAGCGGCGCTAAATATAGCGCCGCTTTACCGCTGACGCCCACAACGCCCCAGTCTGAAAGTAGCCTAAGCCCCGGTTAACACAGGGGTGACTTGTCAGGCGACTTAGCCGCCTGACAAGTCGCGTCCCGTTCTGTACTACAAAACCGTTCTAATAGGAGCGACGCAAGTCGCTCCAACTTAGAAAAAGGTTCCTGTACTGTTTTTGGGGCGACTTCAGGCAACTTGCATTGACTTCTATACAGAAGTCGTTTTGCAAGTCGCCGCTGAAGTCGCGTGCAGGTCGCCTCTGTGAGTCGGCCTGCAAGTCGTGTTGCCCCTGTGTGAACCGGCAGTAAAGGTGATCACCTAATCAGCCTACGCCCAAAACCACCTGCTCTGGAGAAGCATCTCATGCAAGCACAAAATATCTCAACTGACAAGTATAAAAACATTTCATGAATTAAAAACAACTACAAAAAACAGCAAAAATAGATAAAAACAAAAGCAAAAAAGAAAAAAAAGAAATCAAAAATTGACCCGAAAAAATCGACCTGATAAACAAACACACACATGTGTATAAATAATAAATTAATAGCGAATAAAAGTATGGGGAGAGATAAATCGCTAACAGACTGTTTTCAAACCATTAAAAAATCAAATATGGAACATACTTCAAAAATGCTCCAAAAATACTTCAAAAACAGTCTGGAAAAACTAAGTGCTAAATACACACAGATGTAAAACACAAATGTATAAATATAAATACATCCATGTATGCGGTAAGCACCTACAGATAAACTAATGAACACATATAAATATATTTGTAAAAAAAGGAAAAATACATATAACTATATCCATCTGGATGCACATATTCACAAACGCTGTGATATATATCACGACGTAGTGAAGAAAAGCCACATAGCACATTAGACCCTAAAAAAAGGGTACCCCGAGCATTGTGAAACATCAAATTTTAACGAAATTGCAAAAACAAAAAACAAAAACAAATAATGTCATAATCATAATAAAATTGTTAAACAAGTGAGAGCTCGGAAGCACCATGTTAACGTAGGTGAAAAACATTGTATTGTGTAAGAACGGATGACTGATGGGAAGAATGAAAAAGAATGAGAAAAAATAATTAATTATGAAAATGTGTGATATCCCATTCATAGTTCATTCCAAATGATATGTGTGTTTTGAAGTGGAAAATCCAAAAAGCCTCTCTTTTACAGAGGAGTTTAAATACATCACCCCCTCTTTTAAGCACTTGGACCTTTTCTAAAACCTGTACTCCCACTGCTGTACTGCTACCATTATGATACTGATTGAAATGTTGGGCATAAATAAACACAAAGAATAATTGTACCTACATCCCTAAAAAATGGTAGAACAGAGCAGTGGAGAGTGTGGGACTTTAAGGGTACATCATATGAACGAAAACACAATTATAAAAAAATACACAAATATTTATTAGAAGAAACACTTTAACCGATTGCTGCCCGCCGTCCGTCATATGATGGCCAGGTGGCGCGGCTCTCGTTCTGGGAGGGCATCATATGACGCCCTGCCGTTTAAACAGGGAATACACGCGATCGTGCACGTGCATCCCTGTACCCTCAATGGCAGCGTGTCATGGAGACACCGATCGCCACAGAGGGGGGTAAACAGCCATTGGGCATGGCTGTTTACCACGTGATTGGCCGACGAAAGATGGTACCGTCCCCATTGTGCAGGGCGCGTGCGCGCGTTCGGGAGTGTGCCGAGCGTGCACGGCGGTGGTGGCGTGCTCCCGGGAACACTGCTCATCACCAACGATGGTAAACAGCCATTGGCCGGCGGCTATTTACCCCCTGATCGGCTGTGATCCTTTCACAGCCGATCACTAAATGTAAACATAGAGCGGTAACTAGCTGTTACCAGCTCTTCTCTCCTCACACACCGTTTCCAGTGTGAGGAGAGAAGAGCCAGGAGCAGTGAGTTACCGATCTGTGTCTGTATTGTACTGCACTAAGCACAACACTTGTCCCATCGCCCCCCCATTGTCTTCTGCCACCCAACAGTCACCACAGTCACCCCATAAAGTGCACCTGTCACATAAGATACTGCCATCAGTGACCGTCAGCGGTGCACCTGTCACCCATCAGCCGTCACCCATCAGTAACCGTCAGCCATCACCCGTCACCCATCAGTGACCGTCAGCCGTCACCCATCACCCATCAGTGACCGTCAGCCGTCACCCGTCAGCCATCACCCGTCAGCCATCACCCGTCACCCATCAGTGACCATCAGCCATCACCCGTCACCCATCAGTGAAGTCAGCCATTACCCGTCACCCATCAGTGACCATCAGCCATCACCCGTCACACATCAGTGACATCAGCCATTACCCGTCACAAATCAGTGACATCAGGCATTACCCGTCACCCATCAGTGACGTCAGCCATTACCCGTCACCCATCAGTGACCGTCAGTGGTGCACCCATCAGTGACCGTTACCTGTCACCCATCTGTGACCATCACCCATCAGTGACCATCACCCGTCACCGTCCATGGCCTGTCACACCGTCATCACCTATCAGTGAACGTCACCTGCCACCCATCTCACAGCCTATCAGTGACCGTCACCTGCCACCTGTCACACAGCCATCAGAGTCATGTCCAAAAGAGTTTACAACAGTGAGGAGGCGTTCCAGATCCTCTCCATGACTGATGAGAGCAACATATGGGATTTAAATATCCCTCCCCATGGCGCCAAAATTCAGCGTGTGACGTCACACCGCACTCGCACCAAGCAGACGCAAAGGGGAAGTCCATGTGCTATAGACTGAAAACCGGAAACCGGAAGTCGGAAGTAACTAAGACCTCGGGTGGACAGTCAAACACCGCTGTAGCCTGCAATGAAGACAGTACCAGACCAACAGAGTGGAATTGTGGTCTAGGAAGGTGGTATGTGGTAGACTGATCGCCACATGACCGGCGTGCCATAGGGAAACAGGGTACCTCAAGGAGGGCGTGCAGCGGGGCAGCACTACCCATAAGGGCAAGTTGCTAGCTCTTCTGCACACCCTTGGGCGTCCATACGGAGATCTATTGGCGAGGGACCAGAGAGACTGCAAGTGAAATAGGTGTAGGAGAGGAATGAAAAAGAAAAAAAAATTGTATTAAAATAAATAAAATATATATATTGTGTGTGTAGACCTACCCAACTGAAGGGCTGCAGTGAGCATGAATGTGGCCATATATGTGCATCACAATAATTAAGTTTCCACAACCTGAATATTAATTGCATTTGTATAATACAGAAATGAGAAAAACACATGAAATATTCCATATAACTAGCCATACATTTCTTTCCTTATATTCAGGCACAGATCAAAGTATAACATACACATGAAGTCACATATCGCCAAAGGGTAGATGAGTGGCAAAGAATAAGAGGATAGATGTAAAATATGGCCAGATCAGTGGCTAACATCTCCAAACAGGTGCCCACACTCCTAGTCACCAAATCAAAAAAGCCAAAGATAGACACATCAGGGGAAAGACATTAATCACAGAAAAGGCTTATAGCTACGCCCCTCATTAAGGCCTGGGAACCGAGTCGCCTGTAACGAATACATCCATCTCGTCTCCAACTGGAGGAGCTTATTTTTGAGCATTTCGTAAAAAGATACAGAGAATAGAAAAGTGGGGAGTAAAAGTAAATGGGTTGTGTAACATAAAATGGGTTGTTTAACATAAAATATGGCAGTAAGTGACATACAGCTTATGGTGCTATATATTCAGAAGTTACAATCTTACGTAAGTTAAGTAGGTATAGTGTTAGACCTACTGGTACTGTTAATACTTTACATTCACCTCATGTGTCAATTAAGTCATAGCCTATATGGCCATATAGACCAGGATTTGTCAAACTTCGCACAATTTGAGGAGTTTAATGCTATAAGACGTTCAAAGGTGCAGTTCCTGTTGACAGCTTTAATTATATCTGTCATATTCAAGGCTGTCGCGGATTTCCAGTTGCAAAGAATCATTGACCTCGTCTCTAGTAGTATGTGTGTCACTACTGGTCTGAAGTCTGTATGGAAGTTGTCTATGTTTAAGTGTAATATTGCTAATGCGGGGTCTGGAGGTGTGAGCATTCCTGTAATAAAGGATATTAGTCGGAATATTTGATTCCATGTGCTTTTAACAGTGGGGCAATACCATAACATGTGAAGTAAAGATCCCGTGTGGCCGCAAGCCCTCCAACATAGCGGTGAAGTGCCAGGAAAATAGGTCGCCAACCTGTATGGTGTGTAGTGCCATCTGTTAGCTAGCTTAATCGCTAGCTCCCAATGCTTAATGCAGTGAGAGGCTTTGTGTATTTCAGTGAATGCCTGTTGCCATTGGTCTGGTGAGAATATTTTTCCCAGTTCAACCTCCCATTTTTTCATTGCAGTGGTTTTAAGGAACGTGTTTTTATCCCTTAGTTTATGGTAGAAGAAGGATATACCTTTAGTGTTGCTATTAGCGGTCAAGTAAAAGTTCCATATCTCTTTCGGTATGGAAATGGACGGTCTAGAGAAGGATTTGAGAAAGTGTGTGATTCTCATGTGTTAGAATTTCCCGTTATTGGTGAGGTTATATTGGGACATGACCTGTTCAGTTGTTTTTAATTGTGTACCGTCATAGAGGTCCAGAATGTTATTTACCCCTTTACTTGTCAAGTAGTTAACCTTCAGTAAAGGAATCTTTGTTTCTAGTAGAGTCATTGGTATTGTGTATGGTATTTCTTGATTGACCTTATGTTTTTGTTCTAGAAGGAATCTCCATGCTCTCAATGAGATCTGCATAGGAGGAGTAAGGGTAGACAGTTTCCATGGTAACCACCCATCACCCATTAGTAGTAATGTTAAGTCCTTTGTTGGGGCTAATGCTTTTTCAATGTCTACCCAAAGTGGTGTGTCCTCGGTTTTGAACTTTTGTTTTGTTTGGTCTAGTCTGACAGCCCAGTAGTAGTCATATAAGTCCGTTAGGCCTGCCCCTCCTATTTTTTTATGGAACGTGAGGTTGTTTCTGGAGCATCTAGCTTTTTTTCCATTCCATATATACTTCCAACCTGCTTTTGA
The DNA here is from genome assembly GCF_042186555.1 of Aquarana catesbeiana. NCBI lineage: Eukaryota > Metazoa > Chordata > Amphibia > Anura > Ranidae > Aquarana > Aquarana catesbeiana. The sequence goes on from NC_133335.1 coordinate 169,795,951, forward strand.
CATTTTATGGATATAGTGAATAGGTATGTGGATTGGTAAAGAGCGAAACATATAAATTATTTGTGGTAGCAACATCATCTTGTATGCATTGATTCTTCCAAACCATGACACTTCTTTATTGGACATATGCCTGATTTGGGCTTCCAGTGTGGCCATCAGTGTTAGCATGTTGACTTTAACTAGTGTGGAGGTTTTATTGGTAAGGGTGATACCCAGATATTTTATGCCACTTAGGCTCCACGTATAAGGTAGTTGTGTTTGAAGCAGGTTGCGTTCGTGGGGGGGAATACCCAGATCTAATATTAAGGATTTGTTAAAATTGAATTTGTAATATGAGATTTCTCCAAATGTGTTGAGGATTACATGTGGTGAGTGGTGAGTTAAAACCAGAGGGAGAGTGAACAAGTTTTACTTTTTGTTTGCTGGGTAGCATTTTTGAGGCTTTTCCTTTTAGCTTTTCAATTAGCCTTTTCTGTCACTTTTTAAATAGCTTTTTTTTTTTTTTTTTCTTCTTTGGTTCCTTCAGGCTATTAAGTAGGGGGAGGGGTGATTGCTCACAGGTGCCTGCAGTCTATATAACTGTGTGTAGGACTCATCCTGAGCCTGCTCATTGGGAGATTGCTGGAACTTATACCAAGTGGAACTTTTCTAAGTGGTGAGTTAAAACCAGAGGGAGAGTGAACAAGTTTTACTTTTTGTTTGCTGGGTAGCATTTTTGAGGCTTTTCCTTTTAGCTTTTCAATTAGCCTTTTCTGTCACTTTTTAAATAGCTTTTTTTTTTTTTTTTTTTTCTTCTTTGGTTCCTTCAGGCTATTAAGTAGGGGGAGGGGTGATTGCTCACAGGTGCCTGCAGTCTATATAACTGTGTGTAGGACTCATCCTGAGCCTGCTCATTGGGAGATTGCTGGAACTTATACCAAGTGGAACTTTTCTAAGTGGTGAGTTAAAACCAGAGGGAGAGTGAACAAGTTTTACTTTTTGTTTGCTGGGTAGCATTTTTGAGGCTTTTCCTTTTAGCTTTTCAATTAGCCTTTTCTGTCACTTTTTAAATAGCTTTTTTTTTTTTTTTTTTTCTTCTTTGGTTCCTTCAGGCTATTAAGTAGGGGGAGGGGTGATTGCTCACAGGTGCCTGCAGTCTATATAACTGTGTGTAGGACTCATCCTGAGCCTGCTCATTGGGAGATTGCTGGAACTTATACCAAGTGGAACTTTTCTAAGTGGTGAGTTAAAACCAGAGGGAGAGTGAACAAGTTTTACTTTTTGTTTGCTGGGTAGCATTTTTGAGGCTTTTCCTTTTAGCTTTTCAATTAGCCTTTTCTGTCACTTTTTAAATAGCTTTTTTTTTTTTCTTCTTTGGTTCCTTCAGGCTATTAAGTAGGGGGAGGGGTGATTGCTCACAGGTGCCTGCAGTCTATATAACTGTGTGTAGGACTCATCCTGAGCCTGCTCATTGGGAGATTGCTGGAACTTATACCAAGTGGAACTTTTCTAAGTGGTGAGTTAAAACCAGAGGGAGAGTGAACAAGTTTTACTTTTTGTTTGCTGGGTAGCATTTTTGAGGCTTTTCCTTTTAGCTTTTCAATTAGCCTTTTCTGTCACTTTTTAAATAGCTTTTTTTTTTTTTTTTTCTTCTTTGGTTCCTTCAGGCTATTAAGTAGGGGGAGGGGTGATTGCTCACAGGTGCCTGCAGTCTATATAACTGTGTGTAGGACTCATCCTGAGCCTGCTCATTGGGAGATTGCTGGAACTTATACCAAGTGGAACTTTTCTAAGTGGTGAGTTAAAACCAGAGGGAGAGTGAACAAGTTTTACTTTTTGTTTGCTGGGTAGCATTTTTGAGGCTTTTCCTTTTAGCTTTTCAATTAGCCTTTTCTGTCACTTTTTAAATAGCTTTTTTTTTTTTTTTTTTTTTTTTTTTTCTTCTTTGGTTCCTTCAGGCTACTAAGTAGGGGGAGGGGTGATTGCTCACAGGTGCCTGCAGTCTATATAACTGTGTGTAGGACTCATCCTGAGCCTGCTCATTGGGAGATTGCTGGAACTTATACCAAGTGGAACTTTTCTAAGTGGTGAGTTAAAACCAGAGGGAGAGTGAACAAGTTTTACTTTTTGTTTGCTGGGTAGCATTTTTGAGGCTTTTCCTTTTAGCTTTTCAATTAGCCTTTTCTGTCACTTTTTAAATAGCTTTTTTTTTTTTTTTTTTTTTTTTTTTTCTTCTTTGGTTCCTTCAGGCTACTAAGTAGGGGGAGGGGTGATTGCTCACAGGTGCCTGCAGTCTATATAACTGTGTGTAGGACTCATCCTGAGCCTGCTCATTGGGAGATTGCTGGAACTTATACCAAGTGGAACTTTTCTAAGTGGTGAGTTAAAACCAGAGGGAGAGTGAACAAGTTTTACTTTTTGTTTGCTGGGTAGCATTTTTGAGGCTTTTCCTTTTAGCTTTTCAATTAGCCTTTTCTGTCACTTTTTAAATAGCTTTTTTTTTTTTTTTTTTCTTCTTTGGTTCCTTCAGGCTATTAAGTAGGGGGAGGGGTGATTGCTCACAGGTGCCTGCAGTCTATATAACTGTGTGTAGGACTCATCCTGAGCCTGCTCATTGGGAGATTGCTGGAACTTATACCAAGTGGAACTTTTCTAAGTGGTGAGTTAAAACCAGAGGGAGAGTGAACAAGTTTTACTTTTTGTTTGCTGGGTAGCATTTTTGAGGCTTTTCCTTTTAGCTTTTCAATTAGCCTTTTCTGTCACTTTTTAAATAGCTTTTTTTTTTTTTTTTTTCTTCTTTGGTTCCTTCAGGCTATTAAGTAGGGGGAGGGGTGATTGCTCACAGGTGCCTGCAGTCTATATAACTGTGTGTAGGACTCATCCTGAGCCTGCTCATTGGGAGATTGCTGGAACTTATACCAAGTGGAACTTTTCTAAGTGGTGAGTTAAAACCAGAGGGAGAGTGAACAAGTTTTACTTTTTGTTTGCTGGGTAGCATTTTTGAGGCTTTTCCTTTTAGCTTTTCAATTAGCCTTTTCTGTCACTTTTTAAATAGCTTTTTTTTTTTTTTTTTTTTTTTTTTTTCTTCTTTGGTTCCTTCAGGCTACTAAGTAGGGGGAGGGGTGATTGCTCACAGGTGCCTGCAGTCTATATAACTGTGTGTAGGACTCATCCTGAGCCTGCTCATTGGGAGATTGCTGGAACTTATACCAAGTGGAACTTTTCTAAGTGGTGAGTTAAAACCAGAGGGAGAGTGAACAAGTTTTACTTTTTGTTTGCTGGGTAGCATTTTTGAGGCTTTTCCTTTTAGCTTTTCAATTAGCCTTTTCTGTCACTTTTTAAATAGCTTTTTTTTTTTTTTTTTTCTTCTTTGGTTCCTTCAGGCTATTAAGTAGGGGGAGGGGTGATTGCTCACAGGTGCCTGCAGTCTATATAACTGTGTGTAGGACTCATCCTGAGCCTGCTCATTGGGAGATTGCTGGAACTTATACCAAGTGGAACTTTTCTAAGTGGTGAGTTAAAACCAGAGGGAGAGTGAACAAGTTTTACTTTTTGTTTGCTGGGTAGCATTTTTGAGGCTTTTCCTTTTAGCTTTTCAATTAGCCTTTTCTGTCACTTTTTAAATAGCTTTTTTTTTTTTTTTTTTCTTCTTTGGTTCCTTCAGGCTATTAAGTAGGGGGAGGGGTGATTGCTCACAGGTGCCTGCAGTCTATATAACTGTGTGTAGGACTCATCCTGAGCCTGCTCATTGGGAGATTGCTGGAACTTATACCAAGTGGAACTTTTCTAAGTGGTGAGTTAAAACCAGAGGGAGAGTGAACAAGTTTTACTTTTTGTTTGCTGGGTAGCATTTTTGAGGCTTTTCCTTTTAGCTTTTCAATTAGCCTTTTCTGTCACTTTTTAAATAGCTTTTTTTTTTTTTTTTTTTTTTTTTTTTCTTCTTTGGTTCCTTCAGGCTACTAAGTAGGGGGAGGGGTGATTGCTCACAGGTGCCTGCAGTCTATATAACTGTGTGTAGGACTCATCCTGAGCCTGCTCATTGGGAGATTGCTGGAACTTATACCAAGTGGAACTTTTCTAAGTGGTGAGTTAAAACCAGAGTTTAAAACAGGAGATTATAACAGGGGTCATAGTACCTGTGTAATGTGAGTACATGAGTGTTGTCTGAGTAGTGTGTGTGGATCGTTAGTACTTGTGTATTGTGTATTGTATACTTGAGTATTGCGAGTGTACATAGGTCTGCGACTGTTCTGCGATTGCACGTAGGTCTGTGAGTACCTGTGTATTGTCTTGTGTACCTGTGTACCTGTGTATTGTCTTGTTGTGTACCTGTGTATTGTCTTGAGTATTAGTGCCAGGAAGCTAGCTGTTAGGTAATTTGGACAGGGTAAAATCCCCAAATCCTCACTAAATTTAATAGGTACGATGCCCGGCGGGTGTGGAGAGGCGACTCTTTGTACATCTTGCCGCATGTATGCGTTCCTTGATCATCAGATCGAGGGCGAATACTGCTGTGCAAAATGTAAGCACATTGTTTCCCTGGAAGCCCAGGTTCTGAATCTGGGGAAGCAACTGTCAGCACTGAGAAGTCCCTCCATACTAAAGGAGAGCCAGGAACGTACACGGCAGGTGCCGGCAGGGGCCAGCACAGAGGCGGGTGGAGACAAAGAGGTGCAGGCACTAGCAAAGAGTAGATGGGTGACAGTCAGGAGGGGTAGAGGGGGAAATGCCAGGGAGGCCGATCCAGGACTGGAGCATCCCAATAAGTACGCTACTTTGAGTGACATTGGTGAAACCAGTCAGGGACCAGCACTGCTGGAGATGAGGGACTCTCCTAGCTGCCGGGGGAAGAACTCCTCCAGTGAGAGTGGGGGGGCAGCAAAGGGAAAGGAAAGACAGATTCTGGTGGTAGGGGACTCAATTCTTAGAAGGACAGAGAGGGCAATCTGTAACCAAGACCTGAAGCGCCGAACAGTATGTTGTCTACCGGGCGCTCGGGTTCGGCACATCACGGATCTTGTGGACAGATTACTGGGAGGGGCTGGGGAAGACCCGGCTGTCATGGTGCACGTTGGCACCAATGACAAAGTCAGAGGCAGATGGAGTGTCCTAAAGAACGATTTTAGGGACTTAGGAGCTAAATTGAGGAAAAGGACCTCCAAGGTAGTATTCTCAGGAATACTACCGGTACATCGAGCCACACCAGAGAGGCAGAGGGAGATTAGGGAAGTAAACAAGTGGCTGAAGAGCTGGTGTAGTAAGGAGGGGTTTGGGTTCCTGGAGGACTGGGCCGACTTCTCTGTTGGTAACCGGTACTATAGAAGGGACGGACTGCACCTAAATGAGGAGGGTGCAGATCTGCTGGGAAGGAAGATGGCCAAAAAGTTAGAGGGGTTTTTAAACTAGGCGATGGGGGGGAGGGTCCAGAGGCAGAGATAGCCAGCGCGGAAGATATTCCAGAGGGTAGTATTGGGGGCATTAGTGGTAGGTTAACCAAAGCACAAAAACACAAGGTGAGTATAGTAGCAAGTCCTAGTTGCAATCTCGAAACACCCAATACGAGGACAATATGCGACCGGTCTAAACTATGTGGCATGTTCACCAATGCCAGGAGCATGGCGGACAAGATGGGTGAACTAGAGATACTGTTGTACGAGGAGGATTTGGATTTTGTGGGAATTTCAGAGACCTGGTTCAACAGCTCTCATGATTGGCTGGCAAACATTCAAGGGTATACCCTATACCGCAAGGATAGAGAGGGTAAAAAAGGGGGAGGGGTATGCCTATATATCAAGAATAATGTACAAGTGAATGTGAGAGATGACATCACTGAGGGAGCTAGAGAGGAGGTGGAATCCTTATGGGTAGAGCTCCAAAGGGATAAAGCTAAGGGGAAAATAATACTGGGAGTATGCTATAGGCCCCCAAACCTGAGGGAGGAAGTGGAGACGGATCTCCTATCACAAATTGGATTAGCAGCAAGAATGGGAAGTGTTATCATAATGGGGGATTTTAATTATCCAGACATAGACTGGGCGGAGGGAACCGCACATTCATTTAAGGCTCGCCAGTTCCTTAATGTCTTGCAGGACAATTTTATGGGTCAGATGGTAGACGCACCAACTAGAAATAAAACATTACTGGATCTACTGATTACCAACAATACAGACCTGATCACAGATGTGGAAATGCGGGGCAATTTAGGTAACAGTGATCACAGGTCAATTAGTTTCAGTATAAATCACACAAATAGGAAACATAAAGGGAATACAAAGACACTGAATTTCAAAAGAGCCAACTTCCCTAAACTACAAACCTTGCTAAAAGGCATAAACTGGGATAAAATATTAGAAACAAAGAATACGGAGGAGAGATGGGTTTGCTTTAAGAGCATATTAAATAAGGGCATTAGCCAATGTATCCCATTGGGTAATAAATTTAAAAGAGCGAACAAAAGTCCTGGATGGCTTAACTCCAATGTAAAAATGCATATAAAAGCAAAGGAGAAGGCCTTCAAAAAATACAAGGTTGAGGGATCATCCTCAGCATTCAGACTTTATAAAGAATGCAACAGGATATGTAAAGGTGCAATTAGGACAGCTAAGATAGAACATGAAAGACACATAGCGGAGGAGAGCAAAAAAAATCCCAAGAAATTCTTTAAGTATGTAAACAGTAAAAAAGGGAGGACAGACCATATTGGCCCCATAAAGAATGAGGAAGGACATCTGGTTACAAAGGATGGGGAGATGACGAAGGTATTGAATTTATTCTTCTCCTCAGTCTTCACGAGTGAATCGGGGGGCTTCAGTAACCAAAACTGCAGTGTTTATCCTCATGACACAACACAGGAAGCACCTCCATGGTTAACAGAGGACGGAATTAAAATTAGACTTGAGAAACTTAACATTAATAAATCACCGGGACCAGATGGCTTGCATCCGAGGGTACTTAGGGAACTCAGTCAAGTGATTGCCAGACCGTTGTTCCTAATTTTTACAGATAGTCTACTGACTGGAATGGTACCAGCTGATTGGAGAAAAGCCAATGTAGCACCTATATTTAAAAAGGGCCCAAAATACATCCCTGGGAATTACAGACCAGTTAGCCTAACATCGATAGTATGTAAACTCTTGGAGGGGATGATAAGGGACTATATACAGGATTTTAGTAATACGAACGATATCATTAGCAGTAATCAGCATGGATTCATGAAGAATCGTTCTTGCCAAACCAATCTATTAACCTTCTATGAGGAGGTGAGTTGCCATCTAGATAAAGGAAGGCCTGTAGACGTGGTGTATCTGGATTTTGCAAAAGCATTTGACACAGTTCCCCATAAACGTTTACTGTACAAAATAAGGTCTGTTGGCATGGACCATAAGGTGAGTACATGGATTGAAAACTGGCTACAAGGGCGAGTTCAGAGGGTGGTGATAAATGGGGAGTACTCAGAATGGTCAGGGGTGGGTAGTGGGGTGCCCCAGGGTTCTGTGCTGGGACCAATCCTATTTAATTTGTTCATAAACGATCTGGAGGATGGGATAAACAGTTCAATCTCTGTATTTGCAGACGATACTAAGCTAAGCAGGGCAATAACTTCTCCGCAGGACGTGGAAACCTTGCAAAAAGACCTGAACAAATTAATGGGGTGGGCGACTACATGGCAAATGAGGTTCAATGTAGAAAAATGTAAAATAATGCATTTGGGTGGCAAAAATATGAATGCAATCTATACACTGGGGGGAGAACCTCTGGGGGAATCTAGGATGGAAAAGAACCTGGGGGTCCTAGTGGATGATAGGCTCAGCAATGGCAGGCAATGCCAAGCTGCTGCTAACAAAGCAAACAGAATATTGGCATGCATTAAAAGGGGGATCAACTCCAGAGATAAAACGATAATTCTCCCGCTCTACAAGACTCTGGTCCGGCCGCACCTAGAGTATGCGGTCCAGTTCTGGGCACCAGTCCTCAGGAAGGATGTACTGGAAATGGAGCGAGTACAAAGAAGGGCAACAAAGCTAATAAAGGGTCTGGAGGATCTTAGTTATGAGGAAAGGTTGCGAGCACTGAACTTATTCTCTCTGGAGAAGAGACGCTTGAGAGGGGATATGATTTCAATTTACAAATACCGGACTGGTGACCCCTCAATAGGGATAAAACTTTTTTGCAGAAGAGAGTTTACCAAGACTCGTGGCCACTCATTAAAATTAGAAGAAAAGAGGTTTAATCTTAAACTACGTAGAGGGTTCTTTACTGTAAGAGCGGCAAGGATGTGGAATTCCCTTCCACAGGCGGTGGTCTCAGCGGGGAGCATTGATAGCTTCAAGAAACTATTAGATAAGCACCTGAATGACCACAACATACAGGGATATACAATGCAATACTGACACATAATCACACACATAGGTTGGACTTGATGGACTTGTGTCTTTTTTCAACCTCACCTACTATGTAACTATGTAACTATACATGAGCTTGCTTTAATGATGTGACAGGATTGGTCAGGATTAAGATTACATCATCAGCAAAGAGGTTTATGGTGTGCGAGCTGGAGCCGAACTGGAAGCCTTTAATCAGGGGGTAGGATCTTATGGTTTTAGCTAGGGGTTCGATCATTAGGTTAAAGACTGTTGGAGATAGGGGACACCCCTGTCTTGTCCCGTTAGTGATGTTAAATGGTTTGGATAAGAACCCAGAGGAGTACACCTGTGCTGACGGGTGTGAATATAGAGCCAAAATGGCTTGCAGTATGGGGCCCTGGAACCCAAATTTGGTAAGAGTTGTTTTCATATATGTCCAGTGGACTCTATCGAACGCCTTCTCTGCGTCAATTGACAACAGCAGAGAAGGCGTTCGAGTTTTCTCAGCAAAATTCATCACATTAATAATTCTTCTAGTTGCGTCAGAAGTTTGTCTCCCCCTCACAAAGCCCATCTGGTCGCGCTTTATAATATGTGGTATTATGTCTGTTAATCTTTTGGCTAATAATTTGGCGTAGATTTTAATATCAGAGTTAAGAAGAGATATAGGTCTGAAATTTGCTGGTGTGGTAGGATCTTTGCCTGCTTTGGGCAGTGTTACTATGTAAGCTTTCAACATGTCTTGTGGAAGGGTCGCGGACTCAGCAGCTTTATTGTATATGGTAGACATGTATGGTGATAGAGTGTTTGCAAAGGTTTTAAAGTATTCGTTGGAGAAACCATCCAGCCCCGGAGATTTTCCATTGGGAAGAGAGTTGATTATCAGTTCTATTTCTCGTGTCGTGATGGGTGCGTTCAGTGTTTCTAACTGGTGAATAGAGAGAGTGGGAAGATTGATATTTTTTAGGAATGTCTCAATTTGTTCCACTGATGGTTGGTGTGTGTTGGGGTCTGTTTGTAGATTATAAAGTGAGCCATAGTAATCCGCAAATTGGTCAGCTATAGCTTGAGGATTTACAATTTTGTGTGGTTCTGTAGGATGCTGTAGGTAGGCTATTCTCGTTTTAGTTCGAGCCGCCTTTAATCTGTTTGCTAGATATTTTCCTGCTCTATTAGCATTGGCGTAGTAGTTTAGTTGGAGGCGTCGGAGATGTATGTCATATTGTTGAGATAGTAGATTTCTAAGTTTTTCTCTGAGGGCGTTCAGTTTATCAGTAAGTGGTAATGTAGGGGATTGTTTGTGTTGTGAGGAGATATCGTGGATTTCTACCAGGAGATTGTGAAGCTGCTGAGTCTGTTTCCTCTTTTCTCTGGCCCCTATTTGAATTAGAACGCCTCTCATGAAGGCCTTGTGTGTGCTCCATAAGATGTATGGGTCCTCGACTGAGCCAGCATTGTCCGAAAAGAAATGCTGTAAGTTCTGAGATAGTAGTGATTGGAGTTGTGGGTCATGGAGTATGCGTGTGTTGCAGCGCCAGATGGGGGGTGAGGAGGAGATTCCCCTCTCAGCAATGGATAAAGAAACAGCAGAGTGGTCCGACCACATAATATCATGTATTGTGGTTTTTTCGATTTGTTGTAGAAGCCTTTTATACGTTAAAAATAAATCTATGCGGGAGTATGATCAGTGTCTGCTGGAAAAAAAGGTGTAGTCCTTTTCATTTCCGTGTAGACATCTCCATGTGTCGAATAGCTCTTCTTTGTGTAGTAGTGGTTGGAGGGACAAAGTTCCTTTACTGGATGATGTGTCTATGAGTGGGTCAGGTGTCGCGTTAAAGTCCCCACAGATCAGGAGGTTACCATATTGTAAGGCTTTTGCTTTGTGGAGTACTTTGTTTATGAACCGTACTTGGTGCTTGTTTGGAGCGTATAAGGTTACTATGGTGTAGGGACTAGAGTTGATGTCCCCTGTGGCAATGATGTACCTTCCTGCAGCATCAGTGATGATTTCTTTGGGCTCAAAGGATATGGAGTTTTTGAAGGCTAGGAGAACTCCCCCTGTTTTACGGTGTGGTGTACAGGCTATGTAGATGAAAGGGAAGTCCTTGTGAGTGCATTGGGGGTTGTTGTGTAGTTGGAAGTGCGTTTCTTGGACGCTGAGAATGTCCGCTTTATGCTTGTGAGCTTCTTTCCATAAGCTATAGCGTTTAGCCGGGTGATTTAAGCCTCTGGCATTGATGGAAAGGCAGGTAATCGTCATTTAAGAGACGTGTGTGGTAAGTTATGAGGCTGGGATGTGGGAGTACTCACTGCGACCATGGAAAACTTCTTGTGCTGCGTATTTGTTGGTGGAGACGAGACGTTGTAGCGAGACCTCTGCTGGTTCGGAGGTGTAGTTAGTGCTGTGAAGCGGTGTATATCACTTAAAAAAAAAAGAGGTAAAAAAAAACTGTAAACCAAACTAAAAGTTAACATGAGTAACATAAGAAATGGATCTCACAAGTGATCCTCGTGCAGTCGTAGCTGCTATTGGTGTTGAAGGGGTAAGGGAGAGGTTCTAGATCAGAAACTCAGCCCTGGAGATAATCCTGTATAGACTTGAGTTATTTTTCTATCTTCCACCTGTGGGCTTCTTGTTAGGTTTTTTGTAGGACACTACCTGCCAATCATTCTGGAGGAAGGATGGTTCAGCTGGGTGTGCCTGATGGGTAGGCTGATCCGCAATGATGTTCCATCTTTTCAGGGCTGTGAGCCCTTCTTCCAAAGTAGATATGGAGATGGTGACTCCATTGTGGGTAATAGAAAGAGTGGCGGGGTACTTCCACTTATGGAGGATTTTGTGGTTCCTCAAAGCTTTTGTGATTGTTAGCAAATTGCGGCGGCGCTGCAGAGTATGTCTGGAGAGGTCTGGGAGCAGTCTGATATTCACATACTGCTGGGGGATGTTCTCCTGTTTGCGTGAGGCTTGGAGTACCTGGTCCTTAACGTGGTAGAAGTGCATTCTGAGCAGGACATCCCTGGGTATGTCAGCAGGGAGAAATGACGGCTTAGGTACTCTATGTATCCTGTCCACTAGTAGGTCATGTGCTGAGGCATCGGGCACCAGAGTGGAGAATAGGGTCTGGGCATATTGTAGGAGCTGGTTAGGGGGGATATTTTCCGGAATTCCTCTCAGTTTGAGGTTGTTCCTCCGGGACCTGTCTTCTAGGTCGGCCATTTTGTCTTTTAACCACGTGATGTCTTCCCCTTGGGCTGTGTGGGCCTCCACCATCACATTGTATGCTGAGGTGTATTCTGGAGGAGCTTATTGTCAATATCCCCCCTGCGTTCATGTTGGGGAAGATGTTCAAGGCTAAAAAAGCCAATGGACTTGAGATCAAATTTATGGTACAGCCCCACATGACGGTTTATTGATGTTTCCATCTTGTGTTTGGAAATCAGAGATACATGGTCTCTGATTCTGCAGAATAGTGGGCACTTTGTCCTCCCCACATAAAATGCTCTGCAGCAGCATTTCATTAGCTATACCGAGCCAACTGATTGGCAATTAGTCCTATGTTTGGGGGTACAGATGTTGTTGGGAAGCGTAAGACCAGTAAAAGGGGGATCAACTGCAGAGATAAAACGATAATTCTCCCGCTCTACAAGACTCTGGTCCGGCCGCACCTGGAGTATGCTGTCCAGTTCTGGGCACCAGTCCTCAGGAGGGACGTACTGGAAATGGAGCGAGTACAAAGAAGGGCAACAAAGCTAATAAAGGGTCTGGAGGATCTTAGTTATGAGGAAAGGTTGCGAGCACTGAACTTATTCTCTCTGGAGAAGAGACGCTTGAGAGGGGATATGATTTCAATTTACGAATACTGTACTGGTGACCCCACAATAGGGATAAAACTTTTTCGCAGAAGAGAGTTTAATAAGACTCGTGGCCACTCATTACAATTAGAAGAAAAGAGGTTTAACCTTAAACTACGTAGAGGGTTCTTTACTGTAAGAGCGGCAAGGATGTGGAATTCCCTTCCACAGGCGGTGGTCACAGCGGGGAGCATTGATAGCTTCAAGAAACTATTAGATAATCACCTGAATGACCGCAATATACAGGGATATGTAATGTAATACTGACACATAATCACACACATAGGTTGGACTTGATGGACTTGTGTCTTTTTTCAACCTCACCTACTATGTAACTATGTAACCAAAAGATCTGTAAATTTATTAAACCTCACCCGGAAATCACCTTTATATGACTGATTTATTAGCATAAAATACACATCCCTCCCTAGGGGAGATCTGGCATTTTTCTGGACCGGTCTGGAAGCAGGCCCTTGGGGGCCCCCTTGGACACTCTCCCAGTTGCGCTCTTTCCGGAACTCATTTATGAGGTATGGAGTTTGCGTGGTTGGGGTGTCTGCGGGTTTTGGGGGGTGTGGGGGTGTTGGGGTAAGGGGATCTGTGGGGTGTTTTCACCTTTTTTTTTTTCTTAGGGGAGGTTGTTGCTCTGTGAGTATGGTGGAGCCATGTTTGTGCAAGTTATACATCTGTGTTAACCCTTTGTGAAGTGTGACATATTAATTTTCTGTTTTTCTTTTCCTACACATCTAAGGTTGAACATATCATGTGCTTTTATATTTACTAATCAAATATCCTCGTCCTTTTTTGGACGTGGTTATATTTAGTTGTATTTGACTACAGTACTTTCATTTGTCAGTGATAGGTAATGTGTGTATACCTATGACTGTGACTGTAAACTGTATTCCCTACTTTTTAAAGTGTTTCTTCTTATAAATATTTGTATTTTTTTTATAATTGTGTTTTCGTTCATATGATGTACCCTTAAAGTCCCACACTCTCCACTTCTCTGTTCTTCCATCTTTAAGGAGATCCACACATATCAGGTCCTCAAAGAGGATAGATAAATATCGATGTACATTGTTTCTGATATCATTAAATTCCTCACTAAAAGAAGTACTAAAAGTGGGTCTCTGATTATTAAATGATTGCTTAATATTGCCTCTCTCTCTACATCCTGACCTTTTTAGAAGATCCTGACTGTTTTTAGAGTTGGCAATAGCACAGGCTCTATCCAGCATATATCTGGGGTACCCTTGCTGCTTGCAAACAGGATCTTCTAAAAAGGTCAGGATGTGTGTATTTAGCACTTAGTTTTTCCAGACTGTTTTTGAAGTATTTTTAGAGCATTTTTGAAGTATGTTCCATATTTGTTAGCGATTTATCTCTCCCCACACGTGTGTTTGTTTATCAGGTGGATTTTTTTGGGTCAATTTTTGTTTTCTTTTTTCTTCTTTTTTGCTTTTGTTTTTTGTTTTTATCTATTTTTGTTTTTTTCTGTGGTTGTTTTTAATCCATGAAATGTTTTTATACATGTCAGTTGAGATCTTTTATGTTTGCATGAGATGCTTTTCCAGAGCAAGTGGTTTCGGGTGTAGCTTGATTTAGGTGATCACCTTAAATATCCTGCTTGGAGAGCATATCGATGTTGTGAACAAGCAAGCTACACTTCGTCGTTTTTTTTTTTTGTGCCTCCATATTGCAGCCCATTGATTGGATGGCTGGGTATCGAAAGGTACGGTTGCTGATCCTTGAGTGGGCTGCAAGAGGAGAACGCACATATAAATGATTCACGTGCAGAGTAATGCCCCGTACACACGATCGGACATTGATTGGACATTCCGACAACAAAATCCATGGATTTTTTCCGACGGATGTTGGCTCAAACAAAGTTGTCGGAATTTCCGATCGCCAAGAACGCGGTGATGTACACCATGTACAACGAGACTAGAAAAGGCCAGTTCAGAACCAAGCGCGGCACCCTTTGGGCTCCTTTTGCTAATCTCGTGTTAGTAAAAGTTTGGTGAGAGACGATTCGCGCTTTTTCAGACTCGTGGTTTTCAGATCGTTTTCTGCTGTTCAGTTTGTGCTTTTGGGTTTGTATCTGCTCTTCAGTGCGTGCAGAGAGTACCATTGACTCTTGTCATTGTGTTCTTGTTCGTTCATTACTGTTTTTCAGGTCGCTCTTCACAGGCCTTGCTGTTCTTCAGTAAGTTCTGTTACTTTGTTCTGAGCAGCCGACCGTTTTCTAGCCATGTTGCGTATACGTACTCCTCGTAGAGTTCATGCTGTGCGGGGGCTTGGTGTTGGGGTCCTGACCTTGACACAAGTCCAGTCCATGAACAGGGTGGGGAGGAGTTCATGGACCAAGAATTGGTTCAGCGTGACCAGTTCTGTCACATGCCTTTGCTCCGTGAGATCCGTGAGAATAATCCTGAGGATTTCAGGAACTTTCTCAGCATGACGGACCCCGTATTTCACCGTTTGTTGACTTTGCTGACCCCTTATATTAGCAGGCAGGATACCTGCATGAGGCAAGCCATCACTCCGGAGCAGAGGCTAGTCGCCACCCTGCGATACTTGGAGACAGGGAGAAGCCTGCAGGACTTGAAGTTCTCGACAGGCATCTCCCCCCAGGCTCTGGGAATCATTATCCCAGAGACCTGTTCTGCCATCATCCAGGTCCTGCAGAAGGACTATATTAAGGTAAGATTTTTATCCTTTAATATCACATTTTATTGTATTTAATGTTTGCTAATATATTGTATTTCTTTCCTCATTCCCTAATTACTATGATTGTAGTATGCTGTGAATGTCCCCTTTGTCCTCATGCATGCTGGATTGTTATGTTATTTTTTTTTTTTTTGTCCTTCATACATATTTGCCTTCACTAACCTCCCCAGCATGGTCTTCTGACCTCATGTAGTCACTTAACAATGTATTTTATCAGCTCCATAGTAGTTCTTTACCCCAAACATCCCCTAAAATGTTTTTAAATGTGATTTGTGCTTTAAATTCAGGCACAGTGCCAGAGGCTTTTTTTTGGGAGTCCCCAAATCATTTGGAACCCTCCCCCCCCCAACTGCTAAGTCAGCTGATAGCAATTCTCTATCTATCCTCAATCATCTATCTGCTGACTTTGCCAAACCCATACACACTATAGCCATCTCTTTTGTGGTCAGATTTATGGATGAATTTCCCAAAGCATGTAGTGCAAGGGCCTGCCTGTATACTTTCAAATGGTACTGTTTAAAGTTTTTGTATCCTATTATTATCTTGATAGGTAATAGCAGAATGTCCAAAGGTGCTAAAATGTGTACAATGTGTATTTATATCTTTGTATTATGACACTTCTTACCTGTCCAGTGGGCTGCCAATAGTGTAACTAAGGAGGGGCTGGCCAAAGTAATACCCATTATTTAGGCATTCATCTCTCAATGAAGTGGAGAGGGTTACCTGTCCAAGAGCCCCCCCCCCCCTAAAATGTTAGAAATGGCCCATGGGGGGGGATCTGATAGGTGTACCTTATACTTTGGTCTTTAAAAACTCCCTCAAATAAATGTTATCTTGATGTTGGCCAAGAATGTTTGTGTCTAATCTGCTTTCCCTGTTTATGTGCAAAATGACTAATTTGTTTTTCTTGCTTGACTCCACAGTTTCCTTCCAACCCACAGGAATGGCAGACTGTGGCCTCCCACTTTGCCCAGCGGTGGGACTTTCCTAACTGCGGAGGGGCAATTGATGTGAAACACGTCCACATCGTCCCACCACCCACCTCGGGGTCATACTATTTCAACTATAAGGGGTTCAATAGTATTGTGATGTTGGTGGTGGTGTCGGCTACTTACGAGTTCCTGTATGTGGACTTGGGGAAGAATGGCCAGATGTCCGATAGTAGAGTCATCGCCCAGACGGAGTTCTACAGGCATCTCCAGAATGGCAGCTTGGACTTGCCACCTCTAGAAGACAATGTGGAAGGACTCCCATTCGTCTTCGTTGCAGATGAAGCGTTTGCTCTGGGGGACCATCTTATGCGGCCATTCCCCATGAGGACCCTCACCCCGGACCAGAGGGTTTTTAATTACCGGCTGGCCAGAGCCAGAAGAGTGGTGGAGAACACGTTTGGAATCATGGCCAGCCGGTTCCGCCTATTTCTTACACCCATACTCATGGCGGAGTACAAACTGAATCATATCATCCTGGCATGCTGTGTTCTACACAACTTTTTACGGCAACATTCTGCCAACTATGCTGGCTCAGTTGGGACTGAGGCTGGAATTCAAAATGAACCAACCCTGACGGCGCTTGAAAGTGGCCGTCCTGGCTTGCCCCCCCTGAGTGCCCGTGATCTAAGATACCTTGAATACTTTGCGGGTAGGGGGGCTATCAATATGCCAGACAATGTCTGAAACCTTTTTCAAATAAAAAAAAATTTAACTACTAAAATCTTTGGTGACATTTACTGCTTGTGTTTCTTTTAGCTGACCCTGACAGAAATGTGGTGAGTCCTGAAAATGGCGTTATGGTGTAACATTACAAAGCACTGTTGGGTGTTATTTACTAAAGGCAAAGACACTTTGCACTACAAGTGCAATTGAGATAACCCCCATTGTCACAGAAAACACCAATTAGAGCACAACAAAAGTTTTGGAGCGTTGAAACAATAATCCACACATTCTTGATTAACAATCTTTTTAATACCAGCACAATCACATGTGCATTTAGAAAAGGTTTTAAAAACAAACCAACATGTTTGTTGTATAACAATTTTTGGGGTCACATTAGAAAATGTAGAAATGTCCATTTAAGATAAAACAGGCATGTTTAAAACCAACAAGAAAGACACAAATCTTGAACTTACAAAGTTCACATTTGGTAGAACTTGAAGGCAATATCAGACATGAGTATTTACAAACTGTGTTTGATATTGCGTTCAGATGGGGTGAAGTCACCCCTAAAAAAGCCAAATTTTGAAGATGCACACCAATTGCCGAATGTCAACATGTGCTAGCTGCCATCATGGGGGACCAAGGGACGTGTTTTGTGGGTGCAACCCCTTCCTCACAGTTACTTTATAATTGAGGAAGGGGTTGCACCCCCAAAACGCGTCCATTTATCTCCCGTGATGGAAGATAGCACATGTTGACACACTGTGTGCCTCTTCAAAATTTGGCTTTTCGCAAATACGTCCAAAAATGGTAAAAATTTTTAGCTCACAAAAAGCGCCAAAAAAAAGGGATTTTGAGGGGTTTTAAACTCTCCCTAAAACATCAATGATGTTTTTCATTTTTTGTTGAACATCATTGATGTTTTTCAGGATGTTTTCCAAGTCCCTATTACACCCCATGATCTCCCCAATCAGGATCTGTGCACTTTCCGAGGTGAAATGCCCTGGATCCACAACATCACGATCACCTAAAAAGATAGAAACAAAAAAACACCATGTATTATAAATATGCCAGCATCCATCTCTTACCTGAGCCTGTGGTCGCAGACACTCACCTGATGTGGTGCCAATTTCCACCACGTCTTCCTCCTCCTGCTCTGCTTGGCTTAGGTGGATTTCCCCTTCTTCCAGAGGTGGGGGGTCTGTGGTCTCCTCGGATGAGGGGTGTCCTCCGAGTCTTTTATCCCCTATGTAAAAAAAAATAGGTATATTTAACACACAGATTTTTGATGGCAGAAATAGGAATATGAAACATTGCTTGGAAGTGGGGTACAATTGTCTATTTTGGCAGAGTTCCAAGATGTAGAATTTTTAGTGTCCTTTGTCAAGCTTCAATACTTTACCTGTTTTGTACAAGCTTCACAGATGGAGACACCCCTATAGTATACACTGGAGCATCTGTGTGGGCCCCCTAATAAAAAGGGTGTTCATGTGTCCCACACTAGTGCTTCAGCGACCTCTCCTTACACAAAATCTAGTTTGCATTTCATTCTAGTTACAAACCCATCTACACAACCAAATTATTTGCAGTCAAGTAGGCCATAAAAAATGTGGGCAAATGCATATGGCCAAAACAATGGTGTTTTCTAGGCCGAACGAACAATGTTTTATACAAACGAATAATGTGCCCATGAACATGGAAGTTGCCATTTTAAACTTGATAACAGTTAAGAAAAGCACATGGAGCAGCACGAACATAATAAACATAAAGAATAGGAACACAGCACAACTACTTACTTTTTTGCAGCACTCTCCGGATCTGTACTGCTCGTGCTCTCTTAATTTTAGGTCATCGTACCCCGAAATTCCGGTGCAGACTCTTGACCACTTTCGCCATGATCTTGGCCTTTCGGACATTGGGGTTGGGGTAAGGTCCATACTTCCCGTCATAGTCGGCCTTCTTCAGGATGTCCACCATCTCCAACATCTCCCCAAAGGACATATTTGAGGCCTTAAATCGTCTCCTTTTGGATCGGGACGTTTCAGGCTCCGGGCTTTCCTCCCCCTCCTCCTCGTTGCTGTAATTATCTGACACCTACTGTGTCTCCGCCATGTGCTCTTCCCCCACTGCGCCAAACGAGAAGGGGCGGGGAATAGAATAGAAAGAACGTCAGGGGCGGGCAGATTTTCACGCATGCGCAGTGTGTATAAAGCGTAACACGCGTGCGTAGTACGTACGATCTGTGAGCGGAGGAAGGAGTATCGGAGGCGCCGATCGTGATAACGTAGGTAAGATCTAAACTTGGGCCTATACTGCTTCTAGATTGAGGCCTATATTGTAACAAGATTAGGAAAGTTTTGCCTGACATTAGGGTTTGTCTTGTGTTGTGTCTTGCAGAGAAAATGGATGGCTTCAATGACCACAACTTCCTCTCCCTGTTCATAGACAAGTACAGGGAGCTGCCCTGTCTGTGGCAGGTGAAACATCGACATTATAATCATAAACAGAAGAGGCAGACAGCGCTGGAGAAACTGCTGGAGTTGGTGAAGCCGGTGGTCCCCACAGCAACCATCCCTTATTTAAAATTGGTGGCCTGAGGAGCACTTATCTTAGGGAGCGCAAGAAGGTCATGGATTCCCAGAGATCCGGAGCTGCAGCAGATGACGTTTATGTCCCCAGGCTCTGGTACTATGAGAGACTTCATTTTCTGTCAGACCAGACTGGATTCAGGGAATCCCTCTCAACCCTTCCTTCCACTCTTCCTTCCACCCCAGCTGAGGCTTCCGATGTCCAACCTGGGACTTCCAGCCAGGAAGAAGTGGAGGAGCCCAGCTGGAGTCAGGTATAGCATTCTTCTACAGATTTCTGGTCAATAAAGAAATGATCTTTACTAGATGTTATTATTGATCACTAATTCCTGATTTAATAAAGCCGTTTACATATCAATAGACAGTGGGCAAAAATAATTGGAACAAGAATGAAAAATGCTGGGCTCAGAAGTATAGTCTTTTATATTTGTTAACATTCAATTTGCAACAGTCATGATATGAAAATTGTGTGTGATTGATGAAGTAAAAACTAAAACTATGCCCCTTTTTCATACACAGGAAGACCTCAGCCAGGACGAGGCTCTGGAATGTGGCACACAGGAGGAGGCTGTGGAATGTGGTGGCCAGGAGGAGGCGGGGGTTAGTGGCAGCCAGGAGGAGGCGGGGCTAAGTGGCAGCCAGGAGAAGCCTGGGACCAGTAGGAGCCTGACCAAATCACAGGTTCCTCACCTCTGCCTTCCAAACAAAAGACCCAGGAAGGGGAGTCACGTGCAGGATTCAGCACTCAGGCTTATTCAGGAGGCTTCTGCGTCCCTCAGAGCCACCCCCACTCCTGAAGAGGCCTTTGCCTGCATGGCTACCACCAAACTGCAGGGCATGCAGGAGGGCCAACGCCAGCTGTATGAGGAGCTTCTTTATAAAGTCTTAACTAAGGGGGTGAGGGGCGAAATCACACCCAATACCCACGTGATTGAGTTGGAACATCCTCCTCCTCCTCCTGCGACAACTACACCACCACAGCCACAGCGTGGAAGGAAGACCAGAGAGTGATGACCCTGGGTTCAGTCTGGTCTGAAAAAAAATGCAGGCTCTTGTATGACCACAGCCTGGGGACACAGATGTTATCTGCTGCTTTCGTGATCTCTGGGACTTCTGGACCAGACTGCACTCCCTTATATATGGACTCCTCAGGCCACCAATTTTGCAGTAAAATAATTGATGTGTGCCCTGGGGGTCAAAGGCTTCACCAATTTCTGCTGTTTCTCCAGCGTTGCCTCCCTCTTTGTTTGGTTCTGAGCCCTTAATAAAGGTTTTTTGGTTTCAGTTAGACTCGCCTATGTGTGTTTTCATTCAAAAAGGACAGTTTGTTTGTGAGGAGGCAGGTACATTTCAAAATACAATGTGAAATTAACAAGAGACACCAACACCAAACAATCTCCTTGAGATTAAATAATACAAGATAATAATGGTGTTATGGTAACTTGACACACAAAACCCACACAAAAATATTCTGGATGTTAAATAACTAATAAAAACAAAAAAAAAACAAGATCAGCCTTGAAAAAAATACAAACCAAAAAAAAAAAATCACATCAGGCTTTAAAAAAAAAAAAAAAAAAAAAAAAAACACAAAAAAAAATTATATAGATTTTTGGTCAGATGTGACAAATCATAATATATTGAGGGAATCGCAATAAATAATAAAGAAATAAGTTTGTGAGAACTCTGTGTGAATATCAGCAGCAAAACTACTTCGTTCTTCTTGCATTATAAAGAAGAAGAGAGTGCGCTGTATTAAACAATTTTAAAGATTGCAGCCTGACGAAAGTGCTCTATCTATTCCGAACGCTAATTTTACCAGACCAAGCTGTTCCATCTCGGAATTTCTTCTGAGCATGCGTGGCACTTTGTGCGTCGGAATTGTCCACACACGGTCGGAATTGACGCAATCGGATTTTGTTGTCGGAAAATTTTATAGCCTGCTCTCAAACTTTGTGTGTCAGAAAATCCGATGGAAAAAGTCCGATGGAGCCCACACACGGTCAGAATTTCCGACAACACGCTCAGATTGCACATTTTCTGTCGGAAAATCCGACCGTGTGTACGGGGCATAAGAGAGGAGATACACAATTAATCACTAGAGAATATTGCACAGTATCAATGAGTTCAAATAGAGATGGCAGAGATTCAGATATATTATCACTATACACTGCCTGGGTTTAAAGGCTACACTATTAATTTTTTTTTTTTCATCAATTAGAGATTGTGGTTGTAAGATGATATTGTTGATTATCATTTTTATTGTTGGTAACGGTTATTGCACATTATTGTTTATCGATCAGGGTTATGAAAGATATCCTGATCTGTTTTGGATTTGTTTTGGTTCACTGATGGGGTGTATAGGATTTTTCATGTCCTTTTTTCTCTTTTTTTTTGTGTTAGATATTATCTTAGCTTACCGGGGGGGGGGGGGTTAAAGATTTTCACACGACTTTCACAGATGTGGGATTGGGCAATTTAGAGATTAAATACTGTTATATTGTTTTATACCAAACGCTAACATGACCAGGATCACTTTAACCTCCCACTTTAGCCTCCTATAATGTTAAGGGGCTAAATAGCCCAGAGACTAGACTACTGGCTGAGTTGGGGAGACTTAAATCTCATATTATCTTTCTTCAGGAGACACATTTCAGAAACAATCAAATTCCAAGATTAGGGAACCAGAGACATCTTTCAGTTTATCATAGTGCCTCTCAGACTTCTAAGTCAAGTAGGGTTTCAATTATTCTATCTAAACAGATATAATGAAAGGAACTAAAAGTAATCACAGATGACAGCGGACGCCTCCTTGTTGTAAAGGGATTTATAGGTGAGCAAAAGGTTACCTTGGCTAACCTATATTTACAAAATGAGGATCAGGTCTCTTCATTGGAGACCTATCTACACTTGGTCCACCAAAATAAGGAGGGGCTCCTGTTGTTGGGAGGGGACCTTAACATGGCTTTGGATCCCACGCTTGATGTGTCTAGAGGAGCCACCCACCTGTCATATTCAAAATTACGCAGAGCCAAAAGACTTCTTCAAGATCTGAATTTGGTAGAGAGTTGGAGAACTCTTCATGTACATGATAGGGATTATACCTTTTTCTCAGCGAAACATTAGACATATACGAGAATTGACTATGTCTTTGTTTCCCAGAACGCCTTATCAGGTTTGTGGGAAGCCTTGATAGGCTCATTCACCCTTTCGGACCATGCACCAACCAATTGTGTCATAGAGTTGGAAGGGTCAGTGCCCCGGGATTGGCACTGGAAGATTAATGAGACAGTACTGAAGGAACCAGAATATGAGGAACAGATAGCTCAGGAAATTCCTTCTTTGCAATTAATGAGACAGGAGAAGTTACCCCATTTTGTGTATGGGAAACACAAATGTGTTATTATAGGTACTTTCATATCCTTAGGGGCCCATAGGAAAAAAGCGCAAACTGCTCAGTTGGATTCATTACTTGGAGAGATCTGCACATTTGAATTGATCCATAAGAAATCACAAACACATCAGATAGAAGAGAAACTCTTGCGTTTACGAGAGGAGTTAAATCTAGTACTTATGGACAAAGCAAAAGCTAAATTAACTCGCTGCATTCTACGAGTTCGGGAATAAGCCGAGTAGGATGTTAGCCAATGCGCTTAGAGAGATTAGGCCAAGGAATCACATCACCCGTATTAAAACACGAGGGGATGCCCTAGTTAGCTCCTCTCAGTGTCAGGGAATCAACAGCAGGAGAAGGGCTCTAGGACCAAGCATCTCTACCAGCACTTATGGCAGGAGAAGGACTTTAGGACCCAGCATCTCTGGCAGGAGAAGGACTTTAGGACCCAGTATCTCTACCAGCAGGTCACATGGGCCTATATAAGGAAGTCTGCTAGTGTCTGCAATTGCTGGTTTGTCTTCAGCTCCCCCTGTGTTCCTGTGCCCTGTATTATCTGCTGATCTGATCTCAACACTAGAAAGTCTCATCCTACTGACCATTCAAATCGATAGACGCTTACGGGAACGCCGGTCTGAACGTATTCAAACCCTTCGGCAGCCCGAAGGCCCGCCTTCATCCAACCCCATGCAGCTTGGCCTGGCCCATCCAACATTAACTTCAGAGGAGAGACTTCATCGCTGACAGGCGAACCTTTGCTTCTACTGTGGGGGAACAGGACATTACATAACCTTTTGCCCTGTAAGACCCAGGCAATCAGTTCCCCGCACTCCGGTCAATTTTCAGTTATCCAGGTCTTCTCCAACCCATATCAGTCTTCCTGTCACGTTACTGGTGGCAGGAGAGGAAGTTCATCTCCAAGCAATAGTGGATTCCGGGGCATGCAGCTGTTTCTTGGATCTGACCTTGGCAAAGAGACTCGCTATCCCTCTTCACCACAAAAGGCAAAAAATGACCGTCCATCTGGCCGATGGCTCAATGCCTAGTTCCGGGCATGGCACCCAAGAAACAGCACCTATCTTTACCTCCATCAATTCTAGTCACCAGGAATTTCTACATTTTGATGTCCTGAGCTCCCCTATATTTCCTGTGATCCTGGGAATTCCATGGCTACAGGCGCACAATCCTCAGATTGACTGGTCCAAGAAGGAAGTTCTCTTCACTTCTTCCTACTGCCGGCAGCATTGTCTTGCTCCTGAATCCAAGGACTTTTCTAGTTGTCTGTCTGTCCTACCCACACCCAGTGTGGATTCCAATATACCAGCGGCCTACCATGAATTCCAAGATGTTTTTGACAAGAAGAAGGCAGATACTCTACCCCCACACTACCCGTCCCTATGATTTCCCCATTGACTTGCTACCGGGGGCTGAGATTACTTTTGGCCGTATTTTTCCCCTTTCCGAGACTGAACTTGAAACTTTGAGGCATTATGTTGATGAAAACCTTGAAAAAGGGATTTATCCGCTGTCACGGGCATGGCCAGAGCGGAGGCTGTTGGAGAGGACTGTGTGCAAGCCTGTTGCCCACCGATTATGGGCCCTAGCATTTGAGGTGAATGAGAAATCCAGTCTGAACTGTATTAATCGGACTCAGTCATGTATATATTGTATGGGGACTCCTTACTGTATATTTGTGTCCCTGAAGAGGGAGGGGGGATTCCTCCAGCAGCCCCCTGCTGATAAGACTGATTCATTCTGCTGGGACACATCCTGTGAGGAGATGCTGGTGTTATCAACATGTGTTTATGTTAATTGAGAGAGCTGATCACATTAGCCACCAGCACTGGCTAATAGACGAATGGTCTAGGCTGAGGAGGGGGGAGATTGTTGTTTGTATTGTTAATTGTATTAATGTGTGAAGCTCGGTGCCCACAAGACTGTCATCTGGTCTGGGTACATTTTGTAGTAAATTAGGTCATGTTAATTAGGTTAGCTTTGAGTCATCCCTGCTGTATAAAGGTCTCTGAGATCTCAAAATAAAGGTAGTTCTGATGTACTCCAAGACTGGTGTTGTCTAGTTCTTGGGGTTCCTATAGCCAGATCCATTGGACTCGTGTTCCAGAACTTAGGAAGCGGTATATGACGGAAGCACTCAAGCGGAGTGTGGGGCGTTCCGTGACATTGGTGGCAAGCAGCGGGAAAGCTTCCTGAAGTCTGAAGTCTGGGACATCCAAACCTCCAACTGGATCCAAGATCCGCATAGCAGACTTCAGTCTCCCCAGCGGAGATATGGACCTGGCATCAGAATTCCCGGGGCTGCTGCGGATCATCCTTTCAACGTACACCAGGACTGTGTCTGAGGATGAATACCTGGAGCTCAGGCAGCTGATTCGGGTGGAGCTCTGGATTGCAGCCCTCCGTCTCGCTGGTATAAAACAGGGCAAGTGCTTTCCAACCCAAGAGCAACGGGCCAGTGACCAACGGGCATTGCGGATGGCATTCCTGGGAGAGCAGCCCCAGGAGCAATGGGTGACTGAGTTGGACAGGTTGGTCCAGCAGGAGATAGAGCTGGACAATCGTTATCGGGCTCTGCAATGGCACGCAGAGGAGGGATATTTAGGGGAGACAACAGAATGCTCTCCGGAGGGATATGACTTTGGCGGCCCTGGATTGCTGTGGGAGAACCTTACAGATCTTTTTATGTTTGGCGATGAGGGGGAACCTGACCTTGAGGACATGAGAGACTATAGAGAGTCTATGCTCGGTCTTGCAGGGGTCTCAGAGCTCAAACCTGATCTGGACCATTTGCTAAGGAAGGAACAGCATCTGGAAAGGGCATACAGGAAACTGCTAGAACAAGTTCAGCAGCATGCCAGAGAATCGTCAGTGGAAAATCCGGAGATTGCCGTCCCCAAACCTGAAGTGCTGACAACAGGGCAGAGCTCTGCTAACCTCTGTCCAGAAATGATAACATCTTCTGGGTTCCATGGACAGGAGATGGTGAACCTCTATCCACAGACACCAGTTATAGAGGTAGAGGATTTAATAGACTTTTCTGCTGAGGAAGAACAACCTGATGAGCCTCCAGCAGAAGAGCTGCTATCAGGGCCAAAGTTCACTGTGTTCTGCCCAGCACCAACAGTGGCTTCCGCCTTCCTGAGAGAAGAGGTAGTCAGCCTTTCTCCCACAACAATGACAGGGACATGTGATTTTCTGCCAGCAGCATCTATGGAGTTAAAACAAACTTCTCCAGCTGAAGATCTGGTAACTGAACAGAGGGTCCAAGACCTCTGTCCCACACTTTTACCAATTCCAGAGACTGGGGATTTAATAGACGTTTCTGTAGAGGAGGAACCACCTGGCAAACCCCCAGCAGAAGTGCTGGCAACCGGACAGAGGGTCCAAGACCTCTGCCCCACACCTGCAGCAATTGTGGAGGCCCAAGGTGAGGAGGTGGCAGTCTATCGCGAGCTGCAGATCAGGATCCAAGGAGAGAATGCAGTCATCACCTCACAACTGCAGCTTGATCTGGTGTCGGTTGATGGGGCTTCAGTCCCCACCTGTATACCCCAGGGATGCTGGGCAGTCGGCCCAGATCCCCAACAGCAGGATGGAGTGAGCCCAGTCCCCCTGTCTTCTCTCCAGCGGCAGAAAGGATTCCAGGGAGAAGGGCCAGTCCGGGCCTCTCCCCAGCGGCAGATATGTTCTCTGAGAGAGGCAGAGGATGGCTGGGTGAGTAATGCACTGTTTGGGATGATTTGTTTGGGGTACTGTGTGGGTACAGGCAGTAGAGGACTGGAGCTGTGGACTAACTTCGGAGTCAACCCGTCTGGGGTCTCCTCCTGTGTTAGTCTCCTGCCGAAAGGGGAGAAATGTCACGGGCATGGCCAGAGCGGAGGCTGTTGGAGAGGACTGTGTGCAAGCCTGTTGCCCACCGATTATGGGCCCTAGCATTTGAGGTGAATGAGAAATCCAGTCTGAACTGTATTAATCGGACTCAGTCATGTATATATTGTATGGGGACTCCTTACTGTATATTTGTGTCCCTGAAGAGGGAGGGGGGATTCCTCCAGCAGCCCCCTGCTGATAAGACTGATTCATTCTGCTGGGACACATCCTGTGAGGAGATGCTGGTGTTATCAACATGTGTTTATGTTAATTGAGAGAGCTGATCACATTAGCCACCAGCACTGGCTAATAGACGAATGGTCTAGGCTGAGGAGGGGGGAGATTGTTGTTTGTATTGTTAATTGTATTAATGTGTGAAGCTCGGTGCCCACAAGACTGTCATCTGGTCTGGGTACATTTTGTAGTAAATTAGGTCATGTTAATTAGGTTAGCTTTGAGTCATCCCTGCTGTATAAAGGTCTCTGAGATCTCAAAATAAAGGTAGTTCTGATGTACTCCAAGACTGGTGTTGTCTAGTTCTTGGGGTTCCTATAGCCAGATCCATTGGACTCGTGTTCCAGAACTTAGGAAGCGGTATATGACGGAAGCACTCAAGCGGAGTGTGGGGCGTTCCGTGACATCCGCCCTTCCTCCTCTCCCGCCGGTTCCGGCATTTTCTTTGTTGAGAAAAAAGATAAAACCTTGAGGCCATGTGTGGACTACAGGGACTTAAACAAAATTACTCTCAAAAATCGCTATCCGCTCCCCCTCATCCCCAAACTCTTCCAGAGGTTTCGTACAGCCCACATTTTCACCAAATTAGACCTACGTGGAGCTTACAATCTTGTCCATATCCGAGAGGGGGGTGAGTGGAAAACAGCATTCAGAACAAGATTCGGGCACTTTGAATACTTAGTAATGCCGTTTGGACTATGCCCGGCCACATTCCAACATTTCATAAATGTTATTTCGGCAGTACTTAGACCACTTCATTATCGTCTACCTCAACGATATTCTCATATTTTCAGCTACTCTGGAGCTTCACAGAACACATGTAAAAAAGGTACTGGGCATCCTCAGAACACATGGATTATATGTAAAAGCCAAGAAATGCGACTTTGAGAAGACGACAATCCAATTCCTCTGACTCATCATCACCACTAATGGGGTAGCTATGGATCCTCAAAAGGTTAAGGCTATCCTTGAGTGGCCGGCTCCATCTGATAAGAAGGGTGTTCAGAGGTTAATTGGCTTCGCAAATTT
This sequence comes from Aquarana catesbeiana, assembly GCF_042186555.1. NCBI lineage: Eukaryota > Metazoa > Chordata > Amphibia > Anura > Ranidae > Aquarana > Aquarana catesbeiana. The sequence continues at coordinate 169,823,663 of NC_133335.1, forward strand.
CTACAGGAGATTTATAAAGAACTTCTCTAGCATTGTAGTGCCTATCACCCAGATAACCCGCCAACATACCAGATTCCAGTGGTCTGTAGCAGCACAAACTGCCTTCGATCAACTGAAGCTCCTCTTTACCTCCGCACCTATCTTACAGCATCCTGATCCTACCTTACCCTATGTCCTGGAAGTTGATGCCTCCGAAGTAGCCACGGGGCAGTTCTTTCCCAACGTCAGGGGCCCAAAGCCCTACTTCATCCCATGGCCTTCTCTTCACGGAAGATGAGTCAGCCGGAGAAGAACTATGACGTAGGGGATCGGGAGCTCTTGGCAATTAAGACTGCTCTGGAGGAATGGAGATATCTCCTGGAGGGTGAGAAGTAAAGAAAAAATCTTGCGAGCCACAATAATCCAATACCTTAAGGGAGAACCAACTAAAATTAAATATAAGTGCCCAGCTGCAAACGCAGATCACGTATTCATGGCCGTGCAATAAAGATGATCTCCAAGCAGGCTCTCTATGGCTCCACAGACTAATAATTAGTAAATCATCTTGATAGGTGAGGATGTTAATGACTACTTCTGCTCATCATGGACTGAATCTTCCCATCACAAAAACACATCATAAAGATATTAATTCATTTTAAACTCTCATCAATTTAAGCTTTGAAATTATACGTTTCTTATAATTTCGTATAAATATAGTTTCGTATAATTTCAAAGCTTAAATTGATGAGAGTTTAAAATGAATTAATATCTTTATGATTTATTTTTGTGATGGGAAGATTCAGTCCATGATGAGCAGAAGTAGTCATTAACATCCTCACCTATCAAGATGATTTACTACTTATTAGTCTGTGGAGCCATAGAGAGCCTGCTTGGAGATCATCTGTTATCAATCACTGAGCCCAGGGGTGGCTCCATAGAGTGTATTGACGCAGCTGAACACTGTGTCACACGCTCTAAGGTGAGCGCAACCACTTTGGGGGTCACCGAGGCACATCACGGCATGATCTGGGCACTTTGATTCAGCAATTGGATTTTTCCTGTGAAACACTTTATGCACCAAAGTTTTCTTTTGGAATTTTTCACTGCACATTGCTGTGTGATGTTGTGTTGGAGGATTTTTCACAAATAAGGACAACCGTTGTCTCAAACATCACTTATCACTCATATGGTTATATGTATATATATTTTTTTCAGTATCACCTGTCACTTATATGATCATATAGGAGTTTTGCATGTGATATGTATATGATATATTATTTGCATGTGATATGTATACGACTTATTATTTATAGTGCACGTTTTTATTTTTATTGAATATCATTGATTAATAAGTGTTTGTTGTATTTATCTAATTATTTATGTATGCAAAGTTGATTTCAGTTCCTTCATCATTTGCACATTGCACTTTGGCTTTATTGTATATGGCACCTTGTTGCACTTTTTTAATATATTGATGCAGAGTTGATTTCAGATCTGCATCATTTGCACATTGCACTTTTGATTTAGTGTATATGGTACCACTAGGGTGAACGGATATAATGACACACATCTAAGCGCAGCGCAATTTTTTATTTATCTCCTGGAGGGTGCCATCCATCCTATCTTAATCTTTACAGACCATAAGAACCTAGAATATCTCCGCACGGCCAAGCGACTGAGACCCCGGCAGGCTTGATGGGCTCTATTCTCTTCTAGGTTTAACTTCCATATCACCTTCCGCCCAGGGTCTAAGAATGAAAAAGCCGACGCCTTGTCCCGAATGTTCCCTGACACCCTGGAAGAGGTCACACCCAGTTCAATCCTGTCCCCTCAAAATTTCCTCTTGATCCAGCCTGATTTAAGGATTTCAATTGAGCAGGCATCCACCCAGTGCACGGAGGTAGAAATCTCCTCTCTAAGAAGCCAGGAGGGGCTCCTTTGGCATCAAAACAAGATTTTTGTCCCACAGCAAGCCAGGCTTCAGGTTTTAAGAACTTTTCACGACCACCAATTGGCTGGCTACTTTGGGGTCCAAAAAACGACCGAATTGGTCCAACGGTCTTTATGGTGGCCCACTCCGAGATCCGATTGTAAGGAGTATGTCAATTCTTGCACAACATGCCAGCGGAATAAGGGGTCCAACGCTAAATCCTGGGGCCTGTTAAGACCTCTGCCAGTCCCAGAACAGCCTTAGAAAAACATTTCATTAGACTTTATCGTGGATTTACCTCCTTCAGAAGAATTCACAACCATCTTGGTAGTAGTAGACCGGTTATCCAAGATGGCACATCTTCCGCCATGGCCACAGAAACTTTCATCACGGAAATAGTCAGATTGCATGGTGTACCAGACAATATTGTGTCAGATAGAGGTGTTCAATTCACCTCTAGGTTCTGGAGGAACCTTTGCAAAATGCTGTCAATTGAAACATGTTTTTCCACAGCCTACCATCCCCAGCGCAAAGATCAAATGGAAAGGACTAACCAAACGCTAGAACAGTATCTAAGATGTTTTTGTTCCTTTTCTCAGGATGATTGGATTTCATTATTGCCCTGTGCGGAATTCGCATATGATAACTTTGTGCACGCTGCTACCAACCAGTCGCCCTTCTGGGCGAATTATGGCTACCATCCCTCATTTCTACCCAATATCATCCCCGAATCTTCAGTTCCGGCAGTTCAAGAAAGAATAAATTTCATTTAAACCAATTATCAAATTCTCCAGGACACAATGCGGAAGCCCAAGAAGGGTATAAGAAACAATATGACAAGAAAAGAAGAGGAAACCCTGCCGTTAAAGTGGGGGACAAAGTGTGGCTCTCATCTGCAAACCTCAAACTGGCATGTCCATCCCGAAAGTTGGGGCCAAAGTTTGTTGGTCCTTTTGAAATTAAACGCAAAATAAATCCAGTAGCCTTCGAACTTGCCTTACCTGAATCTTATAAGATCCACCCTGTATTTCATGTTGCACTTCTCAAACATGCCATTTCTAGTTCTTTTCCAGGGAGAGAAGAAGTACCCCCACCTCCGGTCCTGGTAGGCGATGAGACTGAATTTGAAGTGGAATCCATCCTTGACTGTCGACGGAGAGGTAGGACAATTCAGTTCTTAATTAAATGGAAAGGGTATCCACCTGAGGAGAGCTCCTAGGAACCTGAGGCCAATGTACATGCCCCTAGATTCGTCCGAGAGTTTTGGGCCAAATACCCTGAGAAAATGGCCCAAATGGGCATCCGGAGGCTGCCCGTCAGGGGGGCACTGTCAGGGAATCAACAGCAGAAGAAGGACTTTAGGACCCAGCATCTCTGGCAGGAGAAGGACTTTAGGACCCAGTATCTCTACCAGCAGGTCACATGGACCTATATAAGGAAGTCTGCAATTGCTGGTTTGTCTTCAGCTCCCCCTGTGTTCCTGTGCCCTGTATTATCTGCTGATCTGATCTCCTGTGTACCGACCCGGCTTGTTTTGGCCTGCTCTTCCTGATCCTCTGGCTTGACCCTTTGGCTTGCACCTGACTTCCTCCTGCCTGCTCCCAGCATCTGACCCTGGCCTGGCTTTTGGACTCTGCTTATCCTGCTCCCTGTACTAAGATGCAGCTGATCTTAGGTCATTCTGATCCTGGACTGTCTCTCTGTGAATGACCCCTGGCCTGGCTCCCGGCTCCGTTATTCAGTTATTCCACTGGACTCTGTCTCCTGGACCTTTAAAGCACGCCTGTCTCCAGCAACCTGGCACCCGTGCTTCTGTGGGCACCACACCTGCTGTTCCACCTTCAGTGGTGTGCTGAGCTCAGCCACAAGGGGAGCCCTCCCAGCATCTCGGCCTCCTACCAAGTTACTGACACTCAGGCAATTGCGAAGGCCTTCAGGGACTATTATGTTAGTCTATATCAACTAGAGGGTTGATCCTCCTCATCCTTGATGACATCTAATATATGGGATGCTGCCAGGGAATACATTTCAGCTTCAGGAATGCCCAGGTTACCCGAGAGGATAGTTGGGAAACTGGATGTTCCAATTACAGTAGAAGAGTTCTTAGGAGCCCCTAAATCATTGAAACCTGGAAAGGCCCCTGGCCCCGACGGGGTACACTCTGTCTTATTACAAAACTTTCACAGATATACTGGCACCAAGATTTATAGCGGCCTATAACTCGTTACACGATGGGCAAATAATACAGGTAGAGACACTGTTAGCCCATATAACAGTAATCCCTAAAGAGGGGAAAGATCCATCCCAATGCCCTAGTTATCGTCCAATCTCCCTATTAAATGTGGACCTTAAAATTTTTAGGAAGATTCTCGCCAATAGACTGTTGAAGCATATTACAACTTTAATACACCCTGATCAAGTGTGTTTTACCCCTGGTAGAGAAGGCAGAGAGAATACGCAAAGGGTCCTAAGCACCATACACTTTTCTCAAATTCATTATAAACCCTTAGTGCTTATATCCGGAGATGCAGAGAAAGCATTTGATAGGGTAGATTGGACATTTCTGAAAGCTCAGTTACAACATATAGGCCTAGGAAATAGGATGCAGAGTTGGATTACAAGTTTAAACTCCGTTCCACTTGCGAGGATCAAAATTAATGATATAATATTGGATCCCTTTTCCATATGTAATGGGACGCGTCAGGGTTGCCCACTGTTGCACATTTTGCACAATTTGCGCTAATCCAGATATTAGGGGTATTCCAACAAAGGGAGAAGAACACAAGCTTTCTGCTTATGCAGATGATCTGTTATTTTTTATAACTTCTCCAGTTAAATCCCTCCCATCCCTAATGCTGGAGTTGCGCACATACGGTGCGCTGTCCAACTTTAAAGTAAAATATAGCAAATTAGAAGCGATGGGGGTGGAGATGAGTGTATCCTTGCAACATCAGATAACGACTCAATTCAACTTTAAATGGACAGACTCCCATATATGTTATCTAGGGACTAAAATACCAAACAAATTAAATAGAGTGATTGAACTTAATTACGCCCCAATGGCACGTCAGTTTAAATTGGATTTCCAACGGTGGGATAAGGAAGTCTTTATGTGGTCTGGCAGGACTAATATCATAAAAATGAATGTTTAGCCAAGGCTTCTGTACTTACTCCAGACTCTACCTATTAAGATCTCCTCAGGTTTTCTGAGGGATCTTCGAGCCAGTTTCGTGAGGTTTATCTGGGCTGGGAAACCAGCAAGAGTGCGCAGAGATATTCTGATGCTCCTGAAGGAAAGAGGAGGGATAGGATTCCCCGACCCAGTTAGATATCATGAAGCGTCACACTTGGCACGGGTAGTGGATTGGTGTGGGCTTCAAGAGAAGAAGCCCTGGGTCCAACGATTGCTCTACCTTTGGGGGGATTGACTTTTAGATGCAGATATCCCACAAGCAGTGTGGAGACACCCAACGGTAGGTGCCACATTACAAGCTACTAAAAAGATTTTTAAAAATACTGCAATATTACCATGTCCAAGCCCTCTGATTCCAATTTTGGGTACACCGGCTTTTCAGCCGGTCCTAACAGATCTGAGTTTTAATAATTTATCGCGGCGGGGATTTAGTAGGCTCTTACATTTCATGGTAGACAATCGTTTGATGTTAAGGAGGGAGATTAAATGTGATTTTTCAGGAGATCTAGACTTTCTTCGACGAACATAGCTTAATCCATTTCTCCAATCAATGTCATGAACGTTTACTGCAGTACGTACTCCCTCTAGGTTTGAGCAAGTATGTTTAACTGGGGAACCACTGAGACGCTCACTCTCATTTCTGTATGCCTTATTGTTTGGACTGGAAGTGCCACAAGAACTTGCTTTTTTACAAGCCTGGGAAAGGGATCTGGGGGTTACATTCTCCCAGGGCCAGAAAGATAGGATCTTATTGTTTGCTCATAAGGCATCATTAGCAAGTAGGTACCAAGAAGGAGGGTATAAAATCCTTACTAGATGGTACAGAACACCTGCAGTATAGCTTCGGATATTTCCACAGGTATCAAATATCTGTTGGCGATGTCAGGAATCTGAGGGTACTATGTTACACATATTCTGGGAATGTCCGGGACTGAAAGAGTTCTGGACGATTGGTTTCCGAAACGGTTAAAATAATTACAAATATGTCTCTTGGAAAAAATCTGGCTGCCTTTCTACTACACAATATTCCTCTATCCATTATAAGGTATAAAAACTCACTTTTGAAACATATGCTTACGGCAGCAAAGGTGTGTATTCCAACACTGTGGAAAAGTACCACCTTGCCATCCAGACTACAGTGGTTCGACAGAATAACAGAAATACAACAAATGGAAAACCTTACGATGACGATGAGAGAGCAAGATGAGAAATATCGGAGGATTTGGGCTCCTTATCGTACGTATAGGGAACATACTTCCTAAATATCTCAGGGGTGGGTGGAATTGGCGGCTTTTTTTTTTTTTTTTCCTATCTCTTTCTTTCCTTTTTTCTCGTTTTCTTTTTTTTTTTTGTTTGTTTTCATAACTTTTTAACGATAACCAGGGCTCTTCTTGATTAGGAAACATATAACAAAAATAGAAAGTGTGATATTTCTGCCTGGAATATATGAGAGATCAAATCTGATACAGTTTAAGAATAAGTAATGGTATTATTCATGGTAATATGAATAATAGTAATTCTTGGTTGCTAAGAAAGTGGCCGGTCTAAAATAGAGGTTATGTTATATGTATGCAGGGCTTTTTTTCTCAGAGAATAGGTGCAGGAACTCCCCGTTTCCGAGTTACCCCTTGTCTCCACTCCTACCCACCTCCGAGCCCTATTCCTTGGTTCCACCCTCTACCCACCTCCCAGTACCGCCCCTTTTAAAGAATACATAACCACATATAATTTTGTGGTGCTCAGTAATTTGTATGGAATTTGGTAATGATAGCAAGAAAAGCAGTAAAATGGATCCCCTGCAGCCAGTAACAATAGGGCCCCACACCAGCAACAACAATGGACCATACGCAACAAAATTTCCCCTCTACTAACAATAGACTATCGGCAGCAACAACAGATCTCCCCGCAGCCAGCATCAATAGACTCTCCATCAGCCAACAACACTGGATCCCTCCCACAACAGTAGATCTCTCCCAGCAACATCTGACCCCCCCAGCAATATAAGACCCACCCTCAGCAACAGTAGGTCCCCCACCAGCAACATTAGATCTCCTCAGCAACAATAGACCCCCCTGCAAAAATAGATCCCCCAATCAATAGATCCCAGCTTTGCTTGCCACTACATACAGTCAATGCTGGAGGTGCCAAAACTGCATTCCCCCACGTTCCCACTGAAAAAAAGCCCTGATAAAATATACAAAAATAAATAAATGTCCATAAGTGAAAATATGGGGACCAATGTAGGTCCTAAGTGATAAACCAAAAAGTAGTCCAGTGAAATAAAAAAAAAACAATCCAGGTGTATCGAAACAATAATATATCAGACTGTATGTGTCACATAATTAGTGAAAATTGATAGAGGATCCACCACCAAAGTCACCAATCACTTACCGGAATGATTGAACTCAGATAGGTGTATACCTAATGAGTCAACCAGGCTTTTGTGAGGTACCAGGGATGGTTCAGGCTCATAGCAAAAGCTCAATCTCCAGGGGGTGTTCAGACCAGTGGATATCAGCAGATAGGACAATATATAGGGCAGACAGCCCAACCATTAGATATGAAAGAAAACAAATAGTGTAACACTCTAAAAATACATGACGTGACATGCATATCAAACAACGGGTGATGAACCCAAATATTCACAACTTATACATAAAACAAATAGATGGTGAATATTTGGGTTCACCACCCGTTTGATATACGTGTCACGTCATGTATTTTTAGAGCTCTACACTATTTGTTTTCTTTCGTTTCGCTATTTATCCAATTTGTGGTGTTAGCTGCTGTTTACAAGGGGTATTACTTGTTACACCAACCATTAGCTATGGAAAGAGAAAGGAGGGCACATAGCGTAATTCTGTATGGAATAAATGAAATTTAATCAGAAAATATAAAGGTTACACTCAGATTTCCAAGGATAAAAACAGCGCTTGTAAGACAGTAACAGCGGAATCAGCTAGACTTCCTGACGCCTTACGCCTCAACAGGCATCATCCCCACTTTTATCCCCAGATGATGCCTGTTGAGGCGAAACGCGTCGGAAAGTCTAGCCGATTCCGCTGTTACTGTCTTACAAGCGCTGTTTTTATCTTTGGAAATGTGAGTGTAACCTTTATATTTTCTGATTAAATTTCATTTATTCAATACTGAATTATGCTATGCCCTCCTTTTTCTTTCCATATCTAATGGTTGGGCTGTCTGCCATACATATTGTCCTATCTGCTGATATCCACTGGTCTGAACACCCCCACGAGTTCAATCGTTCCGGTAAGTGATTGGTGACTTTGGTGGTGGATCTTCTATCAATTTTCACTAATTATGTGACACATACAGTCTGATATATTATTGTTTTGATACACCTGGATTGTTTTTTTCATTTCACTGGACTACTTTTTGGTTTATCACTTAGGACCTACATTGGTCCCCATATTTTCACTTATGGGCATTTATTTATTTTTGTACATTTTATTCAAAAGAATTGTACTCATGTTTTAGCACTGCACTTTAGTTTTACAAGTATAGTAGCAAGTCCTAGTTGCAATCTCAGAACACCGGTATAAACTACGTGGCATGTTCACCAATGCCAGGAGCCTGGCGGACAAGATGGGTGAACTAGAGATACTGTTGTACGAGGAGGATTTGGACTTTGTGGGAATGTCAGAGTCCTGGTTCAACAGCTCTCATGATTGGCTGGCAACCATTCAAGGGTATACCCTTTATCACAAGGGTAGAGAGGGTAAGAAAGGGGGGGGGGATGTCTATATATCGAGAATAATGTACAAGTGAATGTGAGAGAGGACATCACTAAGGGAGCTAGGGAGGAGGTAGAATCCTTATGGGTAGAGCTCCAAAGGGAAGAAGCTAAGGGAAAAATAATACTGGGAGTATGCTATAGGCTCCCTAACCTGAGGGAGGAAGGAGAGACAGATCTCCTATCACAAACTGGAGTAGCAGCGAGGATGGGAAGTGTTATCATAATTGGGGATTTTAATTATCCAGACATAGACTGGGCAGAAGGAACCACGCATTCATCTAAGGCTCGCCAGTTCCTAAATGTCTTGCAGGACAATTTTATGGGTCAGATGGTAGACGCACCAACTAGAAATAAAGCGTTACTGGATCTACTGATTACCAACAATACAGACCTGATCACACATGTGGAAATACGGGGCAATTTAGGTAACAGCGATCACAGGTCAATTGGCTTCAGTATAAATCACACAAATAGGAAACATAAGGGGAATACAAAGACACTGAATTTGAAAAGAGCCAACTTCCCTAAACTACAAACCTTGCTAGAAGGCATAAATTGGGATAAAATCTTAGGAACAAAGAACACGGAGGAGAGATGGGTTTGCTTTAAGAGCATATTAAATAAGGGCATTAGCCAATGCATCCCATTGGGTAACAAATTTAAAAGAGCGAACAAAAGTCCTGGATGGCTTAACTCCAATGTAAAAATGCATATAAAAGCAAAGGAGAAGGCCTTCAAAAAATATACGGTTGATGGATCATCATCAGCATTCAGACTTTATAAAGAATGCAACAAGAAATGTAAGGGTGCAATAAGGACGGCTAAAATAGAAAATAAAAGACACATAGCGGAGGAGAGCAAAAAAGGTCCTAAGAAATTCTTTAAGTATGTAAACAGTAAAAAAGGGAGGACAGACAATATTGGCCCCATAAAGAATGAGGAAGGACATCGGGTTACAAAGAATGGGGAGATGGCAAAGGTACTGAATTTATTCCTCAGCTCAGTCTTCATGAGAGAATCGGGGGGCTTCAGTAACCAAAACTGCAGTGTTTGTCCTCATAACACATCACAGGAAGCACCTCCATGGTTAACAGAGGACAGAATTAAAATTCTACTTGGGAAACTTAACATTAATAAATCACCGGGACCAGATGGCTGCACCTGAGAGTACTTAGGGAACTCAGTCAAGTAATTGCCAGACCATTGTTCCTAATTTTTACTGACAGTCTACTGACTGGAATGGTACCAGCTGATTGGAGAAAAGCCAATGTAGCACCAATATTCAAAAAAGGCCCAAAATACATCCCTGGGAATTACAGACCAGTTAGCCTAACATTAATAGTATGTAAACTCTTGGAGGGGATGATAAGGGACTATATACAAGATCTTAGTAATGAGAACGGTGTCATTAGCAGTAATCAGCATGGATTCATGAAGAATCGTTCTTGTCAAACCAATCTATTAACCTTCTATGAGGAGGTGAGTTGCCATCTAGATAAAGGAATGCCCGTAGACGTGGTGTACCTGCATTTTGCAAAAGCATTTGACACAGTTCCCCATAAACGTTTACTGTACAAAATAAGGTCCGTTGGGCATGGACCATAGGGTGAGTACATGGATTGAAAACTGGCTACAACGGTGAGTTCAGAGGGTGATGATAAATGGGGAGTACTCGGAATGGTCAGGGGTGGGTAGTGGGGTCCCCCAGGGTTCTGTGCTGGGACCAATCCTCTTTAATTTGTTCATAAACGACCTGGAGGATGGGGTAAACAGTTCCATCTCTGTATTTGCGGATGATGCTAAGATAAGCAGGCGAACAGTTCTTATTACTGCCAGTTTAACGCCATATAATTTTGGGTGCGTTACTGCCATTTTAACGCCATATAGTTCTGTGTGCGTTGCTACAAGTTTAACTCCATATAGTTTTGTGCGTTACCGCCAGTTTAACGGCACCTACTTCTGTGTGCGTTACTGCCAGTTTAACGCCATATAGTTCTGTGCGTCACTGTACGTTTGGTGCATTATATTGCAGTATCTTATATTGTATCCGTGGAGTGTGTCTGTGTAGTGTGAGTACTCAAATTAAAGGGCACCAAACACCTCTTTACATTGATTAAAGTGCATCTACGTACAGATTTCAACTTCTCCTTTACATTTGCTTATAAGCACAGCCCCCTCCCTCCCAATAATGTCTGGGAGAACAACAAGGAGAGGCAGATGTTCACTTGGCACTGTAAGGGGGCCAGCAACAAAAGTGGACGTGGTGGTCAGTCCTCAGGCAGGGCATCATTTCCTCTGTTTAGTGAGTATGCCCGTGCTATCCAGCCACAGCATGCAGAGGAGGTGGTGAACTGGCTTACTAAACCTTCCTCATCCTCCTCATCCTCTGTCACACAAGCAGAGACAACTATGCAGTCCCTTGCAGTTTCCAGAGTGGATAAACCTGCCTCCTTCTCCACGTCTATTCCTGCCATAGCCCCAACATCAGCCATTGAGGAGTCAGCTGAGTTATTTGACCACAGCGTCAGCCACTTTCTCCTTGATGATGCCCAGCCATTACTGGATTCAGATGCTGGTTCTGAGGCTGAGGATGACAGGAACATGAGCCTAAAGAGAGGGAGGAACACTGGTAGACAAACTGGTATTCATGTTCCCCAAGCCGCAGCGTATTGCCAAGTTGTCTCCAGTGGTAATGATGAAGATGGAGGAGATGGAAATGATGATGATGATGAGGTCACTGATGCGACTTGGGTGCCAGATAGAGCAAAGGAGGAAAGTGAAGGTGAGGCGGCACAACCCCAAGGAGGTCGGCATCAAGAAAGAATAGAGAGCAGCCACCCTATTCCATCACATTCTGCAGCTGTTATCTCCCGGCCCACTCCCCACAGGCACCACCGACACCCAAAGACCAATTTTTGTGCACCTGTTTGACAGGTGCATGTCATTGGAATTTTTTACAGCAAGGCAAATTCTTGCTTACATCAAGAATACCTCTATAGGGTTACGGTGGGAAGGCACCACCAACACCCAAAGACCAATTTTTCTGCACCTGTTTGACAGGTGCATATCATTGCAATTTTTTACAGCAAGGCAAATTTTTGCTTTCATCAAGATTACCTCTATAGGGTTATGGTGGGAAGGCGCCACCGACACCCAAAGACCAATTTTAACCCACCCGTTACTTCTATCCAAAGTAAAAGTGACACCAGAAGGTATCCAAAAAAAATCTCTAATCTTGTTCCCAGTGCATTACATTCTAGCCTCATCATACACACTGGCTCCCCAGTTGTTGCTGAGCAAAATAAAGGCAGCTTGCAGGAAAAATGTCATTTTTTTAGCTGTATAAATTCAATTATTGCTGCAGCAGATTCTAGACATGGTACAGATCTGCCACTTTACAGTTATGCCTCGTACACACGGTCGGACTTTGTTCGGACATTCAGACAACAAAATCCTAGGATTTTTTCTGACGGATGTTGGCTCAAACTTGTCTTGCATACACACGGTCACACAAAGTTGTCGGAAAATCCGATCGTTCTGAACGCGGTGACGTAAAACACATACGTCGGAACTATAAACGGGGCAGTGGCCAATAGCTTTCATCTCTTTATTTATTCTGAGCATGCGTGGCACTTTGTCCGTCGGATTTGCGTACACACGATCGGAATTTCCGACAACGGATTTTGTTGTCGGAAAATTTTATCTCCTGCTCTCCAACTTTGTGTGTCGGAAAATCCGATGGAAAATGTCCGATGGAGCCCACACATGGTCGGAATTTCCGACAACACGCTCCGATCGGACATTTTCCATTGGAAAATCCGACCGTGTGTACGGGGCATTAGACTAAGGGGACCCCCCTGGCACTATATTGTAAGGAATTTTTCATTTTTAGGCTATCACTTTAAAAATCAAAAAATCACTGTTTTTCACAAACTTTTTTTTTTAATTGATCTATGTCCCCCAGGGCAGGACCCGGACCCCTATAATCATTGTATGCCTAATTACTTGCATTTAAGCCTTCAAAATGGGCACTTTTGATATTTGACGATCGAGTCCCATTGACTTTAATGGGGTTCGGTGTTCAGGTCCGAACGTTCGCGATGTTCGGAACAGGGGTCCGTTATGCCCATCCCTACTTCTCTGCAGGATGTGGAAACCTTACAAAAAGATCTGAACAAATGAATGGGGTGGGCAACTACATGGCAAATGAGGTTCAATGCAGAAAAATATAAAATAATGCATTTGGGTGGAAAAAATATGAATGCAATCTATACACTGGGGTGAGAACCTCTGGGGGAATCTAGGATGGAAAAGGACCTGGGGGACTTCGTAGATGATAGGCTCAGCAATGGCATGCTACCAAGCTGCTGCTAACAAAGAAAACAGAATATTGGCATTCATTAAAAAGGGAATTAATTCCAGAGATAAAAAAGTAATTCTCCCGCTCTACAAGACTCTGGCCTGGCCGCACCTAGAGTATGCTGTCCAGTTCTGGGCACCAGTCCTCAGGAAGTATGTACTGGAAATGGAGCAAGTACAAAGAAGGGCAACAAAGCTAATAAATGGTCTGGAGGATATTAGTTATGAGGAAAGGTTGCGAGCACTGAACTTATTCTCTCTGGAGAAGAGATGCTTGAGAGGAGATATGATTTTAATTTACAAACACGTACTGGTGACCCCACAATAGGGATAAAACTTTTTTGCGGAAGGGAGTTTAACAAGACTCGTGGCCACTCATTAAAATTAGAAGAAGAGAGGTTTAACCTTAAACTATGTAGAGGGTTCTTTACTGTAAGAGCGACAAGGATGTGGAATTCCCTTCCACAGGCGGTGGTCTCAGCTGGGGGGGGGGGGGCATCGATAGTTTCAAGAAACTATTAGATAAGCACCTGAATGACCACAAAATACAGGGATATACAAGGTAATACTGGCATATAATCACACACATAGGTTGGACTTGTGTCTTTTTTCGACCTCACCTACTATGTAACTATGTAACTAAAATACAGTGGGGTAAAAAAGTATTTAGTCAGCCACCAATTGTGCAAGTTCTCCCACCTAAAAAGATGAGAGAGGCCTGTAATTGTCATCATAGGTATACTTCAACTATGAGAGACAAAATGTGGAAACAAATCCAGACAATCACATTGTCTGATTTGGAAAGAATTTATTTGCAAATTATGGTGGAAAATAAGTATTTTGTCAATATCAAAAGTTCATCTCAATACTTTGTTATATATCCTTTGTTGGCAATGACAGAGGTCTAACGTTTTCTGTAAGTCTTCACAAGCTTGTCACACACTGTTGCTGGTATGCTGGCAAATTCCTCCATGCAGATCTCCTCTAGAGCAGTGATGTTTTGGGGCTGTCGCTGGGCAACATGGACTTTCAACTCCCTTCAAAGGTTTTCTATGGGGTTGAGATCTGGAGACTGGCTAGGCCACTCTAGGACCTTGAAATGCTTCTTACGAAGCCACTCCTTCATTGCCCAGGTGGTGTGTTTGGGATCATTGTCATGCTGAAAGACCCAGCCACGTTTCATCTTCAATGCCCTTGCTGATGGGAGGAGGTTTGCACTCAAAATCTCACGATACATGGCCCCATTCATTCTTTCCTGTACACGGATCAGTCGTCCTGTTCCCTTTGCAGAGAAACAGCCCCAAAGCATGATGTTGCCACCCCCATGCTTCACAGTAGGTATGGTGTTCTTTGGTTGCAACTCAGCATTCTCTCTCCTCCAAACATGACGAGTTGTCTTTCTACCAAACAGTTCTACTTTGGTTTCATCTGACCATATGACATTCTCCCAATCCTCTTCTGGATCCTCCAAATGCTCTCTAGCAAACCTCAGACGGGCCCGGACATGTACTGGCTTAAGCAGGGGGACATGTCTGGCACTGCAGGATCTGAGTCCCTGGCGGCCTAGTGTGTTACTGATGGTAGCCTTTGTTACGTTGGTCCCAGCTCTCTGCAGGTCATTCACTAGGTCCCCCCCATGTGGTTCTGGGATTTTTGCTCACCGTTCCTGTGATCATTTTGACCCCACGGGGTGAGATCTTCCGTGGAGCCCCAGATCGAGGGAGATTATCAGTGGTCTTGTATGTCTTCCATTTTCTAATTATTGCTCCCACAGTTGATTTCTTCACACCAAGCTGCTTGCCTATTGCAGATTCAGTCTTCCCAGCCTGGTGCAGGTCTACGATTTTGTTTCTGGTGTCCTTCGACAGCTCTTTGGTCTTCACCATAGTGGAGTTTGGAGTGTGACTGTTTGAGGTTGTGGACAGGTGTCTTTTATACTGATAACAAGTTTAAACAGGTGCCATTAATACAGGTAAAGAGTGAAGGACAGAGGAGCCTCTTAAAGAAGATACAGGTCTGTGATCAGAAATCTTGCTTGTTTGTAGGTGACCAAATACTTATTTTCCACCATAATTTGCAAATAAATTCTTTCAAAAATCAGACAATGTGATTGTCTGGATTTGTTTCCACATTTTATCTCTCATAGTTGAGGTATACCTATGATGACAATTACAGGCCTTTCTCATCTTTTTAGGTGGGAGAACTTGCACAATTGGTGGCTGACTAAATACTTTTTGCCCCACTGTATGTTATATCCACATATAATCTTATGAGAAGTTTGCTGTTGAAATGAAAGGTCTGGTGACAGGGTCTCTTTAACAAGTTAATGAGCATTGTTTACATTTCTCAAATACTAACTCAGTGTTTCTCAACTCCAGTCCTCAAGGCGCCCCAACAGGTCATGTTTTCAGGATTTACCTCAGATAAAACAGCTGTGGTAGTTACTAAGGCAGTGAAACTGATCAAATCACCTGTGCAAAATAATGGAAAGCCTGAAAACATGACCTGTTGGGGCGCCTTGAGGACTGGAGTTGAGAAACACTGTACTAACTGAAGTGCATCACCCCGTTTTTCACCAATGAGCTTCTCCCTTATCCTCAAGCAGACAGAACATATCCAGGGATGTACAATGTCTAAACTAATCACTGATCAGGTATTTTGCTGTTTCTTTTAAATATGGCTCAGTTTTCCAGCTGTGGCTCCCAGATCATTTCATAAGAAAATCATTATACAATACATTAAGCAGGGTGTGATCTCTCCCCCAGCAGGGAAATCTATGTGTTTTGTTGTCTGGTAGGCAGCAAGCGGTTTAACGGTTTCCACACTAGAGACTGGGAGAGGAAAAAAGCTCACTGGGGAAGAGGCAACATGTAGAAAACTGTTCTTTTTTAATCACACAGCTATAGTATGGATGGTTTTAACTTAGTAAACATTTTTATTCAAATGCAGCTAAAATGTTCTTTCTGTTTTGGATAGAGCACAAAAGGGTAAGAACCTTCATTAGGTTTTAGGGTCCATTCAAACTATGACATTGAAGGAACACATTACATACATTGGTGCTATGCAGGGCTATCAATCTAAATGGCACTCTAACGCGCACCTTGTTGATTGACGTATATAGCAGCATGCGGTGCACTGCCAAGAATGCGGCATGTGTGATTTTTGGTCCGTTGTGTTGTGTTGGGCAGCCCATTCAAATGAATGGACTGTCCAAATTTACACACACTAACGTGCAACACAACATTAAAAAGCGTGCGTTTAATGCACTGCAGCACACTGATGTCAATGAGCCCTTTACTGCTGTCTGTATCCCCACCAAGGAAAATACAGGGGTTGGACAAAAATATGGAAACACTACATGATTTGCAGGTGTGAAAGTGACGACATGATTTGCGTTGAAAGCTGTGTGCTGAGAAACCTAACAGGCGGTAAGCCTCACTTTTGTCATTCACTGCGTGTGCTGCTAGTGATATGGAGTCATAGTCGGAGCTTACTGACTTTCAATGAGGGCAAATTGTTGGTGCCCGCTTGGCTGGTGCCTCTGTGACTGAAGTTTCCAATTTATTTGCAGTATTGCAAGGTAATGTATCAAAGGTTATAACGGCATATACAGTTTCCTGGGAAATTCAAGTCTAATAAGCATAAGCGCAGTTGACATGGTCAACTGACCAAAAGAGACAAAAGAACATTGGGCCGGATGGTGAACCGGATTTTTGAATGAAGAGTGGTACCAGATTCCATTATCCACCATCCAAGACTTATGTTTGTCAATTCACATAAATGCAATTATACAGAAATGAATATATATGAAATGAATTAAACAGATATAAAGTGCAGCCGTGCAGTAGATTAGTAAATATATAGTGAGCACAGGGGCGTAACTACCACCATAGTGACCCATGCGGGCGCTATGGGGCCCACAGCCAAGTGGGGCCCAGTGAAGATGAGAGCACCGCCAGCACAGTCTCCCAGCCAGGGGAAGAGAGAGGAGAGAAAGAGGCAAGCTGTGACCTGTGCCCAATGCAGCGTGACCTGTGCCCAATACAGCGTTGCCTGTGCCCAATACAGCCTGGTCTGCTTGTGCCCCATACAGCCTCACCTGTGCAGAGGAAGAGGCAAGCCACCCGGATCAGCAGAGAGCTGATTTGCCCGATGTAATAGCTTTCATTAGAACTTCCAGTGTTCCCGGGGCTCACGTCACATACTCCACCTCTTGGCCCAGCGCCTTTGATAGACAGAATGCCAATCCAATGCGGGACGTGTGACATCATTAAAGGCGTCAGGCCAAGAGGTGGGGCTATGTGACGATGAGCCCCGGGAAGAAAAAGTCATTTAAGGAAAAAAGTAATTTAAAACTACTCACGGCTATCGCATTGCCGGTCCGACAATACACATAGAAGTTCATTGATAAAAACAGCATGGGAATTCCCCACAGGGAAAATTTAAAAAAAAAAATGACGTGGGGGTCCCCCTAAATTCCATACTAGGCCCTTTAGGTCTGGTATGGATATTAAGGGGAACCCCGGCCAAAATTAAAAAAAAAAATGAAGTGGGTGTTCCCCTAAATTCCATACCAGACCCTTCAGGTCTGGTATGGTTTTTAAGGGGAACCCCACGCCAAAATTAGAAAAAAATAACGGCGTGGGGTCCCCCCCAAGAATCCATACATGACCCTTATCCGAGCACGCAACCTGGCAGCGCCCCCCCCTCCTGAACCATACCAGGCCACATGCTCTCAACATTGGGAGGGTGCTTTGGGGTAGCCTCCCCACATGCCATGGGTGCGGAGCGGCCCGAGGAGAAGAAGATAGAAGACGCCGTGGAGGAGATGCTGGACGAGAACGCCGGAGGAAGAACCAGAAGAGCCAGAAGAACCAGAAGAAGAAGAAGAAGATGAAGGAAGGTAGAAGAAAGAAGAAAGAAGAAGCATTTAAATAAAGGAATTGTCAAAAACTATCTCTTGTCATTTTTAACATTTTTGACAGTTTTTTAGTGAAATGGTAGGGGTACTAGTACCCCCTTACCATTTCACACAGGGGGGGGTGGGATCTGGGGATCCCCTTGTTAAAGGGGGCTTCCAGATTCCGATAAGCCCCTCGCCCGCAGACCCCCACAACCACCAGCCAGGGTTGTGGGGATGAGGCCCTTGTTCTCATCAACATGGGGACAAGGTGTTTTGGGGGGCTACCCCAAAGCACCCTCCCAATGTTGAGGGCATGTGGCCTGGTACGGTTCAGGAGGGGGGGCGCTCTCTCGTCCCCCCTCTTTTCCTGCGGCCTGCCAGGTTGCCTGCTCGGATAAGGGTCTGGTATGGATTTTTGGGGGGACCCCACGCCGTTTTTTTTTTTTTTTTTGGCGCGGGGTTCCCCTTAAAATCCATACCAGACCTGAAGGGTCTGGTATGGAATTTAGGGGGACCCCCACGTCATTTTTTAAAAAATTTTGGCCGGGGTTCCCCTTAATATCCATACCAGACCTGAAGGGCCTGGTATGGAATTTAGGGGGACCCCCACGTCATTTTTTTAAAAAATTTTGGTTCGGGGTTCCCCTGTGGGGAATTCCCATGCCGTTCTTATCAATGAACTTCTATGTGTATTGTCGGACCGGCAATGCAATAGCCGTGAGTAGTTTTAAATGACTTTTTTCCTTTGAAATGTCATTTTGCTGTCAGACTGTTCTAAACACGGGAAACATGCGCCCCTTTACAGGCATACTATAGACACCCCCCAGCTACGAAATTTAAAGGGATATTACACTTTTATTGTTTGACTTTAAGCATTATTAAAATCACTGCTCCTGAAAAAACGTCCCTTTTTAAAACTTTTTTTTTTGCATTGATCCATGTCCCCTGGGGCAGGACCCAGGTCCCCAAACACTTTTTATGACACTAACTTGCATATAAGCCTTTAAAATTAGCACGTTTGATTATTCATGTTCATGTCCCATAGACTTTAAGGGTGTTCGTGTGTTCGAACGAACTTTTTTCCTGTTCGCATGTTCTAGTGCGAACCGAACAGGGGGGTGTTCGGCTCATCCCTAGTCACGCTGTATGGGGCACAGGTCACGCTGCTTTGGGCACAGGTCATGCTGCATTGGGCACAGGTCACGTTGTATGGGGCACAGGTCACGCTGTATGGAGTACAGCTCACGCTGCATTGGGCACAGGTCACGCTGTATGGGGCACAGGTCACGCTGCATTGGGCACAGGTCACGCTGCATTGGGCACAGGTCACGCTGCATTGGGCACAGGTCACGCTTTATGGGGCACAGGTCACGCTGTATGGGGCACAGGTCATGCTGTATGGGGCACAGGTCACGCTGTATGGGGCACAGGTCACATTGTATGGGGCACAGGTCACGCTGCATTGGGCACAGGTCACGCTGCATTGGGCACAGGTCACGCTGTATGGGGCACAGGTCACGCTGTATGGGGCACAGGTCACGCTGCATTGGGCACAGGTCACGCTGTATGGGGCACAGGTCATGTTGCATTGGGCACAGGTCACGATGCATTGGACAAAGGTCATGCTGCATTGGGCACAGGTCACGCTGTATGGGGCACAGGTCACGCTGTATGGGGCACAGGTCACGCTGCATTGGGCACAGGTCACGCTGCATTGGGCACAGGTCACGCTGCATTGGGCACAGGTCATGCTGTATATGGCACAGGTCATGCTGTATGGGGCACAGGTCATGCTGTATGGGGCACAGGTCATGCTGCATTGGGCACAGGTCACGCTGCATTGTGCACAGGTCACGCTCCATTGGGCACAGGTCACGCTGCATTGTGCACAGGTCACGCTATATGTGGCACAGGTCATGCTGCATTGACACTAGGGCAGCTGTGGGGGGGGGGGCTGTTTGCAGGGGGGCCCCATACAACATTTTGCTATGGGGCCCTGCTATTTCTAGTTACACCCCTGAGTGAGCATACAGACCCAAAAAATTAATATAAACAAAAAGTCCATCAAATGGAAAACAGTCCGTTCAAATGCAGAGGAAATTTCATTATGATCCAAAAAGTGCAGTTGTGCAATGGAGATAAGAAGGAATCCACCACCAGATAGAAACAGTTGACAGACGCCTCTTACCAGGAGGGTTGGACCACAAATTATAATGTCAAACTCGCATGTGTTACAACTTTAAGGACCAGTATCCAGTGTGGAGACAATTGCCGCTCAGCCGTGGGTTGTGGTGCCATACTTTATTGTAACTAAATTTTGTCTTGCACAAATTGTTTTATTTTCTATGTAATCTCAAAATGCTTGTTTTACTGTAAATAAAGAGCAAGAGAAAGACAAGGGAGAAGAACTGCAAACAGGGGCAGCGCTGGGTTGATACAGGGCTCAAGAAGTTATGCATTAAGGTAAAAGCATTTTAGCTTTAGAACCACTTTAACCACTTCAGCCCCGGAAGATTTGGCTGCTCAATGACCAGGCCATTTTTTGCGATATTGTTTTAACTGAAAATTGCGCGATCGTGCGGCGCTGTACCAAAACAAAATTAACGTCCTTTTTTCCGCACAAATAGAGCTTTCTTTTGGTGGTATTTGATCATCTCTGCGGTTTTTATTTTTTGCGCTATAAACAAAAGAAGAGAGACAATTTTGAAAAAAAACACAATATTTTGTACTTTTTGCTGTAATAAATATCCCCAATTTTTATAAAAAAAGCTAATTTTTTCCCCAGTTTAGGCCAATATGTATTCTTCTATATATTTTTGGTAATAAAAATCGCAATAAGTGTATATTGATTGGTTTGCGCAAAAGTTATAGCGTCTCCAAAATAGGGGAAAGAATTATAGCATTTTTATTATTATTTTTTTTTCACTAGTAATGGTGGCGATCAGCGATTTTTAATGGGACTGCGCACATTATGGCGGACAGATTGGACACTTTTGACATATTTTTAGGACCGTTGACAATTATACAGCGATCAGTGCTATAAAAATGCACTGATTACTGTGTAAATGTCACTGGCAGGGAAGGGGTTAACACTAGGGGGCGATCAAGGGGTTAATTGTGTTCCCTAGTGTGTGTTCTAACTGTAGGGGGATGGGAGTGACTGGAGAAAATGACAGATCGTGGTTCCTAGCTAGTAGTAACTCACGATCTGTCTCTCTTCTCCTCACAGAACAGGGATTTGTGTGTTTACACACACACGTCCCTGTTCTGCCTCTCATGCCGCGTGCAACAGCACCCCCGCCTGCTATCCCACTTAAAGGGACTGACGTACAGCTAAGATGGTTCGCGGGATCGTGCCGACCTCCCACAGTATAATGACGGCGGCTGGTCGGCAAGCGGTTAAAATGACACTAAAATTAAGTTTCCAGTACACAGCATGACAAGTCATTTGCAAACAAAACAAAATGTAATTTAATTTTGCAAATTTTTTATGTAAAAAAAACAAAAAACAAAAAAAACAGCATGAATTAAATAAAAACACAGAAATGTAATAGTTAAGGATAGAAGATGAAGAGGGAGTTAATTAGGGATTATTAGGCTTAACTAAGGATTTATAAAGTGTTAACTTAGAATATAATAAAAATAAAAATGTAATTTATACAGTTCTTTAAATTATGTTGTATACAGATTAAAAGGTCACATCTTTGATCTACATATGAATCAAATAATAAAGACAATGTAACAATACTTTGTTACATTGTATTACTCTGAAAGTGTAATTTTACACAGGAGGCTACATTTTGACAGCCGCGTCAGCTATGTGACACATATCAATTCCCAGCTATGGCTAGTGCCAGGACAAGGTCATCCAGCACCCAGGGCAAAGATGCCAAACTGCGCCCCCTCCTTCCTTTAGGGTTAGGGTCAGGGCACCCACATCCCTGCCATACCCCCCTTGTGTTCCAACAATGTCTGATGTCACTTTTGGTCCAGCCCTACACTCCACCAAGATCCTGGGCTTCCTCATCCTTGGTTTTGAGTTTGCTTGGTGGTTTCTCAATCTGGCCAGCAGCAGTGAGGCTGTATCCTGGAATAGAGAGATCTACCACATGCTCATTTTGGGTCTGTACCTAGATGTGTTCACAGGTGGTATATTCTGCTACCTTTGTGAGTTGCTTACTGTTTTTTACCATTTTAATGTTACACTTAGATGGGTACCCTCTAGTGCTCTTTTCTAAAAAGTGTACCTCTACTTTAATGAAAAAAATACAGCAAATTAAAAACAATAATAATATACTGTGCCTTGAAAAAGTATTCATACCCTTTGACATTTTCCACATTTGGTCATGTTATAACCAAAATCGTAAATGTATTTTATTGGGATTTCATGTGATAGACCAACACAGAGTGGCACATAATTGTAAAGTGGACGGTAATGATCAATGGTTTTCAAAAGTTTTTACAAATAAATATCTGAAAAATGTGGCTTGCCTTTGTATTCAGCCCCCTTTACTCTGATACCCCTAACTAAAATCTAGTGGAACCAATTGCCTTCAGAAGTCACCTAATTAGTAACTAGGGTCCACCTGTGTGTAATTTAATCTCCATATAAATACAGCTATTCTGTAAAGCACTCAGAGGTTTATTAGAAAACCTTAGTGAACAAACAGCATCATGAAGGCCAAGGAACACACCAGCCAGGTCAGGGATAAAGTTGAGGAGATGTTTAACCACTTCAATACCAGGCACTTAGACACCCAGGCCAATTTTCAGCTTTCAGCGCTGTCGCAATTTGAATGACAATTGTGCGGTCATGCTACACTGTACTCAAACAATTTTTTTATCATTTTGTTCCCACAAATAGAGCTTTCTTTTGGTGGTATTTGATCACCTCTGCGGTTTTTATTTTTTGCGCAACAAATAAATATTTGAACAAATAACAACAAATAAAATTTTGAAAAAAAACAAGTTTTTCTTTTTTTCTGTAAAGATTTTTTGGAAATAAGTAAGTTTTCTTCTTTAATGACGGGCACTGATATGGCTGCACTGACGGGCACTGATACGGCGGCACTGATGGGCACCGATGAGGTGGCACCAATGAGGTGCCACTGATGAGGTGGCATTGATGATGGGCACTGATAGGCGGCACTGATGGGCACTGATAGGTGGCACTGATGGGCACTGATAGGTGGCACTGGCATGCGGCACTGATGGGCACTCATAGGTGGCACTGATGGGCACTCATAGGTGGCACTGATGGGCATTCGTAGGTGGCATTGATGGGTACTTATGGGTGGCACTGATGGGTACTTATGGGTGGCACTGATAGGTGGCACGGATGGGCACTGATAGTTGGGC
Organism: Aquarana catesbeiana; assembly: GCF_042186555.1. Classification (NCBI taxonomy): domain Eukaryota; kingdom Metazoa; phylum Chordata; class Amphibia; order Anura; family Ranidae; genus Aquarana; species Aquarana catesbeiana. The sequence goes on from NC_133335.1 coordinate 169,847,142, forward strand.
ACTGATGGGCACGGATGGACACTGACAGGTGGCACCGATGGACACTGATGGGTGGCACTGATGACCCTAAGGGTGGCATTGCTGGGCATCAGTGCTATATAATGGTGCCAAAAAAACAGAAAAGAAAGAGGGCGCACCAACCTAGTGCATTACCACTGATATACTTTAATACAGCATAAAAACAGCAAAAATTATACTCACAAACGAGCTTAAAAGACAGGCTTTAAAAGGGCGCAAAAGCGCTGTTCTGTGGATCGACACACCAGGACCTGTTACCGAGAGGGTCAGACCGGTGCAAATGGCCAATGGCTAACGCGTTTCGGGGGAGCACCCCTTTCTTCAGAGCCTAGGCGGGCAATGGTTGGTCTCTCGAAATTCCCCCTCTATAAATGTGTATATGTATGCATATATCTGTCACACCCAATTGGTGGCAACGCCCCCTCCCACAAATAATAGGCACCACCCACCCATTCAGGTTAACCCTCCCTAGACCCATCCCTCTGAGTACGATCCCCATTTGTAGCCAGATAGTGGAAAACAAGCATCCCTCTATAATATCTGCTATATAAACTGAGCCAACAGATCAATATCACTCTCAGCATAGACAACATAACACAGGGCGCAGCCACTCTGGACGACCACCCCAGGGGGGGGAAAGGAGGGGGATGGCGCGCCAGACACAATTACCTCACCTCCTGCATGCAGCTCGAATAGTGTCCCCATACCATAGGTAAACTGTCTTTAGACAGGTGTAGCAGTAGGTATATAGCCTTTAGTTCTTTAGACAGGTGTAGCAGTAGGTATATAGCCTTTAGTTCTATGTTTAGAAGCTATTTATTAGGTTGTGGTTGTTTTTTTTTAGTTAGTTTCCAATTGGTTAATTTGTTAACATGATGTAGTTTTTGTCATTGTATGTACTTCACCGCCATTGGGGTATAGTGTTAATTCTCATTAGGTGCTAGCGGGCAATGGTCTCTCTCGTATTTGGTATGTTAGTCCGCAGAGGTATCCTCCAGGGTATATGTTGGGTAGATTGTCACTATTGTCACTTGGCATAGTATGTTTTATTCTATCATATGTTTTATATATATATTTTTTATTATATTTATATATATTCTTTTATTATCTACATGGAGCGGTGTGTAGCTTCTTAGTAGGTACACTCTATTGCTGTTTCTAATGGTGATCAATAATGGTATAGGCCGATGAGGCTTTGTATTTGCTTCTAGATCTCCTATTTATATATATATTTGTTTTCCCTTCCCTTTAGGTCAGTATCATGTAGATATCATTATGCACGGATTCCTTCTTGGTCTTATCTATACGACTAACTGTTATGGATTTCCATGTGTTGACTTTTTAACATTAAGATATCATATTTTATGAAATAAATATATATATTACATGTTGTATAATCAATCACATTTTAATTTATGAATTATATAGATATATTGTATGTTGTATGATCTATTGCACTTTGGAAGGATACTTCTGCGGATCACAGTAACCACTGACTGGATATTGTTTGTTTATTATACATTATATATAATTATTACTAACAATGTCGGTTCGGGCTTTTTTTTACCTACTTCCCCATTTGTAATTGATATTAATATCAATTTCAATCGTAATTTTATTTTAATTTTAATTTTACAAAATATATGTGTTCTATTAATACATTTTTCCCCTCTCTATTCCATAAATGGTCCTTTGTAGAGAGATGTGGGCTGAGAGCTGTGTGTAGTCCCCGCCGGAATGCTGCCTGCCCTGTGCAGTCAGAGTCTGTCTCTGTCAACTGACAGTATCAGAGTGAGTGGTGGAGGGCGCGCGATGATGTTGAGATGCGCGCGCACCAACAATATTAGTTATGACGGCCGGAAGCAGCGGGTGGAACGCAAACACACCCGCGCTTCCGGGCCATGTCCCCTGCACACAGTGACCTCTGACACTTGTGGAAGGGGAAATGACGCCGTGATCGGCCGGAAGTTGCGGGTGGAACACAGGAACGCCCGCACTTTCTGGTCCTTCGGACGGCGTGCGTTCCACACGTTGCATGTAGTACTATTATGGCTCCTGGGAGCCAGAGAAGCCCCGCATTATCCATCCCAGTTTATCTATGGTATGGGGACACTATTCGAGCTGCATGCAGGAGGTGAGGTAATTGTGTCTGCCGCGCCCCCCCCCCCCTTTCCCCCCCCTGGGGTGGTCGTCCAGAGTGGCTGCGCCCTGTGTTATGTGGTCTATGCTGAGAGTGATATTGATCTGTTGGCTCGGTTTATATTGCAGATATTATAGAGGGATGCTTGTTTTCCACTATCTGGCTACAAATGGGGATCGTACTTAGAGGGATGGGTCTAGGGAGGGTTAACCTGAATGGGTGGGTGGTGCCTATTATTTGTGGGAGGGGGCGTTGCCACCAATTGGGTGTGACAGATATATGCATACATATACACATTTATAGAGGGGGAATTTCGAGAGACCAACCATTGCCCGCCTAGGCTCTGAAGAAAGGGGTGCTCCCCCGAAACGCGTTAGCCATTGGCCATTTGCACCGGTCTGACCCTCTCGGTAACAGGTCCTGGTGTGTCGATCCACAGAACAGCGCTTTTGCGCCCTTTTAAAGCCTGTCTTTTAAGCTTGTTTGTGAGTATAATTTTTGCTGTTTTTATGCTGTATTAAAGTATATCAGTGGTAATGCACTAGGTTGATGCGCCCTCTTTCTTTTCTGTTTTTTTCTAGCTTGAATACCCATTGTTCAAACGAGGGCTGCAAGACGCTAGGCATTACCTTTTTAGGTGGCTGCACCACATGTTTAGTTCATGGACACCTGAGCGCAGGAGAGATCTTTTTTGTGTTTTTTTATATAATGGTGCCAATCAGTGCCCATTTGTGGGCATTGATTGGCACAGATTGGGCACTGACTGGGCACATTGGGCACATGTGGATGGTCATGGGGTACATACCTGGCCATCTACATGTTGCCCCCTTTCCTGGTGGTCCTAGTGGCGATCCCTGGTGGTCCAGTGTGGTGATCTGAGGGGGGGCTGTGCTGATAAACAATCAGCACAGACCCCCCTGTCAGGAGAACCGCTGATCGGCTCTCCTCTACTCGCATCTGTCAGACGCGAATGTTGAAAAGCCGATCAACAGCTCTTCCTATTGACATTGTGATCAGCCGTGATTGGACACGGCTGATCACATGGTAAAGAGTCTCCGCCGGAGGCTCTTTACCAAGATCGGTGGAGCGGAGTGTCAGACTGACACACCTAGCGGTGTGTCAGACTGACACACCGCTCCACTGATCGCCGCGATGCGCGCCCCCACGGGCGCGCGGCGGCATGTTATCCTGCTGGACGTCATATGAGTGAGTCAGGATAACTGAACCACCGCCCGGGCGTCATCTGCTATGGGCTGGGCGGGAAGTGGTTAAAGAAGGGTTAGGTTATAAAAAAATATGCCAAACTGTTCAATCCATCATCCGAAAATAGAAAGAATATGGCACAACTGCAAACCTACCTAGACATGGCCGTCCACCTAAATTGCCAGGCCGGGCAAGAAGAGCACAAATCAGAGGAGAGGCCAAGAATCCCATGGCAACTATGGAGGAGCTACAGAGATCCACAGCTCAGGTGGGAGGATCTGTCCACAGTAGGGCTGCAACTAACGATTATTTTCATAATCAATTAGTTGGTCGATTATTGTTTTGATTAATCGATTAATCGGATTATAACCTTAAAAAAAAAAGTGTGGTGTATAATTTAGTTAATATGTAAAGTTTAAAAAAAAAAAGCAATTTATTCTTAAATATCTCTATGCAGTGGTAAATATAAACAACCAACTATATGGTTAGGGAGCAAAATATTGAATCCACTCTGAGAATAACAGACAGAAGAGATATACTGTATATACACTATTAGAGGAGATATACTGTATACACTATTAGAAGAGAAATACAGTTTTTTGGCCAATTTGTTGTTGGGCAGATTAAAAAATACAAATTGCTGCAAAAACGCATTACATGCTTTTCTGCAGCTTCTCCATTGAAGTATATTGAACCAAAAAAGCACCGTTTTGCGTTAAAAAAAAAAAAGTCCCTGACCCTTTCCAAATATGCAGCGGCTGAAAAAAAGCATAGATGTGAACGTGTCATATAGAAAACTATGTTAAATGAACTGTGTCACGGAACGTCCCACACTCCGCTTGAGTGCTTCCGTCATATACCGCTTCCTAAGTTCTGGAACACGAGTCCAATGGATCTGGCTATAGGAACCCCAAGAACTAGACAACACCAGTCTTGGAGTACATCAGAACTAACTTTTATTTTGAGATCTCACACACATTTATACAGCAGGGATGACTCAAAGCTAACCTAATTAACATGAGCTAATTTACTACAAAATGTACCCAGACCAGATGACAGACTTGTGGGCACCGAGCTTCACACATTAATATAAACACAATAGCTGGAGCTAATTACAATTATCAATACAAACAACAATCTACCCCCTCCTCAGCCTAGACCATTCGTCTCCTAGCCAGTGCTGGTGGCTAATGTGATCAGCTCTCTCAATTAACATAAACACAAGTTGATGACACCAGCATCTCCTCACAGGATGTGTCCCAACAGAATGAATCAGTCTTATCAGCAGGGGGCTGCTGGAAGAACCCCCCCCTCCCTCTTCAGGGACACAGATCCACAGCAAGGAGTCCCCAACAGAATCAAACAACAAACAATATATACATATATACATGACTAAGTCCGATTAGTACAGTTCAGCCTGGATTTCTCATTCACCTCACAAAGAGTATTGTTCCATTGAAAATCCAGGGCCCATAATCAAAAGGCAACAGGCTTGCATTCAGTCCTCTCCAACAGCCTCTGTTCTGGCTAGGTCTGTGACAAACTGTAGTGTGTTTCTGCAAAAGCACCAAAAAACACAAAGATGTGAACCAGGTCTAAGACGTTTAGTAACATAATGGGGTTAAAAAAAACTAAAATGAGCCCTTTATAGTACAAAAAATACAAATAATTGCTACTGTTAGGGGTTCATTTTTTTACTGTAGAACTGTGAAAGTAATATTTACAGTAGCAATTATTTGCTCTTTTTGTACTATAAAGGGCTAATTTTATTATTTTTAACCCCATTATGTTACTGGCCGATTAATTGATTATGAAAATAGTAATCGATTAATTTCATAATCGAATAGTTGTCGATTAATCGATTAGTTGTTTCAGTCCTAGTCCACAGGACAACTATTAGTTGTGCACTCCACAAATCTGGCCTTTATGGAAGAGTGGCAAGAAAAAAGCCATTGTTGAAAGAAAGCCATAAGAAGTCCCATTTGCAGTTTGTGAGAAGCCTTGTGGGGGACACAGCAAACATGTGGAAGAAGGTGCTCTGGTCAGATGAGACCAAAATTGAATTTTTTGGCCTAAAAGCAAAACGCTATGTGTGGCGGGAGAAATAACACTGCGCATCACCCTGAGCACACCATCCCCCCTGGAAAACAAGGTGGTGGCAGCATCATGTTGTGGGGATGCTTTTCTTTACAGACAGGGAAGCTGGTCAGAGTTGATGGGAAGATGGATGGAACCAAATACAGAGCAATCTCAGAAGAAAACCTGTTAGAGTCTGCAAAAGACTTGAGATTGAATGAATGAATGAATGAAAAATTTATAAAGCGCTGCAAATGCGAACTGAATCGCCTCAAGGCGCTAAAGACTGGGGCAGAGGTTCACTTTCCAACAGTATAACGACCCTAAACATACAACCAGAGATACAATGGAATGGTTTCGATCAAAGCATATTCATGTATTAGAATGGCCCAGTCAAAGTCTAGACCCAAATCCAATTGAGAATCTGTGGGAAGACTTGAAAATTGCTGTTCACAGACGCTCTCCATTCAACTGACAGAGCTTGAGCTATTTTGCAAAGAAGATTGGTCAAAAAGGTCACTCTCTAGATGTGCAAAGCTGACAGAGACATACCCAAAAAGACTTGCAGTTGTAATTGCAGCAAAAGGTGGTTCTACAAAGTATTGACTCAGGGAGGCTGAATAAAAATGCACACCACACTTTTCAGATATTTATGTAGCACCCCCCTGGGTATACTGGGAGCAAAGAGGGCACCTCCAGATACAAGGAGCGGACTTACATTCAGTCTATAGCTATAATGGGAAGTTAGAACAAATGTGGGCGCCAGTCACTTATATAGATATTTTTCAATGCTATAATTAGAACTTGAGAAAGGTTGTAGGAAAGAGGTTGAGGGGAAGTTTCATATACCCTTTTTAGCAGATCACTTAGGCCCCTTTCACACTTGGGCGGTGGGGGCGTCGGCGGTACAACAGCGCTATTTTTAGCGCTGCTGTACCGTCGTTCTTGCAGCGGTATTCGGCCGCTAGCGGTGCGGTTTTAATCCCCGCTGGCGGCCGAAAAAGGGTTAAAATCCCTCGTACAGCGCGGCTATAGCCGCGGTATTACCGCGGTATAGCCGCGCTGTCCCATTGATTTCAATGGGCAGGAGCGGTGAAGGAGCGCTGAATACACAGATGGCAAATGATGGCGAATATACAGATGGCGAATGAAGTGTGAAAAAAGTATAAAAAATATAAATTTTAATGAAAAATGTCATAAAATAATGAGCACATACATAGAATACAAATGCATAATGATCTGGAAATGAGAAACAGTGCAATACATTGGATTTGTACAGACAATAATCGCAGCGATCTGCTGAATATAAGGTAGATCCAACAGAGAACCCGACGCGTTTCAAAATTTGCCTGGGGTACTATTTCTTCATCAGGGGTATATGCGATTTGTCACAGAACGTAAAAAACGTCTGCAAATAAACATATGAACATAAATTATTTAACATAGATGTACAATGAGAGTATGGCTTAAAGATAAGCAGTCATCACATCTTATCTAAATTTGTATATTGAACTAACCGTACAAACAGTATGGCTCTTGAATTTTCTATCATATCCAGAACAATAATAAAAGATGAATGTTGCAGCTCTTGGCTCAGAAGACCCTCAACTCCGAGGGGCAAACCAATGCATCATTACCAGAAGCAGGCCTTGAGGAACGGGGAAAGGTCCCACACAGAGGACGACTCGGTTTGACCCTCTGAAAAAGAGAAAACCCTCTCTGTCAAACAACAAAAAAAAAAATCTTCTGAGTCCTGTCTGAATACACCACATGTATATATAAACATATGCGTGCAGGCAAAGGACCACACCTATTGACGGTGGCAAAGGGTTCATTAAAACCAATAACAAGAGACTTAGGACACTAATGCCGCGTACACACGGTCGGACTTTCCGGCATACTTGGTCCGGCGGACCAGAGTGTGCCGGACAATCCGCCCGTGTGTAGGCGCCAGCGGACTTTTCCGGCGGACTTTTTCCCAAAAGCCCGCCGGACCTAGATTTGAAGAAAGTTCTAAATCTTTCCGCCGGACTCAGTTTCGGGCGGAAAGTCCGCTCGTGTGTGTGCTGGTCCGACGGAAAGCCCGCTCGTGTGTGTGCTGGTCCGACGGACCAGATACGACACGAGGGCAGGGTATTGCATCTCGCGCTCGCTGCAATAGGAAAAACACATTTTCCTATTGCGGCGAGCGCGGGGCATACCAGGCCCTTAGGTCTGGTATGGATTATAAAGGGAAGCTCCTACGCCGAAAAAACGGCGTGGGGTCCCCCCTAAAATCCATACCAGACCCCGATCCGAGCACGCAGCCTGGCCGGTCAGGAAAGGGGGTGGGGACGAGCGAGCGCCCCCCCCTCCTGAACCGTACCAGGCCGCATGCCCTCAACATGGGGGGTGGGTGCTTTGGGGGAGGGGGGCGCCCGCGGGGCCCCCCCCACCCCAAAGCACCTTGTCCCCATGTTGATGAGGACAAGGGCCTCTTCCCGACAACCCTGGCCGTTGGTTGTCGGGGTCTGCGGGCGGGGGGCTTATCGGAATCTGGGAGCCCCCTTTAATAAGGGGGCCCCCAGATCCCGGCCCCCCACCCTATGTGAATGAGTATGGGGTACATGGTACCCCTACCCATTCACCTAGGGAAAAAGTGTAAGTAATAAAACACACTACACAGGTTTTTAAAATATTTTATTAAACAGCTCCGGGGGGGATCTTCCTCCGGCTTCGGGGGTCTTCTTCCGGCTTCGGGGGTCCCTCCGCTTCATCTTCTCCCGGCGTCCGGTTGGTTCTTCTCCCGGTGTTCCAGTTCTTCGGCCGGCTCCTCTGCTGTCTTCAGGTAGCTCTCTTGCCAGCAGAGGTCCGGACTTCTGGGCTTCTGGGCTTCTTCTCTTCTCTTCTCTTCTCCAGATGTTGACACGACGCTCTCTCCGGCTGGACTGCTCTCCGAGGGCTGCGTTGTGACTTATATAGGCGGAGACCCCGCCCCCTTTTGATGTCACAGTCCCTGGGCATGCTGGGACTGTGACGTTTTAGGGGGCGTGGTCAACATCACCCAGTGACCACGCCCCCTAAAACGTCACAGTCCCAGCATGCCCAGGGACTGTGACATCAAAAGGGGGCGGGGTCTCCGCCTATATAAGTCACAACGCAGCCCTCGGAGAGCAGTCCAGCCGGAGAGAGCGTCGTGTCAACATCTGGAGAAGAGAAGAGAAGAAGCCCAGAAGCCCAGAAGCCCAGGAGTCCGGACCTCTGCTGGCAAGAGAGCTACCTGAAGACAGCAGAGGAGCCGGCCGAAGAACTGGAACACCGGGAGAAGAACCAACCGGACGCCGGGAGAAGATGAAGCGGAGGGACCCCCGAAGCCGGAGGAAGATCCCCCCCGGAGCTGTTTAATAAAATATTTTAAAAACCTGTGTAGTGTGTTTTATTACTTACACTTTTTCCCTAGGTGAATGGGTAGGGGTACCATGTACCCCATACTCATTCACATAGGGTGGGGGGCCGGGATCTGGGGGCCCCCTTATTAAAGGGGCTCCCAGATTCCGATAAGCCCCCGCCCGCAGACCCCGACAACCAACGGCCAGGGTTGTCGGGAAGAGGCCCTTGTCCTCATCAACATGGGGACAAGGTGCTTTGGGGTGGGGGGCCCCGCAGGGCGCCCCCCTCCCCCAAAGCACCCACCCCCCATGTTGAGGGCATGCGGCCTGGTACGGTTCAGGAGGGGGGGGGGCGCTCGCTCGTCCCCACCTCCTTTCCTGACCGGCCAGGCTGCGTGCTCGGATCGGGGTCTGGTATGGATTTTAGGGGGGACCCCACGCCGTTTTTTCGGCGTACGGGGTTCCCTTTATAATCCATACCAGACCTAAGGGCCTGGTATACCCCGCGGCGGGGCTCGCAAGGTGTCAATCTCGCCGATAAAAGCGGCAAGATTGACATCCTTTTCTAGTCCCGTCGCACCTGAGTCACGTTCAAAATGAACGGACTTGTCCGTGTGTGGGCAAGTCCGTTCATTCTGAAAGTCCGCCGTAACTCCGGCGAAAGTCCGTCGGAAAGACGGGCGGACTTAGCCCGCCGGAAAGTCCGGTCGTGTGTGGGCAAGTCCGTCCGTTTTAAAGTCCGGCGCACCTGGCGGACAAAGTCCGTCGGAAAGTGTGCCGGACCAAGTAGGATAGAAAGTCCGACCGTGTGTACGCGGCATTAGATCGTGTAAAAATATATCGTAAAGGCAAAAAACATAAATGCACATATGTATATCTAAATCTGCACATACATACACATACAGTCTGCATGCGCATGCAAATGCACATGAACATATACTCATGCATATAGATTTAGGAAGGGAAGGAGTAATGAAAAATAATATATAATCTACCTGGTCAGAGCTGAGCCAAGGAACTAGGTGAGCAGAGAGGGGTAACCGGGGTCATGGACCTGCGAGCTTGAGCCCCATACGAGGGAGTCTGTCCGCCAGGGGGCTTAAAAAGACCCTGACAAAGGTCAGCCACTAGAGAACTGTAAATGAAGTAAACAATATGAGAGAGAAAAAAAAGTAGGAGTCAGTCAAAAAGCAGTAATAGTGAATACAGCATGATTGAACTTGAAGGCTTGCTGGGAGAGAGCGCCCAGGTTAAGTACCTGAGAGAAAAAACGTCTCCCCCAGATCCAACAAGTATGGATATTCATTTACCTGGTATATGGACAGGCTTAAGCTTGCAGAGACAGACCTGGTTCCTCCACGCAGCAGCACAGATCAGCTGCTGAGTGAAGGGGTTTTGAATACAGGGATGGTCGGCAATGGCCAATCCACACCTGTATCCACTCAGAGGGATGGGGCTAGCCGAGACATCCCCCGAGACGACGGCGCGCCCACGGCGCCTCCCAACTCACCTAGGGGCATAGATGACGGCACCCTGTGTCAGAGAAGACGCAGTGACATCAAGCTCTGAATCCCAGGGAAGGGAAGCCGATGTGTGGGCTGTGTCACCGCGCATCCCCGTCCCGCGGTGCACAGACACAAGCCATGTGACCCGGAGGAGGCCGGTCACATGACATAGTGTAAATAAAGAGCCTCATGTGCTGGAGAAGCAGCAGGCAGCCCCCGTGCGCCGAGTGGGGGAACCAGAGCCAAAAGGCCTGCGGGAACAATGCAAAGGTATCACATCAAGGTCCAGGGCAAAAAGAGCCCTTCCATTCAGGCAAGACAGCCTAAGGACCACCTCAGGAGTAGTAGGCCCCAGACAGGCTTCTGGGCCTACTTGCAGAGCTTGCAGCAACGTAGGCTCAGGCCTGGAGGGCCACGAGGTGAGAACTGACTAGACCACATGGCCTCTGTCCAATAAATACCCCTTCCCAGAATGCACAGTGGCTAGGAACCTCCTACTGGGCTGTTTCCAGAAAAAGAATATTCATTACAGCTCAACCTAGTTGTTATTTTCACACTGTCCTGTGGTACCAGTGACACCTACTGGCAACAGTGGGAAATGCACAACACAGTCAAGTTTAGAACAGAATCAATAAACTATGTACAATCAATCTGAGCTTGTTACAGCTCAGCCAAAAACTAAATTTACATTATAGCCCCATTTTTGGGAACAGGGGGCTACATTTATTTGTAAAAAAAATTTGAAACCCATTTATCATTTTCCTTCCACTTCACAATTATGTGCCACTTGTATTGGTCCATCACATAAAATCCCAATGAAACACATTTACGTTTTTGCTGTAACATAATGTGGAAAATTTCAAGGGGTATGAATACTTTTTCAAGGGACTGTAGCATACACAATTACTACATATTTCTATTTGAATGTTTTTTTTTTAATTATCTTTCACTTTGAATCTGCAGCCACTCTAATTTTCTGTAAAATTCAATGCAATATGGCAACCTGGGGGCTTTCTGTCCACAGGTGGTGTATGGAACGCCCCCAGAAATATAATTTCCTTGTGTGATTGCCTAACTCATTTTCCCAGAGGTACAAAGATACAAGTCAATTTGTAGGCATCCTCTGTAATAGGAAATATTTTGGTGAGATTCTCTTTAACCACTTAAGCCCCAGACCATTTTGCTGGCCAAAGATCAGAGCACTTTTTGCGATTCATTGCTTTAACTGACAATTGCACGGTCGTGCGATGTGGCTCCCAAACAAAATTGATGTCTTTTTTTTCCCCACAAATAGAGCTTTCTCTTGGTGGTATTTGATTACCTCTGCGGTTTTTATTTTGTACGCTATAAACAAAAAAATAGCGACAATTTTGAAAAAAATGCATTATTTTTTACTTTTTGCTATAATAAATATCCCCACAAAATATATAAAAAAAACATTTTTTTCCTCAGTTTAGGCCGATACATATTCTACATATTTTTGGTAAAAAAAACACAATAAGCGTTTATTGATTGGTTTGCGCAAAAGTTATAGCGTCTACAAAATAGGGGATAGTTTTATGGCATTTTTTATTAATAATTTTTTTTTTAACTAGTAATGGCAGCGATCAGCGATTTTTATCATGACTGCGACATTATGGTGGACACATCGGACAATTTTGACACATTTTTGGGGCCATTGGCATTAATACAGCGATCAATGCAAAAACATTGCATTGATTACTGTAAAAATGTCACTGGCAGTGAAGAGATTAACCTCTAGGTGGCGCTGTAGGGGTTAAGTGTATCCTAGGGAGTGATTCTAACTGTGGAGGGGAGGGGCTGTGTGTGACACTACCCTAATCACAGGGAGCAGAGATCAGTGACAGTGTCACTAGGCAGAACGGGGAGTTTACATTAGCATCTCCCCGTTCTTCCGTGAGACGATCGCGGGTATCCTCACGGACATCAGGTCCGCGGGACCCGCGATCACTGTCACAGAGCCCTCGGCGGGCGCACGCGCCTGCTAGCTGCCTCTTAAAGGGCAACATACAGGTACGTTAATCTGCCTGTACTTGCCCTTCTGCCTCAGTATATCTGCGTGAGGCGGTCAGGATACGGTTAAGGGTTAATTACTTCAAAAGGGACACTGTAACTTTCCTCATTAGAATACTGTAAGTTCATCAGCTGATTAGATTGAACACATACACTCCTATTCAGGAGTCAGTATTCCAAGGACATAGTTGAACATACAACTTTTTCCAAAGAACAAGAAAAAGGTAGGATTCTGCCTCTAAAAAAATAAACAATCATACTCACTTGGATAGTTGCAACACCGATCCCAGCTGCAGCTGCCCCCCGCTGCCTCTGAGACTGAGAACTGAGTGATCAAACACCGCTGATTGCTCAGCTCTCGCTTTTTAGCATGCAGAGAGCCAGTGGCTGTCAGTCACTGGATCTGTGCTCTGCCCCTCCAACACTCACTGGGGCGCTGGGCTGTACAAGCTGGCTCTCAGTTGCTCACTTTAGTCTGCTGTCAGCTGAAAACAGGTCGCAGGAGTGCAGAACAAACTGCACTACTGTAATCCATAGGAGAAGCATAGCCAAAATACTGTAATTTTGGCTATATTTCTTTGTTAAGTAGACCCTCACACTACATGAACACAAAATAATTTATTTTGTTATCACTTCCTCAGAATCTTACTACTTTTTTTACATTACAATTATAAAAACTTAGCATAAGGCCTTCATTTCTTTGCTGCACTGCAGTTCCAGCGGCATACCTTGCAGTTCCAAAACAGAAACCAGATTTCCATTTCAGTCTGATTGGCTAAGTACTGATTTATTATTTAGTCTGTCCAGGAGGCATGTAGGTGGGATGCAGCGTGGTATGCCATCAATAATTCACACAGTCAGGTGCAATGAAAACCTTCTATTGAAGTAATGCAGCAACAGTCACAACTAACCCAGCGGGAAGGCTGCCCTGCCGAGTGCACTCAGGGTTTCCCACAACGTGAAGAAAGCAGGTTTCAGCTGGACTGACAGCGTCTGTTAAGAGAGCAGAATGTGACCTGGCCATCTCGTGCCCAAACAGGATGATGCCCAGAGGAGTTGTGAACATACGTTTTCCCTCCACGTCAGGAACCTCTCTCTACCGCTAGTACTGTCCCTAACAGACAGGGTACCTTTCCCTACTCTATTCACTCGCATAAAGCACGCCAAACCTGGGAACCAGGGCCTTAATCAGGCTCTGCCTAATCCAAGATGGCCACCAAAGTCACATGGGGAGGCAGCATCCAACTGGATAGCTTCCCCGGTGACCCAGGGAAACCATAGAGGAACTATGTTCCTCTTTATCTCCTCTCCAGCTTCAAGGCCACTGTGGGTGAGCTCCACCTGCAGTGGAGTTGGTATGCTGCACCTGCCTACAAGCATGCCACTCATCCTACTGAAGACTATTTTATGAGAGCAAGAGTAAGGTCCTGTTCACATATAACATAGCGGGTATGAACATTCCTTCTATCGATTTTGTATGCACAATTTTCAAGCAATTGCACGTGTCGCACATAGGGAATCCAAGTAGATTGCGGGTGCAATGTCAGGCTCCTGCAAACACCCAGTACAGCTGTCTGCCCTTACCACCTGTACAGGCAGACAGTTACTGAAGTGGCAGGAAGAGTAATAAATGACAAGGGCGCTCATCAGCACCATCACAGTTCATTGAGAACTACAAGCCGCCTGCAGTGATGGAAGATGGGACTTGTAGTTTATTCGTTCACAGATCTGTGTGAATGAATGATGGGGCTGTGTGGATGCTGTTTTTAAATTGTCACAGTTGGTGGTGGGAGAAGAACCCCATCCACTGTCACTGGGAGGGGATCAGGCAGTGTAGAGAGAGGTGCACAGTACCATGTTACATACCAGGCATTTACAGAAATAAAAATGCTTGTACCTTGTGTTTTATTTTGGTACTATATTCTGCAATAAAAGGTTAAAATACCGTGTGCTGGCAGAACACTGGAAAATTGAACTGCTGCTTATAAACACAGCAAGTTGGGTGTACAGTGTCCCTGGACACCGCTACAGTTAAAGCAGAGTTCCAGTCATTAAAAAAAATACAATATTCAGCAGCATTAAATACAAATAACAACCTTTGGAAATTTTTTTTTTTTTACTCACCTTTTCAGGTCTGTTGCTAGGGGTTCCCTCATAATCTGCCTCTTCCTCTCCAAGGCGCCTGACGTCATTTCCCTCGGCGCCCGTGCTCGCTAGTGCTCCTGGGAGATGTCTGTCATCATTTCCCAGGAGTCACTGGGCAGCGCCGAGGGCTTCGTTGCCATCACAACGGGGACGGGCACTTCCGCCGCCGCCGCCTGTTGTGATGGCGACGTCTGATGTGTATGGCATTGCACCGTACATACGGCGCATGCACGAGAACGGATGGTGCATGCTGGTCGCTCAGCTGCACCAGAGCCCGGAAGATAGTGCTTGTAGGCTTCACATGCCCACAGGCACTATGGAAACTGCTACTAAACAGGAGTATGAGATATAGTCCTATATGAAAAAGGCAATCGATCAAACAAACGTGAGTTATCTAAATAAACCTTATAAAAAAAAGATATGTATCCTAAAAAAAAAATTTAACAATTGGAACTCCACTTTAACAACATTCATGCTCCCTGAGCAGCACTTTTGATTGGAGTAGTCAAACCACATCAACCATGAACTTGTGAATGAGCCCTTAATGGCACACCAAGGCACCACAATGCACATGCATTGTGGTATACCACAAAGTACAGATGTAAACTTTCTGTGGTGCACTGGGTACAAAATGGTGCACGTATGGTTTTATTGCATTGCAGAGCTTTTGGCAGTCTATTCAAAAGGAATAGATTGCTGACTGCTGGTAAATCTACCCACACAGTGGGGTCCTCCTGCACTACATAGGTTAAATGCTCATTTTGCTGTGGGACAATAGGAGCTGGGAGGTAAAATACGTACCTCATCCTTCGATCCGAAAGGATTCCCCTTCTCCGTGCTATTGTTCCATAAAGCTGCCGTGCTTCACTGTCTTTTTGAAAGCCTATGGCGTGCAAAACACACCCAAAAACTTCACCCGGTGCATAAAAAATGTGCACACACATAAAGAGTGCTCACAAAAAAGTGCAACGGGTACACAAGACGTGCCAATTCCCTGATCCCCCGGGGCGTTAGGCTCCTGCGGGGACAAAGGTACTTACTATGGTCTATCTGGCCGAAACCAGACAGACCCCGTTCTCTGGAGGGCCTGCCGAAACAGGACCCACCCAAGTACTAGGTGGGGCTCCCCCGAAGGGAGACCCCATGAGAGAGGGCGAACTAAGCCAAAAGGCCATGTCCACCCCTTCCCAAGACTTTCAGGGCTGGCCCGAGGACCCGCATCCTTACTCATCACACTGTGGGACAAACGTGACAAAAACAAGACGTGACAGACTACACAGGTTTCAATCAAAATAAATAAAAAGTGGGGGAGGGGATAGTGAAGAGGAGAGTGAAAAGAAGTGGCCATTGTGTAACACAATGACCAGGCCCTCCGGCCAGGAATAAAAAATTCCTCTGGTCCTAGCCAAAAGGCCCGGCCCAAGAGGCAGGTGCAAAAAAAAGCTGTGTTATGGTGCAGTGACCGTGAATGTGACTCCCACTCACAGTGATCTTAAGGCACCCCTGGACTGCCACTTCAGGGGCACTACTCCATAGGCTTTCAAGACCTACCCTGGCCCACAGCCCGGACCACGGCAGCCCCCACCGCAGACAGAAAAGGCATGAAGTTCAGGAAGCTTGGTGAGAGCCCTTGCCCCAAAGGCTCCACCATCATTCCCATCACCCCCTCCAGTTTCACATTTGGGTAAATGGATACTAGCCACTCCCCCCCTCCAGCAAAAGGGGAGTAAGCATTCTCCTACCCAAATAACTGTCAGCAGCTAGAGCCACCACAATCCAGGCCAGAAGGCCAGGGACCCGACCCTTCAGCCAGACCAAAATGCAGCACCCATCCCTACCAGGAGCACCCTTCCAGACGGCTCAGACTCAACCATTGGCCGGTCCCCAGTATACTTTCGGGCAACTCAGCGTAGTCCCTGCTGAGTAGCTGTGCTTCACTGTCCTGATGGTCGCAGCTCTTTGATGTCTTTGCATACAATGCAGGAAGAGCAGTCCTGCATTGTATGGGAGGGCAGCAATGACCTGCCTACATTGTGGAGTGTCAGACAGTAGAGGAGAGAACTGCCAGGGTAACAAGGAATAAACAAAGTATTTGTACCATTCCTTCCTCCCCTAGCCAAAGGAGCATTCGACCCATGCAGTGCAGGCCAGTGACCCCACTGCATGGGTGGATTTAACAGCAACACAAAATTGGGCTGTAAAGGGTAACTCCACTTTTGTGGAAAAACAAAAAAGCAAATTAAAAAAATAATAATATAGTATATACAATTAAGACACAAGTCATAATGTTATTAAAAATTACCTTTCCTTTTCGAAAATGCAGCTTTGTAATTTTCTGCAATAAGTCTCCCAGGAGGTGTTCTATACACTGAATGTGTAAAGAATGCACCCCAGATATGTAATTTCCTGCTTGTGTGATTGGCTCACTGATTTTCCCAGAAGCCTGCACAAAGATACAAGTCAGATTTCAGGCATCCCCTGTAACAAAAATCTCATTTTTAGTGAGATACTTCCAATAGGAAATCACATTTAACCACTTCAGCTCTGAAAAGTTTGCCCCCCTTTATGACCTGGCCATTTCTTGCGATACGGTACTATGTCACTTTAACTGACAATTGCGCGGTCGTGCGACGCTGTACCCAAATAAATTGTTTGCGCTATAAACAAAAAAAAGACCAACAATTTTGAGAAAAAACTCAATATTTTTTACTTTCTGCTATAAAACATATTCAATAAAAAAATTGTAAAAAATCAAATTTCTTCATCAATTTAGGCCAATATGTATTCTGCTACATGTTTTTGATAAAAAAAAGCTAAATAAGCTTATATTGATTGGTTTGCGCAAAAGTTATAGCATTTACAAACTATGGGATATTTTTCTTTATTTTTGCTCAATTTTTACTAATAATGGCGGTGATCAGCAACTTTAATATTGCGGTGGACAAATCGAACACCTAACTGACACTTTTTGGGGACCAATGACACTAATAAAGTGATTAGTGCAAAAAAAAAATGCATTGTCACTGTACTAATGACACTGGCAGGGAAGGTGTTAACATTAGGGTCAATGAAAGGCTTAAATGTGTCCCTAGGGAGTGCTTACTACCTGTGGGAATGTGATTCAACTGTTGGAAGGCAGAGATCTATGTTCCTGCTTAGCAGGATCTCTACCTTCCCTACTAATAGAATGGTGATCTGCCTTGTTTACATAGACAGACCGCCGTTCTGCCTGTCTCACAAACGTTCAGCTGGTCCCAGGGAGCATCTTGTCCGCCGGACCCGCTGATTGGCTCCGGCTCCTGTGTCCACTAACAGCGGGAACGGGTCCCTGGCGGCGTGCACACCAGACCCGGAAGTGTCAGATAATGTACTAGGTACGTGGTCTGGCACACAGCAGCTGCCCTATGTATATGTGCGTGGGGCGCACGCTAAGTGGTTAAAGGGATGCATGCCCTGCAGTTTCCTCATTAGAGCTTTGCAGGTGCAGCAGCTGGTTGATAATTAAAGAGGAAGTAAACCCTGATGTGTGTTACTTCCTCTTTGTTTCCCTGCAAAGGTAAAGCATAATGGGCTACTATGCATCGCATAGTAGCCCATTATGTGACACTTACCTACAGGAGAAGCCCGCGATGTCCCCGTCTTCCTCGCTAGTAGCAAGCGTCCATTCTTCACCCATCCTACTTCTGGGACCGCGAACTCCGGCTCTGTGACTGGCCGGAGTCGCATGACGTCACTCCCGCGCGCATGCCTTTAACGGCATGAACCGAGCTAGAAACGGCACAGCGTGCCCTCTCTAACTCCAGCACATACGCAGAAGGAATCACCCTACGCAATTTGAAAATATCTCCTAGACTGTGCACGTCTGGGAGATATTTCAAGCACCTACAGGTAAGCCTTAATCTATGATGCACTTCTCTGAGCTGGCCGCTCATCTGTCGGCTAATTGCCAGCTCCTTTCTCTCCACAGTGACTCAGCTGTTGATGATCTGCTCGTCTGTCCTAGCTACTTAAAGCCATCCAGCTCACTTCATCTCTGCCTTTGCCTTTGGTCACATCTTAGAGACTTTCTCCTGCGTTCCTGTTGAAGACTTGCTCGGCTGACTTCCCTTCTGGCTCCTGATCCTGCTTGCTGTACTACTACATTGATCTCTGGCTCTCTGACATTGGCATTGGCTAACTACCCGATCTGGTTACTGAACTCTGGCTACGTATGGACTACGCTTACTCTGTTTACCTTTTTATTATTATTAAACAAGTGTGATTAACTGTACTTCTGTCTCGGTCTGATTCATGGTTTCTGACAGTAGGCGAAGGCCATGAATTCAGAAGATGCAGTCAGTCCACTTGTTGGTAATATTTTTTCCAGATTGGATGACCAGGATCACTGCATGGATCAGTTTGCCATGGTGTTACAAACACTCCTGAGTCGCACGGCTCACCTGGAATCTTCCACTATGACTGCTCCGGTACAACCTGTGTTGCAGGCCATCCCTACTGCGGCTCCAGTCTTTGTGCATGCTCCCGCCTCGAGTATTACCTCTATAAGAGGCATGTCTGGTTCCACTCCGCTTCCCCAGCGATTTGGAGGCGATCCAGTTCAATGCAGAGGGTTTCTCAACCAGGTTGAGATATACTTTGAGATGCTGCCCCAGGCGTTTCCCATGGACAGAAGCAAAGTAGGTTTCATGATATCTTTGCTTTCTGAGAGAGCCTTGGCCTGGGCAAACCCTCTATGGGAGATGCAAAAACCCGTGATCCTGAGTTACCCAGAATTTGTGGCTTTCTTCAAAAGGGTATTTGACGGTCCCGCACGCTCCGCTTCTGCTGCCAGGAGCCTCATGTCCATCAAACAGAGTACGAGAACTGTTGCTGATTATGCCATTGAATTCCGTACTCTGGCAGCAGAGGTTGCTTGGAACAATGAGGCCCTCATGTCTGCCTTCTCTCATGGTCTCTCTGATAACATCAGGGATGAGATAGCAGCCTGAGATTTACCCACTGAGCTGGAGAGGTTGATCACATTTGCCATTTGCCTCATTGACTCCAGACTCAGAGAAAGACTCTCTTTTAAGGAGCGCTGGCTCAAGCCTCCTGTACATTTGTCTCCGAGTATTGCAGTTCCACCCTTGCCTCCCTCACCTCCCATGACTCCTGGTACTGAGTGGGTCTGTGAAGATGAACCCATGCACTTGGGCTTCACGCGTCTCTCAGCGGATGAGAGAGCCCTTAGGAGGAGGGAGAGATTGTGCCTTTATTGTGGCCAAGCTGGTCACTTTTTGAAGTCTTGTCCTACCCGTCCAGGGGACGCCCGAACCTTGAGGTCCTGTCACGGACAGACCTTAGGTGGCGTTGTTTCGTCTACAGTTTCCCAGAAAGATAAGCCCCTGGTTTTGGTTACCCTGTCTTGGGCTGAGTCATCCGTAAAGATACAGGCTCTAATCGGCTCTGGGGCTGCAGGCCTGTTCATTGATGCTGCCTTTGTATCGAAGCACTCGATTCCGCTGCAGCTGCGTGACACTCCACTTGCCATTGAGACTCTTGACAGGAGACCTCTACAGCCTGCCCATGTGATTCATAAGACTGTTCCATTGTCCATGGCCGTAGGGGCCCTTCACCATGAGATAATCTAATTTCAAGTTATTTCCTCACTTAAGTTTCCACTGGTTATAGGTTATCCTTGGTTACAAAGGGACAACCCTTCTTTTGATTGGCTCCGTGCTGAGGTTCTGTCCTGGTCGCCACAGTGCAGTGAGAGATGCTTCCAGAAGGTAGCCAAGGTCCTATGCACCTCTTCACTTTCCTCCCTGCCTGAGTAACGAGATTTTAGCAATGCCTTTGACAAAGGTCAAGCCGGTACTTTGCCTCCACACCGGTCGTATGATTGCGCAATTGACCTTCAACCTGGTGCCATACCCCCTCGTGGCCAGGTTTACCCTTTGTCGGTCTTGGAGGATAAGGTCATGGAAGAGTATGTTGCAGACACACTTTCTCGAGGTTTCATCCACAAATCCTCGTCTACTGCTGGTGCTGGTTTCTTTTTTGTGAAGAAGAAGAGTGGTGAGCTGAGACCTTGTATTGATTATAGGGGTCTCAATCATTTCACGATTAAGAATGCCTAACCTATTCCATTGATTATGGAGTTATTTGACCACCTCAAGCGAGCAACGTTTTTCACGAAGCTTGATTTGAGAGGGGCATACAATCTCGTCAGGATTAAGGAGGGCGAGGAGTGGAAAACTGCGTTTAATACCAGATCAGGTCATTATGAGTATCTCGTAATGCCTTTTGGCCTTTGTAACGCTCCGGCAGTTTTCCAGGAGTTCATTACCGATGTCCTCCGAGATTAGTTGCAATTATGTGTGGTGGTTTATCTCGACGATATCCTCATATTTTCCAAGTCCCTGGAGAGCCACCACACAAATGTCTGACGTGTGCTTCAGAGACAAAGAAAGAGCAATCTCTATTGTA
The DNA here is from genome assembly GCF_042186555.1 of Aquarana catesbeiana. Classification (NCBI taxonomy): domain Eukaryota; kingdom Metazoa; phylum Chordata; class Amphibia; order Anura; family Ranidae; genus Aquarana; species Aquarana catesbeiana. The sequence continues at coordinate 169,868,099 of NC_133335.1, forward strand.
AATTGGAAAAGTGCGAATTCCATTGTGAACAGGTTAACTTTCTTGGCTATATCAATTCCACTGCTGGTTTTTCGATGGACCCAGAGGAACTTTCAGCAGTCCTACTGTGGCCTCGACCTGTGGGTTTATGTCCTCTGCAGTATTTTCTTGGCTTTGCCAACTATTATCGGAAGTTTATTCGTAACTTATCGTCTCTGGTCAAGCCCCTGACTGATATGACCAGGAAAGATGGCTACCCACAGAGTTGGTCTCCGGAGTCCATTAAGGCCTTTGAGAGTCTCAAGGCTGCCTTTGTTTCTGCTCCTGTGTTGGCACACCCTGATCCTACGTTGCCTTTTATTCTAGAAGTTGATGCTTCTGAGACTGGAGTTGGCGCCCTTCTGTCTCAACGTCCTAACTCTGAGTGCGCTATGCATCCGTGTGGCTACTTTTCCAAGAAATTGTCACCGGCAGAGTGCAATTACGAGATTGGTGACAGAAAGCTGTTGGCGATCATTTTAGCCCTGAAAGAATGGAGACATCTCCTTGAAGGTACCACTGTGCTGGTTCTCATTCTTACTGACCATTAGAATCTCACATTCTTGTCTGAGGCTAAGCGCCTCTCTCCCAGAAGGGCACGCTGGGCTCTTTTCTTGTCGAGTTTTAATTACATTGTCTCATTCTTACCTGGTACTAAGAATGTAAGGGCTGATGCCCTGTCACAACAATTTTCCTCCACTTCCAAGATGGAGTCGGTTCCGGTTACTGTAATTCCTCCTGATCGTATTCTGGCTACGGTTCGCACTAGTCTTACTTCTCCTTTGGGTGACAAAATTCTTGCTGCTCAGGTCGATGCTCCTCCTGAGAAACCTTGTGACCGCTGCATTGTTCCCGAGAGTCTCCTTACTGCTGTGCTCCAGACTTACCATTCTCCCAAGGCTGCTGGCCACCCTGGGAAAAATCAACACTTTTGGGCCATTTCCCAACAATTCTGGTGGCCTAGTCTACGTGCTGATGTAACCGCCTTCGTAGCTGCCTCCACAACACCTTTCAGTGGGCCTCCTACAACCCATACCCAATGGAGAGAGGCCCTGGACCCACCTGTCTATGGATTTCATTGTGGAGTTACCCAACTCCCAGGGCAACACAGTTATCCTTATAGTGGTTGACCGGTTCTTGAATCTGTTGCATTGTATTCCACTCAAGAAGTTGCCTACTTCTAAGAAACTGGCTTCTATTTTTGCTCGGGAGATCTTCCACTTACATGGGCTACCCAAGGTGATTGTCTCAGACAGGGGTAGTCAGTTTGTGTCCCAGTTCTGGTGAGCCTTTTGTGCACAATTGGGTATTCAGCTTGCTTTCTCCTCTGCGTATCACCCGCAGTCTAATGGGGCCGCAGAACGAGCCAATCAGTCATTGGAGCAATTTCTACGTTGCTATATTTCTGACCATCATAACAACTGGTCAGACCTTTTACCGTGGGCGTAGTTTGCTCACAATAGTGCCTTGAATTCAGCTTCCCGTTTGTCCCCGTTTATGGCGAACTATGGTTTCCAACCTTCCGTGTTGCCTGCTTGTTTGTTCCGCAGAGTATTCCTGCATTAGGGGAGCATCTCTGTGGCCTTCGTTCCACTTGGGCACAAGTCCAGGAGGCTTTGCGACATGGTAACGATAGGTACAGACTCCATGCTGACCGCAGACGCCTGCCTGCGCCTTCCTACCAGGTTGGGGACAGAGTCTGGCTGTCGTCTCGCAACCTCCGACTTTGTGTTCCTTCTTTGAAGTTCACACCTCGGTTTATTGGGCCTTTCCGTATCCTTCACAGAATTAACCCAGTGGCTTACGCGTTGGACCTTCCTCCTAGTATGTGCAGCTCTAATGTGTTTCATGTCTCCTTATTGAAACCTTTGGTCTGCAACCACTTTACCACCTCAGTGCCACATCGTCACCCTATACAGATTGAGAACCATGAGGAGTATGAAGTACAATCCATTGTTGACTGGTTACTGAACTCTGGCTATGTATTGACTACGCTTACTCTGTTTACCTTTTTATTATTATTAAACAAGTGTGATTAACTGTACTTCTGTCTCGGTCTGATTCATGGTTTCTGACAGCACTATTGTAAACCGTTCCAAAAAAAATTGCTTTTCTTGCTTTGTTTGTACCTTACGGAAAGTAACTGTCACTCACTTCTTGACCTGGATTTCAAACCCCAACTAAGCTCGGGGCAGCAGAATCAGGTTTTGAAGCATGTGAAACTCATGGTGTGGCTCTTGAGATGACTGTGAACAATGGGTGACATCTGTCAGTAGCAAGTGATTAAATGCACCATTTTTGCAATGTGTCTTTAAAAGTATATATTTTAGGTCAGGGTCTCCATTTAGAGAGCATTTATTATATTCCTTTTTGAAACACAGAGTCAAATATTTTAGATTTGTTTTATTTGTGAAAAAATGGTTCATCGGCATATAAATTAAGGAACCCAGATTTATCTGGATTATAACATTTACCTGTATAATTAGATTTTATCTAATAGTTGTTATATTACCTTGAAATCTGCGCTCCATTTCATGAGAAAAACAAAACCATAAACTGGATATGCACTGCATACAAAATGCCTTTTAGTTTACAAATTCCAACCAGATTCATTGTAGTGGAAATACTCAATGAACCCTTTAGATCGGGGTTGGCACTTGGTCAATCATAATCTACCCATTGATTGTGGCCATCTGATGAGAGATTGTGACCTGCCATGCCATCAGCTCTTGCTCTGCTCTTGGACCTCATATCAGTGTGGCAATTGGAATTGCAGAGCTGAGGGTCCTAGGCTCCTTGTTGGCTCCAAAGTGTCAAATGAGATCTGGTGAGTGAATTTTACAGAGGGAGGAAGAAATTTGTGCTGTGGGCAATTTTAGCTTGGGGGGTGGGGGGGGAATGTTTGTACAGGAAGGGGCTGGTTTTGCTTGTGGACTAGATGTGTGTTAGTTACTCCTGACCTCTGCACGATGTGTTACTTACCTCTGACCTCTGAACTCTGTCAGATAACACTGACCCCTGCACTTTGCATTACATACTACTGACCGCTACATTCTGCATTACCAATTCTTGGTGTATAACGGATTGTAAAGTAAACTTTTTTTCCTATAAAAGTAACAAACATGTTATACTTACCTGCCGTTGCAGTGGATTTGCACAGAGCAGCCCGAATCCTCCTCTTTTTGGGTCCCTCTTCTGTGATCCTGGCCCCTCCCTCCTGTTTAGTGCCCCCACAGCAAGCAGTGTACTATGGGGGGCACCCGAGCCAAGTCACAGCTCCCTGTGTCCATTCAGACACGGAACCCCGACCTGGCCCACCCCCTCTTTCCCTTGATTGGCTAGCTGAGTTTGATTGACAGCAGTGACAGCCAATGGCGCCGCTGCTGTGTCTCAGGCAATCAGGAGGGAGAATCTCGGGCAGCTGAGACACTTGTGGACATCGCTGGACAGAGAGGTACCTCAGGCAAGTATTAGGGGGGGCTGAGAGGGGCTGCACGTATTGTCATTTTATGACGAAACATGCATCGGGAGGTAGACATGCTGACGTCATCGCGGTGTACGCTTGTGTGCGGACGGGTGTCTGCAAGTCAGCTGGCAAACATTTTATCTTTTATCTTCTGTATTGATGTAAGTGCAACTCTTAGTCCTTAATAAACTGGCAATTTTACTGATTTACACTATGGTGAGCTGCTCTTCACTTCCCTGGGTTCCTGATCGCTGCCTTGCTGATTATACCCGTTGAGTCGAGGTCCCTGGCTTGCCTTCAGTGTGTCCATAGAGAGTTGCTGCTCCTGCTGGATTGATGTCCGGACGCTGACTAATTTCACAGGCTTGTTAAAGCTTGCCTCTGGTAAACGCGCATTGTATATGGTGGAGGCTCACAGTATTTGGTGTTTTTTTTACACGGAGGAATTTATTTCATCTTCATTCACATCACTGGACTGTTTTTGGTTCAACTATTTGAGGACTTTTCATTTGTTGTTTTAGTGGTATTCATATTGGTTTGTGTTATACCACATGTATTCACTCACTTTATTTTAATTTATTTCATTTTTTATTATTATCTTTTTTCCTTTTATTATTAGCTTTTTTCCTTTTATTATAAATAAAAATATGACAGGGGCTCTATCCTTTCACAACTCTACTACAACTGAGAAAAAAAGTTTGTACTGGTCAATGGTCATAGAATTGCAGCTCTTTTTATTGAAATACATTTAAAAACAGTACACTCACACATTATGCAAAACAGCATTATCAAAAGATTATTCAGAATAAAGGCACCAATGTCTCCATCTGGGACTGGTTCCAAGCATCCAATAACCTGCCCAACAACCATAGCCAATCATATCTTTTTGTGTTATGACATCTCCTCTCCCCAAGCAATTGAGTTCCTATCCAAATTCTGGTGGAACAAATAAAATTCTGGGTGTAGTCCTATTATTTAAAGTCATTGTTGACTTGCCTTGTTTACATAATGCTTTTTTGGGAATAGCTGCATATGTTTTACATTTGGACATCATAATTACTGAAATTTGTGTTTTTTACACTTAATGCTGTTTTTATGCAATTTATTTTAGGAATAAAATATGTCTCAAACATGTATCAACACTTGTGACAGGTTAGACTACTTTGTTTATATGAATGGTTTGCAGTTTTCGCCAGCATGCAATTAATTATCATAAGAGCTATTCACCTTTGTAAATGGAGCCGTAGGGAATTGCATGCCAGAGATCCAGCAGGGGCTCCTGGCGATTAGCTGTAGGAGCTATCAGCCTCCCATTGCTTTCAATTGGGCTGCCACCCACAGCTAGTTGTCAGGAACCCCTGCTGGGTCTCTCACATGTAATCAATAACACCGCCATTCACAAATGTAAACGAGGCCATAAAAATCTGAAAAAGTTGTAGGATGAAGATGGGAAAAACTTGAATATTTAAAGCTCTGTCTTTCCAATTTGATTCAAAATATAGAATGCCAAGCAGGGAAGAGCATATAAACATACAGAAATAGTGTTACAAAAGTCACCAAGTACAGGAGTGTTTTAATGCCTAGTTCCCCTTGGCCCCAACCAAGTCTTAAAGGGTAACTCCACTTTCGTGGGGAATTTTTTTTTCAAATAAAGAAAAAATAATATAATATAGCGTATACAATTGCGACACAAGTCATATTGTAATTAAATGTTGTTAAAAATTACCTTTCCTTTGCAATCTGCTACTCTGTAATTTTCTGAAAATACAATGCAATATAGCTACCTGGAGGTGTTCTGTACACAAAAAGTGTACAGAATGCCCCCCAGAAACATTATTTCCTGCTTGTGTGATTGCCAGAGTGTCAGGTGGGTTGGAATGTTTACAGGGTTCTGGCGATGCAGATGAGCAGGTAAATTCAAGCAGCCCCTGGAGGGGCCGTGCCACACCTATTTACAGAGCGCTGACAGCTGCGGTGGGCAATCGGGGGGGGAGGAGAGGAGGAGAAAGCCAGTGGATCATGTGAGTGCTGATCTGCGTTCTGTAAACAGGTATATAGCTGCATTACATAGTTACATAGTTAGTAAGGTTGAATAAAGACACCAGTCCATCCTGAGTGAGCACCCACAATTGTCCCCATCCCCGCACATTGCACCCCATCAAGATGCCCATCCACAATATTATTATTTTTTTTTATTTTTATATATTTAAGGTACCCATGTAGCGCCATCAATCTATGCAGCGCTCCACACACACCCACACCGGTCCCCACCCCCAAGGGGTCTGCAATCCAAGGTCCCTAACACCAGGGCCAATTTTTGGACAGAAGCAAATAAACCTACCAGCATGTCTTTGGAGTGTGGGAGGAAACCGGAGTACCCGGAGGAAACCCATACAGGCACAGGGAGAACATGCAAACTCCAGTCATGTAGTGTCATGGTTGGGATTTGAACCAGTGATCCTATTGCTGCGAGGCGAGAGTGCTAACCACTACACCACTGTGCTGCATTATTTTTATAAAGCACAGTCACAGGGGGACATGCGCGCTGAAGGTCTGGCTTACAGTACTGGACCTTCAGAGCCCGTGCCGGAAATGTTGGCTCCCATGCGCATGAGCGGGAGTGACGTCATCATGCCCCCGGCCACTCATGTAGCAGGAGGCTGCGAACCTGGAATGAAGACCAGGGGAAGATGTCAGCTGTTTCAGCGGTGACATCATGGTACTGTACAATGTAAGGAGGAACTCTGCGGACCCCGATGTAAAGCAGAACTCTGAGAATTCTGATGTAAACGGGACTGCTGTAGACTCTGGTGTAAAGGGAAATTCTGATGTAAGGGGGTCTCTGGTAACTACAGCCCTTTCTTTACACAAGAGTCCACAGAGCTCCTCCTTACATCACAGTCCACAGAGACTGCGGGCATGGCACAAGGGATGGTCAGAGACTGCGGTCATGGCACAAGGGATGGTCAGAGACTGCTGGCATGGCACAAGTGATGGTCAGAGACTGCGGGCATGGCACAAGGGATGGTCAGAGACTGCGGGCATGGCACAAGGGATGGTCAGAGACTGCGGGCATGGCACAAGGGATGGTCAGAGACTGCGGTCATGGCACAAGGGATGGTTAGAGACTGCGGGCATGGCACAAGGGATGGTCAGAGACTGCGGGCATGGCACAAGTATATAATAATGGTGCTGTGTTGTTGAATATCTGCTGGTGTATAGTATGTGACAAAAACTTCTATAAAAATTGCAAGTGCAGAACTAAAAAATATGCATCAATACGTACAAGTAAATATAAATGTAAAGGTATAACCGCAGTGAGCTTGATGTGTGCAAACACTAAAACAAGGTGGGTCAGCGTATAATATTGACAAACAGATTAATCATGTGCAAACACAGTAAGTAAAAATAAATAAAATACAAAGTAAAAATAAATAAAGTGCAATACAATCAGATGCCCCATTTAGCACTCAGAGTGCCTGAGTGGATAAACCAAATTGCAGTCAAAAAACATAATATGAGTCCATAAATCAATCAACAGTTGATGGATGGGTGGTGGATCCCTTCACCATAAAATGATAGTGAATAAATAGCTGATGCCTGGACAATCCAATGTGATAATACCTCAGTGTGCACAATATTTACTTGTACATATTGTTGCATATTTTTTAGCACCGCACTTACACTTTTTATAGAAGTTTTTTGTCACATAGGATACAAAGAAAATTGAAAATCAGCATCTCACACGAAAAACTACCCAAATTCACATCAACATGGTACAGTTGGCAACACTTCAATGCCACGTACACACGATCGGATTTTCCGACAACAAATGTTCGATGGGAGCATGTTGTCGGAAATTCTGACTGTGTGTAGGCTCCATCGGACATTTTCCGTCAGAATTACAGACAAACAAAATTTGAGATCTGGATCTCAAATTTTCCGACAACAAAATCTGTTGTCGGAAATTCCGATTGTGTGTACACAATTCCGACGCACAAAGTTCAACTCATGCTCTGAATCAAGCAGAAGAGCCGCACTGGCTATTGAACTTCATTTTTCTTGGCTCGTCATACGTGTTGTACGTCACCGCGTTCTTGACGTTCGGAATTTCTGACAAGATTTGTGTGACCGTGTGTATGCAAGACAAGTTTGAGCCAACATCCGTTGGAAAAAATCCATGGATTTTGTTGTCGGAATGTCCGATCGTGTGTACGGGGCATTCTTTATCCCCTACCCTAACATTAAAATACATTATTTTTCAAAAAACCCTATTATAGCTCAATGTTAAGCACAAATACCATATAACCAAACTTTGCATATGATGACTTACGTCTTTACATGGGAAAATAATACTTTTGTTTGTACAGTTTTGTTATGAAAACGCATATCCTAATATTTTTCCTACATATGCTAATCATAGACCTCTGATAGCTCATATGTTTTATTGTTCTGCCAGTTATTTCCTAGCTGTACTTATGATATAATTTGTGAAATATTATTTCTGTACGTTTCATTCACTTTGATAAAAATTTTATGGAAAAAAAAAAAAAAAGGATACAGAGAAAGCTGTCCCTGCCTATCACCTCTGTGCTGTGCAGTCTTGTCAGCCTCACCTGGTGCCATCTGTGTTGGTGCTGACAGTTTTCTTTGTGACCACTCCACTCAGCATCTTCCTCTCCTCCAGTAGATCTCCCCCTGGCCTCCGCACAGACAGCCAGAAACTCTGCCTCCCGCCGCCCGCCGACTCATAGCGCGTTCAGCATCCTCGTCTGCCTGGATATTCTGCTCATGCAGACCCCTCCTCCGCCGCTAGCAGTGACATTATGCCTCTCTGGATTGGTGCATGACCCGGCCCACTAGCGGAGCTGCTCTTTCTGCCTGCGCTGATGAAGGTCACGCTGCGCTGATCTGCAGTTTGGCAGCGCAGTTTGAGGGAGTTGTTTTTTGTTTGTGTGGGGGGGGCAGCTTTTTTTGCCGCCCCCCGCAAAGTGCCACCCTAGGCCTGGGCCTTGTCGGCCTAGGCCATAATACAGTGAAGGAGGACAGTGATGCTACCTGTGAGTCACCCAGCCCTGCCCTGAGCCACTCCCAGCCCAGAATGAAAACAAACAGGCCTAGCCACAAGCTAGGCCTGCCTAAATTTTCCTACTCTATAGAAAAAATTAACCTCTGGCACCTACCTAACTAGAGTGTGCTACATAGTCCATGAGAGCTGTCTTAATTAGCTCTACTGAAGTCTCTCTGACTTTAGAAAAGGTTCCTGTACTACTTTAAGGAGACTTCTATCCATTCAGGCCAAGTGTATGGGGCTTACAGAGTATAACAAGTAATTCTGCGCTACCCAAATAGTAAGCAGCTAACACGGCCAATAGGATATAAGCATAGAACAAAAAACAGATTAAGTGTAGCGCTAATATGACAAATAACCATATGTTATATAGTGTAAAGACCATTAAGTTCCTCAAATCAGCACGTCAAAATGTGTGAGGGGGACATAAAAAGTATATCAATAGATAATAAAGTCCTCAAAGTCCTCAAGAAAGGTATCATGTAAAATGTTGGGATGAGAGTCCTCAATATATATGTGACTTCATATTAAAGCGTATCAAAAATACAGAAAACATCTGGACTGAAGAAACACCACAGCCGACAGTGAGGAGGCTTACCGGAACGTTTGAACCCAATATAACGTACGTTCAATTGGGTCAAACAAGCTTGAATCCTGAATGGTTAATGGAGTTCCGTGGAAGGTGGGAGAAGATCCAAGGATAATCTGTGTGATGGTGTAAGCCTCGGGGTTGATGTCCGCAGTGAATGATGGTTACATTGGGCAAGGAGAAACAAAAAAAGGCCACATAGTGTATTCCCGTATGGAAAATGTATACCAAATTTATTATAAAAAAGAAATACACTCACATGAGCAATGGATAAAAGACAGCGCTGTACAAGTAAAATGGCGGCAGTGGGGTCCTACCCCCAAGTGTACGGGGCTAACTGGGAAAGACTGTTAACCTAGTTGTAGTGCTAACTTAAGTAGAAATGTGAGGTCACTGACATGGAGTACAAAGCCTTTGCAGATAAAATAGCTCATATATACAGTATCTCACAAAAGTGAGTACACCCCTCACATTTTTGTAAATATTTAATTATATCTTTTCATGTGAAGAAATTACATTTTGCTACAATGTAAAGTAGTAAGTGTACAGCTTGTATAACAGTGTGAATTTGCTGTCCCCTAATAACTCAACACACAGCCATTAATGTCTAAACCACTGCCAACAAAAGTGAGTACACCCCTAAGTGAAAATGTCCAAATTGGGCCCAATTAGCCACCCCCCGTCATGTGACTCATTAGTGTTACAAGGTCTCGGGTGTGAATGGGGAACAGGTATGTTAAATTTGGTGTTATCGTTCTCACTCTCTCATACTGGTCACTGGAAGTTCAACATGGCAGATCATGGCAAAGAACTCTCTGAGGATCTGAAAAAGAAAAATGTTGCTCTACATAAAGATGGCCTAGGGTATAAGAAGATTGACAAGACCTTGAAACTGAGCTGTAGCACTGTGGCCATGACCATACAGTGGTTTAACAGGACAGGTTCCTCTCAGAACAGGCCTCGCCATGGTCGACCAAAGAAGTTGAGTGCATGTGCTCAGCGTCATATCCAGAGGTTGTCTTTGGGAAATAGACATAGAGTGCTGCCAGCATTGCTGCAGAGGTTGAAGGGGTGGGGGGTCAGCCTGTCAGTGCTCAGACCATACGCCGCACACTGCATCAAATTGGTCTGCATGGCTGTCATCTCAGAAGGAAGGCTCTTCTAAAGATGATGCACAAGAAAGCCCACAAACAGTTTGCTGAAGAGAAGCAGACTAAGGACATGGATTACTGGAACCATGTCCTGTGGTCTGATGAGACCAAGATAAACTTATTTGGTTCAGATGGTGTCAAGCGTGTTTGGTGGCAACCAGGTAAGGAGTACAAAGACAAGTGTGTCTTGCCTACAGTCAAGCATGGTGGTGGGAGTGCCATGGTCTGGGGCTGCATGAGTGCTGCTGGCACTGGGGAGCTACAGTTCACTGAGGGAACCATGAATGCCATCATATTCTGTCACATACTGAAGCAGAGCATGATCCCCTCCCTTCAGAGACTAGGCTGCAGGGCAGTATTCCAACATGAAAACAACCCCAAACACACCTCCAAGACAACCACTGCCTTGCTAAAGAAGCAGAGGGTAAAGGTGATGGACTGGCCAAGCATGTCTCCAGATCTAAACCCTATTGAGCATCTGTGGAGCATCCTCAAACAGAAGGTGGAGGAGTGCAAGGTCTCTAACATCCATCAGCTCCATGATGCCCTCATGGAGGAGTGGAAGAGGACTCCAGTGGCAACCTGTGAAGCTCTGGTTAACTCCATGCCCAAGAGGATTAAGGCAGTGCTGGAAAATAATGGTGGCCACACAAAATATTGACACTTTGGGCCCAATTTGGACATTTTCACTTAGGGGTTTACTCACTTTTGTTGCCAGTGGTTTAGACATTAATGGCTGTGTGTTGAGTTATTTTGAGGGGACAGCAAATTTACACTGTTATACAAGCTGTACACTCACTAGCCTGTCTATATACTACCATAGCCTGTCTATATACTACACTAGCCTGTCCATATACTAGCCTAGCTTGTTTGTATACTGCCCTAGTCTGTCTGTATACTACCCTAGCATGTCTGTATACTACCCTAGCCTGTCCATATACTACCCTAGCCTGTCCATATACTACCCTAGCCTGTCCGTATACTACCCTAGCCTGATACTACCCTAGCTTGTTCCTATACTACCCTATCCTGTCTGTATACTACCCTAGCCTGTCCATATACTACTTTTGGAGGGAATGTGACCCTCCAAAAGTGAAGGACTACAGGTGATTACAGGTCCCAACATGAACCCCTCAGAGCTTAGGTTGTGTCAAACCCCTCCAACTAGTGAAGGTCTACAGGTCACAGCATTAACCCGTGAGATATAAGGGGGTCACATCCTTAGATCTCAGGGGTACATGCTGGGACTTGTAGTGCTTCACTAGTTGGGAGGGGGGTTACATCCTTACATATCAGGGGTTCATGCTGGCACTTGTAGTGGATGCGACCCCCCAAAAGTGAAGGACTACAGGTCCCAGCATGAACCCCTCAGAACTCAAGATGTGTCACACCCCCCCTCCCACCCAACTAGTGAAGAACTACAGGTCACAGCATGAACCTGTGAGATCTAATGATCTAAGGAGGTCACATCCTTAGATCTCAGGGGTTCATGCTGGGACAAAAATGTGAGGGGTGTACTTACTTTTGCGAGATACTGTATATATACAGTATCTCACAAAAGTGAGTACATCCCTCACATTTTTGTAAATATTTTATTATATCTTTTCATGTGACAACACTGAAGAAATGACACTTTGCTATAATGTAAAGTAGTGAGTGCACAGCTTGTATAACAGTGTAAATTTGCTGTCCCCTCAAAATAACTCAACACACAGCCATTAATGTCTAAACCGCTGGCAACGGTCATGTGACTCGTTAGTGTTACAAGTTCTCAGGCGTGAATGGGGAGCAGGTGTGATATATATATATATATATATATATATATATATATATATATATATATATATATATATATATATATATATATATATATATATATATATATATATATATATATTGTAATAGTGAGAGTCCCTGTCGCTATAAAAATGGGGTTAAAGTGGACATAGGGTATGCACATTTGCTTGAGGCAAGGCTTCAGAGCATAAATGTGGACTGGAGAAAACTGCTTTTGCAGCTTTCTCCAGGTTTTGAGATCCACCAGCAGATTGACTGGTCAGGTGTGTGTTGGGCTATTTGTAGACACCTGACCATAGTTCTGGGCTCCACCCTCCCGAGGAGTCCAGGCAAGCAAGGGAGAAGTGTGCATGTCTGCACAGGTCTGTCAGAGTAGACAGAGGGTTCAAGCCTATGGGCTGGAAAAGGAAGCTGGAAAAGAGTGCTGAGGTACTGGGTGTACAGGAAATCTGTTATAGAGCTGAGAGGGCTGAAGCATGTGTACAGGAAATCTGTTATAGAGCCGAGAGGGCTGAAGCATGTGTACAGGAAATCTGTTATAGAGCCGAGAGGGCTGAAGCATAAGTTTGAGCAGCAGTGCTGCTAAAGAGAGCCAGGTGGCTTGGTATTTCTGATTGAACTTACATTGTTGCTGTGGAAAGCTGAAACCCCTGTGTGGGCAATACTTCTGTTATCGGACATTTTCTTTCTTTAATAAAAGTGGGCCGACAAGCCCTTAAAACTGCGTATCTGGCGTGGACTCGGCTCACTGGTAAGCTCTACCTTTAAGCTAAACCAACCCCCGATGTTACAAGTGGTTGTTGGATGCGGGCAGAAGACGATGGAATCCGGGTCCTTGCTCCACAGTGAGTTCAAGTCAGGAACTATTGGCTGTGTGTGGAAGTGCAGCCAGGCAAAAGGCATTGTGTGTTGCAGGTGGTGTACCTGTGAATGAAAAGTCAAACTTATTTTTTTTTTTTTTTCCTGCTATGAACTGTGTTTGTGTGCATGAGACAGCACAATCTGTGTGTGCACTGTGCAGGTGAGGAAATCTTGCATGAAGTGAAAAGCAACTTGCTTTAAAGTAACAGTGCTTAATTTTTTTTTTTTGCTGGAAAGAGCAAAAGTGTGGTGGAAGTGAGCTCAGCGCGGCCTGAGAAGATGTCGCCACCTAGGAGGGCCAGTCCAGAAGGCCTAGTGATGTGCGATGCAGTAAATGAATGGTTCAAGCGGAATCGCAAAGAGTGGGCCGCAGTGCAAGGGGCTGAGATTGTGGCCTCTGACTATGTGCAACCCATGCTACCTACAGAGGAGGTTGGGGAATTCCTGAAAAAATTTGAAAAAGTTGCTGTAAGGAGAAAATGGCCTAGGGATCGGTGGCCAAAATTGCTGCAACCCTTGTTACGGATAGAGTTCCGGTCGGTTTACCATTTAATGGATTGGGAACAGGATGACTACTGCAAGTTTAAAGAGGAAATTCTTCTTAGAGGAGTGTTCCAGCGTGTCATGGGCCACCAGCAATGCTCCAGGATGGGAGAGGTGTCACCGGAAGACCAAGGTTTTGGAAATGCAGAGAAACGCAAAGTTTCGTGTCATGGCCGCTTAGGGAAAGTGGTCAGCCCAGAAAGGAGGGTGCAACAGTCTACATCCTGCATGAGGTATAGCCAACCAGTTTTGGAGTGCAAGTCTGCTGTTATCCCTAGCAACAGGAATCGTGTGTTGCCTACAGGGGGCATCAGTGGGTCTAGAAAGGCTGCAGTATTGCTCCGTGACCACATGGGGGCGTTAGCCTGTGGAGACACCACAGATGAAAGACATCGCACTCAAGTGAAGGCTATGACACCAGCTGCAGGAACTGGTAAGACTGTTTCAGTTTATGATGCTGAACCCGGTGAAGTGGGAGTATGTCCAGTGGGGAGATCCGCAGTACAAATGGACATAGACTTGCTGCAGTGTGCTACCCAGAGCAGTGGGGAGGCACAGCGTAAAGCCCAAGTAGCTGCAGGGCTAAAGACTGGAAAGGACATGGGGACTCTGCAAGTGCCTGCTATAATCCAGCAGATGGCTGGAAAAATTGAGCTAGGGGTGACCAAAACAGTGTTGGTGCCATGTTCCCTAGTTACAGGTGCTGCAGGGTTGCCCAGGGAAACTTCCAAGGAGCTCGCAGTGACGGAGCAGAGAGTTTCCCAGGTCAGCTATGGAGCTGCCCAAATAGGTAAGAGTGCCCCTTTACAGAGAGCAGGCGCTGTGAAGAGTCACTCAGAGGTTATGGTGGCTCATAGACAACCCATAAAAACGGCAGTTGTGTCTACATGCAATGAAAAGGCTAATGATTGTTTTGACAAAAGTGTTACTATGGGTAAAAGTGATGTGGATTGTAATGACATTGAAACATGTATTTCTTGTAATGTCATATCTGAGAGTGAGGTTGGTAATGTGTTCACTACCAATGATGAGAGTAGATCTCACGTGACAGGCGGAGGCATAGGATTGTCCATGGAGGTCTCAGGGGGTCTCCATGTGATGAAGCCAGAGTCTGTCCAGGATGGTTCTGGTCCTACTCTGGTGGAACAAGGTTGGACTGAGTCACACAGTGAGTGTGTGTGGGCACAACCTGACAACCCTAAGTGTAGCCCAGTTGGCAAGGGGTTAATTCAGCCTGTAAAAGCTGAGAGTTCAAAGCTAGATGTGTTTGTAGCGCCACCAGAGCAAGGTGGTCAAAATAAGGCATTGCACATTGCCTTGGTTGAGGATGCAATTTCTCAAGTTGATATGAGTAAAAAAATATTGTCACAATGTGAGGTAGATAGAAGTGACAAGTGTGCTGTTTTGGCTAGTGAATCCCAGGTTCCTGTGGGGCCTTCTAGAGCAGTTGATGCAGCGCTGTGGAGCACTGGTGATGGAACCACAAGGGACTGGGATGATTGGTGCAAGGAAACACTTGCGGCGCTAGGCCAAGTGACAAAGAATTATGAAACAATGATGTGTAACAAAGGTGTGGACAGAACACCTGCTATGCCCATTGGAGGGGTCACAGAATGGCCGATGCTCATGGGTACACTAGCCCCTGTAAAGACTGAGGCCCTCCAGTCTGAAGGAACGGTTCTGGGCGCAGGCATGGCAGATGGGTTGTCCACAACCCAGCAACTAAGTAATAGCAAGTGTCAAGGTGACAATGTGACTATTGTTGACCTGCAGAGGCTCATTGTTGAGTTGGAGGGGAAGAGGAGACATGTGGCTGACAGTGCTCCAGGGGAGCAACAGGCAGTGATGGTGAGTACCTCCAAAGAGGTGGAGGTCTCTTCCAAGGTCTCAACCTCTCAGACTACAGTGGATGAGCCCCTCCATGTCTCGGAGGAGGGAAAGGTCCCTAAAGAGGTCACAAATTTAGACTTGGAATGTATTGAAATGACAGAAACTTTACTTGAAATGCTGGAGTTGGCAAAAACACGCTCACTGTACCCTTGGGTGTCCCCATCGTGGTCGGACCAGGTGGTGCTGCGTAGTACCAATGGGTGGAGCCAGGTGATACAGGCGGTGCTGAAAAACCTTGCCCAAGAGTGGAATTGGTGGAACCAATGTTTATTAACCATTTGGCACAGGATCTCTCGATTCCCGGTGAGAGTACTTCCAGTTGTTGATTGGTATGGAGGTCGCTCAGGGGAACTGTTGGAGATATCAGAGGTCTCTCCGCCTGGTGCAGTGACTGAGAACATCTTTGCTGGTGCGGTCCGAGGAGCGGCTGAGCAGTGGTCAGTAGAGGGCGCAGACACTGTCTCACCTGCTAGACCTCATGAAAAGGAAGGGCCCAGAATGGACGCGGCAGTAGTCGAGATGCTTTCTGTCACTGGCCAAGAGGTACAGGTTAAGGTACCCGGAGACACTGTGGGAGAAAGTGCTGAAGGTTGCTGTAGCAATGTAATGTGTACACCAGTTGGCATTATCGCAGTAAGGAATGATTTGTGCTTGGGTCTGTGTTTGTTAGGAGAGCCGCCCATGGAGCGTTGGACAGCAGGTGAGGTGGAGCTTGGTGATAGTTCCATGGAGCATAGTCACTCGCCTGTGTGTGGTCCCTCCTCAGGACAGGTCCTAACAAACTCGGAAAAAAGCACTGGTGGTATCAGAAGTTGGAATCTCAAAATTGGTGATCTGATGATTGGTGCTGTTAATAATGACGTGGTTGCCGTAGACAACCAGAGAAAGGTATTAGAACCTATAGTGAAGGTTAAAGCTGATGTCAGTGAGTTGAAAGAAAGGATCAGCAAAAGCAGAGTTTCCCTTAGAAAGATAAATAAGCCCAGGCACCCAAAAAGAAGAGGGAGAAGGCTGAGTATAGGGAAATGTAGGACCCTGTTAAGATCCAGGGTGGGACGTACCTGGAAGCGCACCCGAAAAAAAGGTTGGGCCTACGTGGCTGACAGCCAGCACAGAGGTGTCCCAACCATGACGGGTGCTGGTGTTCCTCCCTCCGGATCGAAACAAAGGGGGGGGGATATGTAATAGTGAGAGTCCCCGTCGCTATAAAAATGGGGTTAAAGTGGACATAGGGTATGCACATTTGCTTGAGGCAAGGCTTCAGAGCATAAATGTGGACTGGAGAAAACTGCTTTTGCAGCTTTCTCCAGGTTTTGAGATCCACCAGCAGATTGACTGGTCAGGTGTGTGTTGGGCTATTTGTAGACACCTGACCATAGTTCTGGGCTCCACCCTCCCGAGGAGTCCAGGCAAGCAAGGGAGAAGTGTGCATGTCTGCACAGGTCTGTCAGAGTAGACAGAGGGTTCAAGCCTATGGGCTGGAAAAGGAAGCTGGAAAAGAGTGCTGAGGTACTGGGTGTACAGGAAATCTGTTATAGAGCCGAGAGGGCTGAAGCATGTGTACAGGAAATCTGTTATAGAGCCGAGAGGGCTGAAGCATAAGTTTGAGCAGCAGTGCTGCTAAAGAGAGCCAGGTGGCTTGGTATTTCTGATTGAACTTACATTGTTGCTGTGGAAAGCTGAAACCCCTGTGTGGGCAATACTTCTGTTATCGGACATTTTCTTTCTTTAATAAAAGTGGGCCGACAAGCCCTTAAAACTGCGTATCTAGCGTGGACTCGGCTCACTGGTAAGCTCTACCTTTAAGCTAAACCAACCCCCGATGTTAAAATATATATATATATATATATATATATATATATATATATATATATATATATATATATATATATATATATATATATATATATATATATATATCACACACACACATTACCAACACTATTGGGACACCTGCCTGTACATGCACATGAACTTTAATGACATGCCAGTAGGGTTCAATATCAGTGGCGGCTGGTGGTATATTTTTTGGGGGACAGCAAACAATCCACACGCCGCCACCCTATGCCCCCCCCCGGTCGGTCGAGTTACAGGCATTCCCACCCCCCCGGTCAGTTGGTCACCAGCCCCGCACTTACAACCATCTAGGTCATGGGCAGAACTTCCTCAGGGCGGCGGCTTCACCCTGAGTCTCCTCCTATTTGCCATTGGCAGCTTCCCCTGTCTCCCCTCCCTCCTCCTCCATGGCGACCAATTGGATTGATTCAGCAACAGCAACATTGTCTGTCTGGGGGGAGAGGGTGGTGTTAAACGTGTTAGCAGATTTAAATACATTGACCAATAGAAGCCAAACAAAGTTACAGAAAACAGGTTTTGCATAAATAAATGCTGATCATTTTAATCACCCCTGTCAGTGGTAAATGGTTTATCTAACCCATGTAAACAGAGCTTGTGCTTTTGAAAAACAACAGATTTGCTGGCTGGATCACCAGATGAAAACAGAAGAAAGAAAGCTTAGAAAAGGAAAATAAGACAGCCATCACATCTAGGAATTGGTAAACTGCAATAATAATAATAATAATAATAATAATAATAATAATAATAATAATTTGCTTTTGTGTGTAATACCACTTAATTTATGCTCAAACCACCATTTATTCTAACCTGTACCAATACATTGAATTAATTTACCAGTAAATGGTCTTGTTTCTATTTCCTGGTGCTAACTCACAGCTGAGTTAAACTCATGTTCTTGTAAGTACTGGCGGTAACTTTTATTCAACCAGGTGTGTCAGAGGGGCTGAGGCTGTTCTTGGAGTTGAGGGGCAGAACAGAGAACCCAAATTACCAAGCGGGCCTTGAGGAGGTAACGCTACATATGCTACCATCACTCAGTACCCAGTTTGATACCAGCAGTCTCTGAGTCCAGCATCATACTATAAGGGCCAGTTTACACTGCTGCATGGTGCGAGACCACATGCGATGTCCGTGCAATGCGAATTCAGCCATACAGATAGTATGGCTGAATTCACATCACATTCGGGCCAAACTCGCACAGGACCCTTTTTTGGTCTGCAGCAGAATCGGATCGCATGGGTGTTCACACCCATGCGATCCGATTCCTGTCCGAATTTTCAGATTGCTCTGCGATTTGCAAACTGATTTGGGGGTGTCATTAACATTTAATTGACACTCCCAGCAGTTTGAATAGGGCAGTTTGAACTGACGCCGGGAGTATATATTCACTTTTGAAGTAAACATCAACAAGTCCCAATTGTGATTCATGTGACAAAAATCAAGTGAGTCCTCCAAGCTGAATTACAAAACTTGAAAATCCTCCAAAGTAGAAGGAAGGTGAATGGACCAAAACACACTCTGCTGTAACTTCCTCCTGTGACTATGACTGGGTATTGACAGACAATAGTGAATCCATCACCACGAAGAGTGCACGCTTACCAGCTGCACAAGCTATTAAAGCCTGTGGTTAACACCCAGCCAGGGTCTTTTCCTCAAAGAACCACAAAGAATGGCAGATCGAACCACAGAGAGAGACTCCTGGGAACAGGGATGGGGTGTATATGTTGCCTATGTGCCTCCATAGGTCACATGATCTAAATAATGTAATAATAATAGCAGCATAGTAAAGCAAGTCATACGCTTGGGAGGGCATACACATGTATATACAGTAATATATATATATATATATATATATATATCACCAGAGAGCCCCCCGCTTACATCAGGGTCCCCAGAAAGCCCCCCCCTTACATCACCTTACATCAGGGTCCCCAGAGAGCCTCCTCCGTACATCAGAGTCCTCAGAGAGCCTCCCCCTTCCATCAGGGTACCCAGAGGGCACCCCCCACTTACATCAGGGTTCCCAGAGAGGCCCCCTTACATTAGGGTCCCCAGAGAGCCTCCCCCTTAAATCTGGG
Organism: Aquarana catesbeiana; assembly: GCF_042186555.1. Taxonomy (NCBI): domain Eukaryota; kingdom Metazoa; phylum Chordata; class Amphibia; order Anura; family Ranidae; genus Aquarana; species Aquarana catesbeiana. The sequence continues at coordinate 169,887,420 of NC_133335.1, forward strand.
TCCCTAGAGAGCCTAGGCCTTAAAATCAGGGTCCCCAGAGAGCCTCTCCCTTACATCAGGGTCCCCAGTAGGGATGAGCCGAACACCCCCCGGTTCGGTTCGCACCAGAACCCGCGAACGGACCGAAAGTTCGCACGAACGTTAGAACCCCATTGACGTCTATGGGACTCGAACGTTCGAAATCAAAAGTGCTCATTTTAAAGGCTAATTTGCATGGTATTGTCCTAAAAAGGGTTTGGGGACCCGGGTCCTACCCCAGGGGACATGTATCAATGCAAAAAAAACTTTTAAAAACGGCCGTTTTTTCGGGAGCAGTGATTTTAATGATGCTTAAAGTAAAAAAAAAAAGTGAAATATTCCTTTAAATATCGTACCTGGGGGGTGTCTATAGTATGCCTGTAAAGTGACGCGTGTTTCCCATGTTTAGAACAGTCCCTGCACCAAATGTCATTTTTAAAGGAAAAAATCTCATTTAAAACTGCTTGCGGGTTTAATGTCATGTCGGGTCCTGGCAATATGGATGAAAATCAGTGAGACAAACGGCATGGGTACCCCCCAGTCCATTACCAGGCCCTTTGGGTCTTGTATGGATATTAAGGGGAACCCCGCACCCAAATTAAAATAAGGAAAGGTGTGGGGCCACCAGGCCCTATATACTCTGAACAGCAGTATACAGGCGGTGCAAACAAGACAGGGACTGTAGGTTTGTTGTTAAGTAGAATCTGTTTGTAATTTTGAACATTTTTAACGTGTTTAGCTCCAGCCAAAAAATCTTTTCTAAGCTTTTTGGAAAACATAGGGAAGGGTTATCACCCCTGTGACATTTGTTTTGCTGTCTTTCCTCCTCTTCAGAAGATTTCACCTCACTTTTTTGTCCCAATGAAAAATGTTTTTTGAAAATTTGGGTTTTTTTGTGGAACAAGGATTGGAAAGCATCAGTGGAAAGGAGAAATTGTTTTCCCATATTAACTCTTACAGGAAAGAATTTCCCTTCCTAGGGGTAGATTTCATCTCACTTCCTGTTGTCTCCTTCCGTTTGCAAGTTAGATGTTTGAAAGTAGGGTCCTGCCCTATATACTCAGCAGAAATTTGGGCCTTAGGTGTTGCTGTGGCCACAACACTGTAAGCCCTCACAGGGCCCTGCTGTGAAATATTAGATCAAGAATTGTAATTACACGCCCCTGTTAAACAGGGGCTGAAAAATTGTGCCTTAGGCACTGGTGGTGGCGCCCAGAACCAAAAATGTTCTTACAAGCTATCAGCGTGATGATTGAGGAGGAAGAGGATAATTACTCAGGGATAGTCACTCAGCATCAGCATAGGCAGTCTTTGAAGGGATCTGAGATTTCAAAAAAAATTATTCGGTTACATCAGCATCAGGTGCTTGGTAGCTGGTGGTGATCCAAGACTCATTCATTTTTATGAAGGTCAGCCGATCGACCGAGTCGGTGGACAGACGCACCCTGTGATCGGTTACCACGCCTCCAGCAGCACTGAATGTGCGTTCCGAAAGAACGCTGGATGCAGGACAGGCCAGTAGCTCAATTGCATACTGTGCAAGCTCTGGCCAGTGATCCATCCTCAAGACCCAGTAACCCAGAGGATTTTCGGTGGGAAAGGTGTCCAAGTCTGATCTTGCCCCTAGGTATTCCTGCACCATGTAAAACAGACGCTGGCGATGGTTGCTGGAACCGATCATACCTTGGGGCTGCGGACCAAAAAATTGTCTGAACGCATCGGTCAGACGGCCACCTTCTCCACCGCTCCTTCTTTGACTGACCGAAGCCTCAGCAACACGTTGTCCAGAAACAGGAGTTTGTAACCTCCCAGTCTCTGGGAACGCGTTGCACAGACCTTTCTGCAAGGCCTCCCGAAGATGTTTCATCCTCTGCTCCCTCTGCGATGGCAAGATAAGGTCCGCAACCTTACCCTTGTAACGTGGATCAAGGAGGGTTGCCAGCCAGTATTGGTCCTTCTCCTTGATACCACGAATACGAGGATCCTTACGCAGGCTTTGCAGGATCAGGGAGGCCATGCAGCGTAGGTTTGCTGAGGCATTCGGTCCGGAGTCCTCTGGGTCACTAAGAACGACATGGTCCGCAGCCACCTCCTCCCAGCCACGTACAAGTCCATGTGTTTCTTGGGACTGATCCCTTAAAGACTGCTGCTGATGCTGAGTGCCAGGCTCCACCTTCATACTGACACAATCTTCCTCCTCCTCCTCTTCCTCCTCGTCCTCTTCCTGTGTGATCGGCGGGCATGCAGGAACACTGTCTGGATAAAGGGGGCCTTGAGAGCTAAGGAAGTCCTCCTCTTCCTGCCTCTGTTCTGCCTCAAGTGCCCTGTCCATTATTCCACGCAGCGTGTGCTCCAACAGGTGGACAAGGGGGACAGTGTCACTGATGCATGCACTGTCACTGCTCACCATCCTCGTGGCCTCCTCGAATGGTGACAGGACAGTGCATGCATCCCTGATCATGGCCCACTGGCGTGGGGAAAAAAAACCAAGCTCCCCTGACCCTGTCCTGGTGCCATAGTCGCACAGGTACTCATTGATAGCCCTCTGCTGCGTGTGCAGCCGCTGCAGCATGGCCAACGTTGAGTTCCACCTGGTGGGCATGTCACAGATTAGGCGGTTCTTGGGCAGGTTAAACTCCTTTTGGAGGTCCGTCAGCCGAGCACTGGCATTATATGACCGGCGGAAATGCACACAGACTTTCCTGGCCTGCCTCAGGACATCCTGTAAGCCCGGGTACCTGCCCAAGAACCGCTGCACCACCAAGTTAAGGACGTGAGCCAAACAGGGCACATGGGTCATTTGTCCCTGTCGGAGGGCAGAGAGGAGGTTGGTGCCATTGTCGCAAACCACCATTCCTGCCTTAAGTTGGCGTGGCGTCAACCACCTCTGAACCTGCCCCTGCAGAGCTGACAAAACCTCTGCCCCAGTGTGGCTCCTGTCCCCCAAGCACACCAGCTCAAGCACCGCATGGCATCTTTTGGCCTGCGTACTTGCGTAGCCCCTTGAACGCCTACGGAGCACCGCTGGTTCCGAGGAAGAGGCCATGGAGGAAGAAGAAGAGGAGGGGGTGGAGGAGAGAGGTGTGTCACAATCAGCATTTTGGAGGCGTGGTGGCGGAACAACCTCCAACACTACTGCACCTTGTCCTGCATCCTTCCCAGCTGCCAGCAGAGTCACCCAATGCGCCGTGAAACTTGGGTAACGTCCCTGTCCATGCCTGCTGGACCATGAGTCAGCGGTAATATGCACCTTACCGCTGACTGCCCTGTCCAGCGAGGCATGGATATTGCCTTCCACATGCCGGTAGAGAGCCGGAATCGCCTTCCGTGAGAAAAAGTGGCGTTTGGGTACCTGCCACTGAGGAACCGCACATTCCACAAACTCACGGAAGGGGGCAGAGTCTACCAACTGAAAAGGCAGCAGTTGAAGTGCTAGCAATTTTGCCAAGCTAGCATTCAACCGCTGGGCATGTGGATGGCTGGGAGCAAACTTCTTTCGGCGGTGCAGCAGCTGGGGCAGGGAAATTTGCCTGGTACAATCTGACGTCGGTGTACCAAAAGCAGATTGCCCACAAGTACTTGGCTGTGACACACCTAATTCTACACCTTCATTCCTCTCACTGCAGGTCTCAGAGAGGACTGAAGGTCTAGTGGGGTTGGAAATCTCAGCTGATGAGGAGCAAGGAGAGATCCTCTTTGTTCTTTGGTGTGGGTCTTTTAGATACGCTTGCCAACGAACTGCATGGCAGGTCAACATATGTCTGGTCAAGCATGTGGTACCCAAGCGGGAGATGTTTTGGCCACGCGAGATACGCTTGAGACATATGTTGCAAATAGCAGCGGTGCGATCTGATGCACTCGTCTCAAAAAAGGCCCACACCAAAGAACTTTTTGAATAACGCGCAGAGACTGCAGCGCCCTGCACATGTGGAGCTTTGGGGTGTGATGCAGTCAATGTGCTGCCCTTAGGCTGGCCCCTGGAGGGCATCCTGCCTCGTTGGTGATGTGCCGCCGCCTCCTCCTCCTCCTCCTCCTCCTCCTCCTCCTCCTCCTCCTCTCTCCTATCAGGCACCCACGTTGAGTCAGTGACCTCATCATCCCCTCCCTCCTCATCACTGGAGCAAACCTGGCAGTATGCTGCAGCAGGGGGAGCATGACTGCCAGATTGCTGTCCTTCTTGGGCACCCCCTCTGTCCGTGCTCATGTTACTGCCTTCATCGAGCTCAGTATCGTCATCAGAGCCTTCCAAACGCTGGGCATCCTCCTGGAGCATGTACCCAACACTGTGGTCAAACAGTTCGAGGGAATCCTCATGAGGACATGGTGGAGCTAGGGAAGGAGTCACTGATGACATTGAGCTGAGGGAAGAGGCCGCTGCTTTGCCAGACAAAGCACCCTGGGCATGGGTGAGAGAGGATGAGGAGGATGAGGACGGCTTGGTCATCCACTCGACCAAGTCTTCTGCATGTTGCGGCTCAACACGGCCAGCTGCCGAAAAAAAGGCCAAGCGTGTCCCATGGCCACGTGCTGATGAGGATGCACCGTCTCCACGACCAGCACTAGACACAGAGCCTGCTTGCCCTCTCTTATTGGCTTGTGACTGTCTGCCTCTCCTTCTTGGCCTTCCAGACATACTAATGGCCTGTAGCTGCACTAAGCTGGGATAGAACACCTGTAATTTTCTTCAGGTAGCTTTATATACTGTAACCAGACAAGCCTGCCTGTCAGTAGGAAGATAACAGGAACGGATCTAGCTGAACACTGTGAGCAGGACGCACTGCACTAAATGTAAATAGTCTAGAAGATAACAGGAACGGATCTAGCTGAACACTGTGAGCAGGACGCACTGCACTAAATGTAAATAGTCTAGAAGATAACAGGAACGGATCTAGCTGAACACTGTGAGCAGGACGCACTGCATTAAATGTAAATAGTCTAGATAGAAGATAACAGGAACGGATCTAGCTAAACTGAATACAGTGTGTATGTATGTATATATATATATATATATATATATATATATATATATATATATATATATATATGCGCAACACCTGGGATGCATATATATACACAATACACTGTAAGTGCAGCTAACTGACTGACTGTTCTGCCTAATCTATCTAACTCAAATCAAATGACACTGTCTCTCTCTCTCTCTCTCTCTCTCTCTCTCTCTCTCTCTCTCTCTCTCTCTCTCTCTCTCTCTATCTCTCAGCACACCGGAACACACACTACACAGGGCCGCCGTGCAGGCGGCCTTATATAGTGTGGGGTGTGTACTAAATCCCCTGAGCCATAATTGGCCAAAGCCACCCTGGCTTTGGCCAATTACAGCTCTCTCTACTGACGGCGCTGTGATTGGCCAAGCATGCGGGTCATAGTGCATGCTTGGCCAATCATCAGCCAGCAATGCACTGCGATGCCGCAGTGAATTATGGGCCGTGACGCGCCACACGAATTTGGCGCGAACGGCCCATAACGTTCGCAATTCGGCGAACGATCGAACAGCCGATGTTCGAGTCGAACATGGGTTCGACTCGAACACGAAGCTCATCCCTAGTCCCCAGAGAGCCCCCCACTTACATAAGGGTCCCCAGAGAGCCTCCCCTCCCCTTGGGGACCCCTGCAGAGACTCGGGGCTATTGGCCTCAGATTCGGGACTATAGCCCCAAAAGCCACCCCCTAGCAACGCTCATACGTCTGTTTGTACAGATTGATGTGGTATATGGGGCTTAGAATTGTAAAACGTGACAGGCTACAGATACAGCATGTTTTTGTAACAGATGTTTCTAAGCTGTAAGTTGTCTGTGATTATATTGTATGATATAGTGGATTGACATGCTATACTAAATTCCTTTCTTTTCTTTTTCTGTACCATGTGTTTTCTCAATCAATATATTGAGAGTATAAGCCGACCCGAATATAAGCCGAGGCACCTAATTTTACCACAAAAAACTGGGAAAACGTATTGACTCAAGTATAAGCCTAGGGTGGGAAATGCAGCAGCTACTGGGTAAACAATGCCCATCTGCAGCCTCACTGTGCCCATTTGCAGCCTCACTGTGCCCACCTGTATCATCAGTGCCCATCTGCAGCCTCACTGTGCCCATCTGCAGCCTCACTGTGCCCATCTGCAGCCTCACTGTGCCCATCTGCAGCCTCACTGTGCCCATCTGCAGCCTCATTGTGCCCATCTGCAGCCTTACTGTGCCCATTTGCAGCCTTACTGTGCCCATTTGCAGCCTTACTGTGCCCATTTGCAGCCTTACTGTGCCCATTTGCAGCCTTCTACTGTGCCCATTTGCAACCTCACCATGCCCATCTGCAGCTGTACCTTTGATAACCAAAACAGTGGGTGTCTCCCGCTGTGTCATGCAGTCTTAACTGTTCAGTGGGCGTCCACTGTAACAAAGCCCCGCCTCCTTCTCGTCCATGATAGACAGAACACTGATTCAGTTTCCCAGCATTGTGTCAGTGTTCAGTGTTCTGTCTATCACGGGGAGGAGGCGGAGCTTTGTTACAGTGGACGGCCGCCGAACAGTTAGGACTGCATAACACAGCAGGAGACACACGCTGTTTTGGTTATCAAGGTACAGCTGCAGATGGGCACAGTGAGGCTGCACCCTCACTAGAGACCCTCACTAGAGACCCTCACTAGAGACCCTCACTAGAGACCCTCACTAGAGACCCTCACTAGAGACCCTCACTAGAGACCCTCACTAGAGACCCTCACTCGAGTATAAGTCGAGGGGGGATTTTTCAGGAGAAAAATATGATGAAAAAGTCTGCTTATACTCAAGTATATACGGTACTTTGATTTAAAAAAATAAAAAAAGAGCCCAGTTCAGTCTCTGATCCCATGGAGAGAGCAGATCATTTTCTAATGATGGACAACATGAGGAATGCTGAGAGCAAGGCTTGGATTAAACTGATTGTAAGGGTTGTTTGTTATTTAAAAAAGAAAAGAAAAAAAAAAAAAAACATATCATACTTACCTCCACTGTGCAGCTCGTTTTGCACAGAGTGGCCCCTGAACCGCCTCTTCTGGGGTCCCCCGGCGGCTCTTCCCCACATCAGATAACCCCCTAGGAGAAGCGCTCTCTAGAGGGGGTTACCTTGCGGGCGTGCTCCCAAGTCCAGCATTCGGCGTCCATAGCCGCCGAATGTATGACTCGGCCCTGCCCCTGGTGCCTGCATCATTGGATTTGATTGACAGAAGCAGGAGCCAATGGCTGCGTTGCTATCAATCTATCCAATCAAGAGCCGAAAACCCCGGGCAGTGAGACAGTGTGCCCCGCCGGGTCAAGTTCCAGGGCTCAGGTAAGTAAAACGGGGGGGCTGGGGGGCCGTTCACTGCCAGGGGTTTTTTCACCTTAATGCATAGGGTGCATTAAGGTGAAAAAACATGAAGGTTTACAACCCCTTTAACTCTCTGAATAAAGACAATAAAGCTTCCCTTCTGGAGTGGATGGAAAGGTGTAATATTAATCTTGTACAGGTTAATGGTCAGAGGAAATATGGTGGCCCTCCTGCAAACTGGGTTGGAGAAGCTCCTCCACTTGGGACAGAAATATTTATCAACAATCTCCCTCAAAAAAACCTATGACGCTAAATGAATTCCACTTTTTCTTCTGATGACTTTTCTAGTGGACAGATTATATGAGTACCTGAGAAACAGAATTTGTAATGTACTTTGTGTATTCAGGTGTGGGGTTGTTGCCAGATGGTCTGTGGTGGACTCCCTGATTATTCAAAGTATTCTCTGGGTGCGTGGCTGTTAATGAGATTACTGTTTCATTAGATCAGGGGTAGGCAACCTTAAAGAGGTGGAGATCTACCTGAACAACGTGAGAGAAGTCAAAGATCACCAGTCAGTGTCACCTCCTCACACTTGATTTAAACCTCTAATTGCCAAACTACTGTGTCGCAATAGTGTGCATTGCACGGTAATCATGGGTTTAAAACAGGTTGTGAGAAGGCAACATATCGCTTTCAGAAAGTGCACCAAACCCGCAAGATATAATAGAAGTCTATGGCTAAGTGCAGTAGACCTGCAGGAAAGCTGCAGGTACACTGCACTGCCCTCGCGGTGTGGGCAAACCGCAGCACATCAGTGTGAAAGCAGCCTAATGCCACGTACACACGATCACACATTCCGACAACAAAATCCATGGTTTGTTTCCGACGGATGTTGGCTTAAACTTGTCTTGCATACACACAGTAACACAAATGTTGTCGGAAATTCTGAACGTCAAGAACGCAGTGACATACAACACGTACGACGAACCGAGAAAAATGAAGTTCAATAGCCAGTGCGGCTCTTCTGCTTGGTTCCCAGCATGCGTGTAATTTTGTGCGTCGGAATTGTTTACACAGGATCGGAATTTCCGACAACGGATTATGTTGTCGGAAAATTTGAGATCCAGATCTCAAATTTTGTTTGTCGGAAATTCCAATGGAAAATGTCCGATGGAACCTACACACGGTTGGAATTTCCGGCAACAAGCTCCCATCGAACATTTCCCATCGGAAAATCCGTCCGTGTGTATGCGGCATTATACTATTATGCCCAGTGTATTGCTTCACACTGAACTGAAGATCTCTTCTTTCCTGCTGCTGGCACCACTCTGGAGACTGCTAGCCATGATAAGAGGTGGAGTGCAGTTGGTATCACTTGGCATGGGGCAGGAGCCAACACTACAGAGGAAGCATCAGCTTATGTGGCTCTTGCTCCCTACTACAGCTCCAACTTCACCAGTAGTCCCTCTGCATTGCACTCTGAAGCTTTGGAATGGCGGGTCAGCAAGGCCAGTCACCTGTCCGCGATCTACTGGTTGATCACGATCTTCAGGTTGCTGACTCCCGGATTAGAGCATTGTTAATTGCTAGCTATTGATTAGCTTACTGTTTACATTTATGTTAGCAGTTTATTAGATGTACTGATGATATTACTGTTTAAAGTTCACGTTGTTTAGGATAATGCAATCAAACTCTTATCTGATTTTGTGGTATAAATGGTTGATTTTACAATAAAGGTAGTTCCAGTTTGCACTTAAGCTAGTGTTGGCTAGTTCTTGGGTACAATTCTCAGCTATAATATCTGGTTCCTGGTTCCAGAGTGGAGGAAGCTGTATCTTGGCAGAAGCACCCAGGCTGGGTGCCAATTGGTCCATCCCTCCTTTGCAAAAAGGCCAAATTTCACAGTTTGATATCTGACTTTAGTTCACTTTTTACCTGACACACCAATGGATTGATACCTTAATAAATTAAAATGGTGTTTCCGCTATTAAATTACATTCTTAATTAGTGAATTAAATCTCCTGTGTACTAATTACAACATCTACTATTAAATAATATACTCTTATATATGTTGAAATTGGTGAGATATTAGTAAATTCCACCGCAATCACCTTTTGATCCAAGTAAACATATATGCCAATATATAAAAATTAAAAAATAGATAAAGAATTATCGAAAAATAAATTAAAAAATAAAAATATTACACAAATAGTCTTTCAAATAAGTGCCTCCTCCACATTCTCTTCCTTGTGTGTATCCCTTTGCTGTGTTGATCTATATAATTCACTCGTGCTCCCCCACCATCAGATGTGCTCTCACCTGATAGTGTGTGACTTTACAATTAAGTATGGTCAAATAACTCTTTTAGTCCTTCCACGATTTGTAGATGTATCTCACAGGTTCTCCTTCTTCCTCTGTAAAGATCCCCTCATAGCATGTCAGTGTTAGCCATGGCCATAATGTAGAGGAAAGAATCACCACAATAGTGCTTATAACGTTCATAAAATAAATACCTTTATTTAATAACTCTATACAATTTACTCACATTTGTTAGGTGCTTACAATGCACCGTACTGTTCCCGCATAGTTAAAATTCATCCAAGACAGTGTAACACGATACCAGCTCAGCAATATGTATGCTCTCTTCAGATACTCTGCTTCATGACATCAATATGCCCCTCCCCTACACGTTACACCACAGAGTCATGTGGCTTCCTCAGGGGATTTGTGGTAATTCTTTCCATTATGGCCATGGCTAACACTCACGTGCTATGAGGGGATCTATATAGAGAAAGAAGGAGAACCTGTGAGATACACCTACAAGTCCTGGAAGGACTAAAACTGTTATTTGACCGTACTTAATTGTAAAGTCACATGCTATCAGGTGAGAGCACATCTGATGGTGGGGGAGCACAAGTGAAATATATATCAACACAGCAAGGGGATAGACACAAGGAAGAGGATTGCATGTGGAGGAGGCACTTATTTGAAATACTATTTGTGTGATATTTATTTTGTTAAAACACAGTCTACTCAGTTTAAAATAGAAATTCAAGCCAAAACATGTGTGCATATATACTTAAAACATTATAAATACCCTTTTTTCCTTTTTTATAAGTGATCACATGACCTCTGTTCTCAGCTACATAAGGGACTTAGGTAGGTGGGGGTGGAGACTGCAATTGAGTGTGTCAGCAAAAGGCAGAGAAAAAGCAATACACTGATCTTCTCAGTGAAGAGGGGAGGGTGTGTCAGCAGAAGTCTGATCATTGGAGGACAGACAGGCTGAAAATGTGCTCTCCTGCCTAGTGTGGCCAGTTTGCAATAGGTAAGCAGGGCGACTGGTGGGATTATGAGACATTTCACACAAAGTAAGATATGCAAAAAGAACAGGTTACTCTTAAACACAAGTACATGCTACAACAGACACATATTAGGAATATGAAATGTTGGGGTAACATACACTTTAAATCTACAGTAGATGATCAAGCTGGTCATGCATATACAGATTTCTTTTGTTCAGCCTTCATGCTCAAAGAAGGAAACTTAACAAATTCCTCCATCTACGCTAACAGTGCAGATGGACAAATCTCCTGCCACAGGCAATTATATTCCAAGATCCAGAGTCAGCAGCTGTCAGAATATCCAAACACTGCCTGCATCTGATTGAATGCAGATGCCGTTCAGCCGAATGTTTTCCACCTGGCTCAAAAAAAAATTAAAGGGGTTGTAAAGGGTTTTTTTTTTTTTTTTTTTTTTTTTTTTAAAAATAACAAACATGTTATACTTCCCTTCACTGTGCAGCTCGTTCTGCACAGAGTGGCCCCGAACCTGGTCTTCTGGGGTCCCTCGGCGGCTGTTTCAGCTCCTCCCCACAAGCATTTACCACCTTAATGCGAGCTCCCTCGCATGGTGGTGAGTGCTTGCGGGTGCGCTCCCGTGATACAGCCGGCGGCTATAGCCGCTCGCTGTATCACTCGGCCCCGCCCCCCGGCGCGCCGCGTCATCGGATGTGATTGACAGCAGCGCGAGCCAATGGCTGCACTGCTTTCAATCCATCCACTGCAGCCAATCAGCGACCAGGCTGAAGATGACGAGGACGAGCAGCGAAGATTCGAGGCGTCAGGTAAGTAAAACGGGGGGGCTGGGGGCGGCGGTACTGTCAAAAGTTTTTTCATCTTAATGCATAGAATGCATTAAGGTGAAAAAATGTTTACCTTTACAACCCCTTTAATTGAAAATTTTGGGTTTGTATTGGCCTAGTAGGCAAATGACCTTCTGACCCAGTTTTCCCCAATTCTATAGATGATCTCCAATGCAGGACAACCTTATATAAATTTCTTCATGTCCTTTCTTGCATACATTACACCTCACTGAACACATGTCAAACTACTTCCAGGATGTCAACATCTCCAGTGATGCAGTAAAGCAGGCAAACCTCTTCTATCGTACGTCATTACGCTCACCTGATATTTTCCAGACTGACATTTGCCAAACAATGGCAAAGAAAAAAGGCAAACATTAGACCCCCTGAGCTAAGGTGACCAGATTTTTAAAATGAAATCTGGGGACATATTTTTTTTTTTATTGGCAAATGGTAAACTATTTTATAAGCATATTTTCCTCAACTTATATATGCAGTGTAAGTGGTATGTGTTTATGGAGTGATTGTATGATATATACGTTATTTCTCACATTTTGTCCATGAGATAAAAAAATATATTTCTTAGAATTTTTTGGGATATGACTACCAAATTTTAAGAAGATAAGCTAGAGAAACAACTTCTCAATGCATATTTTGTATTTTATTCTTACCAAAGAATTTTGGTTCAACAGTAACAATATAAATTAACAATTCAGAACAGTAAAAGATTGCATGGTAACAACATGTAGAATACCTTCGAACATAAAGGGTGGGAGTAAGCGGGAAAATACTAGTTGGGGTATGTTACAGACCCCCTAACCTGAGAGAAGAGGTGGAGTTGGATCTCCTTTCAGAGTTAGAAATGGCAGCAAAACGGGGAAATGTCATCCTAATGGGGGACTTCAACTATCCTGACATTGACTGAGCGGAAGGGACAGCCTACTCATTACAGGCCCGCCATTTCTTAAATGTTCTACAGGACAACTTCATGTCCCAATTGGTGGATTTCCTGACTAAGAGTAACGCATTGCTAGATCTTCTAATTACAAATGATACAGATCTGATTGCAGATTTGGAAATATGGGACAACTTGGGAACTAGCGAGCACAGAATTTTACATTCTGCATAAATCATTGGAAAGGAAGGCACGAGGGGAGAACAAGAACACAAAATTTAAAAGAGCCAACTTTTCTAAACTGCGCTCAATGATACAGGATATTAAGTGGGACCAAATCCCTTGAAGCATTGAACACAGAGGAAAAATGAGAATGCTTTAGGAATATATTAAATAAATGTATCACCAAGTGCATTCCAAGGCCTCCCGATGCCGCGCTAGCTGAAGCCCATCATTCTGGGTAAGTCTCGCCCTCCCTCCCCCCCCCCCCCCCCCCCCCCCCCCCCCCACCTCTTCCTCTCCCCCGTTCCTAGTTGGCTTTTCCCTTGTATGCTTCTCCCCTGGTCCATGTCAGGTTTGCTCACTGTTACCTCCCCACTCAGGGCTGCCTACAGCGTCAATGTAGACTTATCCACTATTACTGGATATTCTAATTCTTTTATTCAGGATCAATATCCCCCAATGTGATACTGCTTGATAATTATCAATTATACCCTTTATACTTTGGTAATGCCTACCCTAGTGTGTTACCTTTGTTATCCCCCTTTATTTGTGGACATATTTCCTTGTACTATTATGGATGTTAATTCCCATTAACTTTAATTACAGTTGCTGCAGGTGACCACTCTCTTCAGTACACATTAATGGCTCCAGCCCGGGTGGCTCTCATTGTTAACCCAATAGCGCCTGGCTTGTTTCAACTCCTTTATTATATAATCCTTATTACATTGTCCTCCTTCATTTTTAATCCACCTGCCTTTCAACTGATGAATGCTGTAGGGGTAAGTGTTAGCTCCAAACACCTGTGTGCATTTTCTTGTAAGGTTGACCTGCTTTCCACATAATTGGAAGCATCTGGTCCCGCTTAATTACTGACCTTCACAGTCCTTCCCCCCCTCCCTTTTCTCTCCCCTCCCTCTTCCCCGCCCCCTCCCCGTCCCTTTCCCTTCCTTCCTCCTCCTCCCCCCTCTTTTCCTCCCCATCTCCCTCCCTTCCTTCCCCCCACTTCCTCCCTTCCCCCCCCCCTCCCCCCTCCCCCCCCCTGTTCTCCCCTCCACCATTTCTTTATCACTCTTGCTCCTGCACACTGGTTTTAAACCTTAGAGCTATTTCACTGGTACCCCTATATTGCACCCTTTTTTCCTTCTCGTGGTTTAGTGACCTATACAAATCAATGATTCAAATATTTTACTTACCAGAGGCTGTTTGTTATCCCCTGTGTTCGCCGCGGGGGGAATTATATGAGGCCATACATACCCACAGAGAATTCCTGAACGGGTGAGCCTGTCCTTTTTATACCTAACTTGTATGTAAATGTTTGATGTAGTATTTAATGACTTTGCTGCAACCACACAAAGAATTTTTCATGTATCTGCAGATTTGTTTGTATTCATTATATGTTTTTCATGTTACATTATAGACTGTACTCTCCTGAGGAAGCGGTGAATACCGCGAAACCGGTCGAGAATCCAAGTCATTTATGTACCCCTGTTATTTTTGGGTGTAATTCGTATGGTTGTATAGATTGCTTTTGCTATGAATTACGACTATATGCGACACTGTAATAACTTTTAACATTGTTTTCTATTAAAAATGTCATTTTTATTATACTATTTTTTCCTTTTTCATTTCTTTCTATCCAATACCTGACTATCTTTAGTACCGCAATAGTCCCCCCCCTTGTTTCCCTTTGTGTGGGGGGGGTTGGGATATCCGCCGACAGAAGCAGCCAACTGCGGCTGTTCCCTACTCCCTGCCTCTCTTTGCATTCCAGGGTGTAATAAATATAGAAGAACAAAAGGTTAAACCTGGGTGGCTGAACCAAAATGTAAAATGTCATATGAAGGACAAAAAAAAGCTTCTAAAAAGTACAAAGCGGAGGGGTCATTGTCAGCATTCCAACAATACAAGATATGCAATGTGAGGTGTAAGAACGCAATCGGGGCTTTCTTCTCCTTGTCCTGACATATGAAAAGGAGGGGTATACCAACCACAACAGTATTGTTAGCAACACGCCACAGGTTCTACCCTTGTGGCTAACAGAATCCAGAGTCCGGAAAGCATTAGAGAAGCTTAACATAAATAAATCACCAGGACCAGATGGCTTACACCCGAGAGTCCTTAAAGAGCTTAGTCAGGTTATAGCCAGACCGCTATTCCTAATCTTCATGGACACCTTACTGACAGGATTGAAACTAGCTGATGGCGAAAAGCCCACGTGGTACCAATATTCAAAAAAAGGGCAGAGATCTATTCCAGGGAACTATAGGCCTGTGAGTCTAATGTCGGTAGTTTGTAAACTATTTGAAGGGATGATGTAGGGACCATATCCAAGAATTTGCTAATGAAAACAGTATCATTTCAGCACGATTTACTTAAGGACGCTCTTGGAAAACCAACCTATTAACCTTCTACGAGGAAGTGAGCTGCCATCTGGACAAATGAAGGCTGGTGGATGGGGTTAGGGGTGAGCCGAACACCCCCCGATTCAGTTCGCAGCAGAATATGCGAACAGACAAAAAATTTGTTCAGACATGTGAACACCGATAAAGTCTATGGGACACGAACGTGAAAAATCAAAAGTGCTAATTTTAAAGGCTTATATGCATGTTATTGCCATAAAAAGTGTTTGGGGACCAGCCAGTAATGATCCCTCTCCTTGATACCACGAACTACCTCCTCCCAGCCATGTACAACTCCTTGGGTTTCTGGGGACTGAAAACCATCCCATGAAGACTGCTGCTGAGTGTTATCCTTTACATCCATGCTGACACAATCCTCCTCCTCTTCTTCCTCTGAGTTTGGCGAGCCTACAGGAATGCTATCTGGATAAAGGGGGTCTTGAGAGGTAAGGAAGTCCTCCTCTTCCGCCCACTGTTCTGCCTCAAGTGACCTGTCCATGATTCCACGAAGGGTGTGCTCCAACAGGAAGACTAGAGGGACAGTGTCACTGATGCATGCATTGTCGCTGATCACCATCCTTGTGGCCTCCTCAAATGGTGACAGGACAGTGCATGCATCCTTGATCAGTAGCCACTGGAGTGGTGAAAAGAAGCCAAGCTCCCCTGACCCTGTCCTGGTGCCATACTTGCACAGGTACTCATTGATGGCCCTCTGCGGTGTGTGCAGCCGCTGCAGCATTGCCAATGTTGAGTTCCACCTGGTGGGCATGTTACAAAGGAGGCGGTTGTTGGGAGGTTGCATACCCTTTGAAGGTCAGTCAGCCAAACACTGGCATTGTATGACCGGCGGAAATGACCACAGACTTTTCTGGCCTGCCTCAGGAGATCCTGTAAGCCTGGGTACCTGCTCAAGAACCGCTGCACCACCAAATTCAGGATGTGTGCAAAACATGGAACATGGGTCAAGTGTCAAGTGTTCCTGTCGGAGGGCGAAGAGAAGGTTGGTGCCATTGATGCATACAACCATTCCTGGCTGAAGTTGGCATGGCATCAACCACCTCTGAGCCTGCCCCTGCAGAGCTGACAGAATCTCTGCCCCAGTGTGGCTCCTGTCCCCTAGGCAGAACAACTCAAGCACCGCATGGCATCTTTTAGCCTGACTGCTTGCGTAGCCCCTTAAACGCTTACGGAGCAACACTGGTTCAGAGGACAAATCTGCAGAAGAGGCCATAGAGGAAGAAGAAGAGGAGGGGGTGGAGGAGAGAGCTGTGGCAGAATCACCACTAGCATTTTGGAGGCGTGGTGGCGGAACAAGCTCCACCAACACTGAACCCTGTCCTGCATCCTTCCCAGCTGCCAGCAGAGTTACCCAGTACACCGTGAAGGTAAGGTAACATCCCTGCCCATGCCTGCTGGACCATGAGTCAGCGGTAATATGCACCTTACTGCTGACAGCCCTGTCCAACAAGGGCAAAACATTGCCTTCCACATGCCAATAGAGAGCCAGAATGGCCTTCCGTGAAAAGAAATGGTGTTTTGGAACCTGCCACTGAGATACAGCACATTAAACAAAGTCACAAAAGGGGGCAGAGTCTACCGGCTGAAAAGGCAGCAGTTGCAGTGCTACCAATTTGGCCAAACTAGCATTTAGATGCTGAGTGTGTGGATGGCTGGGACGGAATTTCATTTTACGGTTCAGCAAATGGGGTAAGGAAATTTGCCTACTAAAATCAGATGGTGGTGTACAGCTAGCAGATTGGCTGCAAGTACTTGGGACACCTATTGCTATACCTTCATTTCTCTCAGGGCAGGTTTTTGAGAGGACTGGAGGTAGGGTTGGAGATCCCAGATGAGAAGCAAGGAGAAGTCCACCTTTTTCTTTGATGTGGGTCTTTCAAGTGCTGTTGCCAATGGACTGCATGGCAGGTCATCATATGTCTGGTCAAGCATGTGGTGCATGTCAAGCATGTGGTGCCCAAGGTTGATCCATTTCAGACATAGGTTGCAAAAGAGGCCCACACAAAGGAACTTTTAAAAGTCAACGGGGAGTCAGCAGTGCCCTGCACCTGCGGAGCTCTGCGGTGTGATGCAATAGGGTGGCTGCTCTTAAGCTGCCCCCTAGAGGACATCCTGCCTCATTGGAGTTGTGCCTCCTCCTCCCCGTCCTCCTCTCTTCTCTCAGGCACCCAAGTACAGTCAGTGACCTCATCATCCCACCTCCTCATTACTGGAGCAAACTTGGCAGTTTGCTGCAGCTGGGGGAACATGACTGACAGTTTCTTGTCCTTTTTTGGGCACCCCCTCTCTCCAGGCACACGTTACTTCCTTCCTCAACCTGGAAACCAACATTGGAGCCTTCAAATCGCTGCTCATCCTCCAGCAGCATGTACCCAACATTGTGGTCGAATAATTCTGGGGACTACTCTGTGCATGATGGTGGGGCTACAGAAGGAGTGACTGTGGACAAGGAGCTGGTGGAATAGGCCGCTTTGGCAGCTGCATTGGAAGTTAAACTACTCTGAGCCTGGGTGACGGAGGATGAGGAGGATGAGGACGGCTTTGTTATCTACTCCACCAACTCTTCTGCATGTTCTGGCTCAATAACAGCAGCAGAAAAAAGGGATAAGGGTGCCCCACGGCCACCTGCAGAGGATGCACCATGTCCACAACCAGCACTGTTGACTGTAGACACAGAGGCTGCTTGCCCTCTCTTAGTGGCCTGTGAGCATCTGCCTCTCCTTGGTGGCCTTACGGACATGATGTATATTTTGTTTTGCAACACCACACTACACTGTATTAGATACTGTGTACACCGCCTGCACTGTATTAGCAACTGTACTATGGCTGCACTGTATTGTGTACTGTGTACACCACCAGAAGTGTAGTAGAAACTGTACACACTGTATTAGATACTGTGTACACCGCCTGCACTGTATTAGCAACTGTACTATAGCTGCACTGTATTGTGTACTGTGTACACCACCTGAAGTGTATTAGAAACAGTACACCATGGAATGCACTGTAGATATAGGCTACACTGGATGCAGAGTATACACCGCCTGAAGTGTATTAGAAACAGTACACCACGGAATGCACTGTAGATATAGATTACACTGGATGCAGAGTATATAGATATAGATATAGAGATAGAGATAGAGATAGAGATATATATATATATATATATATAAATATATATACACAAGACTGTGTGTGTGTGTGTGTGTGTGTGTATGTGTGTGTGTGTATATATATATATATATATATGTATATATATGTATATATATGTATATATATATTTTATATAGTCGTGGCCCTAAGACCGAGACAAATGTGGATCACATAAACACGCGACAAGACTCACAACATAAATAGACCTGAGGTGTGGCTTTTGGTCGTCTGGTAGGTATGGCAAGAAAAGGGGCCAAAAATAACCAGGTAGGGAAGTATCTTTATTGCCTCTAACCTCATTGAGTGAGCTTGGAGAAAGGGCCATCTTGAAGGCATATATATCTGGTAAAGCAGGCAGACTTTCACCTGCCTAGCTTCTTGGTCACATGGTCTGGTACTCCTTGCTGAGATGTGGCTGAGGCTGCGCCGATCCAAAGGAATATCCAGAATACCGCCCGGGGTCTAGGCCTAAGTTGACCAGTAGGACCCAAACATGTTTAATAAACTGATTTCCACTCAGGGGGTTGACCTGAAAAAGGCAGTAACAGGCTGGAGACTGGCTGGCTGGGTAGTTGAAAGAGCAGACGGTCAAAAGATCGTTGCTGGGCACCAGGCGTTGCTGGTTCGAAAGAAGTTTATATCCACTCCGGGTCCGGTTTGTTGCGTTTTGGAGACCGTAAGATAAAGGACATAGTGGCTTGGATACTGGCCAGGTACAGCCTGATAGGGGTATGAGGGAGAGCCAGCTGTGTGTGGCAATAAGATATAAAGGCTAGGACATGAGTGACGTCATCTACTGTGGTTCCGGGACAAGTGGCAAGGAACCTACGGTAGGTGTTCCAGGCTGTGGGATAAGCCTTTAGTGTGTTGCTAGACAGTGAGTGGTTGATGAGCCGGGTTGCATTGGCAAGGTGTGGCTTCAATCCATTGTTAGTTGAGATCAAGGTGGGATAGGAGTGGATGATGGGTCGGCTCCGGGTTCCTGCTGGAAGAATGAGACAAAATTGGAGCGGGACAGTGCATCGGCTGCGGTATTGCACTTGCCAGGGATATGCTTACAGTAACTGTTAAATTTGGTGATGCAGTGACAATTGCAGCAGACTGCGCAGGAAGGACATGACGGGGAGCGACTTGGATCTACTCTTATTAATGATGTCAGCTGTAACCTAGTTGTCTTGTGTGAAGAGCTCTGTCTGATCTGTCCATGTGTGGCCCCAGACTTGGGCTGCTGCCACGATGGGGTACAGCTCAAACAATGCGAAGATCGAGGGAAACCAGGAATCAGGCAGATTTCCGGGGGCCAAGGTCTGGCAAACCAGTGATGGCCAAAAATTGCAGCAAAGCCAGTGGAGGCTGCAGCATGTGTGACTACCTGGGGCGACTGAGCTGATACTGAGGGAAAAACATTGATATGTCATTCCAGTTGAAGAGGAACTCGTCCCACATAGCCAAGTCTGCTATTGCTGCTGGGTCTAGTCTGAGGACTTGGTCGGGTGCTGCACTCGGGCAAGAAAGACTAAGAGCCTTGAGATGAACGACCGCCCCTGAGGAATTGTTCTCATAGCGAAATTGAGCATGCCTATCAAGGGCTGCAGCTGTCTTTTAGTACATTCCTGTGACCGGGTAAACTCCTGAATGATCAACCTAACACAAGCTAATTTGTCAGAAGGCAGGCTAGGCTGCATGGCGTGCGTATCCAGGACGATGCCTGAGAAACTTATGAAATGTGTTGGGCCTTCCACTATGTGTTCATTGAGATTGTTGAAGACCTCTCTTAGCTTGTCTAGATCTACCGGGGGGGTATGTCTAGGTGTTCGATAAGCAGAAAATCGTCCGGATAATGGATAACCCTGTGACACAAGTGAGGGATTGGGCAAAACCGTCAGCTTTGTGGGCGAAGTGGCGACAAAAGAGTTCCGTGTCTGTGAGGCTCCAGTCAGAGCTTATCTGGAACTGGGCAAGTCTCGCTGCTGCTTTGGCTGAAAATGACCGATGGTCGTAGAAGGCAAAACCTCCATATCTGTAAGCAAGATCTGTCACTGCATGAAGGTATAAGTCCCGCTCCTCCCTCCTGCTGAGGGTGGCTGAACAAAGTACATCTCTGAACATCCCGAAGGCCAGGGCGAACTCAGTGGCTGACAGCATACGACTGAGGCTGGGGTCTCTCGACTTGACAACCACTGAGATAAACCCCCCCCCCCCCCCCCCCCCAGGCGTATGATTTGTTGTCAGCTAAGTCATGGACTGAGATGAGCAGGGATGCCGTCTTTGCCCTTCAATATATCCTCCCTGATGCTGGTTGGGACAAGATGAATGGGGAGGACGATAGGTGCAGAGCCTGCTGTACCTGCAGAAGGAGAAGCTGTCATCAGGACCATGACCAAGTCCAGGAGGGCCATGGATGGGCGAACTTTCAAAGGTGTGACTCTGGTCTGGACGTCTGAAACTGTTGCGGCTAAGGGGGAGACCAAAGAGTGCAGCTGGGCCCCGTGGATGGATTGTAGGGATGCCTGTCGAGCCCAGCTGCAGCTGGAGGCGGGAAAGGGAGCCTGAAAAGCTTTGCCTTCCTGGCCGTTAGCAGGAAAGGGAATATCCCTGCGACTCAGCTATGAGTTTGGGGATGTTCCGTCCCCTGAGGGACTGCAGGCAGCCAAGCTCTGAGCCGCTTGGGGGGGGGGGGGTAACAGAGGGGCGGGTGTGAATCCTCGCTGCCAGAAGGCAAAAAGGGGGCTGGGTGCTCATATTTAAGAGGAGTCATAGCCATAGGATAGAGAGCGGAGTGGTAAAGAGAAAACTCAGAGAGGAGGAAAAAGGAAGAAGTACAGAAAAAGGAATGATAGGCATAGACAGGAGCTGACAGAGTTCTGTTGTGCAGAACTTATGTTGAGTGAAAATTTAGAAAACTCAGAAGAGTGCGTGGCGACCGAGGTGGGCCAGGAGGTGACTGGCCAGATAACCGATAGCTCGGGTGCCTGTTTGTGGCAAGCACAAACCTGAAGACCAGAACCCCAGGGCATACTGGGGTGAGAAGTAGAAGTCTGGTACGGCCTACATAGGAATGTTGCGGTCTGTAGGGGGTGACGTGTGCTCGGCCTGCTAACACTTGCACTGCCAGCAAGTCTACTGTTAAGCGAACCTTGTCTGCGAGGTGAAGGGTCGCCCTTCGAAAACAGAGTGTCATGTATAGACATATGTGACAGAACTAACACCTGGAGATCACGTCCAATGATGTATGTGAAGTAACGGTATAGTGAAAGGGTGCTGCAGAATGATGTGATAGAAAAGCCCATGAACTAGGCCCTGACTGACGCTCTAGTAGCGAGGTCCTGGTTATGATCAAAACTCAGTCGACCGGGAACACCTGCAGTAGGTATGCGACTGGCCCTGGTGAAGATGCAAACATAGCGTTTTTTTTTTTTTTTGTTTTTTGTTTTTTTTTTTTTACCTGGGAAATAACGTCCAACCTGGTACAGGATGGAACCTGAACTCGACTGACCTGAGGGAGAAAAGATAGACGAAAACGATGAGTGGCTCGTATGAATGCCACTGGAGACGAGTGACCGATTAAGTGCCACTAAAAAATGAAGTGGGCTGTATGAGCACCACTGAGTGTGCTTGCAGCGATTGCAAGGAGTATATGTTGAGATGCATGTTTGCAAATGGGTATATGCTGAGATGCGTGTTTTTGCAGCGATTGCAAGGAGTATATACTGAGATGCGTGTTTTGCAGTGATTGCAAAAATGGGTAAATGCTGAGATGCGGGTTTTGTAGCGATTGCAAGGAGTATATACTGAGATGCGTGTTTTGCAGTGATTGCAAAAATGGGTAAATGCTGAGATGCATGTTTTGCAGCGATTGCAAGTGGGTAAACACTAAGATGCGTGTATTTGCAGCAATTGCAAGGAGTTTATACTAAGATGCATGTTTTGCAGTGATTGTATACGGGTAAATGGTAAGATGCATGTATTTGTAGCAATTGCAAGGAGTTTGTACCGAGATGCATATTTTACAGAGATTGCAAAAATGGGTATATGCTGAGATGCGTGTTTTTTGCAGCAAATGCAAGGAGTTATCATGAGATGCGTATCTTGCAGCGATTGCAAGGAGTTTATACTGAGATGCATGTTGCAGCAATTGCAAAAATGGGTAAATGTTGAGATGCGTGATCTTGCAATGATTGCAAGGAGATTATACTGTGATGCATGTTTTTGCAGCGATTGCAAATGGGTAGATGTTGAGATGCGTGATCTTGCAGCGATTGCAAGGAGTTTATACTGAGATGCATGTTGCAGCGATTGCAAATGGGTATATGCTGATATGCGTGTTTTGCAGCGATTGCAAGGAGTTATGAGATGTGTAGCTTGCAGCGATTGCAAGAAAGGTCACCTACTGATAGGCGAAAAAGAAAAGGATAGCAGAAATTGTATATGTAGGAAGGAACTGCGAAGTGGCATACGTAACGAATCGTAGATTTGTTATAGGGACTGTTACATATTGGTGTGTGGGATACTCGTGACGCGAACCGTTGTGCCGCTTGTGCGACTAGGTTCGGAGTGGACTGTGATGCATGTAGCTGCTGAGGTGATGTGAATCGGACAAAAAATAAATAAAATAAATAATGAATCGTAGGGTATGGTAAGAACCACTACAAATTGGTGTGCAGGATAAGACCGATGTGAACCGTTGTGCCGCCGAGGCGACTAGGCTTGAATCCGACTGTGATTCGTATGAAATGAAAGCAATACGAAACAGTCAGTAGAAAATTACATAAACAACGAACCATTTGTGGGTTACAACAGGGACTAATAAGAATCAGTGAGCAGGATGCATCCGATGCGAACCGTTGTGCTGCCGATACGACTAGGTTCAAATCGGATTGTAGCAGGTATGCAATATGAATCGGTTGTAAAGAGATGGCACTGATACAAAATCGGTTGTAAGATGTATGAAGTGAATCCAATACAAATCGGTTGCAGCGTGTATACCACACCTTACTTCTAAAACCGAACACATACCAACCACCCAGCCCCCCAGGCTAATCAAAGTGCAGACAAGGCCCCATGTGGGTCTAATTACCACCTCTATCAGACACAGAACCCATGCAAATAATACATGCTGATCTCCAAATGGATGAGATGGCAACCCCATAGACAGTGAATCCTATGAGAAAATGAAGCCTGTATGGAGTGATATCAGAGAACAACCGACAATGGCTCAGACGCTTGGATCTACGAACGAATCGTATGTTTGTGGATAGGATGACCAGCAAGGCAGAGCGAGCCTGCAAATCTAAGTTTGCAGGTATAGGAAACATATCCAATGGTAACATTGCATATGAACAAAAAGGTTTGAACCCTACCTGCAACAGCAAGCGAGAACCGCCGACGAAGACGCCGCAACCCACTTGTAATCGAACGCACAGACTTATGAACACAAGGTAAGCTGGGAAGAGTCAGCACAGTGACATGTAGTATCGTGCACTGAAACTGACAAAGAGGAAGGGGAAGTGGTCAGCTTAAATACCCTCCGGGCTCCTCCCATAAATTCAGGCCAGCACACTGGCCTTCTAACACATATATATATATATATATATATATATATATATATATATATATATATATATATATATGTGTAGGAAGGCCAGTATGGTGGCCTGAATTTATGGGAGGAGCCCGGGGGGCATTTAAGCAGCCCGCTCACCTGTGGTGTTTGTCGGTTTCCTGTGCGCGATATACATCACTAGGCCGACTATTCGAATACCAGCGTCCACAAGTTCTTGTCTCGCAAGTTCCCGCATTAGCAAATTTCCGTGCTCAAGAGTTTTGAAGTCCGTGTTACCGATTCGTATTTTCGCACCACGCGTCTGGCTCGGCTGTCGCAGGTAGGGTTCCGACTGACTTTTTGTTTTCACGCATTGTTAGATATCATGTCACTAAACCGTGATATCAAACTTACGAATCACTCGCAAATTTCACAACGTAACCGCAATACATACCACTCGCACCATCGTTATGTTACCATTTCTCCTTATTTGTAAACCACTGCGACGTAGACGTTGCTTCATTCAGGCATGTCTAACAAAATTGTTACCATGCGTCAGTAGACAACCGTTGTGATTCGCAATTCGCAATTTCTTATCGACTCATGTCAGTTCGATACTAAGTCATTTCTCATTTCAGAAACATTTGTAAACATTTCAAACATTTCAAACCATTTCGAATCATTTCATTCATTTCAGTCACGTACCGCGCTCTGATTCGAATCCAGTCGCATCTAAAGATGCACCGATTCGCTCCGGTGTGCCCAAGTTGCTTACGGCCTCATTTCAGTACATGCTCCAGAGTCACATACGTTACGACTCACCGATTCGTACCTCTGTCGTGGCCATCATTTCACTGCCACGTATCAAGCTCCAATACAAATTCAGTCGCATTAAATGCACCGATTCGTCTCGGCGTGCCCCAGGTATTTGCCACATTTCGGTACATGCTCCAGAGTCCGATTCGTAGTCAGCCGCAATAGCGGCATGATCGATTCGCGCCTCTGTCATGGCAAACAAACCATTACACGATCACTCACTGCGCTCCGGTTCGAATCCAGTCGCATCTACGATGCACCAATTCGTTACGGCGTGCCCCAGGGCTCGGCCTCATTTCAGTACATGCTCCAGAGTCCAGATCATAGTTAGTCGCAGATATCGGGCGACCGATCCGCATCTCTGGCATGGGAATTAATTACCATTCATTTCACTCCCACATATCGCATCACCGTTTCGAAACCAGTCGCATCCGAGATGCACCGATTCATTACGGAATGCCCCAGTTGGTTATCCTATACCTGTACCAGAGCTCGGTTCGTTGTCAGTCGCAGAGGCGGCACAACCAATTCGAGCCTCGGTCAAGGTAAAACATTTCAGTCATTTTGTTGTTTTATACTGCGCTCCGATTCGAATCCAGATGCATCTAAGATGCACCGATTCGTTCCGGTGTGCACCAATGTTTTCTGTTGCCTCATTTCAGTACATGCTCCAGAGCCCAGTTCGTGGTCAGAAGAGATTTCACTAATTTCATGATCAAGGCAAACATTTCAAATCATTTTGTTGTCGCTACACCGCACTTAGAGCCCATTCACACAGGGGCAACTTTGGATCCGACTTCAAGTCGCCCCAAGTCGCCCCTAGTTGCCTCAAGTCGCGCTACATGAAAAAATCAATGTAAATGAATGGATCTGTCTTAATGCACACTACTGCAGTCGCTCCGACTTCAGAAAAGGTTCCTGTACTACTTCAATCCGACTTGAAGGCAACTTGTACCCATTGATTTCAATGGAAGTTGCCTCCAAGTCTGATCACTGTTCATACTGAGGCAACTTTACAGGAAGCAGAAAGGAAACAGAAAGTAATTTACTCCACTAAACAGCCAGCCCCCTCCTTCACACACACAGCTGATAAGCTCTGATTGGCCACTTGTAAAGTTCCCTGTCCTGGAGGCGACTTCAAGTTGTGTTGTAAGTTGCTCCAAGTCGTGCTGTGATTCATACTCAAGTCGTGTCCAAGTTGCCTCCGAAAGTCGCGCTGGAAGTCGTGTTGCCCCTGTGTGAATGGGCTCTAAAGATTCAAACCTCAAAGCATTCCTGAGGTATCAATTCAGCCCGTTAGGCCACAACAGTCCTGGCCTCGTTTCATGCCAGGCCCCACAGTTTGACTCGTAGCTTGTCGCAGTCGCAGCATACCGATTCGTGCCACAATCAAGGCATTTTCATTTCACTTATTCCATTCCATGCACCTGTTGTTAAAATCACCATAAAAGTTACTACTTCAAGTTAGTTAGCAAACCCTTCACGAGTTATCACCTTTCATTTTCCTCCAGGTCAATCAAAGTTCAGTAGGTCCACCCCGCACCAGGTTGGACGATATCCCCCCAGGTAAAAAAAAAAAAAGAAAAGAAAAGGGGAGCACACAAGCTGGGTAAGTATGGCTTTAGGGAAACAAAGCAAACTTGAAATTCATGTCACCCCAATAGGTTACAGTCAACCAAAACACGATCTCAAGGACAGGATATCTTATCCAGATCAACCATGTCTCAGGCTGGCAGCGAAGACCTCATGGCCCCTCTGTCACCTTCTCCGGTCTCAGAGAGCGGCAGCGTGCAGTCCCTCAGGGGATGGACTATCCCCAAGTTGACAGCAGAGCTGAGACGCAGAGGCGTGCCCTTCTCCGCTACAGCTAGGAAAGGCGAGCTCTTCAAGCTCCTCTTCCCCCCACTAGCTGCAGCAGGACCCAGTACCCAGCAGGCATCTCTCCAGTCGATATCCTCTGCCATCTCACAACTCCACACTATGGTGTCATCCCTGTCTTCCTCGGTCACGGACGTACAAACCAGGGTGGCACTCCTGGAGGCTCGGCCGGCCGCGGCTATTCCCGACCCAACCGCAACCCAAGTTTTGACACCCCTTCCTGCAGGTATCACAGGGTGGAGCCCCATTGTCTACCCCTCCCATTTGGTTCCAACCAGCATCAGGAAGGACATTCTGGACGGCAGGGACGTCAACCTGGCCTCTCTCCTGATTTCTGTCCATGATCTGGCAGGAAATAAGGCCTATACCTGGGGTGACGTGTCAGTGGTCCTTAAAGCCAAAGACCCCAGACGGAATCGGAAATTATCTGTCCCAGAATTCACATTGGCCTTTGGCATGCTGAGGGATGTCCTATGTTCAGCCGCTCCCGGCAGAAGGGAAGAGCTGGACTTATACCTCCATACCGTAGTAGACCTGGGCTACAAGTATGGAGGATTTTCTTTTTATGACTACCACCGTTCCTTTTCCGCAAAGGCAGCAGCCAGACTCACACAGTTTCAAACGACAACAAATTGGAGCCTCATGGACACAGAGCTGTTCTGTCGCCACTTTGCCGGCTTGCGCTCACCACTGTGTGCGATTTGCCAGTCCTCCACTCACACTGCCACCTGGTGCGCCAATGCGACAGTCAGACGTCCCTTTGAATTCCCCTCTACCTCTGGTGCACTTCAGGGCCAGTCGGCCCCTGCACAAACACCTCAGGTGGACAAATTCGGACGCCCAGTCCGAACCATGAGAGGGGCAGCCATCTGCATCAATTACAACTATGGGTCCTGCAACTTCAGTCAGTGCCGCCTGCTCCACATCTGCACCCAAAGAGCGCATCCAAGAAACTTGTGCGAAGTCAAACAACAGAAGCGGGCATGACTAAGCCGAATCAACGTCTTGTGGCTAGGACTCTACCTCACCTCACACCCCACCCCCTCCCTGGCCACCTACCTTATCCAGGGATTCACAGTAGGGTTTCACACCGGCCTCATTTCACTGCCCCACACTACCTACGAATGTAGGAATCTTCGTTCAGCGGCCACTGACGAACAGGCCATAGATCAGCTCTTACAGACAGAAGTAGACCGAGAGTTTGTTATAGGCCCCTTTACTCAGCCCACTTTCAGTACTTGGAGAGTCAGCCCTATTGGGCTTGTCAAGGGCAAGTTCTCAAATAAACTACGTTTGGTGTACGACCTGTCTGTGCCTCATTCTTCCCACATTCCCAGTCTCAATTCCCTGATCCCCTCCGAAGAATTCTCCCTAAAATATTCCTCCGTGGACATGGAAATCCAAGCAATCTCCAAAGCCGGTATCTCGGATGCCTTCAAGCTCCTGCCTATCCACCCATCCCTTTGGTGCTGGCATGGCATCACGTGGAAGGAGGCATACTATTTTGCCACAAAACTGACATTCGGTTCGAAGAGTAGCCCTTGGCTCTTCGACACATTCGCTCGGTCCCTCGCTTGGATACTCTTGCACAAAGCTCAGTGCCAAGAAGTCATCCACTACCTGGACGACTTCTTACTAATAGAACCACCCAGCATGCCCCCAGGAGACCTCGACAAACTCAGAGTCATATTCGGAAATCTCAATGTTCCCATCGCTGAGCATAAAGTCGACGGCCCAGCACACAACAACATCACCTTTCTCGGGGTCAACTTAGACACCAGACACCTGCACCATGCAGGCCAGTCTCCCCCTCAATAAACTAATGCCGCGTACACACGGTCGGACTTTTCGTCTACAAAAGTCCGACAGCCTGTCCGACATACTTCCGACGTACCTTCGGCGGACTTGCGGCAGACTTTCTTACGAATGGACTTGCCTACACACGACCACACAAAAGTCCGACGGATTCGTACGTGATGACGTACACCGGACTAAAATAAGGAAGTTCATAGCCAGTAGCCAATAGCTGCCCTAGCATGGGTTTTTGTCCGTCGGACTAGCACACAGACGAGCGGATTTCGGGGTCCGTCGTACTTACGAGGTAAAGATTTGAAGCATGTTTCAAATCTAAAGTCCGTCGGATTTGAGGCTAAAAAAGTCAGTTGAAAGTCCGGAGAAGCCCACACACGATCGGATTACCAGCCAGCTTTAGTCCGTCAGCGTCCGTTGGACTTTTGTAGACGAAAAGTCCGACCGTGTGTACGCGGCATAACTCGCATTAGGGCGGTCCTTCATAAATTCACCCACACTAGGGGGTGTACCAAAAAGCAGTTGCAATCTCTCCTGGGAATGCTTAATTTCACCATGCAAATCATTCCACAAGGTCGCACCTTCGTGTCACGTCTGCTGGGATATCAGTCACAAACACAAGACCCCGATCAGATCCTAAATCTAGATTCCGCAGCAATAGCAGACCTATCTATGTGGGAGGAATTCCTTTCCGCCTGGAATGGCATATCCCTATTTATACCTATGATTTCGGCCCTTTCACCCCAGGTGGTGACAGATGCTGCAGCTTCTACAGGCTTCGCGGCAATTTTTGGCCACCAACAGATACTGTTGATACCCGGCTTTACCCGAACATCCTCCCTCTTCGAGCTCTATCCCATAGTGGCAGCCGCACAGCTCTGGGGTCATCATTGGACAGGGCAAACCGTGGTCTTCACCACCGACAATCAGGCCACGGCAGACATTATCAACAAAGGCAGGTCCAAGTCCCTATCAGTCATGTCCTTCCTGCGCAGATTTGTACAACTGTCTTTACAACATCAGTTTAACATCCACTGTTCATTTATTCCAGGTAAATACAATCTAGCGGCTGACACACTGTCACGTTTTAATTACACCTCCTTTTTCAAACAGGTTCCTGGAGCCGATCCAGTATCGGCCCCTATCCCTGTTTGGTCACAGCTGACCTTGGACTAGTTGAACATTTACAAGGAGCAACCCAGCTCATCAACCACCCACTGTCCTATAACACACTCAAAGCCTACCAGACAGCTTGGAAGGCGTTCAATAAATTCCTGGCACCCTGCTGCAAGGGAACAACAGATGTCAAGCAAGTACTGGCCTTAATTTCATATTGCCACACTCAGCTGGCCTTATCTTATAATACCATTCGGCTATACCTAGCCGGCATACAACATTTCTTGACTCTTCAAGACCCCGCAAAGTCTTCACTGTTTTCGTCCCACGCTATCCGAGCCATCCTACGTGGCATTCAGAAACACCAACCAGTGGTCAGCACCAAACGTTTACCCATTACGGCCCGTCTTCAGGGATATGTCGACCATCCTGACTACTTCTCCATTTGATCTTCTCCCCAGTACGGTCCTACAAGCAGCCATATATTTGGCCTACTACGGGTTCTTGCGACCTGGCGAGTTCACCTGTAACAACCCCGCAGGCCAAGTACTACGCAGACGGCACTTGGTTCGCTACCAAGACCACTTCGTCCTCCACCTCGAGGTTTCTAAAACCCAGCAAGCAGGCTCTGGGGTGGACATTCACCTTTACAAAACCAATAATAGCTGGTGTCCAGTCACCGTACTCAACCATCTTCTGTCACTCCTGCCTGAACAGCCGGACTCCAGTCCTCTTCTACCATTCCCAGTTAAACCCTTAAGTGCCTGTCAGTTTGTGAAACACATAAGGATACTTCTCTGCAACCTTCACCTTAACCCTAGACAGTACTCCGGACACTCCTTTCGTATCGGAGCAGCCTCAGCAGCATCCCGCCACGGGGTCCCAGACCACATCATTAAAAGACTAGGCAGGTGGAAGTCAGCCTGCTTCGCCCGGTATATCCCTAATCCTCAAGTGGAGATGGCACAGGCATTTTCAAAATTGGCTCAATGAATAACTGAAAACCAATAAAATATTATACCCCTACCTGAATGTTTTTGCCCCCTTATTTTGACATACCACACTTCCAGGTCTATTTCCGATGGTAAGTCTTATGTTAATTACAAATGTTATCCATGTCCATATCAGACATAGGGCTCCAACCATAAGTAGGAAGGCCAGTATGGTGGCCTGAATTTATGGGAGGAGCCCGGGGGGTTTTTAAGAAACCCGCTCACCTGTGGTGTTTGTCGGTTTCCTGTGCGTGATACCCACCCTCCCATTCCCATTTTCAGGGCATTTCTCAACTATTCATTTCTCTTCACAGAATGATCATTTCTCAAACTAGGGTATGCCCCCTTATTTTGGCATACCATCCATCAGGCCAAGTCACACTTTCAGGTCCATTTCATATGGTAAGTACACACTTCCAGGTCTATTTCCGATGGTAAATCTTATGTTAATTACAAATATTATCCATGTTCATATCGGACATAGGGCTCCAACCATAAATATATATATATATATATTATATATTAATACACTGCCTGCATTGACTGAATATAGAGTAAACACTGAATATATAGTCTATGCTAAATGCAGAGTATATACAGTATCTCACAAAAGTGAGTACACCCCTCACATTTTTGTAAATATTTTATTATATCTTTTCATGTGACAACACTGAAGAAATGACACTTTGCTACAATGTAAAGTAGTGAGTGTACAGCTTGTATAACAGTGTAAATTTTCTGTCCCCTCAAAATAACTCAACACACAGCCATTAATGTCTAAACAGCTGGCAACAAAAGTGAGTACACCCCTAAGTGAAAATGTCCAAATTGGGCCCAATTAGCCATTTTCCCTCCCTGGCGTCATGTGACTCGTTAGTGTTACAAGGTCTTGTAGTGATCGAATATATTAATTAATATTTAGGTATTATATAATGATGATGTAAGTACTCTTCCGCAGCAACCCAATTCTTCCAGAGAGATGCACTATATTGACTTCCAACACAGAACAAAGTCCAAAGTCCACAGATGACAAAGAAATCCGACAGAGGAGATATAATTTAGAACCCCATGTCTTAGGTCCGAGTGTGCATACACAGACAAGCCTCCCTCATACACAGATGAGCCTCACTCCCCCATACAGACAAGCCTCACTTACTAAACCTATAGACTGAATGCCGTGTTATATTCACCAGGCATTGAATGGCTGAGCAATTTGATTGGCCATTTCAATTTAGGACTTTGATTAGCTTTAGTCTTTCAAACAGACAACAACCCCCAGCCGTGAACAGCCGTGAACCACCCCAATTTGCACTCCCGCATATCAACATCAACAAGTCCCCTTTAGATATGTGTATACCACCTGAATACCCTTTTGAGATGTTCAAATAGACTTGCATAAGATTAACACATCAAAGAGTCTTCAGCTGTTAAAATTCAGTTGGACAATGCAACTGAATTTCTGGTCAGCATGGCACTCCAATACAATATTATACATAAATTGGCCAATATATTACAACAGGTCTCAGGTGTGAATGGGGAGCAGGTGTGGTAAATTTGGTGTTATCGCTCTCACTCTCTCATACTGGTCACTGGAAGTTCAACATGGCACCTCATGGCAAAGAACTCTCTGAGGATATGAAAAAAAGAATTGTTGCTCTACATAAAGATGGCCTAGGCTATAAGCAGATTGCTAATACCCTGAAACTGAGCTGCAGCACGGTGGCCAAGACCATACAGTGGTTTAACAGGACAGGTTCCACTCAGAACAGGCCTCGCCATAGTGGACCAAAGAAGCTGAGTGCACGAGCTCAGCATCATATCCAGAGGCTGTCTTTGGGAAATAGACGTATGAGTGCTGCCAGCATTGCTGCAGAGGTTGAAGGGGTGGGGGGTCAGCCTGTCAGTGCTCAGACGATACGCCGCACACTGAATCAAATTTGGTCTGCATGGCTGTCGTCCCAGAAGGAAACCTCTTCTGAAGATGATGCACAAGAAAGCCCGCAAACAGTTTGCTGAAGACAAGCAAACTAAGGACATGGATTACTGGAACTGTCCTGTGGTCTGATGAGACCAAGATAAACTTATTTGGTTCAGATAGCGTCAAGTGTGTGTGGCGGAAACCAGGTGAGGAGTACAAAGACAAGTGTGCCTTGCCTACCGCCAAGCATGATGGTGGGAGTGTCATGGTCTGGGGCTGCATGGGTGCTGCTGGCACTGGGGAGCTACAGTTCATTGAGGGAACCATGAATGCCAACATGTACTGTGACATACTGAAGCAGAGCATGATCCCCTCCCTTCAGAGACTGGGCCGCAGGGCAGTATTCCAACATGATAATGACCCCAAACACACCTCCAAGACGTCCACTGCCTTGCTAAAGAAGCTGAGGGTAAAGGTAATGGACTGGCCAAGCATGTCCTAAACCCTATTAAGCATCTGTGGGGCATCCTCAAATGGAAGGTGGAGGAGTGCAAGGTCTCTAACATCCACCAGCTCCGTGGTGTCATCATGGAGGAGTGGAAGAGGACTCCAGTGGCAACCTGTGAAGCTCTGGTGAATTCCATGCCCAAGAGGGTTAAGGCAGTGCTGGAAAATAATGGTGGTCACACAAAATATTGACACTTTGGGCCCAATTTGGACATTTTCACTTAGGTGTGTACTCACTTTTGTTGCCAGCAGTTTAGACAAGAATGGTTGTGTGTTGAGTTATTTTGAAGGGACAGCAAATTCACACTGTTATAGAAGCTGTACACTCACTACTTTACATAGTAGCAAAGTGTCATTTCTTCAGTGTTGTCACATGGAAAGATAGAATAAAATATTTACAAAAATGTGAGGGGTGTACTCACTTTTGTGAGATACTATATATATATATATATATATATATTAAATACACTGCCACTAATTGAATAACCTGCCTGCTTAATCTAAATCAAGCTATCTCTCTGTCCACACCAACACTACACACAGCTGCCGTGTAAGCAGCCTTATATAGTGTGGGGCGTGGACTTAGTCCCCCTGAGCCATGATTGGCCACAGGCACCCTGCCTTTGGCCAATTATGGCTCTCTTAGCAGAGGACGCTATGATTGGCCAAAGCATGCAGGTCAGGTGCATGCTTTGGCCAATCATCATACAGCAATGCACTGCGATCTCACAGTGCATTATGGGGTGTTCTGCAGCACTCGAATTTGCCACAAACACCCCATATTATTCGCTCTTCGGCTAATGGGCGAACACCTGATGTTCGAGTCGAACTTATGTTTGACCTGAAAATCAAACTCATCTCTAGATGTGGTGTATCTGGATTTTGCAAAAGCATTTGATGAAGTCCCCCACAAATGCTTATTCTACATGCTGAGGTCTGTAGGCATGGACCATAGGGTAGGTCCCTGGATAGAAAACTAGCTACAGGGAGTGTCCAAAGGGTTGTGATAAATAACGTATACTCACTGGCCTAGAGTAGTTAGTGGGGTACCCCAAGGCTCTGTCCTGGGACCAATTCTGTTTAATTTATTTATTATTTATATAGAGGATGGGAAATAGCTCGATCTCAGTGTTTGCTGACAACACAAACATATTCAGGGCAATAACAACACAGCTGGATGTATAAACTTTACAAGAGGACCTGAATAAATTATTGGAATGGGCTACTGCGTGGCAAATTAAGTTTAACATTGGTAAATGTAAGTTAATGCACTGGGGGGGGGGTAAAAATATAAATGCAAGTTACTCTTTAGAGGGGGGAACCCCTAGGGGCTTCCAGGATGGAGAAGGATCTAGGGGTCCTAGTAGAAGACAGACTGAGAAAAAGCATGCAGTGTCAAGCAGTGGGTACCAAAGCCAGCAGAATATTAGCATGCATTAACCTCCCTGGCGGTATTATTATGTCTGATTTTTGAATGTTAAAGCGGTACATTGTTTTGCATGGAAATTTGTTGTTTTATATTGTAGGCCTGTAATTCTTAGGAATAACTTACTTAAATCTGTCCAAGCAAGAGACTAGAAGACATCCTGGGTATGATAAAGTTTGAAACACGAAATTATAAATTATAATATAATAAATAACTATAAATAATTATAAAATATAATAATAATACATTTAATTTGATAATGTAATCAAATCAAAAACACAAAAATTTGCTCAGTCGCAGAATCGTTGCTGTCAACACTTTTAGTGTCTGATGCCGAATTTCCCCAAGAATCACTATCGCCCAATTCTGTAAGTGATTCTAATTCACTATCGCTATTTTCTAGCTGGTCTAAAACCGCTTTTGATGTTAGGCACTTTTTGGATGCCATGGACGTTCTCAAGTTTCCAGGCAGAAAGAACGGTATGTATTATATAAAACTGCAAGCAGGCCCTGGACAAAGCACTAGGGACAAAACTGAGGTGAAATCAACTAAATTAATATGGGGACTGGAGGACCTGAATTATGAGGAACAACTACAAGCACTAAATGTATTCTCCTTGGAGAAGAGACGCTTGAGAGGAGATTTGATATACAAATATCTCAATGGCGACCAAGATAAGAGGTTTAACCTTAAGCTGCGTAGGGGGTTTTTCACTGTCAGGGCAGTAAAGATATGGAACTCTCTTCCACAATCTGTGGTGTCAACAGGAAGTATGGATAGTTTTAAAAGACTCTTGGACATGCATTTTAGCGAAAACATATAAGGGGATATGGGAAACTATTTTTCTACACACACACCTACACAGGTTGAACTGGATGGACTGTTGTCTTTATTCAACCTAACCAACTATGTAACTATGTAACTAAATAATTAATAGCTAACTGTTATAAGACTTCAAATGTTAAATGTTAAATCGAAATGAAGTTTGAAGTTTTTATGGTGTCAGGAGGTCCCTGAGCGCTGTCTTACCTTGTGGGATTAAACCGTTTTCGAACGGATTAACCCCAAAGTCTGTGTTCCAGTTTCGATCTCCAAGCGGCGCCTCTGATTGGTTGAAAGCAGTCAGCTGACACTTTCAGCCAACCAGTGACTCCCATTCATAAAACTATCTTGAAAAAGGTATGATTCTTTTCTAGCCAGTTCTATGAATGGAAATGGCTTAGAGTGTCAGATAAACGCTCTCAGCCAATCAGAGGTGCCGCTGACCAGCCCTGCAGGAGCCTTCCAATTTAAAGAGATTTCTAAGAAGGAAGAGTCAGGATCAGTGGCGGCTGGTGCTCAAAATTTTTGGGGGGGCGCAAACAAACTGAAAAATACTGAACCCCCATCAATTGCAGCTTCACTGTGCCCATCAAATGCAGCCATTGTGCCCATAAAATGCAGCCATTGTGCCCATCAAACGCAGCCACTTGTGCCCATCAAACGCAGCCACTTGTGCCCATCAAACGCAGCCACTTGTGCCCATCAAACGCAGCCACTTGTGCCCATCATATGCAGCCACTTGTGCCCATCATATGAAGCCACTTGTGCCCATCATATGCAGCCGCTTGTGCCCATAATATACAGCCACTTACTCCCGTCAAATGCAGCCACTTGTGCCCATCATATGCAGCCATTTGTGTCCATCATATGCAGCCGCTTGTGCCCAACATATGCAGCCGCTTGTGCCCAACATATGCAGTCACTTTGGCCCATCAAATGCAGCCACTTGTGCCCATCAAATGCAGCCACTTGTGCCCAGAATATGCAGCCATTGCCATATGCAGCCCACAGTGCACGGGCCACCACTGTCTGCTAGGATGACACGTTCTGTTAGCAGTTCAGTATGGAGGGAGACTCTGGGGCATGGTGGGGAGTATGCTTTGGGCACTGTGTTTCTTTGTCTATCTGTTTCAGTAGTATCTCGCCCTAATAAGGGGTATTGGGGTATTTTCTGTCTTACCGAAAGCCACCGCTAAAACAGAACGAACTGCAGGAAGAAAATGCCCTTCATGCACAAACCCATTAAGGGACTCATGGGCCAAACCACTTTGCAGATCCTGCATTGCTGGTTTAGTAAGGGAAGAGTCCACACAGGAGTGTAAGGAGCTCTTTTCCTCAGTGAGAAAGGAATTAGCAGAGACCCTAGGGATAGTGCGTTCCCTTATGAAGAAACAGGGCCAGAGTTCCAGCCAGGAACAGAGTTCTCAGTCCAGTCTTCCTCCTACCATTTTAAGACTAATTGAAAGTGAGTCAGAGGAAGAGAGAGTATTTCCCCCCCCCCTCAACAATTGACTCTGAGGAAGATGGAGGGGAAGAGGAGACGAGAACGTCTAGCTAAAAACTATCGCTAGAACAGGTGGATGACTTACTCAAAGCGTTCTATACCACTTTGGAAATTCAAGAAGATAAAGCCCATCTATCATTACATGACAAAATGTATCAGGGGCTAGAGGAGAGTCAAAACATAGACTTTTTCCTGTCCATAAAGTTCTGACCGATACAATTAAGAAGGAATGGAAGGATCCAGAAAAAGGACATTTTTTTTCTAGAGCCCTCTAAAGAAGATTTCCTTTTGAGGAGGATGAAGCATTGGTGTGGAATAAAAGACTAAAAATTGATGCCACCTTTTCCCAAGTGTCTAGACGGACCGATCTAGCATTTGAGGACATGGGCGTACTTAAAGACGTCATGGACAAAAGAGCAGACGCACTATTAAGGAAAGCCTGGGACTCGTCCTTATCTAACCTAAAGCTGACGATGGCCACTACAGTAGTAGCCAGAAGCATGGAATGCTGGCTGGAACAGCTTAAAGGCCATGTGGTAGCAGGTACCTCTAGGTAAGATTTGCTAGAGTTCTTCCCTACCCTTTTAAGAGCGGTCAAATACATGGCAGACGCCTCGGCGGAATCCATCAGGATGTCGGCCAGATCTTCAGCCCTGGTTAATTCAGCCAGGAGGGCTCTTTGGTTTAAAAGCTGGTCAGGGGACTCCACTGTAAAGTTTTGCAGAATTCCCTTTACAGGAGATCTGATGTTTGGGCCTCCTTGATAGAACGGCGGACAAGAAGAAAGCTTTTCCGCCGAAAAAGAAAGTGGTGCAGCAAAGGAAGAATTTTCGTCCTTTTCAGCAAGCCCATAAAGAAAAAGATCAGACCCAGAAAAGACCCTGGAATCCTTAAAGGGGGAGAGGCAGAGGAGGGGTGCTCTTTAGACCCCCCCCCGAGCAAACCTCAAAAAAAGCAATGGCAACCATCTACCAGTAGGCGGGAGGTTGCAAGACTTCCTGCCAGGTTGGGAAAAACAACAAAAAGCCTGTTTGCTCTGAATCTAATCAGTCAAGGCTATCAGCTAGAATTTTCACAGACACCCCCAAGCCGGTTTTACATTACAAACCTTCCGAGGGATCAGGAAAAAGCCCTGGCGATGACGTCTCTTCTGAGAGAACTGATGAAACAGGGTGTTATTTCCCAAGTCCCGAAGGACCAGGAAGGGAGGGGTTTTTACTCCTACATTTTCTTGGTCAAGAAACCATCTGGGAAATTTTGTCTGATTCTCAACCTGAAGATTCTGAACTGATCTATAAAGTACAAAAGGTTCCAGATAGACACGATAGAATTTACTCACCCCCAACTGTTACATGGCATCCATCGACCTAAGGGATGCTTATCTCCATATACCAATTGCAGCTTCACCGCAGAAATTCCTGCGACTAGCAGTCAATTTGGGGAGGGGGGGGGGGATTTGGCATCTTCAGTTCAGGGCGCTGCCCTTTGGCCTTTCCTCCTCTCCCAGAGTGTTCACGAAAGTGATGGTAGGGGCTCTGGAGTCCCTGAGACTGAAGGGGATCTCGCTAGTGCCTTATCTGGACGATCTACTTCTGTTCACAGAAACAAAAGATCAGGTAATGGTCAATCTGTAAGTAACCCAGGGACATCTAAACAGCCTAGGTTGACTTCTGAATCTCCAGAAATCAAATTTGATACCATCCCACCGAGTGAGGTTTCTGGGATACGAAATAGATTCAGTAGAACAAAGAATCTTCCTCCCTCAGGAGAAGGTAGAAAAAAATTCAGTTGGCTCTAAGAACACTTCAAACCAACACGGAAGTTTCGGTAAGGGAAGCCATGTCAGTTTTAGGTCTGTTAACAGCAGCAATCCCTTCAGTGCAGTGGGCCAGGCTACATGCGCGATGTCTGCAGGCAGACATTCTACTGAATTGGACACACCAGGAACCTCTGGAAAAGAAGTTCGAAATAGGAAAAAGGGCAAAAAGGTCACTTTGGAGGTGGACAGACCAAAGGAACATCTCAAAAGGACTCCCCTGAACTTTTCCAGTAACTCTGAGAGTAATGACAGATGCGAGTGCATGGGGGTGGGGAGCTCACCTCGAGGAGCAGACAACATAGGGAGTTTGGTCCAAGTCAGAGGCAAGAAGGTCCTCAAATTGGAGGAAGTTAAAGGCTGTCCATCTAAGCCTCCTATTCTTCCAGCAGGCCCTAAAAGAACAGCACGTCCAGGTGTTGTCAGACAACATGACGGCAGTATTATACCTAACAAAGCAGGGGTACAAGGAGCAAGACCCTGATGGAACTAACTCATCAAATACT
Source organism: Aquarana catesbeiana (assembly GCF_042186555.1). NCBI lineage: Eukaryota > Metazoa > Chordata > Amphibia > Anura > Ranidae > Aquarana > Aquarana catesbeiana. The sequence goes on from NC_133335.1 coordinate 169,926,221, forward strand.
GAGCTGGGCAGAGGACAATTTGGCCTCGCTGTCTGCATTTCATCTGAAAGGCATGAGAAAAAGTTGGGGCCTTCCTCAGGTGGACCTCGTTGCAAACCAAATAAATGCAAAAACACCGGCCTTCTTCTCTCTCCAGAGACAGGATCAAGAATTTGGAGTGGACGCATTAGCTCACAAATGGGGCTTCCCCCTGTCTTACGCCTTCCCCCGTTTCAGTTAATACCAAGAGTGTTGGCAAAGTTCAGAGCAGAGTCCACAGGCCTGATCCTAATTGCTCCCTATTGGCTAAAGAGACCCTGCTTCTCAACCCTATTGAATTTCTCAGCAAAACCTTGTGGGTCAGGGTCAGATTCTCCATCCAGATCCAGCATACTTCAATCTAACCACCTGGTTTCTGAGGAAGAGGGGACTATCAGAAAAACTTATCAACACCCTTCTAGCAAGTAGGAAGAAGGTCACCAGGGCTATTTACTGCAAAAGTCTGAAAGTGTTACAATTCCTGGTGTTCCAGCAAGAACTTTAATCTCGTTAGAACTATTTCAGTTTTAGGATTTCTCCAGAAAGGAATGGAGAAAGGTTTAGCAGCAAGTACTTTCAAGACGCAGGTAGCAAGGGAACCCTTGATAGTCAGTCAGATTTTTTAAGCTATGGCAAAAATTAGGCCTAGGCCTCTTATTAGTTTTCCCAAGTGGGATTTATCTTTGGTTCTTCAGGGACTCACTAAGTCACCTTTCGAACCGCTAGAAGAGACATCTTTAAGATCCTGACGCTTAACAATTCTCCTGGTTGCAATGACGTCTGCATGTAGAATCAGCGAAATACAGGCATTATCAATCAAGGAGCCCTTTATGAGATGTCTGCCGAACAGGATAGTGGTGATCTTCCTACCTAAGGCGTCTTCGGTTTTTCAACACACACACAGATCATGGCCCTATGGTCCAGGAGAAGAAGCCTTCCATACTCTGGATGTCAGAAGGTGCCTCCTAAAGTATTTGGAAGTAACAAAGAATCTCAGAAAGTCATCTTCTCTTTTTGTACTAATGGAAGGAAGTCACAAGGGGGATAAAGCTTCCAAAAGTACTCTAGGAAGGTGGTTAAAACAGGCTATTAAAGAAGCGTACCTGTCTTTAGGGTTAGAACCTCCGCAGGGAATATTGCCTCACTCTACATGGGCCGTGGCAGCTTTGTGGGCAGAGGGGGTATGCAAGGCTGCCACGTGGTCCAGTTTTTCAGCCTTCATAAGGCACTACAGGTTGGATCTATTGTCAGCCTCAGACCAGTCCTTCGGCAGGATGGTTTTACAAGCAGTGGTCCCACCCTGAAGTAAGTTCTCGGTTATCATCTCCAAGGTGCTGTCCTGAAAGGAGAAGGGAGAAAACATTAGATTTACCAGTGACGGTATTTCTACGAGCCTTTCAGGACAGCAGCCTACTTCCCTCCCTTTGTTATTATGTATGGTTTATAATCGTTGGGCTTGGTAATTGTCTGTTTATATCTTCCAGCATGTTGGAGGAATTCTCCGTAACAACTGATGGCATGGTGGAAGCAGGTGATTTTAACCACTTGACAACTGGGCACTTAAACCCCCTTCCTAACCAGACCAATTTTCAGCTTTTGGTGCTCTCACATTTTGAATGACAATTACTCAGTCATGCAACACTGTATCTTTATGAAATTTTTGTCCTTTTTTTCACACAAATAGAGCTTTCTTTTGGTGGTATTTAATCACTGCTGGTTTCTTTATTTTCTGCGCCGTAAAAGAAAAAAGACCGAAAAATCTGTAAAAAAATACATTTTTCTTCATTTCTGTTATAATATTTTGCAAATTAGTAATTTTTCTTCATATATTTTGGCCAAAATTTATACCGCTACATATCTTTGGTAAAAATAACCCAAATCGGTGGATATTATTTGGTCTTTTTGAAAGTTATAGAGTCCAAAAGCTATGGTGCGAATATCTGAAAATTGATCAGACCTGAATTACTGACGGCCTATCTAATTTCTTGAGACCCTAACATGCCAGAAAAGTACAAATACCCCCCAAATGACCCCTTTTTGGAAAGAAGACATTCCAAGGTATTTAGAAAGATGCATGGTGAGTTTTTTGAAGTTGTCATTTTTTCCCACAATTCTTTGCAAAATCAAGGTTTTTTTTTTACTTTTTTTTTTTTTCCACAAAATTGTCATATTAGCAGGGTATTTCTCACAGACCGCATATGCATACCACAAATTACACCCCAAAACACATTCTGCTATTACTCCCGAGTACGGTGATACCACATGTGTGAGACTTTTACACAGCGTGGCCACATACAGAGGCCCAACATGCAGGGGAGCACCTTCAGGCGTTCTGGAGCACCCAGGCCAATTCTGACATTTCTCTCCTACATGTAAAAATCATCATTTATTAGCTAGAAAATTACTTAGAACCCCAAAACATTATATATGTTTTTTTAGCAAAGACCCTAGAGAATACAATGGCGGTCGTTGCAACTTTTTATCTCGCACAGTATTTGCGCAGCAATTTTTTTAACGCATTTTTTTTGGAAAAAAAACTGTTTTGTGCTTTACAAAAACCAAAATAATAAAGTTAGCCCAATGTTTTTGCATAATGTGAAAGATGAAGTTACGCCGAGTAAATAGATACCCAACATGTCACCCTTCAAAATTGCACGTGCTTGTGGAATGGCGCCAAACTTTGCTACTCAAAAATCCCCATAGGCGACGCTTTAAAATTTTTTACTGGTTACATGTTTTGAGTTACAGAGGAGGTCTAGGGCCAAAATTATTGCTCTCGCTCTACCGATCGCAGCGATACCTCACATGTGTGGTTTGAACACCGTTTTCATATGTGGGCGGGACTTACGTATGCGTTCGCTTCTGCATGCGAGCACACAGGGACAGGGGCGCTTTAAAAATTTTTTTTTTTTTTTTATTGTTCATTTTACTTTATTTTAGTTTGATGCTTTTTTCCAAAAAAAAAAAATTTTTGACCACTTTTATTTCTATTACAAGGAATATAAACATCCTTGTAATAGGAATATGGCATGACAGGTCCTCTTTACAGTGATATATGGGGTCAATAAGACCCCACATCTCACCTCTAGGCTGGGAAGCCTGAAATTAAAAAAAAAAAAAAAAAAAAGATCCTGGCTTCGATCGTAGCGGTGAGTCGGTAGAAGCACCGCAAGGCGGCGGGAAGGGGGGACGTCCCCTCTCGCCTCCCGTAAGAAAGATCAAGCAGTGGAACAGCTGCTATGATTGTTCTTATGGTGTAGGGAATCACCGGCTGAAAAAGCTGATATCTGAATGATGCCTGTAGCTGCACCCATCATTCAGATATCCCCGCTCAAAGTCAAGGACGTTGTATGACGGCGGGCGGGCGGGAAGTGGTTAAAACGCTTTTTTTTTTTTTTTAACACAAAGTTGTCCATTTATACAATATTTCTACCACATAACATGTACATACCAAAAATGACACCCCAAAATAGATTCTCCTGCTCCTCCTGAGTACGGCGATACCCCATGTGTGAGACTTCCACAGCCTGGCCACATACAGAGGCCGAGTACAGCTGAGCATGGCTCAGCATGGCAGGGTATGGCGGGGTATTGCGGAGTATGGCGGGGTATTGCGGAGTATGGTGGGGTATGGCAGAGTATTGCGGAGTATGGTGGGGTATGGCAGAGTATTGCGGAGTATGGTGGAGTATGGCGGGGTATGGCGGAGTATGGCGGAGTATGGCGGGGTATGGCGGAGTATGGCGGGGGGCATGGCAGAGTATGGCGGGGGGCATGGCAGAGTATGGCGGGGGGCATGGCAGAGTATGGCGGGGGGCATTGCAGAGTATGGCGGGGGCATTGCAGAGTATTGCACAGCATTGCAGAGTATTGTGGGGGCATTGCAGAGTATTGTGGGGGCATTGCAGAGTATTGCACAGCATTGCAGAGTATTGCACAGCATTGCAGAGTATTGTGGGGGCATTGCAGAGTATTGCACAGCATTGCAGAGTATTGCACAGCATTGCAGAGTATTGTGGGGGCATTGCAGAGTATTGCACAGCATTGCAGAGTATTGTGAGGGTATTGCAGAGTATTGCACAGCATTGCAGAGTATTGTGGGGGTATTGCAGAGTATTGTGGGGGTATTGCAGAGTATTGCACAGCATTGCAGTAGTGAGGGATGGCTGAGCATGGATGGATGGATGGATGTCTCTGTGCAGCGCTGTGGGCACTACACATACAGCCCACAGCGCTGCAGACATCCATCCGTCCCCCTCCCCGCTCACAGTGTACCGATCGGTACACAGAGGGGAGGAGAGGAACCGGCGTCATCAGATGACGCCGGTCTGTTTACATGTGATCCCGCCATCATTTGACGGCTCGATCACATGGTAAACGGCCGCGATCAGCGGCCATTTACCGGGATCCGTGATGCGCCGGGTCCCCTGCGCGCCCCAGGGATGTGTTCGGGTGCGCGCCCCAGGGGGCGCGCAAGAGGGGAATTCTGGGAGGACGTCATAGTACGTCCACCCAGAGTTATCCAACCGCCCTGCAGCCGTCATTCGGCTATGGGCCGGTTGGTAAGTGGTTAAAGGGGCGTCACGCAGTATTTCCTGTTAAGAAAAGGTGCTATCCTGAAAGGCTCGTAAAAATACAGTTACTGGTAAATCTAAAGTTTTTTCCCACAAATAGAGCTTTCTTTTGGTGGCATTTGATCATCTCTGCATTTTTAATTTTTTTTGCGCTATAAACAAAAAGAGCGACAATTTTGAAAAAAAAAAAAAAAAAAACACAATATTTTGTACTTTTTGCTATAATAAATATTCTAATTTAAAAAAAACACATTTTTTTCCCTCAGTTTAGGCCAATATATATTCTTCTACATATTTTTGGTAATAAAAATCGCAATAAGCGTATATTGATTGGTTTGCGCAAAAGATATAGTGTTTACAAAATAGGGGAAAGATTTATGGCATTTTTATTATTATTATTTTTTTTACTAGTAATGGCGGTGATCAGCAATTTTTATCAGGACTGCGACATTATGGCGGACAGATCAGACACTTTTGACACATTTTTGGGACCATTGACAATTATACAGCGATCGGTGCTATAAAAATGCACTGATTACTGTGCAAATGTCACTGGCAGGGAAGGGGTTAACACTAGGGGGCGATCAAGGGGTTAACTGTGTTCCCTAGTGTGTGTTCTAACTGTAGGGGGATGAGAGTGACTGGAGGAAATGACAGATTGTTGTTCCTAGCTGCCTCCCCTCTCAGAACAGGGATATGTGTGCAATTGCACGTGGCCGACAGTCATCGCCGGCTATCCTGCTTACAGGGACTGACGTACAGCTACAACGGTTCGCAGGATCGTGCCGACCTGCCACAGTATAATGATGGCGGCTGGTCGGCAAGCGGTTAAAGCGGAATTAAACTTTCTCAATCAACATTAACTATTTTTAAATCCTTATACTGCTAGCATTAGAAAATAGATAAGGTATATTATTTTTTTCTTGTTTTACCTATTTATTTACATTTCCTTTTTTCTGCCCTGGGCCAAAATGATGTCATACATCCCAGAAGCCTTTATGGGCAATTTTTTTAGAGACGGGGAGGATCACCTAAGTACACCCTCCTGCCTACATGGCTGAAACAGGGGCAGATGGATTCCATTAAAGCAGAGTTCCACCCAAAAGTGGAACTCTTGCTTATACGCTTCCTCCCCCCACCTCCGGTGCCACATTTGGCATCTTTCAGGAGGGAATGGGGGACCTGTTTTTGACAGATGGGCCGCATTCCAATCTCCCCCCCTCCTTCCCCCGCCACTGGGTCAATTAGAGAGCACAGTGCGCTTTGCGCATGTGCAGTAGGGAACCCGCTGTGAAGTCGAAAGGCTTCACTACCGGGTTCCCTTACCAGGAATGGCGGTGGCAGCACCCAGGAGTTGATCGGGACAGGTAAGTGTCCTAATATTAAAAGTCAGCAGCTACAGTATTTGTAGCTGCTGACTTTAATTTTTTTTTTTTTTTATCCCGTCTTTACCTCCTCCTTAAAGTGGGGTTCCACCCAAAAAAACAAAAATACCTGAAAAATTCTAAAATCCCCAAAAAAACATTTGGATATATATATTTTTTTTTTACTTACCTGTAAATGCCTGTTGCTAGGTGGTCCCTCGTAGTCTGCCTCTTCCTTTGCCTGGGCTGGTGACATCACTTCCCCCTCGGCACAGGAAGGGCTCGGCTCTGCTCCCTCCCTCTTGTCAATCATCTGGGACCCATTACAGGTCTCAGGTGATTGAGCGGCCAATCACGGCGCGCGGCGCCGCTCGCGCATGCGCAGTGGGTGCCAGGCTGTGAAGCCACAGCCCAGCGCCCACAGTTGAAATGCCGCATCGCTGGACCCTGGGACAGGTAAGTGTCCAATTAAAAGTCAGCAGCTGCAGTATTTGTAGCTGCTGACTTTTAATTTTTTTTTTTTTTAATGGACCCCCTGGGTGGAACTCCTTTTTAAGTACTTGCTACATAATCATCTGTCCTTACTTAAGATGGCCGTCGCTAGAAATGCTAGAGGGGTGTCTTTCAAAGTGATTTCTCAATAAAATAGAGCATTGAGACATGGATGGATTGGTAAGTTTGTTTTGAATAGCAAAAAAAAATGAAAATAGTATTTTCAGTTTGTGATGCTCAGATACAGTTTAGTTCCATTTTAAAGTGGTATTAAACCCAAAAGCAAAAATATATGTAGCGCTGGTAGATTTTTAATCTACCACTTATAGGTAAATTTAGTGGGTTGTCTGTTCATACATAGTCAGATTTAGCCTCTGTTCCAGTTTGGCTGTGTTGCATGTAGTTTCACACTGTGCCTGTGGGTGTCGTTGTCGCCATGGGTCGGTGTTGGAAAGGCAACACGTTGAAGTGTATAAGTGCTCCTCTGTCCCGGAGATAACTCGGTGGAGGTGGTCCTCCGAGTTGCATTCTGGGAGAGGGTATTTATGGGACAGACGCCATGTTTTAGGGTCTTTCGTTCCACCTGCTGGCCCTCCTGGCTGACAGGTATGTGTTAAGAGTACTACCTCGTGGTCCGGGAGGACCACATTGCTGCAGCGTGTGGGTGGGCCCAGAAGCCTGTCTGGGGCCTACCACAGCAGCGAGGGAATGGTCCTGTGCTGTCTGTCCTACGGGAAGAAGCTGGACAACTGAGAAGATCCCAGGGGAGGACCCGTCATGGAAGGATCATGCAGAGTGCTGGTCTGGAGAGGGGCCTGGTGACTCAGTTGGAGGACGCATCCTAAAGTTAACCTACCGCATAGTACTGCTGGGTCGGCTTAAAGGTTCTGGTGCTGTGTTTGCTATTCATCGTAGACAGGGCTTTTTTTCTCAAACAATAGGTGCTGGAACTTAACCACGACCCCCCCAAACTCCTCCCCCCACACACACCCTCCCAATCACATCAAATAGTCTGTGTGGTCATATTTCACAAACAGTAGACGGGTCTTAAAGGGGCATTACATATCAGGATTGCATTACATACAGAGTGCAGAGTTCATGGGGGTTACACACAGAGTGCAGAACTTTCACTTGTAAACACAGAAACCAGACTTCTGTGTTTACAAGTGATTGTGGTGAGCAGGCACCAAGGGGTCTGAGCCAGAGGTGGTGGAACTGAGTTCCACCAAGTTCCCCCTGAAAAAAAGCCTTGATCGTAAACCATTACATCCTGTGGCAGAGGATCGTGCGTGTTTCTATTACATTCAGGTCTGTGGCGGAGACTTTTGTTCGTGCTGCGTGTCGGCAGCTGGGTTAATGAGAGACACCTATCCGGGCGGGCAAAGATTCAACTCTAAAAAGAGAGTACATTTATCTACAAGATTCCAATTCCTAATACTACACAAAGAAAAGGTATTTGAACTTCCCTGCAACTCTTCTTCTACCGCTTTCCTGCTACTTGCTTCAGTTACTATTTATTAAAACCTTGGAAAAGATACTCAAGTGTCCAGTGCCTACATTGTCTGGTATTAAGCTCAACTGGACCCTAGACCCGATTCTGATGAAATTGAGGTAACAAAGGTGAAGGTAACAGCCCGCTTTAAACCAGCAGCTCCACCGTGAGTTATTGCTACATATATTATATTGCAGCTTACCAATTCTTAGATGTGGTGTCTGCGTTAGTTTTTTTTTTTCCTCACCTGGTGATCAGGCCAGGCCCTGTCTCAACCCTCTGACACTTTTGCAGGACAGCTTGGTCTGTTACAGGAAGTTGAAAAATAACAGACAAACTGTCCGGATAACCAGGTGAAAATGAAGGAAAACAATTTTAAACAAAAGAAAACAAATGTGGTCACCACATCCAGGAAGTTGCAACTTAATACATTTTTGTTTTGGGGTTAAGAGGGGTTTGGAGGTGGGGATTAGGCTGCCCACGTGTCAATACAGTGCCCCGGAATGAAATTGATAGAGTGAGCAAACCCCGCCATAGCGCTGGCGCTCGCTCTGCCTCCAGCTCCACCTGAGACTCTGGCCACTGGTTGCCTAGTAACCAGTGGCCTCACAGCCACGACTCAGTATGCAAAGTGGAGGAGAAGTTAACTTTCTCCTCCTCCGCGCCTAACACTCTCCAGTCTCCACCATGCCGGACAGAACACCTGCACTGATCTCCGTGGCTCTGCCCCTGGCTGTATACCTGCCTCATACCACAGAGCGGGCCGAAGCCACCTCCCCTCCTCGGCTGTTTACATGTACACAGGAGCCGGAGGAGGGACGCTGATCTGAGGTCTGTTGTTAAGCTTATATTATTATACAGTCAGGTCCATAAATATTGGGACATCGACACAATTCTAATCTTTTTGGCTCTATACACCACCACAATGGATTTGAAATGAAACAAGATGTGCTTTAACTGCAGACTTTCAGCTTTAATTTGAGGGTATTTACATCCAAATCAGGTGAACGGTGTAGTTTGTATATGTGCCTCCCACTTTTTAAGGGACCAAAAGTAATGGGACAGATTAACAATCATCCATCAAACTTTCACTTTTTTAATACTTGGTTGCAAATCCTTTGCAGTCAATTACAGCCTGAAGTCTGGATCGCATAGACATCACCAGACGTTGGGTTTCATCCCTGGTGATGCTCTGCCAGGCCTCTACTGCAACTGTCTTCAGTTCCTGCTTGTTCTTGGGGCATTTTCCCTTCAGTTTTGTCTTCAGCAAGTGAAATACATGCTCAATTGGATTCAGGTCAGGTGATTGACTTGGCCATTGCATAACATTCCACTTCTTTCCCTTAAAAAACTCTTTGGTTGCTTTCGCAGTATGCTTCGGGTCATTGTCCATCTGCACTGTGAAGCGCCGTCCAATGAGTTCTGAAGCATTTTGCTGAATATGAGCAGATAATATTGCCCTAAACACTTCAGAATTTATTCTGCTGCTTTTGTCAGCAGTCATATTATCAATAAATACAAGAGAACCAGTTCCATTGGCAGCCATACATGCCCACGCCATGACACTACCACCACCATGCTTCACTGATGAGGTGGTATGCTTTGGATCATGAGCAGTTCTTTCCTTCTCCATACTCTTCTCTTTCCATCACTCTGGTACAAGTTGATCTTGGTCTCATCTGTCCATAGGATGTTGTTCCAGAACTGTGAAGGCTTTTTTAGATGTTTGGCAAACTCTAATCTGGCCTTCCTGTTTTTGAGGCTCACCAATGGTTTACATCTTGTGGTGAACCCTCTGTATTCACTCTGGTGAAGTCTTCTCTTGATTGTTGACTTCGGCACACATACACCTACTGTCAGGAAAAGCCTTCCAGCAAACGTCCTAGCAATATGAGAACTAGAAGAACACCTGTGCACAAAAGAGCCGTCCGGCGCATGCGCATGCACAATAGCACGAATAGCGGCGCACGGGTGCACGCAGGTGCGCACGCGCGCGCCTTGTCACAGCACTTGGCGCCAAGACATGCTATTTAAAGGGGACTGATGCCTTGCTGCCTTGCTGTCCGGTCTACAGCATTTCCTGAAGACCCATGCTACCCTGTTACCTTGTTACCTGAATCTATTATCTAACTTGGCCTGTTCCTGACTTCCCTGTTTGCTGCCTGCCCCGATTCCGGCTTGGACTTTGACTACTTTTTTGGATTGCCCTTCTGTACCTGATCTGCCCGCTTGTGTTTTGACTCGGCTTGTCTGCACCTCCCTGCTGTCTGCATCCTGCTGCTGGACTACATTGCACCTCCCTGCTGTCTGCATCCTGCTGTTGGACTACAGTGCACTTCCCAGCTGTCTGCATCCTGCTGCTGGAATACAGTGCACCTCCCTGCTGTCTGCATCCTGCTGCTGGACTACAGTCGGCCTCCCTGCTGATTACAGGATCCAGCCCTCTACTCCAGCCTTCCAGTCAGGCACTTGTGCCCCTTTGTACTCTCGAGCCCCTGTCAACACTAACAGGGGTTCCCGAGTCAGAGGTATACGAGAGGCCGTTCCCTGCATTCTGGGCTCTACCTACCAGGTACGTGACACCTACCTCCTGGAGAGTGTTCTTGATCTGGCCAACTGTTGTGAAGGGTGTTTTCTTCACCAGTGAAAGAATTCTTCGGTCATCCACCACAGTTGTTTTCTGTGGTCTTCCAGGTCTTTTGGTGTTGCTGAGCTCACCGGTGCACTCTTTCTTTTTAAGGATGTTCCAAACAGTTGATTTGGACACACCTAATTTTTTTGCTATCTCTCTGATGGGTTTGTTTTGTTTTTTCAGCCTAATGATGGCTTGCTTCACTGATAGTGACAGCTCTTTGGATCTCATATTGAGAGTTGACAGCAACAGATTCCAAATGCAAATAGCACACTTGAAATTAACTCTGGACCTTTTATCTGCTCCTTGTAAATGGGATAATGAGGGAATAACACACATCTGGCCAAGGAACAGCTGAGCAGCCAATTGTCCCATTACTTTTGGTCCCTTAAAAAGTGGGAGGCACATATACAAACTGTTGTAATTCCTACACCGTTTACCTGATTTGGATGTAAATACCCTCAAATTAAAGTTGAAAGTCTGCAGTTAAAGCACATCTTGTTCATTTTATTTCAAATCCAATGTGGTGGTGTATAGAGCTAAAAAGATTAAAATTGTGTCGATGTCCCAATATTTATGGACCTGACTGTATGTATATAGATGGACTGAGGAGGGGGACAGGGACAGTGATCAGGAAAAAGGTAAAAAGCGCCCCCCCAGCACATTTCTGACCTCCACCTCTCTACTAGCACAAGTGGAAGGGGAGGGGGTCAGTACTCTGGGGGGGGGGGGGTCTGTAAATAGTGGGGAGTCTGTACTGAGGGAGGGGGGTCTGTACTGTGGGGGGTCTATACTGAGGGGGGTCCATACTGAGGGAGGGGGTCTATACTTAGTGGAGAGGGGGGTCCGTATTGAGGGAGGGGGTGTGTACTTAGTGGAGAGGGGGTGCGTACTGAGGGAGGGGGTCTATACTTAGTGGAGAGGGGGGTCTGTACTTGAGGGAGGGGGTCTATACTTAGTGGAGAGGGGGTCTCTACTGAGGGAGGGTGTCTATACTTAGTGGAGAGGGGGGTTCCCCCAAGCAGAGAGGCGGTGACTGTCAGTCACTGCCTCTCTGCTCTGCCCCCTCCTCGCTCACTGGAAGTGTCCCCGGGTAAGCTTACTTAAATCACCTTTGCCAACCACACCACAATGATCAGTGCTCCTGTGCTCAGTGAGCCATACCGAGGCTTGATTCAGAGCACTCACACTATGCAAATTAACCAAACAAAGGGGGTGAACCATGCTCGGGTAAGGTTAAAGTGGATGTAAACCCTCACATATACCCAGTGAAGTGAACAACCCCAGATGAAACGCGGAGATGAAACAAATCCTCCTACATAGGTTGTACTTGTTTATCTGCAGTCTTCTCTTTCCCTTCAAAAGGGCAGAAAAGTGTTAAAATATTTCTTCATCTGTCAGGAGCACAGAGGAGGGGGCAGAGAGGCTGCAGTAACAGTGTGTAAGAGCTGATTGGAGGAAAGGCACACACCCGCCTCCACACAGCAGAAAAACTGTGTTCTGAAAAGACAAGCTGTCTGTTGAGCTCTCCACCCCTCCCACACAAATGTATCTCATGTGTTGGAAAAACTTCTCAGAAGTGACTCATGCTCAGAGGAATGAAGCACCAGAGAGAAACAATATTTAGAGCTTTGGAGAGAGATAAGTACATTACACTATATAATACAGATATACACTATATTACCAAAAGTATTGGAATGCCTGCCTTTACACGCACATGACCTTTAATGGCATCTCAGTATTGGTCTGTGGGGTTCAATATTGAGTTGGCCCACCCTTTGCAGCTATAATAGTTTCCACTCTTCTGGGAAGGCTGTGCACAAGGTTTATGAGTGTGTCTATGGGAATGTTTGTCAGGCACTGATGTGGACGAGAAGGCCTGGCTTGCAGTCTCTGTTCTTATTCATCCCAAAGGTGTTCTATTAGGTTGAGGTCAGGACTCTGTGCAGTCCAGTCAAGTTCCTGCACCCCTAATTCGCTCATCCATGTCTTTATGGACCTTGCTTTGTGCACTGGTCCAAATCATTTGGTGGAAGGGGGATCATGGTGTGGGGTTGTTTTTCAGGGGTTGGGCTAGACCCCTTAGTTCCAGTGAAGGGAGCTCTTAAGGTGTCAGCATACCAAGACATTTTGGACAATTTCATGCTCCCAACTTTGTGGGAACAGTTTGGGGATGGCTCCTTCCTGTTCCAACATGACTGCGCACCAGTGCACAAAGCAAGGTACATAAAGACATGGATGAGCGAGTTTGGGGTGGAGGAACTTGACTGGCCTGCACAGAGTCCTAACCTCAACCCGATAGAACATCTTTGGGATGAATCTGAGTAGAGACTGTGAGCCAGGCCTTCTCTCCATCATCAGTACCTGACAAACATTCCCAAAGACACACTCCTAAACCTTGTGGACAGCCTTCCCAAAAGAGTTGAAGCTGTTATAGCTTCAACGGGTGGGCTAACTCAATATTGAACCCTACAGACTAATGCCCCGTACACACGGTCGGACTTTGTTCGGACATTCCGACAACAAAATCCTAGGATTTTTTCCGACGGATGTTGGCTCAAACTTGTCTTGCATACACACGGTCACACAAAGTTGTCGGAAAATCCGATCGTTCTAAACACGGTGACGTAAAACACGTACGTCGGGACTATAAACGGGGCAGTGGCCAATAGCTTTCATCTCTTTATTTATTCTGAGCATGCGTGGCACTTTGTCCGTCGGATTTGTGTACACACGATCGGAATTTCCGACAACGGATTTTGTTGTCGGAAAATTTTATCTCCTGCTCTCCAACTTTGTGTGTCGGAAAATCCGATGGAAAATGTCCGATGGAGCCCACACACAGTCGGAATTTCCGACAACACGCTCCGATCGGACATTTTCCATCGGAAAATCCGACCGTGTGTACGGGGCATAAGACTGGGATGCCATTAACCACTTGACCACTGGGCACTTAAACCCCCTTAATAACCAGACCAATTTTCAGCTTTTGGTGCTCTCACATTTTGAATGACAATTACTCAGTCATGCAACACTGTATCTATATGAATTTTTTGTCCTTTTTTTCACACAAATAGAGCTTTCTTTTGGTGGTATTTAATCACCGCTGGGTTCTTTATTTTTTGCGCTATAAAAGAAAAAAGACCGAAAAATCTGTAAAAAAATAAATTTTTCTTCGTTTCTGTTATAAAATTTTGAAAATTAGTAATTTTTCTTCATATATTTTAGCCAAAATTTATACCGCTACATATCTTTGGTAAAAATAACCCAAATTAGTGTATATTATTTGGTCTTTGTGAAAGTTATAGCGTCCACAAGCTATGGTACCAATATCTGAAAATTGATCACACCTGAAGTACTGACGGCCTATCTCATTTCTTGAGACCCTAACATGGCAGAAAAGTACAAATACCCCCCAAATGACCCCTTTTTGGAAAGAAGACATTTCAAGGTATTTAGAAAGATGCATGGTGAGTTTTTTGAAGTTGTCATTTTTTCCCACAATTCTTTGCAAAATCAAGTTTTTTTTTTTTTTTTTCTTTTTTTTTTTTTTTCACAAAATTGTCATATTAGCAGGTTATTTCTCACACACAGCATATGCATACCACAAATTACACCCCAAAACACATTCTGCTATTACTCCCGAGTATGGCGATACCACATGTGTGAGACTTTTACACAGCGTGGCCACATACAGAGGCCCAACATGCAGGGGAGCACCTTCAGGCGTTCTGGAGCACCCAGGCCAATTCTGACATTTCTCTCCTACATGTAAAAATCATCATTTATTTGCTAGAAAATTACATAGAACCCCAAAACATTATATATGTTTTTTTAGCAAAGACCCTAGAGAATACAATAGCGGTCATTACAACTTTTTATCTCGCACGATATTTGCGCAGCAATTTTTGGAACGCGTTTTTTTTGGAAAAAAAACTGTTTTTTGCTTTAAAAAAAAACAAAACAGTAAGGTTAGCCCAATGTTTTTGCATAATATGAAAGATGAAGTTATGCCGAGTTAATAGATACCTAACATGTCACCTTTCAAAATTGCACACGCTTGTGGAATGGCGCCAAACTTCACCACTTAAAAATCCCCATAGGCGACGCTTTAAAATTTTTTACTGGTTACAAATTTTGAGTTACAGAGGAGGTCTAGGGCCAAAATTATTGCTCTCGCTCTACCGATCGCAGCGATACCTCACATGTGTGGTTTGAACACCGTTTTCATATGTGGGCGGGACTTACGTATGCGTTCGCTTCTGCATGCGAGCACACGGACAGGGGCGCTTTAAAAAATTTTTATTTTTTTTTATTGTTCATTTTACTTTATTTATTTTAGTTTGACACTTTTTTCCAAAAAAAAATTTTTTTTGATCACTTTTATTCCTATTACAAGGAATGTAAACATCCCTTGTAATAGGAATATGGCATGACAGGTCCTCTTTACAGTGAGATATGGGGTCAATAAGACCCCACATCTCACCTCTAGGCTGTTCCTGAAATAAAAAAAAAAAAAAAAAAAAAAAAAAAAAGATCCTGGCTTCGATCATAGCGGTGAGTCGGTAGAAGCACCGGAGGGCGGCGGGAGGGGGGGGCGTACCCTCTTGCCTCCCGTAAGAACGATCAAGCAGTGTAACAGCCGCTACGATCATTCTTATGGTGTAGGGAATCGCCGGCTAAAAAAGATGATATCTGAATGATGCCTGTAGCTGCACCCATCATTCAGATATCCCCGCACAAAGTCAAGGACGTCGTATGACGGAAGGCGGGAAGTGGTTAAAACGCTTTTTTTTTTTTTAACACAAAGTTGTCCATTTATACAATATTTCTAACACATAACATGTATATACCAAAAATGACACCCCAAAATAGATTCTCCTACTATTCCTGAGTACGGCGATACCACATGTGTGAGACTTCCACAGCCTGGCCACATACAGAGGCTGGGTACGGCTGAGCATGGCTGGGTATTGCAGAGTATCGCCGAGTATGACTGGGTATGGCAGAGTATGGCTGGGTATCACCGAGTATTGCAGAGTATGGCTGGGTATTGCAGAGTATGGCTGGGTATCACCGAGTATTGCAGAGTATGGCTGGGTATGGCAGAGTATGGCTGGGTATGGCAGAGTATTGCAGATTTTTGTGGGGTATTGCAGAGCATGGCTGGGTATGGCTGGGTATCACTGAGTATTGCAGAGTATGGCTGGGTATTGCGGGATATTTCAGGGTATTTCAGGGTATTTCAGGGTATTGCAGGGTATGGCAGAGTATTGCGGGGTATTGCAGGGTATGGCAGAGTATTGCGGGGTATTGCAGGGTATGGCAGAGTATTGCGGGGTATTGCAGGGTATGGCAGAGTATTGCGGGGTATTCCAGGGTATGGCAGAGTATTGCGGGGTATTGCAGGGTATGGCAGAGTATTGCGGGGTATGGCAGAGTATCGCAGGGTATGGCAAAGTATTGCGGGGTATGGCAGAGTATTGCGGGGTATGGCAGAGTATTGCGGGGTATTGCAGGGTATGGCAGAGTATTGCGGGGTATGGCAGAGTATTGCGGGGTATGGCAGAGTATTGCGGGGTATGGCAGAGTATTGCGGGGTATGGCAGAGTATTGCGGGGTATGGCAGAGTATTGCGGGGTATGGCAGAGTATTGCGGGGTATGGCAGAGTATTGCGGGGTATTGCAGGGTATGGCAGAGTATTGCGGGGTATGGCAGAGTATTGCGGGGTATGGCAGGGTATTGCGGGGTATTGCGGGGTATGGCAGAGTATTGCGGGGTATGGCAGAGTATTGCGGGGTATGGCAGAGTATTGCGGGGTATGGCAGAGTATTGCGGGGTATGGCAGAGTATTGCGGGGTATTGCGGGGTATGGCAGAGTATTGCGGGGTATGGCAGAGTATTGCGGGGTATGGCAGAGTATTGCGGGGTATGGCAGAGTATTGCGGGGTATGGCAGGGTATTGCGGGGTATGGCAGGGTATGGCAGAGTATTGCAGGGTATGGCAGAGTATTGCGGGGTACTGCAGGGTATGGCAGAGTATTGCTGGGTATTGCAGGGTATGGCAGAGTATTGCGGGGTATTGCAGGGTATGGCAGAGTATTTTGGGGTATTGCAGGGTATGGCAGAGTATTGCAGAGGGAATTGCAGAGTATTGCACAGCATTGCAGGGCATGCAGAGTAGTAGGGATGGCTGAGCATGGATGGATGGATGGCTGGATGTCTCTGTGCAGCGCTGTGGGCACTACAGATGCAGCCCACAACGCTGCAGCCATCCATCCATCCGCCTCTTCGGTCACTGTGTACCGATCGGTACACAGGAAGGGAGGAGAGGGGGAGGAGAGGAACCGGCGTCATCAGATGACGCCGGTTTGTTTACTTGTGATCGCTCCGTCATTTGACGGAGCGATCACATGGTAAACGGCCGCGATCAGCGGCCATTTACCGGGATCTGTGATGCGCCGGATCCTGCGGACCCGGCGATCACGGATGCTCTCGAGTGCGCGCCCTAGGGGGCGCGCGAGAGCAGAATTCTGGGAGGACGTCCCTGGACGTCCTCCCAGAGTTAAACAACCGCCCTGTAGCCGTCATTTGGCTATGGGCCGGTTGTTAAGTGGTTAAGGTTCATGTGCATGTAAAGGCAGGCACCACAATACTTTTGACAATATAGTGTAAATCAAAACACTTTCAATGGTACATTTACCAGTCCAAAAGGGAGTGAATAAGACAAGTTTATTGTTAGGGATTACCTACACTTTAAGCATCTATATTGTTTTGGAAAAAAATGTTGAAGGAAGAGCTTGCGATGGCCATGCTTGTGTGCATACCAATGTTCACATGAAGGTGTTTACTTAAGTTCAGAATACTGATACACAATCACGATGACAGGTAGAGAAGGTCATTTATCACCTCAGAGTATTCAACTATTGTACGTGCTAATCCTTGCTTTAACATATGCATGAATCAGTGTTTACTTAAAGCTGATGTACCAAGTAAATTTAGTACGCTCAGCAAAATGAAATATCTAGACCAGCCTTTCTCAACCAGGGTTCCAAGGAACTCTAGGGTTCCTCCAGAGGTTGCTAGGGGTTCCATGAGCAATGAGCAATTTCTGCCTCTCAGGTATGTTCTCACTGACATCATTGATCTTTTTCACTATCTGTAAAGGGGTAATTCTTCCCAATGACCACAAGTGTAAGGGACATTCTTCCTATTGACCATCACACTAACATATCATGAGTTGTAGATATAGTAATTTTCAGCAGGCGTTCCCTAAGACCAGAAAGTTATTTCAAGGGTTCCTCTGTATTGAAAGGTTGGAAAAGGCTGATCTAGGCTTTATAGTGTAACATATTTACAGGCAATCCCCTAGTTACAAACATCCGACTTACAAACGACTCCTACTTAGAAACGGAGGGAGACAACAGGAAGTGAGATGAAATCTACCCCTAGGAAGGGAAATTCACTCCTGTAAGAGTTATTATGGGCAAAAATTACCTCCACTGATGCTTTATCATCAAGGCTTGTTTCCACAACAACCCAAAATTTTCAAAATCCAATTGTCATTGGGACAGAAAGTGAGGTGAAATCTTCTGAACAGGGGCACAGACAGCAAAACAAATGTTACAGGGGTGATAACCCTTCCCTATGCAATCCAAAAAGCTTAAAAATAGTTTTTTTTAGCTGGAGCTAAACTTAAAAAATTTACCTGTTCCGACTTACAAACAGATTCAACTTAAGAACAAACCTACAGACCCGAGCTTGTTTGTAACCCGGAGACCGCCTGTACACTGATGTGGGTTCTTGACTGCTATTGGTTTTTCTTTGTTTATATACCAGTGTTGTAGCAAAAAGTTTAATAGTTTTGTTTTGAGCAAAATGGCCCAAGATTCCTTCAAATATCATTGAAATAGAAGTTCAGGTTTATTTAGACTGAGAAGACACCAGTAAAAAAATGTTCTTGGTGTTATTGTTAGACCTCATTCATATGTGCGCTGAGGCCTCTACACCATGAATTGGTTGTTTGACAGCTAAAGCCGCCAGGTGCCGAAGGCAGGCAGCCCATGTAAGTCTATGGTGATGCAGTGGCTGTAGGGACACAGTCACCCGTCTTAGTTTGGCAGGTGAGCGGCCAGAATGCACACAGTCTACATTTGGGACCAATCACTGGCACCCACATGCCTGTCAAATAAGGACAAGCGGCTGTGACCATATAGCCGCTACACCTCCGTAGACACGTAGTACACAGTGTAAAGCCCTCAGCGCCCGTGATTGAGGCCATGAAGTAGATATCTGTGACAGAAGGTTTGGAAATACATTGAATTCTTGTATCGTATGCCTGAGCCCTCACAGTGGACTTGAACTCATAAAGTGATTTTCTATCTGATAGGGGACATCAAGAGATATTATTTGTGCCTAAGCAATATCCTGAAAATTTTACATTTTGTTCTGAATATGGTATATTTTATCCAGGTATGGTATATGCATAGTTACATAAGTTGGACCAGTTTAATTATGTAAAATTATCCATACCTGGAATTCCTTTTTAACCACTTAAGGACCAGCCTCGTTTTGGATTTTAGGTGTTTACATGTTTAAAACAGGTTTTTTTGCTAGAAAATTACTTAGAACCCCCAAACATATATGTTTTTTTTTCTAACACCCTAGAGAATAAAATGGCGGTTGTTGCAATACTTTTTTTTGCACGTATTTGCGCAGCAGTCTTATAGGCGCACTTTTTTGGAATAAATTCACTTTTTTTAATAAAAAAATAAGACAACAGTAAAGTTAGCCCAATTTTTTTTATATTGTGAAATATAATGTTACGCCAAGTAAATTGATACCCAACATGTCACGCTTCAAAATTGCGCCCGCTCGTGGAATGGCGTCAAACTTTTACTCTCAAAAATCTCCATAGGCGACGTTTAAAAAATTCTACAGGTTGCATGTTTTGCGTTACAGAGGAGGTCTAGGGCTAGAATTATTGCTCTCGCTCTACCGGTCGCGGCGATATCTTACATGTTTGGTTTGACCACTGTTTTCATATGCGGGCGCTACTCGTGTACGTGTGTCGTCTACTTCTGCGCGCAAGCTCGTCGGGACGGGGGGTTTTTAAAAAAAAAAAAATAAATTATTTTTATTATTTATTTTACATTATTTTATTTTTTTTTTACACTGTTTTAAAAAAAAAAAATTGTGTCACTTTTATTCCTATTACAAGGAATGTAAACATCCCTTGTAATAGAAAAAAGCATGACAGGACCTCTTAAATATGAGATCTGGGGTCAAAAAGACCTCAGATCTCATATTTACACTAAAATGCAATAATAAAAAAAAAAAAGTAATTTAAAAAAATGACATTGAAAAAAATATGCCTTTAAGAGGCGTGGGCGACATTTTGACGTCGCTTCCGCCCAGCAGTGTCATGGAGATGAGTGGGCGCCATCTTAGCCTCACTTGTCCCCAGGCACAGGATGGAGACGGACGCGATCACCTCCGCCGCTACCGACGGCTCCGGTAAGCGGCGGAGGGGGGCACCCGATCATGGCGGGAGGGGGGCCCTCTCCCACCACCGATAAAAGTGATCTTGCGGCGAATCCGCCGCAGGGACCACTTTTATCAGAAAGCCGACTGCCACACGATAACGGGGATACCGGGGTTATGGCAGCTAGCTGCTGCCATAACCCCGGTATCCCCCTTCAAAGTTTGGACGTACATCATCGTGCGGCGGTCCGGAATGGTTAAAGACCGCCTACCGTAGATATACTGTGGCAGGGTGGCTCTATTGCGCCTATTCACCTGTACTTCATTTCGTGCAATAGACAGCAGGGGCGCATGCTGATTGGCCAGAGGGGGAGCCAGTCAGCGGGTCCGACAGATGCAATGTCCTCTGGGACCCGCCGATCGTTCCCTAGAGAGGCAGAAGGGCGATCTGCCTATGTAAACAAGGCAGATTGCTATTCTGACAAGGACAAACAGTGATTTTGTGTTCTTGCTAAGCAGGAACACGGATCTCTGTGTTCACCCAGTCAGTCCACCCCCTCACACAGTTAGCAAGCATCTCCTAGGGACACACTTAACCCTTTGATCGCCCCTGGTGTTAACCAGTTCCCTGACAGTGTCATTAGTACAGTGACAGTGCATACTTTTAGCACTGATCACTGTAATAATGTCACTGGTTCCCAAAAAAAGCCAAACGTGTCAGGTGTCCGATTTGTCTGCCACAATGTTGCAGTCCCGCTAAAAATCGCTGATCGACGCCATTACTAGTAAAAAAATAAATAAATAAATGCCATAAAAATATCCCATAGTTTTGTAGACGCTATAACTTTTGCGCACACCAATCAATATACGCTTATTGGGATCTTATTTACCAAAAATATGTATCAGCATACATATTGGGCTTAATTGATGAAGAAATTTGATTTTTTACATTTTTTTAATTGGATATGTTTTATAGCAGAAAGTAAAAAATATAAATTTTTAATTTTCAAAATTATCACGCTATTTTTGTTTCTAGCACAGTCGCAGAGGTGATCAAATACCACCAAAAGAAATCTCTATTTGTTGGGAAAAAAAGGACATCAATTTTATTTGGGTACAGCATTGCATGACCGCGCAATTGTGAGTTAAACTAGCGCAGTGCCGTATCACCAAACACCCACACATAAAATATATCAGTTTGTGCCCACAGCACTCCTGAATTCGGGGGTCTCAGTCCCGGTGTCGCTGGACAAAATATGGGTCCCAAAATCAACAAAACCAGCACAGCCAAAACAGCGCTGCAGCAGTCTGCCTCAGGTACCTACAGCGGTGATGATATCAACGTAAAGGCATATAATGTCACACAGAATGCACCATATGATTCTGAAGTATACTATGAGTATTTAGAAGATTCACCTCAGAACAAAATTACCTCACCAGTTACACTGAAATAAATAGAAAAGATGCTTTAAAAAGCATTGAAAAGCACCTTTGACCATATTACTACTAGCCTTACCAAGGAAATAAGAGAGCTGGGTCAGCGCTTATCCACACTTGAAACCAAAGTAGATTACTTAGAAATTAACAATGTAGAAGGCTAAAATGAAATTGACAACCTTAAAGAGGAAAATGCAACATTACAGACAAGATTGGAAGACTACGAAAATCGTGATAGATGCTCTATTTTGCATATTAGAGGTATTCCTGAAACTGTAATTGACTTACAAGCTACAACGACAGCACTTTTTTCAGGAACTACATCCAGCCATCCCGATAGACCATCTGGAAATGGACAGGCAGGGCCGGATTTCCCACAAGGCCACCGAGGCCAGGCCTCGGGGCGGCAGTGGTGCAGGGGCGGTGCCGCTCCTGCGGCGACTTCCCGGATTGTCCCTTAATTATGATCTTTGTCCCGTGTCCCGGGCACCTTCATTCCGGGAAAATACAGTATCCCGAAATGAAAAGAAAAATAAAACGGTCCGCCTCCGCCACTCTGATATAGTTACGCTCATCTGCAGCAGAACTGGTTGCTAGGCTAGGGCTGCCCCGCGTCTAGCAACCAGTGACGTCGGCTGACACGTGGGCAGTGCACCCTATGGCTGAGCAGAGCACCTCCGACTCTGAGACGACTCCACCCACCTCCTCTCTCTCCATCTCCGCCATTGGCCAGCAGCAGAGAGGGAGAGAGACCAGCCAGGCACACCAGAGCGACGAGTCACCAGGATCCAGCCTGTGCCCACTGCCCAGTCAGTGCCAGTGAGTCCCGCAGCCGCTACAGGGGAGCACACTGCCAGCAGCCCGACTTCTCCAGTCCAGTTCTCCTCCTGAGCCTCCCCCTGCCCATGAGGGCTGCGAGTTTTGAGCCGCCACTGCGCCAGACAAACTTCCAGGACCAGGTTAGTGTTTGTTCATATGGCAGCAAATATCATTCATGACAGTGATACAGCAACTTGCTGGCAAATTCTTTTTTAGTCACTATTCAATTATCAACCACTTAAGCCCCCGACCATTTTTCTGGCCAAAGATCAGAGCACATTTTTCGATTTGGCACTGCGTCGCTTTAACTGACAATTGCGGTCGTGCAACGTGGCTCCCAGACAAAATTGACGTCCTTTTTTTCCCACAAATAGAGCTTTCTTTTGGTGGTATTTCTCGTGTGTGGAGATATGTTTTTATGTGATCTATTGTAGCAGTCATTGATAAAAGACGAGAATGGTGGTATGTGTGGGGGAGGGAGGGGCGGCATTGAAGGACCCGGCCTTGGGGTGGCAAAGGGAGTAAATCCGGACCTGTGGACAGGGTTCATAGAGCCGTAACACCTAAAAAAATCTGATGGTCCACCCCACGATATCATTGCAAAGTTTCATTTCTACAGAAACTACTATCTGCAGCAAGGAATAAAGAAACTCAACTTCCAAGGACATAACTACCAGCTTTTTGCAGACTTGTCCCAACTTACAATAAACTAGAAAAGCTACAATTTCTGTGAAAAGTGTTCTTGTCTCTACAACTGGAGTGGGCGGAATAACTGGGTGGAGTGGCATGAGTAACTGTTGTGTGGTTGGAGTGGCTTGAGTAACTGAAAAGTGTTAAAAAGCTTAATATTTTAAAAAGTATAAAAAGTAGTAAAAAAGTTGAAGTCCCATCATTAGCTGAAAGAGCTGAACATTTTTTTCAAAAATGATTATTTTTTTCAAAAATGATTATTTTTTTCAAAAATGATTTTTTTTTTCAAAAATGATTTTTTTTTCAAAAATTATTTTTTTTTCAAAAAATATTTTTTTTTCATGGGGTGGTCATAATGTTTTGGCTGATCATGGGGTGGTCATAATATTTTGGCTGATCGTGTTGTAGTCATAATGTTTTGGCTGATCATGGGGTGGGTCATAAATTATTTGGCTGATCATGGGGGGTCATAATGTTTTAGCTGATCATGGGGTGGTCATAATGTTTTAGCTGATCATGGGGTTGTCAGCTTTTGTCTCACCACTCTAGTTTTGAACATTTCACCATTCATTCCTATGGGACCAGTTTTGCTGCAAAAACGACGATATTTCATGAACCATTCAGCGAAACGTTCCACAAAGTAATAGCACACCAATCGGGAACAATCCGCACGTTTCGGTATATTACTGTCTATGTAGTGTAAAAGCTGTGGGAGGAGTTAGGGTGGTAAATTTGATGATTTTTTTTTCAAATTATATTTTTTTCAAAAAAGATTTTTTTTCAAAAATTATTTTTTTTTTCAAATTATTTTTTTTTCAAAATGATTTTTTTTTTAAAAAGTTTTTTTTTTTTTTTTTAAATTATTTTATAAACAAAAATGATTTTTTTTCAAATGATATTTTTTTCAAAAATGATTTTTTTTTTCACAAAAGATTTTTTTTTTCAAAAATTTTTTTTGCAAATTATATATTTTTTCAAAAATGTTTTTTTTTTAAAAATGATTTTTTTTCAAAAATGTTTAAAAATGTTAAATATATTTTTTTAATTTTTAAATTTTTTTTTCAAAAATAATTTTTTTTTCAAAAATATTTTTTTTTTTCAAAAAATGTTTTTTTCAAAAAATGTTTTTTTCAAAAATGATTTTTTTCAAAAATGATTTTTTTCAAAAATTATTTTTTTTTCAAAAATGTTTTTTTTTTAATGATTTTTTTTTTCAAAATATGATTTTATTATCAAAAATTATTTTTTTTCAAAATATGATTTTATTATCAAAAATTTTTTTTTTTCAAAAATGATTTAAAGCGGGGTTCCACCCAAATTTTGAACAATATCTGTATGTATTCTCTTCCTTACTCCTGGGAGCTAGTCTCAGGCTTCCCAGGATGCCACTGAGCATGTGCGGGAACGAGCGGTGAATGCTGGGAGCACAGCATTCACCACATCCAGGAAATAAATGCTTGTGGGCTTCAAATGCCCACAATGAAGATGGAAACCGCCTGCAGTGAATAATATAAGTTATTCTTTCTGACGAAATCTGACACAGGCAGACATATTACACACAATATGTGAATATGTAATGCTGAGAAGAAAAGTTTGTGAATGAACTCAAAAAAAAAATGATAGATAGCTTTAAGAAAAAAAAATTTTTCATGGGGTGGTCATAATGTTTTGGCTGATCATGAGGTGGTCATAATATTTTGGCTGATCATGTTGTGGTCATAATGTTTTGGCTGATAATCGGGTGGTCATAATGTTTTGGCTGGTCATGGGGTTGTCACCTTCCACTCTAGTTTTGAACATTTCACCATTCATTAGTATGGGACCAGTTTTACTGCAAAAACGACGATATTTCATGAACCATTTGGTGAAACGTTCCACAAAGTATTTTTTTTTTTAAATAATTTTTTTTTTCAAAAATAATTTTTTTTTCCCAAAAATGATTTTTTTTTCCCAAAAATGATTTTTTTTTTTCAAAAATTTTTTTTTCAAAAATGATTTATTTTTTCATTTTTTTTTTTAAAATAATTTTTTTTCAAAAATGATTTTTTTTTCTTTTTCAAAAATGATTTTTTTTCAATAATGATTTTTTTTAATGATTTTTTTTCAAAAATGATTATTTTTTTCAAAAATTTTTTTTTTTCAAAAATGATTTTTTTTTCCAAAAAATGATTTTTTTTTCAAAATCAAAAATGATTTTTTAAATTATTATTTTATTTTTTTTTCAAATATTTTTTTTCAAAAATGATTTTTTTTTCTATTTCAAAAATGATTTTTTTTTCAAAAGATTTTTTTTTTCAAAAATGATTTTTTTTAAATTATTTTTTTAATGATTTTTTTTAATGATTTTTTTTTCAAAAATGATTTTTTTTAAATTATTATTTTAATGATTTTTTTTAATGATTTTTTTTTCAAAATTTTTTTTTCAAAATCAAAAATGATTTTTTTTCTATTTCAAAAATGATTTTTTTTTCAAAAATGATTTTTTTAATGATTTTTTTCAAAAATGATTTTTTTTCACATTTTTTTTAAATAATTTTTTTTTCAAAAAATTTTTTTTTTAATAATTTTTTTCCAAAAATGATTTTTTTTTCAAAAAAATGATTTTTTTCAAAAATGATTTATTTTTTCAAATTTTTTTTTTAAATAATTTTTTTTTTCAAAATCAAAAATTATTTTATTTTAATTATCATTTTATTTTTTTCAAATGATATTTTTTTCAAAAAATATTTTTTTTTCAAAAATTGATTTTTTTTCACAAATGATTTTTTTTCACAAATGATTTTTTTTAATTATTATTTTATTTTTTTTCAAAAATTTTTTTTTTTTTTCAAAAATTTTTTTTTTTTTTCAAAAATTATTTTTTTTAATGATTTTTTTTCAAAAATGTTTTTTTTTCAAAAATGATTTTTTCAAAAATGATTTTTTTTTCAGGCCGGATTCACACTGGTATTTTTCAGATTTTCACAAAGTTCCACAAGGTAATAGCTCACCAATTAAATGACATTGAACATTTCGCCATTCATTCCTATGGGACCAATTTTGCCGCAAAAATTAAAAAAAAAAAAAAATTATTTTTTTCATGGGGTGGTCATAAAGTGTTAAAAAGCTTAATATTTTAAAAAGTATAAATAGTAGAAAAAAAGTTGAAAAGGTCCCATCATCAGTTGAAAGAGGTGAACATTTTAAATGTTGAATGGTTTTAATAGCTGAAAGTATGCAGAAGTTACGCAGAGCCAAAAACGTATGGAATAATAAAATTACGATTAAAATTAAAAATAAATAAAAACGAATAACAATAGTGGGACTGCTGAAGCATTCCCACTAATAATAATAATATATATGTGAGATAACAGTAAGTGGTCTTGCTATGCAAGAACACTTAATAATAAAACTTTCATGACTAAGCCTATTTTTGAAATTTGGTGTTTACAAGTTAAAATCCGTATTTTTTGCTAGAAAATGACTTAGAGCCCCCAAACATTATATATATATATTTTTTTTTTAGCAGAGAATCTAGAGAATAAAATGGCGATTGTTGCAATATTTTTTATCACACGGTATTTGTGCAGAGGTGTTTTAAATGCAATTTTTTGGGAAAAGGGACAGCTTCATGAATTTAAAAAAATCCAAACAGTAAAGTTACCCCAATTTTTTTGTATAATGTGAAAGATGATGTTACGCCGAGTAAATAGATACCAAACATGTCACGCTTTATAATTGCATGCACTCGTGGAATGGCGACAAACTACGGTACCTAAAAATTTCCATAGGCGACGCTTTAAATTTTTTTTTACGGTTACCAGGTTAGAGTTACAGAGGAGGTCTAGGGCTAGAATTATTGCTCTCGCTCTGACGATCGCGGCGATACCTCACATGTGTGATTTGAACACCGTTTACATATGCGGGTGCGACTTCCGTATGCGTTTTCTTTGTGTTTTTAAAAAAAAAAATTTTTGATTACTTTTATTGCTGTCACAAGGAATGTAAACATCCCTTGTGACAGTAACAGGTGGTGACAGGTACTCTTCATGTAGGGATCTAAAAGACCCCCGATCCCTCCTCTGCACTTCAAAGTATTCAGATCGCTGAAAACGGCGATTCTGAATACTGTGTATTTTTTTTAAACCGGCGCCATTGGCAGCCGAGTAAATGGGAAGTGACGTCATGACGTCGCTTCCGTGTTTACGATTAGGAGGCTGGAACGAAGCCACTCACGGCTTTGTTCCAGCCCGCCCCCAGCCGCCGGAGGCAGCCGAATGGTCACCAGGCCTCCCGATCGAATGGGAGGCCCGGTAAGAGCCGCGGGAGGCGGCAGGAGGGGGGGACATCCCCTCCCGCTCATCTGGTATAACAGCCGAGCGGCTTTTATACTCGGATAGCCGATCGCCGGCTCTAAACAACGGTACTGGGATGATGCTTGCAGCTGCGGGCATCATCCCGGTATAACCCCGGAAAGCCGAGTACGCATATCTGCATACGCTCGGTGGGTAGGGGATAATATATATGTGAGATAACAGTAAGTGGTTTTGCTATGCAAGAACACTTAATAAAAGAAGGGCCTTAAAACCCTTACTACAAGTATTACAAAGCAATCAAATTACATATCAATGGGGATTCCCCTTTTCAGTGCGTTTCGCTCTAAATTTACATGTCGTTCTGCTAACGAACTCCAAACTACTCTTCAAGACATGCATCTGCTGAACTCGATACAGAATCAAGAAACCACTCGACGAAGACTGATATCATCTTCTCCAAATAAATCTTCTGCTTTGCCAAGGAGAAATGAGCACCAGAGCTCACATAAAAGGGGCTAATATCGATCGCCTGATCAAGCCCCTGATGACTCTATGGACTGAAGAATACTATATACTCATATTTCTCTCTCTAATTGATGGATACGTTCACCAATCCTTACTGTCTAGTTCACATTTTGCATCTAATGAATTATTATATTTAGACACACTCGGTTATGATAATGTTGAAATGAGCTATCTTTTCCATTTTCATAACTTCATACTTCTAGGATCCATTCTTCATCTATCTCTTGATTAACCACTTGACGACCGCCTCACGCCGATTTACGTCGGCAAGGTGGCACTGACAGGCAAAATCACGTACATATACGTGATTTGCCTTCCGCGGGTGGGGGGTCGCCGTGGGTCGTCTTTTGTCCCACGGCGATCGAAGATGAGGGGGAGGCCATCCGTTCGTGGCCCCACCCTCGCGATCGCCGCCGGCTAATCACATCATTCCTTTGCTGCTGTATGCTAAACAGCAGCAAAGGAAATGATGTCATCTCTCCTCGGCTCGGTAATTTCCGTTCCGGCCCGAGGAGAGAAGACAGGTATGTGAGTGCACAACACTACACACACACAGTAGAACATGCCAGGCACACAAAACACCCCCGATCCCCCCCCCGATCTCCCCCGGATCCCCCCCAATCACCCCCCCCCCCCCCCTGTCACAAACTGACACCAGCAGTTTTTTTTTTTTTCTGATTACTGCATTGGTGTCAGTTTGTGACAGTTACAGTGTTGGGACAGTTAGTATTACCCCCCTGTAGGTCTAGGATACCCCCCTAACCCCCCCTAATAAAGTTTTAACCCCTTGATCACCCCCTGTCACCAGTGTCGCTAAGCGATCATTTTTCTGATCGCTGTATTAGTGTCGCTGGTGACGCTAGTTAGGGACCTAAATATTTAGGTTCGCCGTCAGCGTTTTATAGCGACAGGGACCCCCATATACTACCGAATAAATGTTTTAACCCCTTGATGGCCCCCTAGTTAACCCTTTCACCACTGATCACCGTATAACTGTTACGGGTGACGCTGGTTAGTTTGTTTATTTTTTATAGTGTCAGGGCACCCGCCGTTTATTACCGAATAAAGGTTTAGCCCCCTGATCGCCCGGCGGTGATATGCGTCGCCCCAGGCAGCGTCAGATTAGCGCCAGTACCGCTAACACCCACGCACGCAGCATACGCCTCCCTTAGTGGTATAGTATCTGTACGGATCAATATCTGATCCGATCAGATCTATACTAGCGTTCCCAGCAGTTTAGGGTTCCCAAAAACACAGTGTTAGCGGGATCAGCCCAGATACCTGCTAGCACCTGCGTTTTGCCCCTCCGCCCGGCCCAGCCCAAGTGCAGTATCGATCGATCACTGACACTTACAAAACACTAAACGCATAACTGCAGCTTTCGCAGAGTCAGGCCTGATCCCTGCGATCGCTAACAGTTTTTTTGGTAGCATTTTGGTGAACTGGCAAGCACCAGCCCCAAGCAGCGTCAGATTAGCGCCAGTACCGCTAACACCCACGCATGCACCGTACACCTCCCTTAGTGGTATAGTATCTGAACGGATCAATATCTGATCCGATCAGATCTATACTAGCGTCCCCAGCAGTTTAGGCTTCCCAAAAACGCAGTGTTAGCGGAATCAGCCCAGATACCTGCTAGCACCTGCGTTTTGCCCCTCCGCCCGGCCCAGCCCAGCCCACCCAAGTGCAGTATCGATCGATCACTGTCACTTACAAAACACTAAACGCATAACTGCAGCGTTCGCAGAGTCAGGCCTGATCCCTGCGATCGCTAACAGTTTTTTTGGTAGCTTTTTATTGAACTGGCAAGCGCCAGCGGCCTAGTACACCCCGGTCGTAGTCAAACCAGCACTGCAGTAACACTTGGTGACGTGGCGAGTCCCATAAGTGCAGTTCAAGCTGGTGAGGTGGCAAGCACAAGTAGTGTCCCGCTGCCACCAAAAAGACAAACACAGGCCCGTCGTGCCCATAATGCACTTCCTGCTGCATTCGTCAATCCTAATGGGGAACCCACCGCTTCTGCAGCGCCCGTACTTCCCCCATTCACATCCCCAACCAAATGCAGTCGGCTGCATGAGAGGCATTTTCTTTATGTCCTCCCGAGTACCCCTACCCAACGAACCCCCCCAAAAAAGATGTTGTGTCTGCAGGAAGCGCGAATATAGGCGTGACACCCACTATTATTGTCCCTCCTGTCCTGACAATCCTGGTCTTTGCATTGGTGAATGTTTTGAACGCTACCATTCATTAGTTGAGTATTAGCGTAGGGTACAGCATTGCACAGACTAGGCACACTTTCACAGGGTCTCCCAAGATGCCATCGCATTTTGAGAGACCCGAACCTGGAACCGGTTACCGTTATAAAAGTTAGTTACAAAAAAAGTGTAAAAAAAAAAAATATATATATAAAATAAAAAAAAATAGTTGTCGTTTTATTGTTCTCTCTCTCTCTCTATTCTCTCTCTATTGTTCTGCTCTTTTTTACTGTATTCTATTCTGCAATGTTTTATTGTTTATTATGTTTTATCATGTTTGCTTTTCAGGTATGCAATTTTTTATACTTTACCGTTTACTGTGCTTTATTGTTAACCATTTTTTTGTCTTCAGGTACGCCATTCACGAATTTGAATGGTTATACCAGAATGATGCCTGCAGGTTTAGGTATCATCTTGGTATCATTCTTTTCAGCCAGCGGTCGGCTTTCATGTAAAAGCAATCCTAGTGGCTAATTAGCCTCTAGACTGCTTTTACAAGCCGTGGGAGGGAATGCCCCCCCCCCACCGTCTTCCGTGTTTTTCTCTGGCTCTCCTGTCTCAACAGGGAACCTGAGAATGCAGTCGGTGATTCAGCCAGCTGACCATAGAGCTGATCAGAGACCAGAGTGGCTCCAAACATCTCTATGGCCTAAGAAACCGGAAGCTACGAGCATTTTATGACTTAGATTTCGCCGGATGTAAATAGCGCCATTGGGAAATTGGGGAAGCATTTTATCACACCGATCTTGGTGTCATCAGATGCTTTGAGGGCAGAGGAGAGATCTAGGGTCTAATAGACCCCAATTTTTTCAAAAAAGAGTACCTGTCACTACCTATTGCTATCATAGGGGATATTTACATTCCCCGAGATAACAATAAAAATGATTAAAAAAAAAAAAAAATGAAAGGAACAGTTTAAAAATAAGATAAAAAAGCAAAAAAATAATAAAGAAAAAAAAAAAAAAAAAAAAAAGCACCCCTGTCGCCCCCTGCTCTTGCGCTAAGGTGAACGCAAGCGGCGGTCTGTCGTCAAACGTAAACAGCAATTGCACCATGCATGTGAGGTATCGCCACGAAGGTCAGATCGAGGGCAGTAATTTTTGCAGTAGACCTCCTCTGTAAATCTAAAGTGGTAACCTGTAAAGGCTTTTAAAAATGTATTTATTTTGTTGCCACTGCACGTTTGTGCGCAATTTTAAAGCATGTCATGTTTGGTATCCATGTACTCGGCCTAAGATCATCTTTTTTATTTCATCAAACATTTGGGCAATATAGTGTGTTTTAGTGCATTAAAATTTAAAAAAGTGTGTTTTTTCCCCAAAAAATGCGTTTGAAAAATCGCTGCGCAAATACTGTGTGAAAAAAAAAATGAAACACCCACCATTTTAATCTGTAGGGCATTTGCTTTAAAAAAATATATAATGTTTGGGGGTTCAAAGTAATTTTTTTGCAAAAAAAAAAATAACTTTTTCATGTAAACAATGAGTGTCAGAAAGGGCTTTGTCTTCAAGTGGTTAGAAGAGTGGGTGATGTGTGACATAAGCTTCTAAATGTTGTGCATAAAATGCCAGGACAGTTCAAAACCCCCCCAAATGACCCCATTTTGGAAAGTAGACACCCCAAGCTATTTGCTGAGAGGCATGTCGAGTCCATGGAATATTTTATATTGCGACACAAGTTGCGGGAAAGAGACAAATTTTTTTTTTTTTTTTTGCACAAAGTTGTCACTAAATGATATATTGCTCAAACATGCCATGGGAATATGTGAAATTACACCCCAAAATACATTCTGTTGCTTCTCCTGAGTACGGGGATACCACATGTGTGAGACTTTTTGGGAGCCTAGCCGCGTACGGGACACCGAAAACCAAGCACCGCCTTCAGGCTTTCTAAGGGCGTGAATTTTTGATTTCACTCTTCACTGCCTATCACAGTTTCGGAGGCCATGGAAAGCCCAGGTGGCACAAAACCCCCCCAAATGACCCCATTTTGGAAAGTAGACACCCAAAGCTATTTGCTGAGAGGTATAGTGAGTATTTTGCAGACCTCACTTTTTGTCACAAAGTTTTGAAAATTGAAAAAAGAAAAAAAAAAAAGTTTTTTCTTGTCTTTCTTCATTTTCAGAAACAAATGAGAGCTGCAAAATACTCACCATGCCTCTCAGCAAATAGCTTGGGGTGTCTACTTTCCAAAATGGGGTCATTTGGGGGGGTTTTGTGCCACCTGGGCATTCCATGGTCTCCGAAACTGTGATAGGCAGTGAAGAGTGAAATCAAAAATTTTCACCCTTAGAAATCCTGAAGGCGGTGCTTGGTTTTCGGGGCCCCGTACGCGGCTAGGCTCCCAAAAAGTCCCACACATGTGGTATCCCCATACTCAGGAGAAGCATCTAAATGTATTTTGGGGTGCAATTCCACATATGCCCATGGCCTGTGTGAGCAATATATCATTTAGTGACAACTTTGTGCAAAAAAAAAAAAAAGTTTCACTTTCCCGCAACTTGTGTCAAAATATAAAATATTCCATGGACTCAATATGCCTCTCAGCAAATAGCTTGGGGTGTCTACTTTCCAAAATGGGGTCATTTGGGGGGGTTTTGTGCCACCTGGGCATTCCATGGCCTCCGAAACTGTGATAGGCAGTGAAGAGTGAAATCAAAAATTTACACCCTTATGCCGCGTACACACGGTCGGACTTTTCGTCTACAAAAGTCCAACGGACGCTGACGGACTAAAGCTGGCTGGTAATCCGATCGTGTGTGGGCTTCTCCGGACTTTGAACGGACTTTTTTAGCCTCAAATCCGACGGACTTTAGATTTGAAACATGCTTCAAATCTTTACGTCGTAACTACGACGGACCCCGAAATCCGCTCGTCTGTGTGCTAGTCCGACGGACAAAAACCCACGCTAGGGCAGCTATTGGCTACTGGCTATGAACTTCCTTATTTTAGTCCGTTGTACGTCATCACGTACTAATCCGTCGGACTTTTGTGTGGTCGTGTGTAGGCAAGTCCGTTCGTCAGAAAGTCTGCCGCAAGTCCGCCGAAAGTCCGCCGGAAGTCTGTCGGACAGGCTGTCGGACTTTTGTAGCTGAAAAGTCCGACCGTGTGTACGCGGCATTAGAAATCCTGAAGGCGGTGCTTGGTTTTCGGGGCCCCGTACGCGGCTAAGCTCCCAAAAAGTCCCACACATGTGGTATCCCCGTACTCAGAAGAAGCAGCTGAATGTATTTTGGGGTGCAATTCCACATAGGCCCATGGCCTGTGTGAGCAATATATCATTTAGTGACAACTTTTTGTAAATATTTTTTTTTTTTTGTCATTTTTCAATCACTTGGGACAAAAAAATAAATATTCAATGGGTTCAACATGCCTCTCAGCAATTTCCTTGGGGTGTCTACTTTCCAAAATGGTGTCATTTGGGGGGGGTTTTGTACTGCCCTGCCATTTTAGCACCTCAAGAAATAACATAGGCAGTCATAAACTAAAAGCTGTGTAAATTACAGAAAATGTACCCTAGTTTGTAGACGCTATAACTTTTGCGCAAACCAATAAATATATGCTTATTGACATTTTTTTTACCAAAGACATGTGGCCAAATACATTTTGGCCTAAATGTATGACTAAAATTTAGTTTATTGGATTTTTTTTATAACAAAAAGTAGAAAATATCATTTTTTTTCAAAATTTTCGGTCTTTTTCCGTTTATAGCGCAAAAAATAAAAACTGCAGAGGTGATCAAATACCATCAAAAGAAAGCTCTATTTGTGGGAAGAAAAGGACGCAAATTTCGTTTGGGTACAGCATTGCATGACCGCGCAATTAGCAGTTAAAGCGACGCAGTGCCAAATTGGAAAAAGACCTCTGGTCCTTAGGCAGCATAATGGTCCGGGGCTCAAGTGGTTAATAAGACAGCTAAACAGTCTTATCTTTATTATCTATTTTTTTGTCATTTATCAGCTCAAGGAGATACTTTAATTGTCTTAACAAGTTCTTAATATAACATATTGTATCAACTGCTTTACTCCAGATCCAAGATAAATGGCTTAATGGTCAAAATAGATACATTTTCAATATCCATGTTTCTTTTCCATTATTTGTCCCCCAGTTCCTTCCTGCTAGTGCTAAAATATTCTTGTTACTTATACAAGTATGGAAACTTGCTACTAGTAGGCTTTGTCATTTTTTTCGGAATGTTCCTTTTTTGCTACTCTCGGTTAGTTCATTGATATAGTGGACAATCAACGGTGGCCAATATACCCTTGGGGGGAGTTTTTTAACCCCCTCCAACGGAAGTGTAATGAGATTAAATATGTTTTATTTACTATTCTAAATGAAGAATATATATATTTTATTATTAAATCTTCTACCCTTTCCTTTTCTATCCTTCCCTATTCCTCCCCCCACCTTCCGGAGGAAGGTCTAGCTACACAATGATTTGGAAAACGTGATATCTTACACTATCCCTGAATGTTCAGGGCTTGAACATCCGACAAAAATTGCATCAAAGCCTTTCGCTTCTTGGCCACTAGAAAAGCACATATCTTGTGCCTTCAAGAAACCCACTTCAGACCACAATCCACTCCTAAATTTTTCAGCAAAATGTACTCACAGGTCTACACAGCCTCAGCTTCAGCTAAACAGCAAGGCTTACTTATTGCATTTCACCACAATAACCCATTTACTTTATTAAAGGAGATTAAAGACATGGAAGGGCGATATCTGATTCTAACAGGATATTTGCGTGATACTGCCATAACAGTAATTTCATATTATGCCCCCAACAAAAGTCCTACTTCGTTCCTCTCTCACCTTTTACAGGTAATCGAATCCCATAAAATAGGAATGCTACTTTTATGTGGAGATTCCAATCAAACTCTCTTTCCCTTTCTAAACAAATCACCTATATCTCAATCCCTAATAGACACTCTTTTTCACAACTTATTACAAAACATAATTTAGTAGACTCCTGGTGTGAACTAAATGCAACTAAAAGGCAATTTACCCATTATTCACATCCCCATCACTCAGTCTCACGAATAGACCACATATTCCTAACTACAGGTATGGTGCCTGAAATCCTAACATCCAAAATGTTTTCAATCCCACGGTTGGCTCATAGTGCAATACTTACCACTATAGCCTCTACCATTCCAAAAGCACATGATCTGACTTGGCTTCTTAGAGATTACCTACTTAAAAACCCAACACATAAACTTAATATTGAACTTGCACTGAAAGAATACATTGTAGACAACTATGCCCTTGATTTATCCCCGCTCACTCTGTGGGAAGCTCACAAACCAGTTTTATGTGGTATATGTATGAGACAAACGGCTCCATTTAATTGAGAACGTAGAGCTTTATATAACAAATTACAAACAAACTTTTACACTTGCTACATGGCATTTCAATCCAATCTTTCCCCTTTGTTACAATTGCAATTGGATAAGGCTAAACTCGAATTTAACCTGTTTCTCACAGAATCAACAGAGAAAGCTATCAATCGATCACGCCACAATTTTTACATGAAAGCTAATAAACCAGAACCTCTATTAGCCGCATGCTTAAATCTCACAACTCTGCCACTAAACCTATTCGCTTCAAAATATCTAAAGATATATACTCCAATAACCCAATGAAAATACTTCAAAAATGTAAAACACATTTAACCACTTTCTTCTGACATTTAAAACATATTCTTCTGACACTGAGCTGGATACATGCAAAGCAGATGAGTTCTTTTCCCACATTTCCCTCCAGCCATTATTGACAACACAGTTAGAGCTACTAGAGAAACCTGTATCCAGGGGCGGACTGACCATTCAGGCGCTCGGGCACTGCCCGAGGGCCTCATGCCACTAAGGGGCCCCATCAGGGTTTCCAGCCTCAATAAAACCAGGGACAGTATGTAAAAACTTGTGTTTTTTTAAAAATCCCAAGATTATAGCTGCCCCGCCTCTCCAGTACCTTTTCAGTGTGTGTATGTGTATTCTGTGTGTGTATACTGTGTGTGTATATTGTGTGTCTGTGTGTGTATACTGTGTGTGTGTGTATACTGTGTGTGTGTGTATACTGTGTGGCCCCATAATCTATTGCCTGGGGGCCCCATAATCTCCTATTGTCTGGGGGCCCCATAATCTCCTATTGCCTGGGGGCCCCATAATCTCCTATTGCCCGGGGGCGCCAGAATCTTCTCCTATTGCCCAGGGGCCCCATTAGTTGTCAGTCCGCCCCTGCCTGTATCGGTTGAAGAGGTGTCCAGTGCGATCAAAACACTGAAAATAAACAAAAGACCTGGCCCTGATGGATTTTACGCACTATATTATCGTACATATATTGAAACATTATCACCCTCCTTAACTAATGCCCTCAACTCTATACTATCAGGTCACTCATTTAGACAGGAAACATTAACAGCAATTATTTGTATGCTTCCCAAACCAAACTTGGACTATAGCATCTGTTCAAACTATCCTCCTATCTCTTTACTAAATGTAGATATTAAAATATTAGCCAAAATCCTTGCTACTAGACTTAATACATTCATTGGTAAAATTATACATAAAGACCAAGCAGGATTTATCCCTATCCAACAAGAAGTGATAGACATGCCACCATTCTATCACATGCTGTGAAATTATGCCGCATCCCAGCCTGTTTCCTCTCATTAGATATAAAAAAGGCATTTGATTCCATTTCATGGTCCTATATGCACTATACTCTTAGTAAATGGGGATTCCCCACTCATTTCTTACAATGGATCCAAGCACTTTACTGCAAACCTAAAGCGTATATTAAATACGCAGGTTACAAATCTGAAACATTCAACATAGAAAGGGGCACACATCAAGGATGCCCGCTCTCACCTTTATTGCCCGCTCTCACTTTTATTATTTGCTTTGCTTATTGAGCCTTTAGCACAAAGAATAAAAATGGAACCTTCTATAACAGGCATAGAAATGGGAGGTTGTCACCACAAGATATGTTTATTTGTGGATGACATGCTTCTATTTTTATCTTCACCTCAAATTTCAGCTCCTAACCTTATGAATATACTGAAAAACGATTCGATCATCTCAGGCCTTACAGTTAATACTCAAAAATCTACAGCACTGAACATCTCGTTAACCACTGCAGAAGAATTAATTGTACAAGAATCATTACCCTTTAAATGGGCTACACATAGCATTCCTTATCTGGGTATCCAGTTCACTGCCAGCCACTTGAATTTATTTTCTGCCAACTATCCTTCTTTACTAAAATTAACTACAAACTTGCTTTTAAAATGATCATCTATACCGACTTCATGGGTTGGGAAAATAAATATAATAAAGATGGCCATACTTCCTAAATTCCTGTACCTTTTCAGAGTTCTTCCAATACACATCCCTGCCTATTTCCTTAGAATAATACAACCAAAATTCATAAAATTTACTTGGGGGAACTCAAACCACAAATATCTAGAGAAACCTTATTCCTTCCCAAAATCCATGGTGGCCTAGGATTTCCAAACATTTCATTATATTATAATGCCACTCAACTAGCACAATCCATAAAATATCACTCCAAAACTGAGATTTCCCTGTGGGTTACCATCGAAGCAATAGATTGTGACCCTCTCTCCATACACAATATTTTATGGTTACCTCCCATAGATCGTAAAACTTTAAAAAACCCAATATCTAAACATTCTCTAACTATCTGGGATAGACTAAAAATCTCTCGTGTTCTGCAATCCAAACATAATCCACTTCTATCTTTTCTCAAAGACCCAGCTTTCTATCCAGCATGGACTTATCCCAGATCTTATCGGGCTTGGTCCAAAGTAGGTATAACATGTTTACATCACATGATCCTAAATACAACAATCCTTCCCTTCCCAGACTTATGCAAGTCTTTTGGGCTCCCCCAATCAGAAATATTTCGTTACCTTCAAATAAGGAACTTT
The DNA here is from genome assembly GCF_042186555.1 of Aquarana catesbeiana. Taxonomy (NCBI): domain Eukaryota; kingdom Metazoa; phylum Chordata; class Amphibia; order Anura; family Ranidae; genus Aquarana; species Aquarana catesbeiana. Next base: position 169,964,248 of record NC_133335.1, read on the forward strand.
TGTATTCCTTTCCTAAGCATTGACGACTCTGTAGATGATTTTACTAAGTTTGAAAATATATGCATGAAAGACCCTCATGCCAGAGGTCATATCAACAATATACTCCAAATTAGGGCTAAAACAATTGATCAATATTATCGATAATAATCGATAATGAAAATCGTTGTCAACAATTTTCATTATCAATTAGTTGGTCCGCAGCTTCCTCCCTGTCTGTCAGTTAAATAAATCCTCCTGTGTCCTCCTGTGTACAAGGCGCCGTCGTATGTGACCAGGCACGTCGTGCCGCACGTCCGCGCCTCTCCTCCTCGCCTCTCCTCCTCGCCTTCCTCTTCCCTGACGTCAGCTAGACATGTGCATTCGTTTTCGTCCGAATGCATTTTCGTCCGAATTTCAGGTATTTTCGTTATCGTTTTAACAAAAGATAACGAAAGTGCAGAATCCGAAAAACGAAAGATCCGACATAAACAAATGCTTTATTTTCGTTTACGTTGCTACAACAGTTCGATATAGATAGGAGATTTGACATGATGATGACAATATCTGTGTCCATCAAACCTGTGGTCGAATGTGCCTAACCTTAAAGCGTTTGTAAAGGTGTTTTTTTTTTTTTTTTTAAATAACAAACATGTTATACTTACCTTCACTGTGCAGCTCGTTCTGCACAGAGTGGCCCCGAACCTCGTCTTCTGGGGTCCCTCGGCGGCTGTTTCAGCTCCTCCCCGCAAGCATTCACCACCTTAATGCGAGCTCCCTCGCACGGTGGTGAGTGCTTGCGGGCGCGCTCCCGTGATACAGCCGGCGGCTATAGCCGCTCGCTGTATCACTCGGCCCCGCCCCCCGGCGCGCCGCGTCATCGGATGTGATTGACAGCAGCGCGAGCCAATGGCTGCGCTGCTTTCAATCCATCCACTGCAGCCAATCAGCGGCCAGGGTGAGCGGAGGAACAGATGTCGGGAACGCGAAGCTGACTTTCGAGGCGTCAGGTAAGTAAAACGGGGGGGCTGGGGGCGGCGGTTCTGTCAGAAGTTTTTTCACCTTAATGCATAGAATGCATTAAGGTGAAAAAATTTTTACCTTTACAACCCCTTTAACTCTATTAGTCTAAGATCATTCTACATAGAGAAAAGATTCGACGTAGGGGAGAAAAGATTCGACGCAGGGGAGAAAAGATTCGACGTAGGGGAGAAAAGATAAATAAAAATAATGATGATGATGAATGTTATTGGCTGATTGTAACCAAAGAGGAGGAGCAGTAAAATAGCTAGAACTAAGTACACACATACTTTGGCTTATGGTGTCTGTTGAAAGTTCTAAGAAGATTCGACGGAGCAGGTAAACTATACAGCATCGTACAGTTTAGCTGCTCCGTCGAATCTTCTTTGAACATTCAACAGACACCATAAGCCTTCAATGACAGATTCGACCATAATTTGGATTTTCGGACTAATGCAATTTTTAACGAAAAATGAAGTAAATAAAAACGAATTTTGGGAGTAACTAAATAAATTTATTTTTCGGACGAAAACGAAATTCCGAAACGAAATATTTCAGTGTGCACATGTCTAACGTCAGCTCCCCACTGATCTTCTCAGCCCCACCCGCTGCTGCCTCGAGGGAACAGAGAGGCGAGAAGCAGCCGTGAGGAGAGTCGAGCTGCACACTGACTGTAAAGGTAGCGGCTAATGGCTAATATAACAGTAAAAAGTCAGTACATACACAGTACATGAATTTTTATGACAAGTGCCCCATCCTAACTCCTAAGTATTCCTGGGGGGGGAGTGCCCCATCATTGGTGTTCCGGGGGGTGGGTGGAATAGTAGTGCAGGGGGAGGGGAATAGTGCCCCATCATTGGTGTTCCTGGGAGGGGGAAGAAAATAGTGCCCCATTGGTGTTCCTGGGAGGGAGAGGGGGGGGTAGTGCCCCATTGGTGTTCCTGGGAGGGGGAATAGTGCCCCATCATTGGTGTTCCTGGGAGGAATAGTACCCCATCATTGGTGTTCCCGGGTGGAATAGTATCCATCATTGGTGTTCCCAGGACGAATAGTACCCCATCATTGGTGTTCCTGGGAGAAATAGTACCCTATCATTGGTGTTCCAGGGAGGAATAGTACCCCATCATTGGTGTTCCCAGGAGGAATAGTGCCCCATCATTGGTGTTCCCGGGAGGAATAGTGCCCCATCATTGGTGTTCCCGGGAGGAATAGTGCCCCATCATTGGTGTTCTCGGGAGGAATAGTACCCCATCATTGGTGTTCCCGGGAGGAATAGTACCCCATCATTGGTGTTCCCGGGAGGAAGAGACCTCACCTCTCCTCCTCCCTGACTTCAGCTCCCCACTGATCTTCTTAGCCCCACCCGCTGCTGCTTCAAGGGAACTCAGAGATGAGAAGCAGCCGTGAGGAGAGCCGAGCTGCACACTGACTGTGAAAGGTAGCGGCTAATGGCTAATATAACAGTAAAAAGTCAGTACATACACAGTACATGAATTTTTATGACAAGTGCCCCATCCTAACTCCTAAGTATTCCTGGGGGGGAGTGCCTCATTATTGGTGTTCCGGAGGGTGGGTGGAATAGTAGTGCCCCATCATTGGTTTTCCTGGGAGGGGGGATAGTGCCTCATTGGTGTTCCTGGGAGGGGAATAGTGCCCCGTCATTGGTGTTCCTGGGGGGGGGGAATAGTGCCCTATTGGTGTTCCTGGGAGGGAGAGGGGGGAATAGTACCCCATTGGTGTTCCTGGGAGGGGGAATAGTACCCCATCATTGGTGTTCCCTGGAGGAATAGTACCCCATCATTAGTGTTCCCGGGAGGAATAGTACCCATCATTGGTGTTCCCGTGAGAATTAGTGCTCCATAATTGGTGTTCCCGGGTGGAATAGTATCCCACCATTGGTGTTCCCGGGAGGAATAGTACCCCATCATTGGTGTTCCCGGGAGGAATAGTACCCCATCATTGGTGTTCCCGTGAGAATTAGTGCTCCATAATTGGTGTTCCCGGGTGGAATAGTACCCCATCATTAGTGTTCCCGGGAGGCATAGTACCCCATCATTAGTGTTCCTGGGAGGAATAGTACCCAATCATTGGTGTTCCTGGGAGGAATAGTGCTCCATCATTGGTGTTCCGGGGTGGAATAGTATCCCATCATTGGTGTTCCCAGGAGGAATAGTACCCCATCATTGGTGTTCCCGGGAGGAATAGTACCCCATCATTAGTGTTCCCGGGAGGAATAGTACCCCATCATTGGTGTTCCTGGGAGGAATAGTGCTCCATCATTGGTGTTCTTGGGTGGAATGGTATCCCATCATTGGTGTTCCCAGAAGGAATAGTACCCCATCATTGGTGTTCCCGGGAGGAATAGTACCCCATCATTGGTGTTCCCGGGAGGAATAGTACCCCATCATTGGTGTTCCTGGGAGGAATAGTACCCCATCATTGGTGTTCCTGGGAGGAGTAGTGCCCCATCATTGGTGTTCCTGGGAGGGATAGTGCTCCATCATTGGTGTTCCCAGGAGGAATAGTACCCCATCATTGGTGTTACCGGGAGGAATAGTGCCCCATCACTGGTGTTCCTGGGAGGAATAGTACCCCATCACTGGTGTTCTCAGGAGGAATAGTACCCCATCATTGGTGTTTTATTCTGCAGTTTGAGTGTAACACTCAGTGCCCCATTGGTGTTCCTGGGAGGGGGAATAGTGCCCCATCATTGGTGTTCCTGGGAGGAATAGTAACCCATCATTGGTGTTCCCGGGAGGAATAGTACCCCACCATTGGTGTTCCCGAGAGGAATAGTACCCCATCATTAGTGTTCCCGGGAGGAATAGTACCCCATCATTGGTATTCCGGGAGGAATAGTACCCCATCATTGGTGTTCCCGGGAGGAGTAGTGCCCCATCATTGGTGTTCCTGGGAGGAATAGTGCTCCATCATTGGTGTTCCCAGGAGGAATAGTACCCCATCATTGGTGTTACCGGGAGGAATAGTGCCTCATCACTGTTGTTCCTGGGAGGAATAGTACCCCACCATTGGTGTTCTCAGGAGGAATAGTACCCCATCATTGGTGTTTTATTCTGCAGTTTGAGTGTAACACTCAGTTTTTTCATTATTACTTTTAAATAAATGGAAAAATGGCATATTACGTTTTTTATGATATTAACTGATTAATCGATTAAACGAAAAAATAATCTGCCGATTAATCGATTATGAAAATAATCGTTAGTTGCAGCCCTACTTCACATTGCTTGTTAAATCAGATGTTAAATTACCAGCTTATGTGGTAAAATGGGAAAAAGATCTTGATCGAACTATAGATAAAACAAAATGGTCTGCAATCTGGTCCAATATCAAATCTTTTTCTCCTAATGTGATAGATATTGAAACCACCTACAAGGTACTCTCACGCTGGTATTTGATTCCTGCTACAATAACTAAATTTGCGCCTGATTACTCAGGTCTCTGCTTTGCGGCTGTTCAGGACAAGGAACATATATACACATGTGGTGGAATTGTTCCATTATAAAAAAATTCTGGAAAAAGGTTTGTTTACTCGCTTCAGAAATGTTTGAAATAACAATAATACCATATCTAGAAATTGCCCTTTTAAATATAAAACCTGATTACATGACTCGTAAACAATTCAAGCTATTCGTGGAACTTATGACAGCCGTGAAACAGACAATAAGGCCCCTTTTCACACTGGGGCAGTGGGGGCAGTGGGGCAGTGGGGGCGTCGGCGGTAACATGGTGCTATTGTTAGCACCGCTTTAACGTTGTTTTAGCGGCGGTATTCGGCCACTAGCGGGGCGGTTTTAACCCCTGCTAGCGGCCGAAAAAGGGTTAAAACCGCCCGCAAAACACCGCTACAGTGACGCTATGCCGGAGGGATAGCCGCGCTGCCCCATTGATTTCAATGGCCAGGAGCGGTGAAGGAGCGGTGTATTCACCACTCCTTCACCGCTCCAAAGATGCTGTTTGCAGGAGTTTTTTTCCCTCCTGCCAGCGCACAGCTCCAGTGTGAAAGCCCCAAGGGAGATACAGCAGCAGCAGTTTTAGGTCAGCTTGCAGGCGCTATTTTTAGCGCAATAGTGCCTGCAAACCGCCCCAGTGTGAAAGGGCCCTAACTAAAGCATGGAAGACTCCCTTAATAAACATAGCAGAACCCAAGCACAGAATGAATCGGCCATTGTTGCACGCAAAAATAGAAGCCCTAGATAAAGAAAATCTGAAAGGATATGAAGGTCTATGGAAACCATGGCTCATACATTGTTTACCTATAAACTTTGACCACCAGGTACTCCAGTCATGGTAACTAACATTTTTATATGCAACAATGATAAAACTATAAGAATAGATTATGCCTCTGGAACACCCCATGCCCTCTGTCCCGCCCACCTTTCCTTACCCTTATTTTCTTTCTTTATTTTTTCTTCTCTTCCTTATTTCTCTCTTATTATCATTTCATAAGGTACCTAACAGCAACATGTGATATGGAATATATTTATAATATCATACTCAGTAGTTTGGTACATATACTTTATTCAAATGTTTAACACACATAAGAACTCAAACACAAATAGACCTAATTTTCTTTTATTAACTGATAATGATCCTCTAAATATGAATTTAAGCTAATATTGAAACAGTCTGAAAACTCTATCATTTTGATAAATAGGGAACTTATCTAACATTCATTTTACCATCTGTGTGTTATATTAATACAATGCTGTAACCTGCTTCTTTATTTTACATGTAACTACTAAAATACCTTTAATGGGGGCGTACACACGGTCGGACTTTTCGGCTACAAAAGTCCGACAGCCTGTCTGTCAGACTTTCGACAGACTTTTGGGGGACTTTAAACGGACTTTCTAACAACCAGACTTGCCTACACATGATCACACCAAAGTCCGACGGATTTGCACATGATGACGTACACCGGACTAAAATAAGGAAGTTGATAGCCAGTAGCCAATAGCTGCCCTAGCGTCGGTTTTTGTCCAACGGACTAGCATACAGACCAGTGGATTTCTGGGTCCAGCGGAGTTACGACGTAAAGATTTGAAGTAGGTTCCAAATCTAAAGTCTGTCAGATTTGCGACTGGAAAAGTCCGCTGAAAGTCCGGGGAAGCCCACACACGATCGGATTGTCCGCCAGATTTGGTCCGTCGGCGTCAGTCGGACTTTTGTGGCCGAAAAGTCAGACCGTGTGTATGCCCCATAATTGATACATTATATTTGTTACCATATGTTGATCTTTCAATAAAAAGCTTTGAACGAGGAAGAAGCCAGTGGGATCCTGGTACAGCCATCTAGAGTCTAGATTAGACTGATCAAAAGTGATAATTATGGAAGACCTGTGAGTCAAAAAAAAGTAAAAAAAAAAAAGTCATATCTCTGACCTGGAAACAAGGCCAAGTGACTCACTAATGCATGAAAACATAAGAACTGGTGTGCAGAAAAAAAGGATGCAGGTGCTCTGCACTGGTGAACCCAAAAATGGCTGTAACAAAAGCCAGTTTTTGGAAGGTACAAGAGCGGTTCAAGGATGAGTTTCTGCAGGCAACAGTGAAGCACAGTGAAGATTCCTTTGCGGGTTTGTGTTGCATTTCTGCACATTGAGTCAGGACTTTGGTGTGAGAATTAAGATGCCTCTAGATTGATCAAAATTGCCAGGTTAGCAGAGACTAGACACATGTCGATCTATCTATAACCATTGCAACTCGGCAGACATTGATCTAACAATTGACTTTTGTCAAGCTGGAACGTTAGAGAATTTTTATTTGATCAGTTGCTGCAGCAAATCAGTTTCAATGGTGATCAGTGTATTCTGACAGCTGAGGAGTCCTTGGTGTCAGAATACAATAGTACAGCAGGGAGGATTCCTCTATCCACCTCGTTTGGGTGGATGGAGGAACCCATTTGTTTTTTTTCGATGAACCCTTTGGCTCATCGAAAAAGAATGATCCCTCTGAGGCCAGCCCTAACAAAAGATCTTAGGAAAGAATGTACTCAAAATGTTTATTTATTAGTGGTTCAAATTGACGTTCATTTTCAACCCCCAGTAACAAGAAAATTCAAAGGAGCAGGATGGAAAAATGTTCTTGAACAAATTCATTTTTAAAAATGTATGTGGTTTTCATTGGGTAAAGTCCATTCATTCCAAAATCAAATGTTAACAGCAAATGAAATCTTTCAAATGACATTTGAAAGTTCAGAGAATTTTTGCACAAATTCTTTTCCTAAGAATTTTCTTTTGAAATTCTAGCCATCTTTGGCCAGCTTTAGTGGTCTCCTCAGAGGTACAAAGTACGGCCAGTATCATCAAGGAGGTATACGATCAGTTCCAAATTCAGTCCGCAGCAGAACAATGACCTCCAACATAAAGTCAGGGTCATAAAGAACTGTCTTCAACAAAAGAACAAAAACTCCTGTAAGTAATAATATGGTCCCAAAAAAGCCATGGATAAAAAAAAGGATAAGAGTGGACTCCCCAAATATTGATCTGATTTAAATTTTGTTTTATTGTTTATGCCCTTTGTTAATTTTTTAATAAAATCTATTAATTTTAGAAAGCATCCCTGCTTTACAGGATTTTTTTTTTATTTTTACTTGAAGTGATTGTAGCCGTATTAGTGCAATTGTGACAGTACTCAATTTTTTTATTTTTACAAATGTCTTCAACTTTTGCACATTGCTGTACTGTACATTAAAAATCAATCAAGCAGAGTGACAATCTACTAATAATGGTACAGGAAACAGGTAAAAGTTTGTCAAGCTGTCAATTGTGGAGATATTACTATCTACTATTATACTACTATTACTAGGATCACACTTATGTAATCTATGTTCAGTCCATTCCTTTTACTGGGCTGCCCTATTTGCAGAAACACAAAGAAAGAAGTCCCTGACCTTTTTTAAATCCTGCTGCACTGAGCCGCATTGTTCTGCAGTACCATGTGATTTGGTGCAGGTGAAAATGGGTCACATTTGCCAAAGTGTGAGGGTTCCATTAAGAATTAAGGACAACCCCCATGTATCTGCAAAAGAGCAGCATGTTGGCCTGCAGGTTGGAAATGCGCATAATTTTTCAGGCATTCCTGACCCGCAATAATGTGAATGAAGCATTAGTATTTAGGAGAGATATAGGAAACTGATTTAGAAGTCTGATGTCTACCAAAAAGTAAATGAGTTTTGGGTGGACACTGTAACATGAATTGTACTTTGCCTTACTGTAGTGCAGTTTTGTAGCCAATTTCCTAAAATAATTTCAGGCTTATTTCCATCTGGGCTATATAAACTCTTATCCCAGATTTTGACCCCGTCATAACTGCTGAAATGCAGCACCCAAATTATTTTTGTAGTAGATCCTACAAACAAAAGTAATGCTTGTCCAGAGTTGTGGCAGACTGAAAACATTGAATGTTAAATGTAAATGCAAATATTAATATGGTATATACACTGCTCAAAAAAATTAAAGGTACACTTTGAAAACATATCAGATCTCAATGGGGAAAAATATCATGCTGGATATTTATACTGATATGGACTGGGTAATGTGTTAGGAGCGAAATGATGCCACAACGCTTGATGGAAATGAAAATGGTCAACCCACAGAGGGCTGAATTCAAAGACACCCCAAAAATCAAAGTAAAAAAATGATGCAGCAGGCTAGTCCATTTTGCTGAAATTTCATTGCAGCCAATTAAAATGGTACTCAGTAGTTTGTATGGCCCCCACATGCTTGTATGCATGCCTGACAATGTTGGGGCATGCTCCTAATGAGACGACGGATGGTGTCCTAAGGTATTTCCTGCCAGATCTGGACCAGGACATTACTGAGCTCCTGAACAGACCGAGGTACAACCTAGTGGCGTCGGATGGACTGAAACATAATGTCCCAGAGGTGTTCTAATGGATTCAGGTCAGGCGAGAGTGGGGGCCATTCAATGGTATAAATTCCTTTATCCTCCAGGAACTGGCTGAAAACTCTCGCCACATGAGACAGGGCATTGTCGTGCACCAGGAGGAACCCAGGACCCACTGCACCAGTGTAGGGTCTGACAATGGATCCAAAGATTTCATTTCGATACCTAATGGCAGTCAGGGTGCCTGTGTCTAGCCTGTAGAGGTCTGTGTGTCCCTCCATGGCTATGCCTCCTCAGACCGTCACTGACCCACCACCAAACCGGTCATGCTGAACGTTGTTACAGGCAGCATATACTTTTCTCCATGGCTTCTCCAGACCCTTTCATGTCTGTCATATGTGCTCAGGGTGAACCTGCTCTCATCTGTGAAAAGCACAGGGTGCCAGTAGCAGACTGTCAGGAAAGGCTTGCTGGGAGCAACAGTTCTAGGCGGGCGTGCGCTAGCACCTGTGCATGTGTGCGCGCGCGGGCGCATGGTTGTTGGAGCCAGAAGCGCTATTTAAACTCTGTCATGACAGGGGAATCTTGCTGCTTGATCTACAGTGTTCTCTGAGTGATTCCTGTGTTGCTGATCTGTTCCTGAAATTACTGGCTTACCTTGTGACTATCCGCTGCCATCCGCCTGCACCTGACCTCGGCCTGTCCACGACCTCGCTCCTGTCTAATCCTTTGGCTTACCTGCACCAGTCTGTTACTGACCCGGGTTGTCCAGTGACCTTCCCTCAGCCTTCTGCATCTGTTCCAGTACTGCTCTCCTGTGCATGACCAAGCCTGCCTGACCTTCCTGCGTCTCATCCCTGGGACCATCCATCTGCATCCTGTGAAGTTCCTGCCTTCTAGCTTCAGCTTCCAGTCTGCTGCATCCCACCTGATGTTCCAGTGTCTCAGCTGCGTCTGGAACAGCAGTCCTGCCTATCAGCTGTTGATCCTGCCAGGCACTCGTGCTGTCCTGTACTCCTGTGCCTCCTGTCAGCTCTACCAGGGGCCGTGAGTCAAGATCGTAAGGGAGGCCTCCCTCTGCATATCGGGCTCAATAACCAGGTACGTGACACAGACCTGCCAATTCTGGTGTTCAATGGCAAAAGCCAATCAAGCTCCACGGTGCTGGGCAGTGAGCACAGGGCCCACTAGAGGACGTCAGGCCCCCCCATGAAGTCTGTTTCTGATTGGTCAGAGACAGTGACCTGCTGGAGGTCATTTTGTAGGGCTCTGGCAGTGCTCATCCTGTTCCTCCTTGCACAAAGGAGCAGATACCGGTCCTGCTGATGGGTTAAGGACCTTCTACGGCCCTGTCCAGCTCTCCTAGAGTAACTGCCTGTCTCCTGGAATCTCCTCTATGCTCTTGAGACTTGTGCTCAGAGACAGTTGGACTGCCTGTGGAACCCCTATAAGGGTCCAGGTATTGCCTCATGCTACTAGTAGTGACACTGATCCTAGCCAAATGCAAAACTAGTGAAAAACAGTCAAAAAGGATGAGCAGGGGAAAAAAGTGTCAGTGGCCTCCACCTGTAAAACCATTCCTATTTTGGAGGTTGTCTCTAGTGCACCCGTTGTTCATTTCATTAAAATCAAAGCAGCTGAAACTGATTGACAACCCCTTTTGCTACTTAACTGACCAGATCGATATCCCAGGAGTTTAATTGATTTGATGCTATACGCCCTGATTAAAAAGTGTTCCTTTTCATTTTTTTAAAGCAGTATATTAATAGTCCTTTACCCAATTCAGTTTTTTTTCTCTTTTCAGAGGTTCCATTGGGTTAAAAGGCATTTTTTAAAAAAAAATGTATTTCCTTGAAGCAGGAGATAAGGCATCTCCAATAATGTAATGCAATTATAGGTTCCCAAAAGGAACCTAGCCATTACACATCATTGCTGCTTAAAGTGAACCCTTGCACTTCTTTCAGCCCTTTGTTTCATTAAGGTTTGACATACTTGCTGTAACACTTTAATACAAAAGAAGAAGAATGTCATTCTAAGGTTAAATAAGGAAATAAAGTGCTTGAGTTCATTTAGTTCAGGATCTTAGGATTTCTTAGTATTTAATAAATATTCCAAGTATTGCACAGCATGTTACTTGGCATCTCCATTTTTTTTCTGGAGAAACCGGACCACGAACCAGAGACAACGAGGGAGCGTTCAGGAAACAGAATGGCTTCTTAAAGCAGACACATACAAATAATAGCAGGAGAGGGAGAGAAAAGGACAGAAGGCCAATAAATAGCAAGAGTGTGAAAGACAGGCAGTTAATCCACTGCCTCAGCAGGGCTCGCTGAACGAGGGATTCCTTTCAAGCCAAAATGAATACGTTTTTCACAGTATCACCTAGCAACTCTTAGGCCCCATGGTTGTGCCTATAGAGCAAGATGTGAGGAAATGGAACTGAAAAGAAACTATGCCCTGCCAAAATTTTGTATTTTCACTCTTCAAACACCAAAACGAGTGGTAAAAGCCTACAGAACAGGAGCTTTCAAATTCCAAATTTATTCCCTTAATTCAACTTGAATAGCTTTTTTTCAACAACTGTTCCTGAACAGAGGATTCCTTCATGAAAATCTAAACATTCAATTCTTTTTTCTCACATTAAAGTGACCCTGTCGCCACAGGGTCACTTTTGCCAAAAAAAAAAAAAAAAAAACGCCGCTTGGATGAGTCGATTGCTTGCTTTTTCTGCAAGCCACTGTGATGACAGAAGGCATTCGAATGATCCAATGGAAAGGTCGGGCCACTGTAAAGGTAAGTACATAAATGCTTATTTTACAGGTTGGCTTTTTTTATTATTAAAGGCTCACTTCAAAAAAACTATGATGACTGAAATATGGAGGCTGTCAGTGCTGACCTCCCACTGGATATGCTAGTTAAAAGTGATTGTAAAGTCTCGTTTTTTTTAAAATAAAAATAACAAACATGTTATACTTGCTCTGTGTAGTGGTTTTGCACAGAGCAGCCAAAATCCTCCTGTTCTTGGGTGCCTCTTCTGTGCTCCTGGCCCCTCCCTTCTGTTGAGTGCCCCCACAGCAAGCAGCTTGCTATTGGGGCACCTGAGCCGAGTCACAGCTCCCTGTGTCCATTCAGACACACAACTCTCTCTCCTGATTGGCTGGCTGACTGACTTTGATTGACAGCAGTGAGAGCCAATGGTGCCGCTAATGTGTCTCAGCCAATCAGGAGGGAGAGTCTTGGACGACAGAGACATTTGTGGACATCGCTGGACAGAGATAGGGCTCCGGTAAATATTAGGGGGGCCGAGGGGGGCTGCTGCACTCAGAAGGCTTTTTATCTTAACGCATAGAATGCATTAAGATAAAAAACCTTCTGCCTTTACAACTCCTTTAACCATCTCAATACAGTGCAATTTCACCCCCTTCCTGCCCAAGCCATTTTTCAGCTTTCAGAGCTGTCACACTTTGAATGACAATTGCGCACTCATGCAACACTGTACCCAAATGAAATTTTTTCTATTTTTTTCCCCCACAAATAGAGCTTTCTTTTGGTGGTATTTGATCACCTCTGCGGTTTTATTTTTTGCGCTATAAACAAAAGAAGAGTGACAAGTTTGAAAAAAAACGCATTATTTTTTACTTTTTGCTATAATAAATATCCAATTTTTTTTTTAAAAAACACATTTTTTCCTCAGTTTAGGTTAATACGTATTCTTCTACATATTTTTGGTAAAAAAAATCGCAATAAGCGTATATTGATTGGTTTGCGCACAAGTTATAGCGTCTAGAAAATAGGGGATAGATTTATAGCATTTTTATTATTTTTTGTTTTTTTTACTAGTAATGGCGGCGATCTGTGATTTTTATCGTGACTGCGATATTGCGGCGGACACTTCGGACACAGTTGACACTATTTTGGGACCATTCACATTTATACAGCGATCAGTGCTATAAAAATGCACTGATTACTGTATAAATGTGACTGGCAGGGAAGAGGTTAACCCTAGGGGGTGATCGAGGGGTTAATCATGTTGCTAGGGAGTGTTTATAACTGAAGGGGGAGGGAACTCACAAGGGGAGGAGACCGATCGGTGTTGCTCTATACTGAGAACACACATCGGTCTCCTCTCCTCTCTGACAGGACTTGGATCTGTGTGTTTAAACCGCAATTGCGGGTGCTCGGCGGACATCGTGGCCACCGGGCATGCGCATCGGGTGCCCAGTGACACGGCGGGAGCGCGCGTGCCACCTGGTGGGCTGGGAAGGTGAGGGCGTCATATGATATACTGATGAATGCTCCTCCTATCAGCATTCATCAGTATACCTATCAGCATCTCAGTATATTCAACGTGGAGTTCCAGTCTGTAAAAATTTTTTTTTACATTTAAGTCAGCAACTAGGAATACTGTAGCTGCTAACTGTTAATATAAGGACACTTACCTATCCAGGGATCCCCAAGAAGCCTTGCAGCTTCACAGTCTGTTTCCTACTGCGCATATGTGTGAGTCACGCTGTGCTTTCTGAATGGTCCCGCTGTCTTCTGGGACTTCTGTGTGTCCCAGAAGGTAGCGGGGGGAAAGGAGGAGGGGCCGGAAATGTTGTAGATCGCTGAGTGGCGCTCTTACCCGGAAGTGGGAACCTGTCAAAACCAGGTACCCGCTCCCCCCCTCCCCCTCAAAAAGTACCAAATGTGGTAGTGGAGCGGAGGAGGGCGCGAACAAGTGGAGCTTCCCCTTTTCGAGGGAGCTCCGCTTTATTATATTTGCACACAGCACACCTGATTGGTTCTTAGTGCTACCCCTCTCTCCCAGTGTACTGTGCAGGAAACTAAAAGAGGCAAGTCAAATTCAGGTACTTACAACAGATGCATTTAAAATTACATTTAAAGATTTTTAAAGTGTGTAGCGGTGTAGTTGCCACTAGTAACAAACATCCACCATTTTATCACCCCATATATCACTTGCAGAGACAATGAAAAGTAATTTGCTGTGTTTTGTTTTTGTTTATTCGGGGGGTACAACTTAGTTGGGGAAAGGGGTATATGGGATGCCCATAGAATAGATCACTTTGCCATCATATTTAGAGATTTTATAGATTAGCACATAATTTGAGCCCGAAGGAATGATGCCCATGTGTAATAGTTACAGTCTTTTCCTTGCATCACCATGTAGACTATTGCTCCCCCTCTGCGTAACTCCTGCAGACTATTGCTTCCAGAACTTCCTCATCAATGACCCTGTAAAGATGAGGATATCAGCCTTGCCCGTGTAAGAGTGATGTTCCCAGATGCCCTCTCCTCCTGCACAAATTTATACTGTAGCATATTAATTTCTTGTCACATCTTCTTCTGTAAGCAAAATAACCCACTCTGAATAGTTTCTCATGCTGACTCTGGTTGCTTGCTGCTACTAGGCCAGAGGCCTGCAGTACCTCTCCCCGGAGGCCTAGTACTTTAAAGCATGTCCTGAATGGTGGACTACTGTTCCCAGCTAGCCCAGCTTGCACATTCTGCGCCCTCAGGCCACATTGATTTGACACTATTCCCCACAGTCTCTCCTCTGATCCAGGACTCCTCATCAATGACCGTGTAAAGATAAGGACTTCGCCAATGACCGTGTAAAGATAAGGACTTCGCCAATGACCGTGTAAAGGCGAAGCTCCCTCACAGACTTCCTGGCATGTCTCCACATCCAGCCCTCCACTGTGGTACACTCACCGACCTTTCTCTACCCTGAGTCCATGATGGAGAACTTAACCGGAACGTACGTTCCGACAGCTTCACCTGTCCCTCTGCTCCAGGAACTCCTCATCAATGACCATGCAATGATGCGGACTTCACCAATAACCGTGTAAAGGTGAAGTTCCCTCACAGCTCACCCAGACCTCCTCCTGCGATCGCCCCCCCCCCCCCCAGATGGGGGTGCCCTCCTGCTGCTGTCTAGTACTCCATTCTCCACTTCTCCCAGGCGACAACTCCTTCCAGTGGCCTGTTACCTCAGCTTATATAGGAGGCCCGCCCCCTGCCAGTTGGGGATTGGTCAGGGCTCCCACATGAGCTGCCTTCCACTTCAGTTCTAGGCCCTGCCCCTCTTCCAGAACATTCTCCCTGGAAGCAGGGGAGGCACCTCAGAACTAGAGCACAGGTGGTTACACCCACTGATACACTAACCACTCCCTGCCCCCAGATCAAAACAGACAGGCCTAGCCCAAAGCACAGGCCTGCCTAAATTTACCTGTGCTGACACCCTAGCAAAAAATCCTATGCTAGCTCCTACCTATGGTAGAGGGTGCTACAAGTGATATTAACCTTGCATGTTCCATTTTAAGCTGGTACCATGATCCCAGGTTTCCTGTTTTCAGGGTGGCTCCTTTCTGCAGGGACTAGAGATGTGTCTCCCTACACTGCGTGCATCAATAGAAGCACTAGGCTAAGGAAGGCAAGGCCCTTCCCTGCTCCTCCCCCTCCCCTCTGCAAGCTAATGGACTGACTAGATATTGCACTGTCTAATGTTAACTTTTTTCTGTGAAGACCAGAAATTCAGGAAAGCAGCAATGAGAGAGCATAATCCGGCAGCATTGAAAGTTGTAAACTGTAAATGCTGGAGTATGAATTTTAACAAATAGTTTACTGGGGAATGTTTATTTTATTGTGCTTAAAGCAGAGTTCCGCCAAAAAAAAATTAAAAGTCAGCAGCTACAAGTACTGAAGCTGCTGACTTTTAAAATAAGGACACATATGCCCTGTATACACGGTCGGATTTTCGGACGGAAAAAGTGCGATCGGATTGTGTTGTCGGAAATTCCGATCGTGTGTGGGCTCCATCGGACTTTTTCCGTTGGAATTTCCGACACACAAAGTTTGAGAGCAGGATATAAAATTTTCCGACAACAAAATCCGATCGGTTAAATTCCGATCGTGTGTACACAAATCCGACGCACAAAGTGCCACGCATGCTCAGAATAAATTAAGAGACGAAAGCTATTGGCTACTTCCCCGTTTTACGTCACCACGTTCAAAACGATCGGATTTTCCGACAAGTTTGTGTGACCGTGTGTATGCAAGACAAGTTTGAGCCAACATCCATCGGAAAAAAATCCATGGATTTTGTTGTCGGAATGTCCGATCAATGTCCGACCGTGTGTACAGGCCGGGCATTACCTTCCAGGGCACCTGCGATGTCCTCACCCGAAGCCGACCCATCCCTCGGCTCCGAGTGGAGGTGCCGGCATTTTCAGTAAGGGAATCAGGAAGTGAAGCCTTGCGGTTTCACAGCCTGGTTCCCTACTGCGCATGCGCGAGTTGCGCTGCGTGTCCTGACTGGTCCCTGCTGTCTTCTGGGACCTGTGTGCCTCCCAGAAGACAGCGGGGGATGGAGGAGGGGCCGGACATGGAGTAGATCTATAGCCGGAAGTGGGAGCAAATACCTGTAGCCCCCTGAAAGGTGGCAAAAGTGACACTGGAGGGGGGGAGGAACTGGATCAGCAGAGGTTCAATTTTTGGGTGGAACTCCGCTTTAATGTGTTACTTTAAGGTTTCAACTTTTTAAAATATATCACTAAACCCACATCATAAAAAACTATCAATAAATGCTGTATTACATGCTAATCATTCTTACTCAGTCACTATGAGATTTGTTTTCTGTATACTGCAAAAAACCTGGTTGATCCTGCTGTTCTCTGTATCCACCTTCTGTCCATTTCCCCAATTCAGCTAGGGATTTTGCAGCTGTGGTAGCAACTCTGCACATGTTCAGTTTTCAGTGAGTTTCTATGCTGAGTCTTTCCTCCCTATCATATCTTAGCAGCCTATGTGACCCATGATACGTGGTATATCTGGATTTTGCAAAAGCATTTGACACGGTTCCCCATAAACATTTACTGTACAAAGCATGGACCACAGGGTGAGTACATGGATTGAAAACTGGCTACAAGTGCGAGTTCAGAGGGTGGTGATAAATGGGGAGTACTCGGAATGGTCAGGGGTGGGTAGTGGGGTCCCCCAGGGTTCTGTGCTGGGACCAATCCTATTTAATTTGTTCATAAACGACCTGGAGGATGGGATAAACAGTCCAATCTCTGTATTTGCAGACGATACTAAGCTAAGCAGGGCAATAACTTCTCCGCAGGATGTGGAAACCTTGCAAAAAGATCTGAACAAATTAATGGGGTGGGCAACTACATGGCAAATGAGGACAAGTGTGTTGCAGTGCATTTTTGGTGCATTTAGGTACGTTCCAGTGCGTTTTTGATGCATTTTACAGCGTTCCAGTACAGTCCAGTGTAGAAAAAAAATGCAGCATGTTCTACTTTCTTTTTTTTCTGGAACTAAAACGCACTGGAACTGCAAGCACTGGTGTGAACTATAAGAGGAAAATACTGCACTCAAAAAATAGGTATACAGAGCATAACAAAACATATAAAAGCAGCGGCATGCAGTGGGATATACACACAAGAAACAGTAGGGATTGGCAAAGCTGCACTAAAAAAATCTCAATCGATAAGTCCAATCAAAACCATCAATGATAAAAATAGTCCATATGAAACACTTGTAATCTTGACATCACCACAGTGTATACACACAGACATGAGTGCCCAACCACCCTAACTAATATCAGCTTACCAGATGGCAAGCATAAAGGACAGATGGCTATAGCCCAGCCAAGGCCTTTAGCTTGTAGATGTCAACCCTGGTGCCGGTGGGTTGGATCGTACAAAACACTTCCGAATACCATAGGTGGAGAGAGGAAGTGTTTTATACGATCCAGCCCACCGGCATCAAGGTTGACATCTACAAGCTAAAGGCCTTGGCTGGGCTATAGCCATCTGTCCTTTATGCTTGCCATCTGGTAAGCTGATATTAGTTACGGTGGTTGGGCACTCATGTCTGTGTGTATACACTGTGGTAATGTCAAGATTACAAGTGTTTCATATGGACTCTTTTCATCATTGATGGTTTTGATTGGACTTACCAATTGAGATTTTTTTAGCGCAGCTTCTCCAATCCCTACTGGTGTGAACTATGCCATTGAAAACCATATAACCTACTTTCCATGCGTTTTTGATGCAGAAAAAAAAACGCCCTGGACTGCATGTGGTGTGAACTGGCCCTAACAATGCATATTTTTAGCACTGATCACTGTATTAGTGTCACTGGTCCCCAAAAGTGCCAGGTGTCCAATTTGTCTGCCACAATGTCGCAGTCCGGCTAAAAATCGCAGATCGCTGCCAGTACTAGTAAAAAAAAAAATAAATAAAAATTCCATAAAAATATCTTATTTGTAGACGCTATAATTTTTAGCAGAAAGTAAAAAATACTGTTTTTTTTTTCAAAATCGTCACTCATTATAGCGCAAAAAAAAAAAAACAAAAAACGCAGAGGTGATCAAATACCACCAAAAGAAAGCTCTATTTGTTGGAAAAAAAGGACATCAATTTTTTTTGGGTACAGCGTCACACGACTGCGCAATTGTCAGGTATAGTAATGCAGTGCCGTATCGCACAAAATGGCCTGGTCATGAAGGGGGTAAAACCTTCCAGGGCTGAAGTGGTTAAAATAATTACAGTGCAATCATCCATATGGTACGGCACCTGTGAGTGGACCTGGTGTATGGATTGGGTTGTCCCTGCAGAGAGCGCTGTTACCTTTTTTGCTTTTTTTTTTTCTTTCGCAATCATCCACATACAGAAATAGAAGGGACAATGTAAACTAACAGTGTGTGTGTGTTAGTATCACTTGAATACTACTTTAAATTCATAACTACATTAATTGGTGTTGTTTTTATATCTGCCTGGAGTTCAGCCTTATATACCTTTAACGCGTTTTTTGCCGCAATTTTGTACAGGTCACCAATGTAAAAAGCAAAAAAACGCCTGTAATCTTCCCCAAAGAAGCTCATGTTCTTTTTTGAGCTTAAGACGTTTTTCAGGCGTTTTGCTTCAGGTGACAAAACGCTCAAATGTGAACAGGTGCCATTGAAATAAATGGGATTTTGCTCGTTGGGCCTTTATCAGGAGTTTTACGAGCGTTTTATGAGCTGAAAACGTTCAGATGTGAATGCAGCCTAAAGGTTAGTTCTGCCTATTCTTGAAATGACGGGCAAGTCTCAAATGCTCTCACCCACCATACGTCTAATTTGTGCAACAAGTGATTTATTCTTTTCCAAAAACAAAACCACAACTTTTCTCATTGAAAACACAGGGAGAAACAATTGATCACAAAGAATATTCATTTTACTTAAAAATAAAATATCAGTCTTTTGATAGATGTGTCCTTTAGGTTTTTCGTACGTTTTGGATTGTTGAAGAAATCAATGTAGTCAAAGGACATCCAAAAAGCAATATGAACTTGAAGCACTGGTGTTGATCAAACCCTGGACCACAGGCGATCTATCCATTGAAGTTCCCATACAAAAAAAAAATTCAGAACTGGCCTATGTCCGTTGGTAGAGTTTGATGATATTTTCACGGTGCAACTGTGACCACAACTCTTTCTCCAAAAGAAAATCATGATTTATGTACAACGTTACTTCAGTTTTTTTCTTGTCGTAGTAATGATCAGAATAACTTTTAAAATCGTGAGTCATGAAGCCATAGGCACTGACCTGAAAAATAAGAACAAACGTATTAAAGTGAATGTTACCGTAATGCAAATAGATACCTTAAAGGGGTTGTTGACCTTTTACCTGTCAATTTCCAAAAACATCCCCAAGCATTACAGGATCTTCGGTACAATAATATGTAGTGCTCTGTTTAGTAAAAAATACTTATTATTTCAGCTGCTCATTTCAATGCCCCAGTAACCTCACAAACAAGCACTTGGCTTTGTTCCCTACCCACGCATGCACAGTCAGGTGGCCAGACCAAAGATGGCGCTGTTCATTATGTACATCCCATAATGTTTGCACGGATGTTTATCAAAGCAAATTTCTTTTTTTATCAATGCAAACTGGTACAATATAATTTCATAAATTCTTACTAAATATAAAAGATAAAACTTCACTGACTTATTGAATAACAGTTATGTACAGTCAGGTCCATAAATATTGGGGCATCAACACAATTCTAATCTTTTTGGCTCTATACACCACCACAATGGATTTGAAATGAAACAAACAAAATGTTCTTTAACTGCAGACTTTCAGCTTTAATTTATTTACATCCAAATCAAGTGAACGGTGTAGGAATTACAACAGTTTGTATATGTGCCTTCCACTTTTTAAGGAACTAAAAGTAATGGGACAGATTAACAATCATCCACCAAACTTTCACTTTTTAATACTTGGTTGCAAATCCTTTGCAGTCAATTACAGCCTGAAGTCTGGAACGCATAGACATCACCAGACGCTGGGTTTCATCCCTGGTGATGCTCTGCCAGGCCTCTACTTCAACTGTCTTCAGTTCCTGCTTGTTCTTGGGGCATTTTCCCTTCAGTTTTGTCTTCAGCAAGTAAAATGCATGTTAAATCGGATTCAGGTCAGGTGATTGACTTGGCCATTGCATAACATTCCACTTCTTTTCCTTAAAAAACTCTTTGGTTGCTTTCGCAGTATGCTTTGGGTCATTGTCCATCTGCACTGTGAAGCGCCGTCCAATGAGTTCTGAAGCAGTTTGCTGGATATGAGCAGATAATATTGCCCAAAACACTTCAGAATTCATCCTTCTTCTTTTGTCAGCAGTCACATCATCAATAAATACAAGAGAACCAGTTCCATTGGCAGCCATACATGCCCACGCCATGACACTACCACCACCATGCTTCACTGATGAGGTGGTATGCTTTGGATCATGAGCAGTTCTTTCCTTCTCCATACTCTTCTCTTCCCATCACTCTGGTACAAGTTGATCTTGGTCTCATCTGTCCATAAGATGTTGTTCCAGAACTGTGAAGGCTTTTTTAGATGTTTGGCAAACTCAAATCTGGCCTTCCTGTTTTTGAGGCTCACCAATGGTTTACATCTTGTGGTGAACCCTCTGTATTCACTCTGGTGAAGTCTTCTCTTGATTTTTGACTTTGACACACATACACCTACCTCCTGGAGAGTGTTCTTGATCTGGCCAACTGTTGTGAAGGGTGTTTTCTTCACCAGGGAAAGAATTCTTCGGTCATCCACCACAGTTGTTTTCCGTGGTCTTCCGGGTCTTTTGGTGTTGCTGAGCTCACTGGTGCATTCTTTCTTTTTAAGGATGTTCCAAACAGTTGATTTGGCCACATCTAATGTTTTTGCTATCTCTCTGATGGGTTTGTTTTGTTTTTTCAGCCTAATGATGGCTTGCTTCACTGATAGTGACAGCTCTTTGGATCTCGTATTGAGAGTTGACAGCAACAGATTCCAAATGCAAATAGCACACTTGAAATGAACTCTGGACCTTTTATCTGCTCCTTGTAAATGGGATAATGAGGGAATAACACACACCTGGCCATGGAACAGCTGAGCAGCCAATTGTCCCATTACTTTTGGTCTCTTAAAAAGTGGGAGGCACATATACAAACTGTTGTAATTCCTACACCGTTCACCTGATTTGGATGTAAATACCCTTAAATTAAAGCTGAAAGTCTGCAGTTAAAGCACATCTTGTTTGTTTCATTTCAAATCCATTGTGGTGGTGTATAGAGCCAAAAAGATTAGAATTGTGTCGATGTCCCAATATTTATGGACCCGACTGTATAAGTTTAATATTGTGCATTTTTTCAAACCATCCACAAACCTATACAACTTTGCTTGCTCATTAAAGCATTTGTTACCCCAACATTTTATAGTTCATGTAATTGTATGATAAAGTATCCTGATCTCTTTGTATTGCTTCCTTTATGTGAAACCCCATGGTGCTCCTGCCAGTCCTTCTGCTTTCCTATTAAAAACTGACCACACTAAGCAGGAGAACACACAGTTCTCTAGTTATGCTGGGAACTCAGTGTGCTCTCCTCCAGTGATCAGACTTGTCCTGACACGCCCCTGTTGCACAGCCTTAAACTGGGAAGCTCAGTGTCCTGCTGCTTCTCTTCCTCCCAGCCCTTATGTAGCTGAGAACAGAGGGAATAAGATCACTTATAAAAATAAAAAAAAGGAAAAGGGGTATTTATGATTGATATATATATATATATATATATATATATATATATATATATATATATATATATATATATATATATATATATATATATATATATATATATATATATATATATATATATATATATATATATATATATATATATATATATATCAATCTTTACAAAAACGTTTTGCATTTCATTTCTATTTTAAACTGAATGGGTTGTTTTACAAGGCGATCGTTTACAATAATTTTAAGGCTTTTTTCTATTGCAGTTTCCTGCTGCCAGCGTGTACCTGAGTCCATGTGAACTGTCAGTCTCTGCACTATCACTGACCTAATGGCTGTACTTTGGCTTGCTTGTATAGCCTGTATGTTGTGTCTTGACACACAGTGCTGTGAGTGAGGTTAGATTCAGCACAGTCTTCCTTACAATATTGCATTTTTTTTATTGTTTCACAAAAACATGGAAGAAACGTACAACATACAGAAGGTATATTCAAAAAAGGTACAAATCATCATGTAAATCAGTGGTCTCCAAACTGTGGCCCGGGGGCCAGATGCGGCCCTTTGCTTGCTTTTATCTGACCCTTGGCCCTATTTCATCCACTAATACCAACAATGGGGCCTAATTCCCCCCACTGACACCAATGAAGGGAGCACATTTCCTCCCAATGACACAAACAATGGGGCCCAATAACAAAAGTGATGGGGCACAATTCCTCTTAATGACACCAATGATGGGGCCCAATAACATCAGTAATGCCGCATAATTCCTCTTAATGACACCACCGATGGGGCATCAGTAATGGGGCACAATTCTTCCCAGTTACACCAATAATGGGGTGCAATTATTCTCACTGAAATAAACAATGGGGCATTATTTTTTCCCACTGATGTCGGGACCTTTTCTCCTCCCACTGGCCACAGTCCGGCCCCCCTAAAGTCTGGAGGACAGTAAACTGGCCCTTTGTTTACAAAGTTTGGAGACCCCTGATGTAAATGATATGCAATGAATCTCTTGTAAAAATGGCCATTCCATTGCCTGCTACCACTGCATTTCCAGAGTCAGGTCTATTTCATTGTAAGGGTGTTTTCTAGGTTCAAAGGTTGAGCAAGGCTCCATTCACACTTGCGTGACTCCAAAGACGCACAATTTCCAGTGCGACTTTGATCCGACATTATACTCTCTGGCACTAAGTCACATCAAAAGGTGCATCATAGTAGTGCAGGCACCTTTTAAAGAGTAACTCCACTTTTGTTGAGAAAGAAACATTCCTTTTGGGGGACCTATGTACATTACAAGGATTTTAACTAACTTTGTTGCAGATTCCTACCTTTTGTTATTCTGAAGAAATTCCTGTGTGTTTGTCTGTGTCCATGTTCTGTGTGAATCGGTATGGGAGTGGTTTCATAATTATCAACCAACTGCTGCAACTGCAGGGCTCAAATGAGGAAAGTTGCAGGGTCTGCATGCCTTTAGCCATGATTTCCTATTGGCAGTATCTCACCAAAAATTATTTTTTTGTTGCAGGGGGTGCCTGAAATCTGACTTATATCTTAGTGCAGACTTCTGAGAAAATCAGTGAGCCAATCACACAAGTGGAAAATTTTGTTTCTGAAGGGCGTTCTGTACACATTCTGTGTACAGGACACCTCCAGGT
This sequence comes from Aquarana catesbeiana, assembly GCF_042186555.1. Lineage (NCBI taxonomy): Eukaryota > Metazoa > Chordata > Amphibia > Anura > Ranidae > Aquarana > Aquarana catesbeiana. Next base: position 169,987,828 of record NC_133335.1, read on the forward strand.
TGCCATAGGGTTTCTCCTATGGGTCACAGGAGTGCAGTCCGCTCTCTGCTGACTTCACACAGATGAGTCCAGGCACCGCGTCATCCCAACTCTGGAAGTCTGGATCCGTCAGGTGCCTGGACTGATGGCTGTTTCAGCCTCTCAGCGAGCCGCTGAGATGGCCGCTCTCTGCCCCTCCACAGCTCAGAGCCCCAATGTGGAGGAGCAGAGCAGGAAAGCTGCTGACTGACAGTCCGCAGCTCTCCTCTCAGGGAGCAGAGAGAACCGAGCCATCTGCGATGTTTGGTGACTCAGTTCTCAGTGCAGAGACGTCGGGAGACAGTCGAGGGCATCCACCTAGGTAAGTATAATGAAGAAAAATCCCCAAACCCATACTTCTCATTTAAAATGTGCTTCAGTGAGATACAGAAGAATGTCTCTGGGAAAAAAAGTTAGCATAAGCATCCTTGATGCAAGTAATGCTCTGACATAAAGATATTTTCAAAGTCTTTATTGGGGATGTGGAATGTTTGGTGTATGTTCTCAAATTATTTCAGGGAGTCCTCAACCTATAATTGGTTGAGAGTGTCCAAATCTAGGGATCTCCAAGTCTAAAGGGAACATTCTGTGGTGAAGAATTCTCGAGTTTAGAAGGGAAGACATGGTAGAGGACATAGTGGAGTATTGTAAAGAACTGGTAAGAGATTTCCATATTTTTACTGGAATAATTGTCATAAGGTGAGTCAGATGTGGACTGTATATGAGAAGAATTAGATCTTTGGGTTATGTGTTTAAAGTTGTAAATTCTATCTATATCCAATGTAGCCGGAACTGAGGTGTCGGATAAGGAACCAGCCATTGTCAACGTGAAGCAGGGCATCTCTGTTGCCGTGACTACCGGTTTTGCATGCTTGCGTGCTTTGTCAAGTCCTGCATGCGAACCCGGTAGTCACAGAAACAGAGACACCCTGCTTCTCATGCCCCCCGGACACAGTCACCCGCTTGGCTCTATTTACATCGCCAGTGTCAGTGACACCATCTTCCCTTGCCGGCAGGTCCAGCTCTACACACCACACAGCTGCAGCTGGCGTGTCCTTGTGGCTTTCCATGGTCGGTGTCCCTTGGTTGGTTGTCCCGGTCGGTCCTAGTTATCCATCAGTGCTTGAGCCTGCCTTACAGCCTTGGGATAATGTTGTCATTCAAATGTGTACTGTTTTAATCTTTGGAATAAATTGCCAGCAACCTTTTTGAGTATACATGTGGTTCATTGCAGCCATTACCCATCAAATCCAGCTCAGTTCCTGAGTGCTATCAACCCTTTTTGACGTCAGCATTTCAGCATCTGATCCTTTGCCATTAGACAGCAGCACAGTCATGTGGTTTTTACTGTGATTAGCTCCTGGGACTCAATCTTTTCCTGCAATTATGAGACTATCTTGTTGAAGTTTCTTAATTTTTCTAATAAGAGCAGCTAAGATGGATTTTTGATTTACATTCAGCGAGCATAAGTTAATAACAGTATACATACTTACCAACTGTCCCGAATTTCCCGGGACATTCCCGGGGTTTAGACCCTTTTCCCAGATTTAGCCATTCATAGGAAATGTTCCGGGAAATTCTTATTTTACCGTTTTTTTTTTCCGCCGCCGCTGCTAGAGGTCAGTGGCCGACGGAGACAATGTCTCCACCGGCCACCATTTTCCCGAAGACCAAAACAAACAATTACTGTTTAGTAATGGCCGGGTGGCTGCCAATAGAATTTGAGCTGTGGCACCGCCCACCTCCCGCCCCGCTGCCGTCTGTCTGTGACCTGATGTGGGAAGGGGCGGGGTGGGCGGCGCAGCAGCACAATTGCTATTGGCAGCCACCCGGTTATTTTGTCCCATTCTGTTTAGTAATGGCGGCAGAGAGAGTCTCCACTGCTGGGAATGCCTGATGTAAGGAAAGGGGGGCTCCATTGAGGGATGCCTGGTGTAAGGACAGGACTCTGCTGGCCATGTCTGATGTAAGGCGGGACTCCGCTGGCAATGTCTGATGTAAAGGAGGACTCCGCTGGCAATGCCTGATGTAAGGGAGGACTCCGCCGGCAATGCCTGCTGTAAGGAGAGGACTCTGCTGGCAATGCCTGATGTAAGGGGGGACTCTGCTGGCAATGTCTGATGTAAGGGAGGACTCCGCTGGCAATGCCTGATGTAAGGGAGGACTCCGCTGGCAATGTCTGATGTAAGGGAGGACTCTGCTGGCAATGCCTGATGTAAGGGGGGACTCCGCTGGCAATGTCTGATGTAAGGGGGGACTCCGCTGGCAATGTCTGATGTAAGGGGGGACTCTGCTGGCAATGCCTGATGTAAGGGAGGACTCCGCTGGCAATGCCTGATGTAAGGGAGGACTCCGCTGGCAATGTCTGATGTAAGGGAGGACTCTGCTGGCAATGCCTGATGTAAGGCGGGACTCCGCTGGCAATGTCTGATGTAAGGGGGACTCTGCTGGCAATGCCTGATGTAAGGCGGGACTCCGCTGGCAATGTCTGATGTAAGGGAGGACCTCGCTGGCAATGTCTAATGTAAGGGAGGACTCCGCTGGCAATGCCTGATGTAAGGGAGGACTCCGCTGGCAATGTCTGATGTAAGGGAGGACTCTGCTGGCAATGCCTGATGTAAGGCGGGACTCCGCTGGCAATGTCTGATGTAAGGGGGACTCTGCTGGCAATGCCTGATGTAAGGCGGGACTCCGCTGGCAATGTCTGATGTAAGGGAGGACCTCGCTGGCAATGTCTAATGTAAGGGGGGACTCCACCGGCAATGCCTGATGTAAGGGGGACTCTGCTGGCAATGCCTGATGTAGGGGGGGACTCTGCTGGCAATGTCTGATGTAAGGGTAGACTTCGCTGGCAATGCCTGATGTAAGGGGGGGACTCCGCTGGCAATGTCTGATGTAAGGGAGGACTCTGCTGGCAATGCCTGATGTAAGGGGGGACTCTGTTGGCAATGTCTGATGTAAGGGAGGATTCCGCTGGCAATGCCTGATGTAAGGGGGGACTCCGTTGGCAATGTCTGATGTAAGGGAGGACTCCGCTGGCAATGTCTGATGTATGGGGGGACTCCGCTGGCAATGTCTGATGTAAGGGAGGACTCTGCTGGCAATGCCTGATGTAAGGGAGGACTCCACTGGCAATGCCTGATGTAAGGGAGGAGTCAGCTGGAAATGCCTGATGTAAAGGAGGACTCCGCTGGGGACACTTAATGGCATCTGGTGGCAGGCAACGTGGCAAGTGACATGCTCAGGGCTTCCACTGATTCTGCATTATGGTGAGTTAAATAATTTCATTCTATATTACAATGTAATAATATAAATAATGCACTTCAATTATCCTGACACCATAACAACCATGGTGCCGGGATGATTGAAGTGCTAACACCAGGTGTTTGGAGTATCTTTATCTGCTGATTGTTAAACTTCCTGGAATACACATATTTCTATTGTTGTGTAGGAGCTGGGCCTGCTGTCCCTCCATCCCTCTTTCTTTCTCTCTTTTTCTTTCTCTCCCTCTTTCTGTCTTTCTCTTTCTTTCTTTCCCTCTTTCTTTCTTTCTCCCTCCATCCCTCGTTCATCTCATACCACACCCCTTCCGAGCCACGCCCATTTAAGACATGCCCACTATTCCGCTCAAACCACGCCCATTTTTCTCCACGGGCGCACTGCGCGCCATATTTTTCTGTTGCGGTATGCCCCGCCTACAAAAGAATACCACACCCCCTAATTATAGCAAGGCTCCGCCTACATGCAAAAGAGTGTTCCGAATTTTTTTTTTGCAATGTTGGCAACTATAAGTATAGATCTGATTATCAATATTCACTCCTTCCTAAGATGATATACCTGCCCCCATAGTCACATTCTAAAAATAACAGTTTAACAGCAACTGGATTTTCAACTGCAAAGGTGACTCCTTTTTCTGTAAATGTAGAGTAGCAGTGGGGAAGTTACAGCTTAAACTGGAGGGGAGGGGTTTATTTTTACACAGGTGAGTTTTTTTAACAAAATGGATGTCACAATTTCTCTACAACATAGAATCTTTATAAAGGTTATTTAGTCCCTTCACTTTTAAAGAGGTAATTTTAAGACTTCTATTGATTCTTAAGGGCTTGCTTGGAGTTGCCTGCATATTGAGATAGAGGAGGGCTCTGCAGGGGCAGTGGAATCATAATCACTACGACATTGAAGGTATCAAGGGTGCATATCCTACATGTCACATAGCAGTAGTACACTGACGGATGGAAACATCTTTACCCGATTGACCCCCGGAAGGATTTACCCCCGTCCTGACCAGAGCACTTTTTGCAATACAGCGCTGCGTCGCTTTAACTAACAATTACGCGGTCATGCAATGTTGCACCCATACAAAATTGACGTCCTTTTTTTTCCCACAAATAGAGCTTTCTTTTGGTGGTATTTGATCACTTCTGCGTTTTTTATTTTTTGCGCTATAAACAAAAAAAGAATGACAATTTTGAAAAAAAGCAATATTTTTTACTTTTTGCTATAATAATATTAATATTATATATTATATCAATATAATATACCCAAAAAATATTTAAAAAACCAAATTTCTTTCTCAGTTTAGGCCAATATGTATTCTTCTACATATTTTCGGTAAAAAAAAAAAAAAATCGCAATAAGCGTATATTGATTGGTCTGCGCAAAAGTTATAGTGTCTACAAAATAGGGGTAGATTTATGGCATTTTTATTGTATATATATATTTTTTTATTAGTAATGGCGGCAATCTGCAATTTTTATTGTGACTGCGACATTATGGCGGACACAATGGACACTTTTGACACTATTTTGGGACCATTGTCATTTATACAGCGATCAGTGCTAAAAAAATGCACTGATTACGGTGTAAATGACACTGGCAGGGAAGGGGTTAAACAATAAGGGGCGATCAAGGGGTTTAATGTGTCCTAGGGAGTGATTCTAATTTTGGGGGGGATTGTCTCACTAGAACATGACAGAGATCACTGCTCCCGATGACAGGAAGCAGTAGATCTCTGTCATGTTGCTAGGCAGAACAGGGAAATGACTTGTTTATATAGGCATCTCCTCGTTCTGCTGCTCCGTGACACGATTGCGGGCCCCCGGCGGACATTGATTCCGCAGGACCCGCGGGCACGGTCACGGAGTACGCGGCAGGTGCGCGCACCCACAATGCCGCAATTTAAAGTGGACGTACCTGTACGCCCATTTGCTCAGCCGTGCCATTGTGCCGACGTACATCGTGGTCGGCATGTGGTTAATAAACAATGATACATGGCCTTTACCTCAGGCCTAAAACATTTATTAATATAAGTACTTACCTGAACAAATAGCATATACAGCAATGCGGGCAGCACACATATGCTGTGGGGTGTAGTAATGGATCAATGTCCACAATGTGTTATTGAAATATAGCACAAATCACAATGTGCCCACAGTAACCATAACAATAGAAGCCGTTCGTTAAAACAGAACTCCCAGAAGAACTCCCAATTTTCTCCAATTCAGTTGGGCTCTGCCTTTTGTCTAGGAGCACAAGGAAAAGCTGTACTTACCTAGTCATTCGATCCTCCAGAAAACAGTGCTCCCCCACGTCCAGCAGCATGTCCAGAGCCAGTCAATGGATGTGATGATGTCGGAACAGTCCATTCACAGGGCCGCTAGCATGCAGAGGGGCAGGTCGGCGGATTAAGTAAGTATATTTTCGCTCTGCAATCCCCTAGATGAAATCGAGCAGTTAACGCATGCAGTGCAGGCTTAGCCCCACTGCATGGGAAAAATACATTTTTTTCCCAAAGTTCTTTAAGTTTTATTAACTAAAGTTCATTCATCAGAGACATGGCCTGGAGGGTCGTTTGGTGAAAATTTAGGAGATGAGTTAGTGATGAGGCCCCAGGCATGTAAAATTTTAGTAGCTTCCTCAGGGGCAGTGGCGTCCCTAGGGGTGGCTTTTGGGGCTATAGCCCTGAATCTGGGGCCCATAGCTCCGAGTCCCAAGGGTCTACAACCACAGGGCTGTGGCCCACTACCGGGCCGTGGCTTCCCTGCAGCTGTGCAGCAGGCAGCATGGGAGAGCCAGACAGTGGGTTGGAAGCATGGTAGAGCCGGGCAGGTGAGAGAGCGGAGAGATGACATCATCACAGATGTTCTGCCCTCACTGTGCAGCTGCTGGCAGCAGAGAAATTACATCATCTCTCACTGCCTGCCCCCTCTCTGGTGACCCTGATGTAAGGGGGAGGCTCTCTGGGGACCCTGATGTAAGGGGGAGGCTCTCTGGGGACCCTGATGTAATAAATATTTATTACATATATATTTATATATATATATATATATATATATATATATATATATATATATATATATACACACACACATACAGACAGACATGTGTATGCCCGCCCAAGCATATGACTTTCTTTACTTCGCTACTATGGGTTCTAGCCCCAGACCTTTTGTAGACCTAGCAATGCCCCTACTCAAGGGATATTAGTGAAGTACGTTTATTTAGGTAGTGGGCTAGGACTTTAGTCAGGTATTCCTACCTGTATGCAATATTGTTGTATCAGAGAATATTAGTAATCTATACAAACTGCTTACTGCATTGTACTTTGGCTCCAGAGATTTCCAAGATAAAGGTCCAAGAATTTCCCTGCCTTATGGGCAGCATCTATTGGTCTCCTTGATGTGAAAGAAATGTACTCTGGCTAGTACATCTCTGAGTATTGAGTCAGGGAGATGTTTTGGTTTCAAAATTCTGTGTGGCCGGTCTATCATACAGTCCTGAGGCTGTTCAAGAGGTAGTATTAGTGTAAGCATTTGCTGTATATAGGAAATAAGCTCTAACAGTGCAAATAACCTGGGAATATCCCATAATTTCAGGTTGTTGTTGTGAGATCTGGTATCTAAACCAGAGACTTTGTCTTTAAGCTATTGTATACCTGTAGAGTGTTCATTATGGCCATCCACCATGATATGCATATTCCTCCATTTTCCTCTCTATATGGACAATCCTTTACTCTACTTGTTATAACTGAGCTTGCAATTTAGAAATATCACAGTTCATTTTTAATGGACAGCAGCGTGTCCTTAAATTTTCTTACTCACTGGGCCCTTAGATGAGAGTAATAAAGATGGAGAGGCAGCAGGGTGTTTACTTGTGGCTCACGATTCTCAGGCAGCAAGTTTTCAGTGGCTGTCTCCTTCCCTGTGTCAGTATACGTCTGTACCATCTTGAGAATCTTCCTGGCTAGAGCTGGGGTAGAAATCTGTAAATCTCTTTGACTGGCTCTTGTTGCACCAAGCTGTGCCCTCCCAGTACTGCAGTTTACAAGGTGGAAGGCATTAATTGTGTGCCATTGGAGCACCCATGGCATGTTGCACCATATGGGTGGTTTTTAGGATATGCAATGAACCTCAGAGTGTGATTAAAATGTGCAGTGCATGACTGTTGGTTGGTAGACAACATTGTGCCCTTTTTAAGTATTCACTGGGGAAGGTGGTATTTTTCATTTGACCAGCCCTGTTTCTTTTTCTTTTTTTTTTTTTTTTTAGTACAAAGTATATCTAAAACCATTTGCTTGTTTTGTATTGCTTTGGATAGAGTAGGGATTGGTTAAACCCATGTCAAGTTTTTTTTTTTGCCTGTGACCTATTGCAAAGATGTTTCTTTACTTTCTGTCTCTGAGGCACAACAGAAGAAAACCTCTCCAATGTAAATCCAAACCACTAGAAGATTTACCCTCTATTCCTGTTCTGGTGACAACCCAAAACTTTGGATTCCACAAAACTATTACAAAAAGTTGGCCTTGGATACACATTAACTTTAATGTCTGATTTCCCATGCAGGGCATCACAAACCTACATTTCCTACACTCTTCTGCAGCTCTGTTAGTCGTTAAAGCAGGATAAGCCGCCCTGGGTAAGCTATGAGTCGCTTAAGTTGTAGCACAGGACAGAACCCTCCCCATGTGACATTGCTGACACTTTGTGAGTAGCTTTAATGCTGTCACATGGAGTGAGCCACGTTCTGCTCCATACTTGGAAGAACCAGGTATTTGCATCACTTTCAGCAACCTGAACAGAATGAAAAATTAGCAAAAGAAAGGTGAGTACAACCATGTATGGCAAAGCAACAGTGCTTACCAGCTGCATATACTCATCTTGCTCTCCCGATTCTTTGGTTACAGAGTGGAAGTCCTGTTGTGAATTAGAGCCTACACAGCGCACACAAATCTTTCCCCTTCTCTTGTGACAAGGCCGAGTTAGCCAATTATTAAGCACTAGCGCTGTCATGTGGAAGGAAGATAAATGAGTCATATGTTCCCTATATTTCTCTTTGCTTACAGAAATTGAACAGAGTAGCAGGAAGCATGGGAAGCTGAGTATGTGCACCTTGGGTGGGGTCATGTGACAAACTGGGTAATTTTCCTGCTTAGTCTTCTCCCAGTAATGGACAGTCCTCTAGATGCAGATAGGGTTGCTGACATAATTACAAGAATGATAGCAAGGTGACCCCCCCTTAGGGAGGACTAATCAGGGGCAGATCGGGGGAGGGGGGGGGGCAACGGGGCAATCTCTCTCTCTCACATCAGTATAATTATAATAATAATTAGCCGATCAGCGGTGCTGAGAGAGACACTCTGTGTTGTGGTGATTACGCCGCACTGAACCTGGAGAAGATGAGGGAGGAGCTGTGTGGAGCTGCACCGCTGGCTAGTGTTCCCTGCACTGGTTGCTAACGCCTGGGCCGCCTGGCGTGTAGCAACCAGTGACGTCAGTCACGTCGGAGGCTGGAGCCGCTGCTGAGGAGGAGGAGAACCCCAGCATTCATAGCGGAGTCTTCTTCATTCTCCGCCCCCGCATGAGAGTGTTGGCTCCACCCACCTTCTCCCTCCATCTTCTCCACAGCATGGTGTAAACACAGGAAGAAGCAGTGACTGCGTGTCACTGTCATCTGAAGCTGCCGGCTGCACTTGCTAACGGATCCTGCTCATCTCCATTGCTCCTGCATGGGAGCCCCTCCCCCCCACCAAAGCACCAAAATAATTTTTAAAAGTGAGTAAAAGAATGAATGAATGTGTAAAATCGCAAAATCTTGTGTGCCATACTGCCATTATTTATGGAAAGCAAATTCTGCCCTTTTAGTCTTGTTCAAGCTAAACCCCTTCAGCTCCGGAAAGTTTTACCCCCCCCCCTCATGAACAGGCCATTTTTTGCGATACTGCCATGCGTTACTGTAACTGACTGTTAGAAAAAAATACCGTATTTATCGGCATATAACACGCACAGGCGTATAACACGCACATTAATTTTAAGAGGGAAGTTTCAGGAAAAAAACTTAAATTTTAAATAAGGAACTTTGAAGCAAAATAAGGGTCAGTGCCCATCTGCAGCCTCACCATTGCCATCAATGCAGCCTGATCAATGCCTACCTGCAGCCTCATAAGTGCCTTCAATGCAGCCTTATTAGTCCACATCAATGCAGCCTCACCATCGCCATCAATGCAGCAGCCTCACCATCGCCATCAATGCAGCAGCCTCACCATCGCCATCAATGCAGCAGCCTCACCATCGCCATCAATGCAGCAGCCTCACCATCGCCATCAATGCAGCAGCCTCACCATCGCCATCAATGCAGCAGCCTCGCCATTGCCATCTATTGACTTCCTATTACAGAGGCCGCCAAGTAAACAGGAGATTCTCACTGTATGTAATCTGACGGCCCTCATCCCCCCCTCGCCCACTGCCTCCGAGGCAGCCGAAGTTGAAGTATTGGCGTATAACACGCACACGCTATTTGCACCCGATTTTCATGGTGAAAAAGTGAGTGTTATACGCCAATAAATACAGTAAATAAAAATGACGTAAATCTATCCCCTATTTTGTAGATGCGATAACTTTTGTGCAAACCAATCAATATACATTTATTGGGATTTTTTTACCAAACATATGTAGCAGAATACATATTGGCCTAAATTGAGGAAGACATTTTTTTAATAGCAAAAATTTTAAAAATATTGTTTTCTTTTCAAAATTGTCGGTTTGCTTATATCACAAAATATAAAATATCACCAAAAGAAAGTGCTATTAGCGGAAAAAAAAGGACATCAATTTTACTTGGGTACAGTGTTGTATGACCGCGCAATTGTCATTCAAAATGCGACAGCACTGAAGGCTGAAAATTGGCCTGGGCAGAAACGGGGTGAAAGTGCCCGGTATTGAAGTAGTTAAAGTGTATCTATGGGCAAAATAACAAATGACTTATGATGCAGTCTGTTACTAACTAATGAGGTTGGAAGCCTGATCCCCAGTTAGGCGACCAAAAAAGTGGGGGCATGTTTGGACTATTACGGTACAGTAATCGTTGGTAACAATTTAAGGCATAAAACAGTAGTAGTAAAATTCAAAGTTAATTTATTGATGCAGGGGACAAATCAAAATTCATACAATAAAACTACATACAAGTACAAGTATGTCAACAATGGGATCATTAGTATACAGTACAGCACGACATCTCAGATATCATATTCCTCGACTAGTTTCGCGGACAAACCGCTTCATCAGGAGGGAATCTGGAGATAGTTGATTCTGACTAAACAGTCTGAGCCTAACAGATAAGAAGACATATAATGAGATTGACCAAAGGACAAGAACAATGCAAATAAGGTTTATGTTACAGCATCAAGATTAACAAAGGTAATATGCAATACATGGGGAAAAGGGGAACGAATCTGCTTACCCATGTCCCAACCGAGCCCAGGCGCACAACCCCACCACCAAGGGGTAATCTCCCACGGCGACCTGGGGGAGCTAAAGATAGACGGGGATAGTAAAGATGATGTATGTCATAATAAGGTAAACTAAATTGCCACACACGGGACAGGTGAAACATATAGTGATATATAGTGATATATAGTGATTGCACCGGTTCTTTAGGGTATTTTAATCCCTAATTCACCTTTTTAGGTGATTACTGTACCGTAATAGTCCAAACATGCCCCCACTTTTTTGGTCGCCTAACTGGGGATCAGGCTTCCAACCTCATTAGTTATTAATTTCTGGATGATGGTACATGTTTATTTTTGTCATTGTAATTTTTACCTATAGAGGCCACTCGCTTAGTCGTATACATTGGGTGAATAACACACCCGGCACCATGTCGAGTGGGATGTTTGGGTGAGCCGTCTGAGTGGACATGGCCAATTGCCCTCCACCTTACGGACCCAGGCTGTCCCACCCCTCATTTTTAAATTAACCCCCATTGACACATATGGTTTGTGCCCTCTGGGGGTGGGCCTCTTACTATAGAATCTATTACTCTCTTATACTACCATTGTTTATTAACAATTAGCCCCGTTGCAACCCTCCGAGACAGATTCCCATTAGTTTGGCCAGGCATTATTACCGTGGCTACCCGCCCTATTTCACATGTCTCTACCCGATCATGTGGCTTGCCTATGGCCTTTCTTAACGTTTATGCATTTTTATGCAGTTAGGTCTATGGGTTTATGTCTCGGGGGGGTGATTGCACCGGTTCTTTAGGGTATTTTAATCCCTAATTCACCTTTTTAGGTTTTCTATGCTAAGTATATGCTTTATTTATCCTATTGTTTATGTCCGTTATACATCTTCCATTCGTTTCATCTTTCCGCTGTACTGGGACCCTCTGCTTCCCCTTCTCCTGTTCCCGGCTGGGGCGCTGGCGCAGGCCCCTCCCCCTGGCTTCTCCCACGGCGGCCTGGTGGGGTCCCTGGTGGAGGGGTCGGTCTCGTTAGCGGGACCGCCCCCTCCTCTTGCACCTATCCGGACGGGGACGTGTTCCTTTGGCCGTAGGGTGGTTGTGCATGCGTGCGCGCGCGGCTCCTTCGCGCGCGCGCGCCGTGTGGGACCTCTGACCCTGTGACGTAATGCGCCGGCGTCTCGCTGGCGTGCGGCGCAGCGTCGCAGGGTTGGGAGCTATAAATGACGGGCCTTACCTGTCTGTTTGACGGTCTCATTTTTGGTCCCCGGGTCTGTGTATGTTAGCCAACCAATGGTAAGTTTGAGGGTATTACCCAATGTATCCTATATGTAAGTCCCGCATCCAGGGCACCAACATTGGCTATATTACATACCATGTTTCTCCTTTAGATGTTGTAAACTGGGGTGGACTTGTCCGGCTATGTGGTCGCCCGTCACTTGCAGTCTCTAGTAACAAATCCCCCCCTCCAGTTATCTTGTCGCGGCTTCAATTCCTGGCACAACGCCTTCCCCGGGAACTTTTTTATGTTTTTACCAGCATCAGGTATCCTTATGCCCATTTCACCGCACAATTCACACAGTCACATCCCTTCCCTCCTTGTCCCTCCCTTCCCCCCTTCCCCTCCCCTTTCCTCCCCCCCTCCCGTTTTTTCCTCCCCCCCCCCTTTTTTTCCCCCTCCCTCCCCTCCTCTTTCCTATTCCCCTTTCCTATCCCGTTCCCACCATCCCTTCCCCCCCCTTTTCCTCACCTTCCCCCCCCCCCCTTTTCCCTTCCTTCCTCCTTCTCCCCTTCCCCCATGTCCCTCACCCATCCCCCTTTCTTTCCATCTCCTTTCCTTTATTTCAATCTTCCCATCTTACACCACATTACACCATTTATTTTATAATTGTTCCCATCCTTGGCTTTCACTAGATGCAATCCTTTTCACTCCTTGCACACTGCTTTTTATTTTCTCACTTTCCACATCCTCACCTTTCACCCTCCCCATATTCTTATCACCATTTTCATCATTATCACTATATGTTTCACCTGTCCCGTGTGTGGCAATTTAGTTTACCTTATTATGACATACATCATCTTTACTATCCCCGTCTATCTTTAGCTCCCCCAGGTCGCCGTGGGAGATTACCCCTTGGTGGTGGGGTTGTGCGCCTGGGCTCGGTTGGGACATGGGTAAGCAGATTCGTTCCCCTTTTCCCCATGTATTGCATATTACCTTTGTTAATCTTGATGCTGTAACATAAACCTTATTTGCATTGTTCTTGTCCTTTGGTCAATCTCATTATATGTCTTCTTATCTGTTAGGCTCAGACTGTTTAGTCAGAATCAACTATCTCCAGATTCCCTCCTGATGAAGCGGTTTGTCCGCGAAACTAGTCGAGGAATATGATATCTGAGATGTCGTGCTGTACTGTATACTAATGATCCCATTGTTGACATACTTGTACTTGTATGTAGTTTTATTGTATGAATTTTGATTTGTCCCCTGCATCAATAAATTAACTTTGAATTTTACTACTACTGTTTTATGCCTTAAATTGTTACCAACGATTACTGTACCGTAATAGTCCAAACATGCCCCCACTTTTTTGGTCGCCTAACTGGGGATCAGGCTTCCAACCTCATTAGTTATTAATTTCTGGATGATGGTACATGTTTATTTTTGTCATTGTAATTTTTACCTATAGAGGCCACTCGCTTAGTCGCAGTCTGTTACTAGCAACAAGTCTTTGTTGTTAGAGTCCCCCTCTAACAGATTATCTAGAAATTATTTACATGACCACAGATATATGTCCTTCTTGGCTCTGGAGAGATGGAGATGATTACCTAGCTCAAACACTTGGAATTTCCAAAGGATTATTTAATTTTTTTTTACCTACAAAAACAGTACACAGATTAAAAGGAGGTATGTCCTGGAAACAGGCATTGTATTGTATTGAAACTAATCTCCAGCTTAATGAACAAGCTCCAGTAATTCTGCATGCTAGCTATTAGCCAAGTTGTCTTGTCTTTGGATGTTTTCTTTTCAAATGGTCATAATTTGTATAATAAACCTCATAAACTGTTTAAAACATTCCACAGCATTGAATGTATTAGTTATAGCAGAAACCTGTATTGTTTAGAATTTTTAAAGTATTTATTATTAAGAAGCATATTTATAAAGCAGTAAATGTGACTTTCACCAACATCTCCCCCCCCACAATGGTCCTGTGTTGATGAGAGAATAAAGCGATTTTCTTTCCTGCAACCCATGGTTGCAGAAAAGAAGATTGCTCCATCTATGGCTGGCTTTACTTGGCATTTATTGTATGGTAAAGACTAGGGATGAGCTTTGAGTTCGAGTCGAACTCATGTTCGACTCGAACATTGGCTGTTCGCAAGTTCGCCGAACAGCAAACATTTTGGGGTGTTCGCGGCAAATTCGAATGCCGCGGAACACCCTTTAAAAGTCTATGGGAGAAATCAAAAGTGCTAATTTTAAAGGCTTATATGCAAGTTATTGTCATAAAAAGTGTTTGGGGACCTGGGTCCTGCCCCAGGGGACATGGATCAATGCAAAAAAAAGTTTTTAAAACGGCCGTTTTTTCAGGAGCAGTGATTTTAATAATGCTTAAAGTCAAACAATAAAAGTGTAATATCCCTTTAAATTTCGTAGCTGGGGGGTGTCTATAGTATGCCTGTAAAGGGGCGCATGTTTCCTGTGTTCAGAACAGTCTGACAGCAAAATGACATTTCGAAGGAAAAAACCCATTTAAAACTACTCGCGGCTAATGCATTGCCGGTCCGACAATACACATAAAAGTTCATTGATAAAAACGGCGTGGGAAATCCCCACAGGGGAACCCCGAACCAAAATTTAAAAAAAAAATGACGTGGGGGTCCCCCTAAATTCCATACCAGGCCCTTCAGGTCTGGTATGGATATTAAGGGGAACCCCGGCCAAAATTTTTTAAAAAAATGACGTGGGGGTCCCCCTAAATTCCATACCAGACCCTTATCCGAGCACGCAACCTGGAAGGCCGCAGAAAAAGAGGGGGGGACGAGAGTGCGCCCCCCCTCCTGAACCGTACCAGGCCACATGCCCTCAACATTGGGAGGGTGCTTTGGGGTAGCCCCCCAAAACACCTTGTCCCCATGTTGATGAGGACAAGGGCCTCATCCCCACAACCCTGGCCGGTGGTTGTGGGGGTCAGCGGGCGGGGGGCTTATCGGAATCTGGAAGCCCCCTTTAACAAGGGGACCCCCAGATCCCGCCCCCCCCATGTGAAATGGTAAGGGGGTATTTACCCCTACCATTTCACTAAAAAACTGTCAAAAATGTTAAAAATGACAAGAGACAGTTTTTGACAATTCCTTTATTTAAATGCTTCTTCTTTCTTCTTTCTTCTATCTTCCTTCATCTTCTTCTTCTGGTTCTTCCTCCGGCGTTCTCGTCCAGCATCTCCTCCGCAGCGTCTTCTATCTTCTTCTCCTCGGGCCGCTCCACACCCATGGCATGGGGGGAGGCTCCCGCTCTTCTCTTCATCTTCTTCATCTTCTTCTTCATCTTCTTCTCTTCTTCTTTTCTTCTTTTCTTCTCTTCTTCTCTTCTTCATTTTCTTCTCCGGGCCGCTCCGCATCCATGCTGGCATGGAGGGAGGCTCCCGCTGTGTGACGGCGTCTCCTCGTCTGACGGTTCTTAAATAAAGGGGGGCGGGGCCACCCAGTGACCCCGCCCCCCTCTGACGCACGGGACATGACGGGACTCCCCTGTTGCATTCCCCGTGACGTCACAGGGAAGTCCCGTCAAGTCACCGTGCATCAGAGGGGGACGGGGTCACCGCGCTCTCTCGTCCCCCCCTCTTTTCCCGCGGCCTGCCAGGTTGCGTGCTCGGATAAGGGTCTGGTATGGATCTTTGGGGGGACCCCACGACGTTTATTTATTTTTTTTGGCGCGGGGTTCCCCTTAAAATCCGTACCAGACTTGAAGGGTCTGGTATGGAATTTAGGGGGACCCCCACGTCATTTTTTTTTTAATTTTGGCCGGGGTTCCCCTTAATATCCATACCAGACCTGAAGGGCCTGGTATGGAATTTAGGTGGACCCCCACGTCATTTTTTTTTTTGGTTTGGGGTTCCCCTGTGGGGAATTCCCATGCCGTTTTTATCAATGAACTTCTATGTGTATTGTCGGACCAGCAATGCAATAGCCGCGAGTAGTTTTAAATGGGTTTTTTCCTTCGAAATGTCATTTTGCTGTCAGACTGTTCTAAACACAGGAAATATGCGCCCCTTTACAGGCATACTATAGACACCCCCCAGCTACAAAATTTAAAGGGATATTACACTTTTATTGTTTGACTTTAAGCATTATTAAAATCACTGCTCCCGAAAAAACGGCCGTTTTTAAAACTTTTTTTTGCATTGATCCATGTCCCCTGGGGCAGGACCCAGGTCCCCAAACACTTTTTATGACAATAACTTGCATATAAGCCCTTTTAAAATTAGCACTTTTGATTATTCATGTTCGTGTCCCATAGACTTTAACGGTGTTCGCGTGTTCGAACAAACTTTTTTCCTGTTCGCATGTTCTGGTGCGAACCGAACAGGGGGGTGTTCGGCTCATCCCTAGTAAAGACATGTATATTTATGAAGGTTTTTTCGCTCTTGAATTTTCTCAATCTTATATCATTACAGGTAGCCTCATTAAGAGCCCCTTCACACTGGAGGCAGTTTTCATGCTTTTTTGCACTAGAAATAGCACCTGTAAAGGGCCTGAAAACTGCCTCCCATGCCGCCCGAATGTGAAAGTCTGAGTGCTTTAACACTGGGGCGGTGCGCTTGTGGGACGTTAAAAAAAGTCCTGCAAGCAGCATCTTGGGGGCGGTTTGGGAGCGCTGTATACACCCCTCCTAAAATGCCCCTGCCCCAGTGGAGGAGCTACCAGAGTCGCAGCAGTCGCACTTGTGACTGGGCCCTGGTGTTCCGCCATTGTGGGGGGGCCCGCTGACTTCTCTAGTTACGCTCGGGTCGGAACAGGGACACTCAGTGCACAGAGGACCTCCCACACTGTCTCTCTCTGACGGGTCTGCCCATTCCATTTGCAGCCACAGGTTAATGATGGGGTGTGCAGTTGGGAAGCTGAATCTAGAAGAGTGCCAGCTGACCCAGTACAGTAATGGGGGAGGAGCTGCAGGAGGTCGCGGCCGCTGTGTGAGGAGACCCTATCTCCTAACAGATGTAAGCAGAAACACGTGGAGTGGAAGGAGCCGAGAGAGACACAGAGCAATGCAGGGGAAACCCAGTGGACAAGTAAGTGTCTGTGTCTCTGATCCCAGCGCTGCCAATGAACCTAGTCCCCAGCACCACTGCTGATTCCATCCCACCCCCCTAGCACGGACACTCATCCCTCCCCCCACCACTGCCACTCATAACTCCCCCCACCACTACCCCTCATAGCTCCCCCCACTGCCACTCATCCCCCCCAGCACTGACACTCATCCCTCCTGCCCAGCACTGACACTCATCCCACCCCCCTCACTGCCACTCATCCCCCCAGCACTGCCACTCATCCCCCCCCACTGCCGCTCATCCCCCCCAGCACTGCCACTCATCCCTCCCCCCCAGCACTGACACTGATCCCACCCCCCCACCACTAACACTGATCCCTAACCCCCACCACTGCCACTAATCCCCCCCAAACCACTGTCACTCATCCCTCCCCCCCTCCACCACTGACACTCATCCCATCCCCCCTAGCACTGCCACTCATCCCTCCCCCCACCACTGCCCCTCATACCTCCCCCCCACTACCACTCATCCCCCCAGCACTGACACTCATCCTTCCCCCCAGCACTGACACTGATCCCATCTCCCCCCCAGCACTGGCACTCATCCCACCCCCCTCACTGCCACTCATCCCCCCAGCACTGCCATTCATCCCTCTCCCCCCCACTGCCACTCACCCCCCCTCAGCACTGCCACTCATCCCTCCCCCCAGCACTGCCACTCATCCCTCCCCCCAGCACTGACACTGATCCCACCCCCCTGGCACTGACACTGATCCCCCACCACTGCCACTCATCCCCCCACACCACTGTCACCTTTCCCCCCCAACACTGACACTCATGCCATCCCCCCAGCACTGACACTCATCTCATCCCATCCCCCCAGCACTGATGCTCATCCCATCCCCCCAGCAATCCCACTCATCCCACCCCCCCCAGCATCACCACTCACCCCCCCCAACACTGTCACTCATCACATCCCACCAGCAGGGGTGTATGAACAGGAGTTGCAGGGGTCACAATTGCATGCACCAGGTTTCCTGTGCACCTGGATAGGAGGGGTGGCATATAGAGGAACCAACCCCCCTCATTTTCCTCCTGCAGCCTTTCAGCTGGCTGCTGTGGGGGATGCTTTCTGGATGGAGAGTGGGGAAGGGGCGGTAAATGTGTAATTTACCGGCTCCTTCCTTGTCTTAGTGAATAGAGTCAGTGATCGCAGGGATCACTGACCCAGTTCATTTATAACTGAGGCATAGTAAACTGTGTTTACTATGCTTCAGTTTGTGAATAAACAGGAAGCTCTGTATGGAGCTATTTCTGTCCATTCATTCTGTGCATCTGAGGCTGCAGAGATGGAGATTGTGGGCTGTGTCCTCAATCTCATTTCTCTGTTTCAAAGATGAAACATCAGAGGTCTGTTTAGACCCCTGATATCACACCCACAGTCCATATTCCCATCGCACACATTCCTGGAATGAGCTCTTAAGGTACTGGATGCTGTAGCGACCGCCAGCTGGATAATGGAACCTGTACGATATGTAGATATTGTCCACCATACCAAGGAGCATCAATTTCATCCAAACTTTTTTTTTAATCAAGAAAGATCACATCACAAAACGATGTAGTGCAATGTTTTGGAGCCACGCAGGACCCCTTTGCCAGGCATGTCTTATCACATGCCTGACAAAGGGGTCCTGTGTGGCTCAGAAACGTTGCACTACATTGAATGAATGAATGATTTGTAAAGCGCTGCAATTGCGAACTGAATCGCCTCAAGGCGCTAATGCGTTTTGTGCTGTCATCCTCTTAGAAGAGGAAGGTCTTGAGTTTTTTCCTGAAGGCCAGATAGTTTTCTTCCATGCGGATGTGAGTCGGAAGAGCGTTCCATTGCCGAGGTCCCTGGACTGCGAATCTTCGTTCTCCCCTTGCTTTGTAGCAGTATTTGGGAATGAGGAGGAGGTTTTGGTTAGATGATCACAGACTGCGATTGGGAGTGTAGTGTTTTATTTTCTCTCGGAGGTATTGAGGGGCGTTACCTTGTATGCATTTGTGGGTGAGGCAGAGGGTCTTAAATGTGATCCTATTCTTTACGGTTAGCCAATGTAGGCTCCTCAGGGATGGGGAGATGGACTCCCAGGGTTTTTTTCCTGTTAGCAGTCTTGCCGCCGCGTTTTGGATGGCCTGTAGGCGCGCAAGCTGATATTGGGGTAATCCTATGTAGAGTGAGTTTGCGTAGTCGAGTCGGGAATTGATGATTGTTCCAACTACTGCTGCTTTGTCCTCTTCTGGGATGAAGGGGATGAGTCTGCGTAGCAGGCGAAGGAGATGGTGAGATCCGCTAACTACTGATCCTATTTGTGCATCCATTGTCATTTCTGAGTCAAAGATAACTCCAAGACTCTTGGCTTTGGTGCGTGGAGAGATGGTTTGTCCTAAGATGGTGGGAGGTGTCCACGGAGTCTTGGTTTTGGCATTTTGGTTAGCGCATAGGAGAAGAAGTTCTGTTTTTTACCCATTGAGTTTGAGGGAACTAATGGTCATCCAGTCATCTATCAAAGTGAGGCATTTCTCTAATTGCTGATGGTGGCCTTTTTGTCCGGTGATGCGAAAGTAGATTTGGGTGTTGTCAGCGTATGAGTGGAAGCAGAGGTCTGATTTTTTGATGATTTTGAGGAGTGGGCGGATGTAGATGTTGAATAACACTGGCGACAGGGGTGAACCCTAAAGGGAATCCACAGGAGATTGTTCGGGTTTCAGAGGTGAATGCTCCTAGTTTCACTGTCTGAGACCGATTCTCTAAGAAGGATGAAAACCATTTTAGACTAGAATCTGTGGCTCCTGCTACTTCTGTGAGGCGGACAAGTAGAGTATTGTGGTCCACTGTATCAAAGGCTGCTCTGAGGTCTAACAGTACCAAGAGGCATGATTCTCCGTCATCTGCTGCTTCGAGGGCATCATCCCATATTTTTAGAAGTGCAGTTTCTGTGCCATGGCCAGGGCGGAAGCCTGATTGTAGAGTGTCCAGAAGTTGATGTGTGTCCAGGTGGCGTTGTAACTGTTGTACTACCGCTTTTTCCATAATCTTGGAGATGGTGTTAAGGCTTGTTATCGGTCTGCGGTAGTTAGGGTCCTTAGGGTTGAGATAAGGTTTTTTTAGCAGGGGTTTGACGATGCCTTGCTTGAGGGTGGTTGGCACAATCCCTTCTTTGATTGACTGATTTATGAGGTGTGTTATAGTGGGAGCCAGGATGTCGGAGCATGCTTTAAGGAGTTTCGTGGGAATTATGTAATTTGGTGATGTGCTGTCTCGAAGGCTTCTCATAATGTCTTTAGTCGTGTCAGTGGTGTCACATTGTTTTGTGATGTGAGCTTTCTTGAACAAAAAAACGTTTGGACGAAATTGACGATCCTTGGTGTGCTGGCGAATATCTACATATGATATCTCACTCAAGCCCCACCACCCCACCCCCAAACGGGCTCCTAAAGTTAAAAAAAAATAATAATGTTGTGAAAAAATAAATAAATAAAATGGTAACAAATAAAATAACTATAATAAAAAAATACTGACACCAGTGGCGGTACTACCAGGGTTCCAAAGGTCGCACTTGCGACCTAGCTCTGGCGTTCCGCCACCATGGGTGCACCCTGGCTGGTGATCAGGGGGCCCTTTATGGTTTCTTGCACCCGGGCCCTGAAGGTTCTAGTTACACCTCTGCCCTGCCCATTGCAATGAATGGGAAGCGCCGAAACACAGGCGTTTTTAACCCCTTCTCTGGGGTTTAAAGTGCCCCGCTTGTGGCCGAAAAACACCGCTTAAAGAGCGGCAAAGCGCCGCTAAAATGAGCAGTGCTTTACCAACCCAGTGTGAAAGGCTCTAAGGAAATTTCATTTTAGGGTGTGACAATACAGCTGTCGGCTTACTTTTGTAGTGTCCGCGCCCCTCCTTTCCCCAAAGACTAGTTCTCGGTGTTGGCCTTTTTCAAGCTTCAAAATCACGTAAAAATTATATACTGATCATAAATGATCTCCAACCTTAATGCTTGCATGTTAATGTGCTGTATTTTCCCCCATTAATGCACATTGCATTAAAGCTGTCAATTCATTTCGAATGGACTACCAATGCACAGCAATAGAGGAAAAACTGGACATGTGGCATATTGTTAACATAGTGTACTGCAATGCTCGGTGTAGTATAAATGTTTGTCTTCATTAGGCTTCATGCACACTGGGCTTAAAGAGGAAGTAAACTTGGTTGTTATTTTTTTTTTTTTTTTTTTTCTTACCTGTAAAATAAAGGCATAATGCATCGCCGATTAGCACATTAAGGAGTTGTAAAGGCAGAAGGTTTTTTATCGCAATGCATTCTATGCATTACGATAAAAAACCTTCTGTGTGTAGTAGACATGTGCATTAGTTTTCGTCCTAATGCATTTTCGTCCAAATTTCGTGTATTTTCGTTATCGTTTTAACAAACGATAACAAATGTGCAGATTCCAAAAACCGAAAAAGCCAACATAAACAAATGCTTTATTTTCGTTTTCGTTGCAACAACAGTTCGATATAGATAGGAGATTCGACATGACGCTGACAATAGTGATCTGTGTCCATCGAACCTGTGGTCGAATGTGCCTAACCTTAGCTCTATTAGTCCAAGATTATTCTACATAGAGAGAAAAGATTCGACGCAGAGAGAAAAGATTCAACATTATAGAGAATATAGCAAAAAAGGTCGAATGTGCCTAACCTAACTCTATTAGTCTAAGATTATTCGACATAGAGAGAAAAGATTCGACATAAAGATTCGACTAAGCATTTGCAGCGAGCGGACATTTATGATCAAATGCTCCGCCCATAGGCTATAGAAGAATTCTAATGTTGGTTGACTAGTAATAATAATTAATAAATATAATTATTACTAGTGTCATACAACATTAGATTTCTACTATAGCTTGTAGGCGGAACATTCGACCGGAAATGTACGATTGCGGCGTCATACAGTTTAGCTGCTCCGTTGAATCTTCTTAGAACATTCAACAGACGCCATAAGCCTTCAATGACAGATTCGACCTTAATTATATCGGATTTTCGGATGAATGCATTTTTTTTTAACAAAATGAAATCAATAAAAACGAATTTCAGCAGTAACTAAATAAATTAATTTTTCGGACGAAAATATTTCAGTGTGCACATGTCTAGTGTGTAGCAGTCCCCCCAGCAACCCCCTTATAACCTATCTGAGCTCCTTCTCTCTCCAGCAATGTCCACGAACCCCTCAGCCAACCAGGACACTCCTCCTGATTGGCTGAGACAGAGCAGCGGTGCCATTGGCTCCCGCGGCTGTCCATCAAAGTCAGTCAGCCAATCAGGGGAGAGAGGGGGTGGGGCCAAGTCAGGGATCCGTGTCTGAATGGATACATGGAGCTCTGACTCGGCTTGGGTGCCCCCTGTAGCAAGATGCTGGCTGAGGGGCACTCAAAGGTGGGAGGGGCTAGAAGCAGCAAAGAGGGACCCGAGAAGAGAAGGATCCGGGCTGCTCTGTGCAAAACCACTGCATAGAGCAGGTATGTATGTATAACATGTTTGTTATTTTTTTTTTTAAACAAGCCTTTACAATCACTTTATGTGACACTTACCTGCAAACGAAGCCCGCGTCATCCTCGCTGCAGACCGCATCCATCTTCGCCCGTCTTCCTTCTGGGGCCTCGAACACCGGTTGTGTGACTGCCCGGAACCGCGTGCATACGCACGAGAGCTGTCGGTCACGGCACATGCTCCTGAAGAAACGGCACAGGTGGACGTTCCTTCAGAGCGCACGTTTAGGAGATATTTACAGTACCTATAATTAAGCCTTATTCTAGGCTTACCTATAGGTACAAGGTATATAGGGAGGTATACAACCTCTTTAACCACTTGGCACAAATCGCCGTCATTTTACGTCGTTGTTGTGGCAGCAGATAGCTGCCAAAACCCCAGTATTTTCAACAACGGCGAGCGGCTGGCTTTGAGATAAAAGTGGTCTCAGCCGCGGATTCGGCGCGAGATCACATTTATCGGGGGCCGAGAGAGGGCCCCCCCTTTCACCGTGCTTCAGTCATCTCCGCCGCTTACCGGAGCCATCAGCAGCGGCGGAGATGATTGCGTCCTTTTTCCTCTGAGACATGGAGCCGAGTGAGAGAATGAAGGCCCCCCTCGGCACCATAACATTGAATGGCGGAAGCGCCGTCAAATTTCACTTCCGCCCAATGGTCTTAAAGGGGAAGTTTTTTTTATTGCATTTTAGTATAAATATGAGATCTGAGGTCTTTTTGACCCCAGATCTCACATTTAAGAGGTCCTGTCATGCTTTTTTTCTATTACAAGGGATGTTTACATTCCTTGTAATAGGAATAAAAGTGACCCAAAAATTTTTTTTTTAAAGGACAGTGTAAAAATAAAACCTCCTCTGTTACTCTAAACATGTAACCTGAATACATTTTCAAACGTCTCCTATGGAGATTTTTAAGGGTCAAAGTTTGTCACCATTCTATGAGCGGGCCCAATTTTGAAGCATGACATGTTGGGTATCAATTTACTCGGCGTAACATTATCTTTCACAATATAAAAAAAAATTGGGCTAACTTTACTGTGGTCTTATTTTTTAAGTCAAAAAAGTAAAATTTTTCCCAAAAAATTGCGCTTGTAAGACTGCTGCACAAATACGGTGTGACAAAGTATTGCAACGACTGCAATTTTATTCTCTAGGGTGTTTGAAAAAAATAAGTGCATATAAAGTGTAGCGCTAATTATATCCGATGAACAAATGGTTGTAACATTGCATACACCAAAAATAGAAAGGAAAAGAAAGTACATATATCTCTAACGTTACACAACAGTCTGTATAGAAAACCCTAACGGTCTTCAAATATCTGTTGGGTGTGAAAAAAGTTCATAGTCCAATATTTTGAGTAAAGTGATTCTGTTCACCACGTCAGTAGCTAGTATAAAGGAACGTGAATGTGATGGGCCCTCCACATAGAAGCAGTGCAGGCTTACCAAAAGGGTTGGACTCATACGAACATATGCTCAATGAGTCAACAAGGCTTGTATTACCAACAGGCAATAAAGGAGGATCTTTAGACCAGATGGCAATGAAACCTGAATCACATCCAGAACTCTAAAGGAACTCTTCCAAATGGTGGCTCGTCTCGGAAGAATAGCCCATAAAGGATAGAAAAAGGGGCCACATAGCATAATTCCGTTTTGTACAACAAATTTATTAAAAGGTAAAACACTTATATTTTCCGTGATAAAAAAGCGCTTGGTATAAAATTATGGCAGGCAGTGGAGTCTCCCGAAGCGTTTCGTCTAATTAGACTTCATCTGGGGTACCCAACCACTGCTGCCATACTCTCTTATAAAAGTACTGTGACCCCCTTGATGAGAATCCAGCTCGTGCCCATTAATCTGATGCACTTCCAGGTACAGCCAAGATGGCGGACCCGCGTGCATTTCAGGCCTCTTTCTTATTTAATAATATGCGTTCCAGCACCCTAATGTTAATAATAAATTGTAATGTATATATTGTTTTCCCACGTTGTGCGTGTACTTTTTGTTAAACTCCTTGTAAAAGAACGAATCCAAAGAAGGACACAGAAAATTATAAACAGAGAGAGGGGGGGAAGTTTGTCACTGAGAGTAGTCAGTTCCAGGTTCAGCATGTGAGATGGGACGGGCTCTGCGGAAGAGGGCGACGTATTCCGAGTGACGTTTACAACGTCAGGGTCAGCCGTGCACCTTCCGAGTGTGGAGCGCAAACAAGGCCGCCATCCATCACATGCGTGTCACGCCTCTGTATAGTGATTGGCCAGGCGTGATGTCATCACCATTAGCTTAGCGTAACAACACGTCCCTGGAAATGAGGTAACACGTTGTCATATCAACACACAACGCTATGTCGATGTATGGGCAATTTTAACAGAAGTGGACAAGAGCCGCCCCCTAAAAATACTCCATATATACGAAGTGATATTCTTGTGTTACCCCAATATAGGGTCATTAAAAAGACAGTGCTTATGTGGATCAAAAGAAAAAAAGGGGGTAAAGTGAAAAGGGAATGTCCATAGATTTCCCATAATGTTGCAAAACATTAAAAGTGTAGATGCAAAATTGTGCATATATTGTCAGGAGCAATGAAAAAGGGAAAATTATAAAATAGAATATGTGTGTGTGTATAAGTTACACTAAATATGAAATGATCAACAATATGAAAGGTGTAATTAAGGGATAATACCCCTCCTTAAAAAATGCATAAATAGCCTGGAAAAATATATCCATATAAGGAAAAAATATGGATATTTAGATAAAGAAATTGTTGTTATAAAACCGTGATCCTCAGGAATGCTGAAAAAGAAAAATGATAAAAATATGTGGGTCCGAGATAGATTCTCAGTGGGTGATCAAAAATAGTGATAAAGTGTATGCAAAATAGTGTATACACAACATACAGAAAGATATCCAAAAAACTAATTAGATTTTATGAATCATTAATGAAAGCATTAATGTCCAATTCCATATTCATACCCAGTGGGTGAAGAGACTGTAGTTCGTGTATCCAGAACGTTTCAAGGCGAGAAACGCCTCTGGTCATGGCACCACCCCTGCAGGGTGGAGTATATTTATCAATTACAAAAAATAGTGAGCCTATAGGACTGCTGTTATGGAATTCTTTATAGTGTCTAGGTACACTATGTTTCGAGTCTCTACTTTTAATGAGACTAATGTGTTCACCCACTTTTATAGTAAAGGTTCTAGTTGTTCGGCCGACATATTGTTTGTCACAAGGGCAAACAATTAGATATACTACATATCTAGAATTACATGTAAAGAGGGGTTTGATGGTGTAACTCCTTCCTGTGACGGTGGATGCAAATTCTGTCAGTTTGCGTCCTGTTAGTGCGTTATGTTGACAAACAACACACTTCCTACAGGGGAAGAAACCTGTCCAATCATGGAAAAAAGAAGGACGCACTGGGGGGTTGACAACATTGGGTGCTACATGGCCCTGTAGGGATGGTGCTCCTCTAAAAATAATTTTGGCCTGTTCGGGTAGCATCTTCCCTAAAATGTTGTCTTGTCTGAGGACCCCCCAAGAATGAAGAAACATCTTCATGATGTTCTTAATTTTCTTATGCTGTATTGAGTATGTAGTTAGCATGGCCCATTTGTATGTGATGTCTGGTTCTCTCTCAGGTTTAGTTGCAAGGAGGGAATTCCTGTCAGTGTTAATAGCTCTCTGAAGTTCAGCATCTAGGCCAGTATTGTCATATCCCTTATCCAGGAATCTTTGTCTCAAGACACCTGCTTGGGTGATAAATGTGTCTGTATCCGTGCAATTCCTACGGAGTCTCAAAAATTGACTGCAGGGGACTGCATTGAGCCAAGATCTATGATGGCAACTGTCCCTAGGGATAAAACTATTTTGATCTGTTGATTAGAAATAAGTATTAAATTTAAATTGTCTATTAACAATCTTGATTTCCAAATCCAGAAAGTGGATCTCGGTTTCACTGGCTTCGTATGTAAGAGAGATACCTCTGTCATTAGAATTAAGGCATTCAAAAAATTCTTTCAATGTTTCAAAGGTCCCACTCCATAGGAGGAGGATGTCGTCTATATACCTCGCCCACAGCACCAATGAGGTGGTATGATGGGCATAGACGACATCCTCCTCCCATTTGGCCATAAAGAGATTGTTGATCATTTTGTATTTAGTGTAACTTATACACACACACATATTCTATTTTATAATTTTCCCTTTTTCCTTGCTCCTGACAATATATGCACAATTTTGCATCTACACTTTTAATGTTTTGCAACATTATGGGAAATCTATGGACATCCCCTTTTTTTCTTTTGATCCACATAAGCACTGTCTTTTTAATGCCCCTATATTGGGGTAACACAAGAATATCACTTCGTATATATGGAGTATTTTTGGGGGGCGGCTCTTGTCCACTTCTGTTAAAATTGCCCATACATCGACATAGCGTTGTGTGTTGATATGACAACACGTTACCTCATTTCCAGGGGCGTGTTGTTACGCTAAGCTAATGGTGATGTCATCACGCCTGGCCAATCACTATACAGAGGCGTGACACGCATGTGATGGATGGCGGCCTTATTTGCGCTCCACACTCGGGAGGTGCGCGGCTGACCCTGACTTTGTAAACATCACTCGGAATACATCGCCCTCTTCCGCAGAGCCCGTCACATCTCACATGCTGAACCCGGAATTGACTACGCTCAGTGATGGACTTCCCCCCTCTCTCTTTTTATAATTTTATGTGTATTTCTTTGGATTCGTTCTTTTACAAGGGGTTTAACAAAAAGTACAGGCACAACGTGGGAAAACAATATATACATTACAATTTATTATTAACATTAGGGTGCTGGAACGCATATTATTAAATAAGAAAGAGGCCTGAAACACACGCGGATCCGCCATCTTGGCTGTACCCGGAAGTGCATCAGATTAATGGGCACGAGCTGGATTCTCATCAAGGGGGTCACAGTACTTTTATAAAAGAGTATGGCAGCAGTGGTTGGGTACCCCAGATGAAGTATAATTAGACGAAACGCGTCGGGAGACTCCACTGCCTGCCATAATTTTATACCAAGCGCTTTTTTATCACGGAACATGTAAGTGTTTTACCTTTTAATCAATTTGTTGTACAAAACGGAATTATGCTATGTGGCCCCTTTTTCTATCCTTTATGGGCTATTCTTCCGAGACGAGCCACCATTTAGAAGAGTTCCTTTAGAGTTCTGGATGTGATTCGGATTTCATTGCCATCTGGTCTAAAGATCCTCCTTTATTGCCTGTTGGTAATACAAGCCTTGTTGACTCATTGAGCATATGTTCGTATGAGTCCAACCCTTTTGGTAAGCCTGCATTGCTTCTATGTGGAGGGCCCATCTCATTCACGTTCCTTTATACTAGCTACTCACGTGGTGAACAGAATCACTTTACTCAAAATATTGGACTATGAACTATTTTCACACCCAACAGATATTTGAAGACCGTTAGGGTTTTCTATAGAGACTGTTGTGTAACGTTAGAGATATATGTACTTTCTTTTCCTTTCTATTATTGGTGTATGCAATGTTACAACCATTTGTTCATCGGATATAATTAGCGCTACACTTTATATGCACTTGTTACCTTTACAAATATCCTTTTTTGGTTCTAAGTAATTTTCTAGCAAAAAAAAAAAAAAAAGATTTTAACTTGTAAACAACAAGTGTCAAAAAGAGGCTTGGTCCTTAAGTAGTTAAAAAAACACCAGTTCCCTTGACAGAAAAAAAAGGCTCATATAGAGCTGTTTTGTACAAAGTTTAGATATGTTTAGGAGAGTTTAGTGTTATTTCTGCCAGAAAGCTCAAATCAGAAATGTAAATCAGAAGTGTTTTTGTTTTTTTCTGCCTCTAAAAGCTGAGCTCAAAATATGCCTGAAATCGTCCTAATGTGCATGGACACATAGGATAACACTGAGCTGCTTCTACAGGTAGAACACAAAACTCCCGTAGAAGCAGCAATTTTTAAGCCAGTGTGCATGGAGCCTTTTTGTTATTGTTTTATACATATTCATATTGTTCTTTAGTTGCTATATACATTGTAGTAGTTAAGCTTAAAGTGTTTGTAACCCTAAAAAAATTAAAAATGGATCATGTTCTCTTTTGGCAGGATAAACAGCACAGCGCTTGTGCTGTCTAACCTGCCTTTTCTCTAAACTGTAAAGAAAACCTGGCTGATCCTGCCTGTTTCTACCCCCCTGTAAACTGACCATGGTTTATCGTAGCTGCTCAGCCCTGACAGCGTGGTCAGTTTACGTCCATCCATCATCTGCAGCTCTTTCCTGTCCTCCTCTGTCCTGTCCCTCCCCTCCCTGCCTGTCAACTCAGTGTGTCTGTGTGAGCTGTTTCCGCCCCCCCCCCCCCGATATTCGTAGTACATTTAACTTTAACAAATTTCACTGCCTGCTCCTTTCCTTTATCCAGCGATAATGCATTGTATAAGTGTTTATTGAAAATGATCCTTCTAAATACCCTTTTATTTTTTTAGAGATCTTCAGGCCGGTCACGTGAATTCCGGGCACTCTGCTTCTCCGATCCTGTGGGCTGAGCAGCTAGTGCAGTGGTCACATCGGAGTCCGCGGTAAGAGGATAACAGCCTAAGAAAGAGCTAGTTGGAAAGTGCCCTTTGAATAGAGCTCAGTTTAATAGAAGTTCTCTGATTGGATGAGGTGGAGAGATGGGGCAATGATGTCAATATCTCCAACTCATCCAATCAGAAACATCTTGTGTTCACAAGGCGTTCTGTGAATGGCGAGTTGTCCCCTGTGGTTAGTATGCAAAAGGGCAGCTGCTCGGGACTGGAAACAGAAGACTGTATTGGCAGCGACTACTACAATGATTTCCATCTTCCACAAGGATGGTTTAGGTTTGAGATATGCATACTTACATTGATCCAAGCTTGACCAATGTAACTATGCAATAAAATTCATACCTAAATTTCAGCTTTTTTTGTTAGTCAATTCTATCTGAATTTGGTGGTACATCCAACACATCCAACACTATGCCCTCTACAAGTTGACAATGCTGCTGTCCAGGGGGGGGCACTGCCCCTCTATAGAGTGGAGCCACCCCAATACAGGGAGTGTGTCACTGATTGGACCACCAGGTGAAAATAAAGGGGAAAAAAAAATTAAAAAGGAAAACTAAGGTCTGGTAAGCTGCAATATATATATATATATATAAACATTTTTGTTTTCGGGTTTAGATATGCTTTAAGGAACGTATATCTTTTACCAGGGATTAAAGAATCTTTATTTGTGTCAGGACTTAGGACTTATTTGTTTGGACTTAGCAAGTGGATACTGTCAAATTCCAGGGACAGAAATGGACAAGAAGAAAACAGCTTTCTTAACACCTATGGGACAGTTTTAGTTCAAAAGAATGTCATTTGACCCGATAAATGCACCTGCTACCTTCAAAATTACAATAAAGCACTGTCTAGCAGACTTAAATTTCCAAAATCTGTTCATTTATCCAGAAAACATGACTATTTACTCTCTATTCTTCAAGAATCATTTTAGTCATTTGGAGAAATCGTTTGAAAGATTACTTTGTTATGGCTTGAAGGTAAAACCCAAGAAATGTCAGAAATATAATTTGTTTAAAGAGTCAGTAGAGTAACTTGGTCACAGGGTCTCCCACTAGAATTCTAGTGTAGCCAGCTGAAGGAGTGGGGCTGAGCGCTCCTGTGCCCACTGTCGCCCCCACCACCACTATTTAGCAAACTAAGGGGAGCGCTGGGATATGTGTGCCTTAGCCGGCTTTTCTCCCTTCTCTCAGTAAAAATCCTGTAAAGAGAAGCTGATGAGGATGCAGGGAGGAGGATCATGGGACATGTAGTCCATGCAAAGTGCTGTACAATGCAAATGGATTGGGCTGTGAACATCAATACCCAGAGTTCTTGGCAAACAGGGGAAGAGAGCACAGGACTTTTCCTGGGCAGTTCTGCATGAGTGGGGGTCTTTGCCAAGGGGAAGCAGGGTGGTGCGGACCTGCTGTTTGGTCTTTCCAGTGATGCACCAGGAAGACAGCTACTGAGACCCCCTAGTGATGCAGACTGTGGGGTACAGACCTGCTGCTCCTATCTGTCTGTGTCTGCATTCAGAGAGACTGAACCTGAGAGGGCCTGGGGACTGAGTCACAGGAAGGTCTTTCGCTGTGTTGGGACCAGAGCTAGGGCAATCTGTTGCCATGTGAGTGCCTACAACAGCAAGACCAGAGCCTTGTGGGAGCCTGATCGTGAGGACTGAGTCACCTGGGACAGCAGACAGCCAAACGTTCTGGACTTGATCCGTTGAGTGCCAAGAGTGGTGAGCAGAACCAACTGTGCTTATCTCCATACTGTCTGCAGTAGCCAGTGGAGACTGCCATTACCTAGCAGCCCAAACACAGAATACAGTTTAAAGAGACAGTAGCATGTGCACCACTGTACTGATGGGCCCCACTGTTAGCTGGCTTAAAATTGTTAATCAGGTGCCAGGTACTTTACAGCCATCCCTAGGAGTACCCTTCTCATGAATATGCACACTGTCTCACTCTTAGGGGTGTATGCACAGAGTGCACTCAGGGGCACTTTTTGAATAGTTATTACAATGAGACTTTTCTTTGCGCCATCCATGCTTTTTAATGGTTGATGTTGTTCTATTCAATGCTGCGTATACCAGTTTAATGCAGTTTAGCCTTATTACGGTAATTGTGATCAATTGACATAGTTGAGGCTAGTAACTCTGTCAGTTAGTCTAAAGCATCCTAACATATTACCTGACCTAACCTGTTTATTGGTCTATGTTTTGTGTTTATCCTAATTTGTTAGTCCAAGGTCAAGTTGTCCGTGGCCTATTTCATAGTGTGGTAATAAACGAACACTTAAGTCATACAGGTGTGTGCAGCCTTCAACTTGTATAACCGGGTGTGCCAGAGGGGATGGCTCAAACATCAGTGACAGTTTTAGTTTTTTTACCAGTTTTTTATATCACTTATATTACTTAGGACCAAACCATCAGAAAGCATTTGAATTGAACTGAATTTGAAAGAAAGATTGACAATAGCACCAGTTTTAGCTTGCTCTGATTTCACTTTTCAATTTTAATTATTTACCACTGCGACTAACCAAGTTTTGGGAGCAATCATTTCACACACACATAAAAAAAAAAAAAAAAAAGTTAATAGCTTATGCCAACCAAGGTCTCCAAGAAACAGAAAACAAATGCAGTTAACTAAAGTTCTTTTAAACTAGAATGTTCTGGCCTATTACAGAACTTTTTGCTTAACAATTGGCAGGAACAAAGGTTGAAATTTTCACCAACAGCAATGCTTTGGCATATTACAGACAGCTAGGTTTGAAGTATAGATGGGCAGCATGATTAGCCAAGTTTGACTACCAAATTAAATATTGCCCTGGACAAAGTAACGCCAATCTGGATTTACTGTCTTGTGTGCCCTTTTTGGTACAAGTTTAGAAGAACAGTGATACTTATCAATTTCATTTTTTTAAATTTGCAGTAGTTGTTCCTACTTGAGAGCAGTGTGATGGCATTGAGGTCATCAGCCCAGCCTGTAATTATGGGCATGTGCAGCTTGCTTATGGCTAGTTGGCTGACAGCTGGTCAAGAGGGGAGGTCCATGGTGAAGCCTGGGACTTGCCTCCTCGTGTACAGCTCCAAACAATTATAATTGATGTGTACATGGGCATCAGTGGCATTTAACATTGGATGTTGGGCATAATTCTCAGTGGCATATTGCTCTCTATTCACATTTACAAAGGCTGTCATGGAGGAGAATATCCGCAGTTTAAAGAAATGACAGCTAAAAAGACTACATTTACTGTTATTGTCTATTCACAAAAATATGACCTATTTCAACTATTCAAGACTGTCCGATTTGAGTTCCAATTGAAGATATACCTAATTTTTCAATTGTATGTATCCAATGGTATGGTATGTATGGTAGCGCTTTTCCTTGTAAATCACTTTGAGAAGCTACCTTTTAAAGGTGCTATATAAAATAAAGTTTATTATTATTGCAATGCTTTGCAGCACAGCTATGATGGTACTTAATGTACTGTGTTGAGGCACCATTCTAAAGGAATGGCATCACAATGTAGAGAGTTCCATGCATTACCAGGCAATGTGGTAACATGCCCGTTTTACTTTGTGGTACTGCAATGCAAAGTGTGAGGGGGGCCTAAATGTTAGGCTACCTGTAGCAATCAACCCTCCCTATCCAAGGCCCTCTCCAGTATTGAAAATTAAACCTCCATTTGCATACATGTAGTATAATCTACCTGCTCTGTAATTCAGGCTTTTAGCCAGCCATTGCTGTAACGTAATAACGCACCCCACTTTATTTGTCGGTTGTATGGTTAATTTTAAACCTAACACAAATCTTTAATGTCAACCTCTTACCACCTGAACCTAACAGTAACCCTAACCTGACCTTTAACCCAATATTTAACAATGAATAACACTACAGGAGGTTTTACACTTTTGTGAGCACCTAATACATTGGCATTATGGGGTTGATTTACTAAAGGCAAAAAGACTGTGCATTTTGCAAAGAGCAGTTGTGCACACTGTAAAAACAGTTGCTGCAGTGCTTAATACATGAGCAGGAGCTCTGCTGACTTCCATCATCAAATCCTGTGCAAGCAAAAATGTTTTTATTTTTCTTGCATGTGATTGGGTGTTCTTTGCAAGTGAAGCTTCACCTCATTTACTAAGCTCTAGAGCAACTGCATTTTGTAAAGTGCACAGTCTATTTGCATTTAGTGAATCAACCTCTATGGGGTTTATTTACTAAAGGCAAATCCACATTGCACTACAAGTAGGGATGTCCAGTTCATGAACGAATCGTTCTTTTGAATCGATTCTTTTCAGTGAACTGGATGAATCGATTCATCTGAGTGAACTGATCTGTTTGAAACAGTTCAGTATGCACTCAATACCAGCATAGCAGAGCAGGCCTAGTAATATGATCCTAGAGTGAGAGAGCTTGGCCCCTTCCTGCAACCAATCAGCGTGCTCAAGGCACAGTGACACCCAAGAACTGGATACAAACTTAAAATGAGTCAAGACAGAGTACACGGTACACCGAATTCAAGAATCATACGAGTTACAGAGTTAAAGAATCATATGAGTTGTTAGAACACAGTACACTGAAAGAACCATGAGTCACCACCAGTACTTTACAGTGCATAATGAGGCCCCTTTCACACTTGTGTGACTTGTCCTGCGACTTGGGACTACAAAGTCGCATGACATGTCGTACCCCATGATTTTCAATGAGTACCATTCATATCTGTGTGTCTTTAAGTCACAGCGACTTCAAAGTAGTCACTGCACTACTTTGGTCTGATTTTGATGCGACTTGAGGCAGAGACCTCAAGAATACATAGGTATTGCTTCAAGTCGCATCAAAATCGCATCAGTCATGCTAAAAATCGTGGCAAAAATTGCACAACTTTCAAATCGCACAAATAATTGGATTTTACTACCGTGGGTACTTCAACCACCCACGGTAGTAAAGTCCGATAATTTTTCCTGTGCATGCGCTATAAAGACTACGGAAAAATCTGATGGCTAGTAATGTTAACTGTGAAGTTGGCCCATCAGAATGAGGTTCACATGCACAAAAACCCGCTTTTCATTTACACAGCTTTTTGTGCGTCACAAAAATTGATGACGCTGGGTTGGCTAATCTGACAAATTGTGGTCTGGCACTCTGACACAACAATAGGATTGTGCTTGTCCTCTGAGCAAGGAACTAAATACAAGTAAACGTCCCCAGGACCTGCCAACCTTCTGTGAAGAATCATTCTTTTGATTCTAATCATTTAAGAAGGTTGAGTGAGAGCTTTGGTTCACTTGCTTGTCAGTAGACTCAGCAAGTGAACCAAAGAACCGAAGAATCGATTCACTGAATCAGTTCATTTCAGTGAGTAGTTCGAAATGAACCGATTCACTTAAAAGATCCGGACTGGAAGTGCAGTCATTGTAGATCTGAGGGGAAGATCTGAAATGAGGGGAAGCTCTATTGATTTTAATATCTAATCATGTGCAAGCTAAAATGCTGTTTTTTATTTTCCTTGCATGTCCCCCTCAGATCTACAGCGACTGCACATCCAAGTGCACTTGTAGTGCAATGTGGATTTGCTTTCAGTAAATAAACCCCTATGTGTTGAGAAAATTCAACGCTCCATGGGTCATTCAGTAAGGCTGATGGGTTGCTTTGTACGCTTTAGCCTGCAGATTCCTTACGGTTTTATAAAATCACTTTGTCCAAGGTCTAAGATTATGCACATGTATTCTGATAAGCACTTCATTAGATTTACTATTGGCTTCTTACTACGATAGGTGGCCTCGCTGGCTAATAGGTGAGGTTGGGGGGTGAGGCCAGGCTTTCTATGAACCAGGAAGAATCTTCATTCCAACATCTTCAGATAGGTTACATTTTGCTGAAGGGTCCTCTCAGCCTACTTTTTAAAACAGTGTGGTCCACAGTGATGCTGCGACATTGACATAGTTGCCAACAGTCCCGATTTTCCCGGGACAATCCCGATTTTGGGACCCTTGTCCCGATTTAATTTTGTCCCGGGTGTTTTCCCGAATTTTTGGGTTTGTCCCGAGAAAATCGTGAGTGTTTTTGTAAAAAACGGCAACGGCTCCACAAAAATGGCCGCCGTTGCCTCCACGAGTCAGTCACAAAGTTCCCCTTGTGTTCAGTGCAGGGGAGAGGGGCAGCCAATCCGCTTCTCTCTTCAGTGTACAAATAGAAAATTCTATTGTACACTGAAGCCTATTGGCTGGAGGGATTGGCAACCCCTCCCCGCTCTACACTGCACACAAGGAAGACGTGATCAGCCTCCACTGCCATCACCCTCCGCCCCCGTGTGTCCAACGGAGCTCAAGGAATAGTGGGAGTGACGGGAGGGAAGAAGGGAGGCTTTCATCTGGCTGTTCAGGAGTTGTCTGACCTGTGAGTAGTGGCCTGTCAGTGTAGTGGGGGAGAAGAGAGATAGGGGGAGGGGGTGTACTCAGTGTATGGGAGGCTTGGAGCTTTCCCTGCAGTACACTTCTCAAAGGCTGAGGTCCAGCATGGATGGACTGGGGCTCTGCTGGCTGAGGACATTGATGGTCCTGGCTCCCCTCTTGCACACCATGTCACCACCATACCTGCACCCCCCTCCCCCCATGTTACCACCATACCTGATTCCCCCCTCCCTCTGTGTCACCAACATACCTGCACCCCCCCTCCCCCCTGTGTCACCACCATACCTGATTCCCCCCTCCCCCCTGTGTCACCACCATACCTGATTCCCCCCTCCCCCCTGTGTCGCCAACATACCTGCACCCCCCTCTCCCCCCTGTGTCACCACCATACCTGATTCCCCCCTCCCCCCTGTGTCACCAACATACCTGCACCCCCCTCTCCCCCCCTGTGTCACCACCATATCTGCACCCCCCTCTCCCCCCCTGTGTCACCACCATACCTGCACCCCCCTCTCCCCCCCTGTGTCACCACCATACCTGCACCCCCCTCTCCCCCCCTGTGTCACCACCATACCTGCACCCCCCTCTCCCCCCCTGTGTCACCACCATACCTGCACCCCCCTCTCCCCCCCCTGTGTCACCACCATACCTGCACCCCCCTCTCCCCCCCTGTGTCACCACCATACCTGCACCCCCCTCTCCCCCCCTGTGTCACCAACATACCTGCACCCCCTTCTCCCCCCTCTGCTGGGGGCACCTTATGTAAGGACAGACTCTGCTGGGGGAACCTGATGGCATCTGGTGGCAGGCGACGTGGCAGGTGACACGCTCAGGGGTCCCACTGATTCTGCATTATGGTGAGTTGAATGATTTCATTATTTATATTACAATGTAATAATAGTAATAATGCGCTTCAATCATCCTGACATTATAACAACCATGGTGCCGGGATGATTGAAGTGCTAACACCAGGTGTTTGGAGTATCTTTATCTGCTGATTGTTAAACTCTGGAATACACATTGCTATTATGGTGTAGGATCTGGGTCTGCTGTCCCTCCATCCCTCTACCCCCCTTTCCCTCTGCATCCCTCATTCATCTCAGACTCTAACCACACCCCATTTAGCCACGCCCATGTAAGCCACGCCCACTATTTCACGTAAACCACGCCCATTTTTTTGCGCGGGCGCGCTTCGCGCGCCGCATTTTTTCCTTTTTCGGTGCCACGCCTACTAACGCATGCCCCGCCCCCTAATTATAGGCTGACTCCGCCTACAGCCAAAAAAAGTGTCCCGAATTTTTTTTTCCCAATGTTGGCAACTATGCATTGACATGACAAAGTCACCTTCACCGTCTCTGTATCATTGTGATTGCAAGTCCCTGTGGTCACTAGGGTTGCCACATCATCGCTTTAAAACCGAACACATAATGATTACACAGGTTCTGTGGCTTATTAAGATGGTAATTATACACACTCGGTGCCTTATCTGAATTAGATTAGCCTCAGAACCTGTGTAATTCATATGTGTTAAAAGGGATGAGGTAGTAGTGGTCACCTATGATGCCCTTCACTTACAGGAAGTGGCATGAACAACACTGCGAGTCATTCAAACTAGAATTGGACCAGCACTAAAATGCACAGCAGGTGAGTTTACAAAATGTAGGCAAGTATTGCAGCTCCTATTTTATTTTAAAACCTGCTGAGGACTATCTGAATAGGAACTTTGTTAAAACGAATTGAAAATGGTACCTGTGATTTGCTCATAACACTGAATTAAGGCAGTATTTTTATTTGAGCCTTAAAGAGGAACTATGGGCAAAATAAAAAAAAATGGCATATGTCTCAATAAAATGTTTGGAACAAAAAATGGCAAATGGCATATGGCACAGTCTGTCACTAGCATTAACACAGCAGTCTTTCTTTTTCTAAATTCCCCCTAGTACACAGTTTTATTACCTGTTGATCCAGCAGTAAGTCCGTTAATTTTTAAAGTGGAACTTTAGTCAGAAAGTTAAGTCCTGCTAGATCACTTCAGGCTGGCTTCTTTTGCGGGTATAGCTATGTAAAACATTAAAAATAAGTGCCTATACTCTTTAAAATCCAGTAATACACCGTCTTACCCTGCTCTGCACATGCTCAGTTGCTCTGAATTTTTATGCACTGACTAGTTTGTAGAGGCCAATCTACTCACAGCGTTAAAGTGAAATGAAACCCTCTTATCCTATACAGTCAAGGAAGCTGCTTCGGTTTGATCTGCAACTGCCATGGTGCTGCACATGTGATCAGTTATGACAACAGCCATTTGATTTGACAGTTTGGTTGAGGACACAAATGTCAGCAAGAAGAAAAAGGAGCAAAGACGGAGGCAATTTACAGCACACACTTATTTTGGTAGCATAATTATTGATGTGGAGTGTGTTATCCTTGCTGAAGAACATTATTTTTTATCATGTGGTTATAGGTAAAATTTCTCATTAAAGCAGAGTTCCACCCAAAAGTGGAACCTCGGCTTATCTGCTTCCTTCCCCCCTCCGGTGCCACATTTGGCACCTTTCAGGGGGGAACGGGTACCCGTTTTTGACAAGTACCCTTCCCCACTTCCGGGAGACTGCACGGCACCGTCTCTCTGAAATTTGACCCCCCTCCACCGGCAGGTCAGTTAGAATGTGCATGCACAGTAGGGAACGGGCTGTGAAGCCAAAAGGCTTACCATGATGGCAGCGTCAGCACCCAAGAGCCAATCCAAAAATCGGCTGGGGTGCTGACATTACGGGAACCATGGACAGGTAAGTGTCCTAATATGACAAGTCAGCAACTACAGTATTTGAAGCTGCTGACTTTTAATATTTTAGTGGGGGGGCGACCAAACTCCTCTTTAACTTCCTTTAACAGACCAAGCTGTCCAACAAAAGTAGTCTTAAGTCCCGTACACACGGTCGGATTTTCCGATGGAAAATGTCCGATCGAAGCGTGTTGTCGGAAATTCCGACCGTGTGTGGGCTCCATCGGACACTTTCCATCGGATTTTCCGACACACAAAGTTGGACAGCAGGAGATAAAATTTTCCGACAACAAAATCCATTGTCGGAAATTCCGATCGCGTGTACACAAATCCGACGGACAAAGTGCCACGCATGCTCAGAATAAATAAAGAGATGAAAGCTATTGGCCACTGCCCCATTTATAGTCCCGACGTACGTGTTTTACGTCACCGCGTTCAGAACGATCGGATTTTCTGACAACTTTGTGTGACCGTGTGTATGCAAGACAAGTTTGAGCCAACATCCGTCGGAAAAAATCCTAGGATTTTGTTGTCGGAATGTCCGAACAAAGTCCGACCGTGTGTACGGGGCATTAGAGGGTTGAAATAAACCATTCAACACTGACCAGAGGTTATTACAATGGACAACTTTTATTCAATTAGTTAAACCTCTATCCTAAAAGTTAAATTGTTGTTGTTATTAGGGGCGTACCTAGAACATTTTTCACCCGGGGCAGATCTTAAAACTGGCACCCCCCCCATGTAAAAACATGCACAAAAATTTCTTATTGTAAAAATATGAACTTAGCCTACCTTAAAAGGGGACTGCAGGCCCTGCGCTGGGCAAGGATTATTTTTCTACACTGGTGAAAGTGCAATTTGCATTACAGTTGCTCCACAAATATTACAGTATGCTCCACAGATATTACATTGTGTTCCACCACTAATATTACATGATGCTCCACCACTATTACATTATGCTCCACCACTATTATTACATTATGCTCCACCACTAATATTACATTTATTCTTCTACCCCCCCCCCCCAGCCAGGACACCTCCATACCCCCTTGCTCATCTCTGCAACCCCACACACATCTTTGCACCCCCTTGCACACTTCCATCCCCCCCCTCACCTCCGTAACCCCAGCCTATCCTAACACACCTCTGCACCCTCCTACCCACCTCTGCACCCCCAGATGCCTTTGTACTCCCCAGAATGGCTCTGTTACCCCCAGAAGACTTCTGCACCCCCAGCACACTTGTGTACCCCCTCGTACATCTCTGCACTCCCAGAATCTTCTGTATCCTTCAGTAAGTCTCCATAAGTCTCAGCACCCCTCTGCACCCCCTCCCAGGAAATGTACTCCGCTGCACATCTCTGCAACCCCCCCCCCCACACACACACACACAAAACTGAACTTCTGCACTACTGATTGGCAGCTCTTTGATGCCTGCTATAGTGGCTGAGCAACTCACTGTACACAAGCCAGTGCCTGTCCCGGTCAGACGCCCCTCCCCCTCCACTGTAAAATATGAACTGCTGGCCGGAGGTGTAAAAGGAGATGCCGGTTGCCACTGAGCTTCTCCCCACACCACTGTATAGCAGGTTCGAGTCCTCTCCTGGCTATCTGCCTCCCTCCCTGCACATCGCTTGGTAGCACCAAGAGAAGGACCGGAGCTGCCAGCCCGCTCCATTGGGACTACTAATGACGAAAAAAAAAAGATTTTACTGCACCCCCCTCTATGTGCGGCACCCGGGGCGTACCGCCCCCCATTGGTGCACCAATGGTTGTAATTGTTTGAGGAGTTTCACTAGCAAAAAAATTAAAGACTTTGACTTTTACATAGGTACATAGTTACATAGTTAGTCAGGTTGAAAAAAGACACAAGTCCATCTAGTTCAACCATAAAAATAAATAAAAAATAATATCAAACAATCCCATATACACAATCCTATACCCACAGTTGATCCAGAGAGAGGCGAAAAACCCCAGCAAAGCATGATCCAATTTGCTACAGCAGGGGAAAAAATTCCTTCCTGACCCCCAAGAGGAAATTGGATTTTCCCCGGATCAACTCTACCTATAAATGTTAGTACCCAGTTATATTGTGTGCACTTAGGAAAGAATACAGACTTTTCTTAACCACTTGCCGCCCGCCCACCGTCAAATGAAGGCTGGGCGGTGCGGCTCTTGTTCTGGGTGGACGTCATATGACGGCAAGCAACACGGCCCGGCCCCCCGATCTGTGTAAAGAGTCATGGCTCTTTAACCATGTGATCAGCTGTGTCCACATGTAAACACGGAGATGCCGGTAATTGGCGCTCCTCGCCCTACACTGACAGAGTGTGAGGAGAGGAGAGCCGATCAGCGGCATCTCCTCACAGGGGACAGCTAGGTATGTAATCAGGGCACTGATCATCACTGCCCTGATTACAATTAAGTGCCCACAAGTGCCAGCAATGATTGCCCACCACTGCCAGCAATCAGTGCAAACCAGTGCCCACAATTGCCACCAATCTGTGCCCACAAGTGCCAGCAATCAGTGCCCACAAGTGCCAGCAATCAGTGGCCATTAGTGATGCCAGTCAGTGCTGGCTATCAGTGCTGCCCATCAATGCCCATCACTGCTGCTCATCAATGTTTATCACTGCTGCCCATCAGTGCCACCCATCAATGCCCATCAGTGCTGCCTATCCGTGCCGCCTATCTGTGCCCACCAGTGCTCCCTATCTGTGCCCACCAGTGCCACCTACCTGTGCCCACCAGTGCCGCCTACCTGTGCCCAGTGCCCACCAGTGCCACCCAACAGTGCCGCCTATCAGTGCCTATCAGTGCCAAATATCAGTGCAGCCTATCAGTGCCCACCAGTGCTGCCTCATCAGCACCCATCAGTGAAG
Organism: Aquarana catesbeiana; assembly: GCF_042186555.1. Taxonomy (NCBI): domain Eukaryota; kingdom Metazoa; phylum Chordata; class Amphibia; order Anura; family Ranidae; genus Aquarana; species Aquarana catesbeiana. The sequence continues at coordinate 170,029,110 of NC_133335.1, forward strand.
GAGAAAAATGACTTATTTACAAAATTTACTGACAAAAACCAAGAAAACCTTTTTTTTTTCAAAATATTTGGTCTTTTTTTTTTTTTTGGAAAAAATAAAAAACCCAGGAGTGATTAAATACCACCAAAAGAAACCGCTATTTGTGTGAAGAAAATGATAACAATTTCACATGGTTACAGTGTAGCATGACCGCGCAATTGTCATTCAAAGTGTGACAGCGCTGAAAGATGAAAAATGGCCGGGCAGGAAGGGGGTGTAAGTGCCCAGTATTGAGGTGGTTAAAGCAATCTACTGAGCTGGCCAGAACCACCTCTGGAGGGAGTCTATTCCACATGTTCATAGCTCTGACTGTGAAGAAACCTTTCCGTATTTGGAGATAAAATCTCTTTTCCTCTAGGCATAAAGAGTGCCCCCTTGTCCTCTGTGTTGACCGTAAAGTGAATAACTCAACACCAAGTTCACTATATGGACCCCTTATATATTTGTACATCTTGATCATACCCCCCCCTTAATCTCCTCTTCTCAAGAGAGAATAAATCCAGTTCCTCTAATCTTTCCTCATAGCCGAGCTCCTTCATGCCTCTTATCAGTTTGGTTGCCCTTCTCTACACTCTCCAGTTCCCCGATATCCTTTTTGAGAACTGGTGCCCAAAACTGAACTGCATATTCCAGATGAGGTCTTACAAATGATCTGTACTGTAGCAAAATGATATTGCTCTCTCTGGAGTCCATACCTCTTAATACAGGAAAGGACTTTGCTCACTTAGGAAATCACAGCTTGGTATTGCATGTTATTATTGAGCTTATGATCTACCAAAACCCCCAGATCCTTCTCCACTACGGATCCCCCCAGTTGTAATCCCCCTAGTATGTATGATGCATGCATATTCTTAGCCCCCACGTGCATAACTTTACATTTGTCAACATTAAACCTCATCTGCCACATAGTCGCCCAATTAGACAGTGCATTGCGGTTGGCTTGTAAGTTGGAGACATCCTGTGAGGACGTTATTCCACTGCATAGCTTGGTGTCATCTGCAAATACTGAAATGGTACTTTTAATCCCAGACCCTATATCATTTATAAAGGTATTAAAAAGTAAGGGTCCCAACATTGAACCTTGGGGTACACCACTGATAACTTTAGACCATTCAGAGTAAGAGTCATCAACCACTACTCTCTGAATTCTGTCTTTTAGCCAGTTTTCTATCCATTTACAAACTGATATTTCCAAGCCTGTAGACTTTACCTTACACATTAGCCATGTGTGGGGAACTGTGTCAAACACTTTTGCAAAATCCAAGTATACCACGTCCACAGCCACCCCTCTGTCCAAGGTTTTACTTACTTCTTCATAAAAAGAAATCAGGTTTGTGTGACAACTTCTTTCTTTCATGAATCCATGCTGTCTGTTGCTTAAAATATTTTTTTCCAGCAAGAACTCATCTATGTGGTCTTTTATTAACAACTTGCCGCCCGCCCTATTACAGAATGACGGCGGCAAAGTGGTTTGATATTCCTGATCGGACGTCATATGACGTGATCAGGAATATCGAGCCGCTGCGCGCCCCCGGTGTCAGTCTGACACCCTGCAACACCGATCTAGGTAAAGAGTCTCCGACGGAGACTCTTTACCACGTGATCAGCCTTGTCCAATCACGGCTGATCACGATGTAAATAGAAAGAGCCGGTGATCGGCTTTTCCTCACTCGCGTCTGACAGACGCGAGTAGAGGAGAGCCGATCGGCTGCTCTCCTGACAGGGGGGGTCTGTGCTGATTGTTTATCAGCACAGCCCCCCCCCTCGGATCCTACCCAGGACCACCAGGGAAGCCGCCCAGGACCACCAGGGAAGCGATCCACACTGGACCACCAGGTATGCCCCTAGACCACCAGGGAAATGCCACTGTGTGCCCAGGCAGCTGCCAATCTGTGCCCAGGCAGCTGCCAGTCAGTGCCCACTTCAATGCCTACCACTGCCAGTGCCACCAGGGATGCCCATCAGTGCCTCATATCAGTGCCGCGTATCAGTGCCGCGTATCAGTGCCCATCAGTGCCATGTATCAGTGCCCAGCAGTGCCGCCTATCAGTGCCCATCAGTGCCCAGCAGTGCCGCCTATCAGTGCCGCCTATCAGTGCCGCCTATCAGCGCCACCCTATCAGTGTCCAGCAGTGCCCAGCAGTGCCGCCTTTTATTGCCCATCAGTGTCGCCTATCAGTGCCCATCAGTGCCAACCAGTGCCACCCATCAGTGCCGCCTATCAATGCCCATCAGTGCTGCATATGAGTGCCACCCATCAGTGCCGCCTACCAGTGCCCATCAGTGCTGCATATCAGTGCCCATTGTCAGTGCCCATCAGTGCCCGCTCATTGATGCCACCTCATTGGTGCCGCCGTATCAGTGCCTGTCAGTGCCACCTTATCAGTGCCCATCAGTGAAAGAGAAAACTTACTTATTTACAATTTTTTTTAACAGAAACTAAAGCAAAACTTTTATTTTTTTCAAAATTTTCGGTCTTTTTTTATTTGTTTAGCAAAAAATAAAAAACGCAGAGGTGATCAAATACCACCAAAAGAAAGCTCTATTTGTGGGAACAAAATGATAAAAATTTATTTTGGGCACAGTGTAGCATGACCGCGCAATTGTCATTCAAACTGCGACAGCGCTGAAAGCTGAAAATTGGTCTGGGCAGGAAGGTGTCTAAGTGCCCTGTATTGAAGTGGTTAAACTTGGCCTCGTATTTTAGGCCTTGTTCACACCATATGTACAGAAATTTCACTTGCAGAGACAGGAGTTTTTCAGTGAATTTTAAACATGTTTCAAATTCCTGTGCAGAAAAAATCCACACCTGATACCAGTGTTGAGGTGTGAACAGGGCACATAGATAACAACTGTTTGTTTTCTTTGTGCCCTTGCAGAACGTGTGCAGAAAAACTCACCTCTCTGCACCATGGTGTGAACATGGCCTTAATAAAAGGAAACTTACCTGTCAAGGGATCCAGCACTGTCCTCACCCAGGCTAGTTCACTAGCCTTCGGGTTCTTGGCGCCACATCCTAAATTTGGGCAGCTGGCTATGCTGCTTTCCACTTCACAGCCAGCTGCCCACTGTGCATGCACGAGCCGTGCTGAACTTTGTGAATGGTCCCACAGTCTTCTGGGACCTGTGACGTGTCCAAGGAGACTTCAGGGAGGGAGGGGAGGAGCAGAACTTTGGCTTGGATCACCTAATTTTGACAGGTGCCCACTCCCCCCCAAAAAAAATTGCATGCCAGATGTGGCAGAGGAGGAGGACTTAAAGCGGAGATGTGAGCTTCGACACCCTAAGACAGGAATAGTGTTACTGGTTGGATCACCTGGAAAAATAAAATAAAAGAAGCCTATAAAAGAATTCACATGTACACCTAAAAATGTAAGAAGAAGGGTACTTTTTCTGTTTAATACTTGTAATTGTTGCTTGTTACCTTTTTAAACTTAAAGTATGGGCTGCTACAGTGTAAAGGCCAACATAACTTATTCCCTTATATAGCACATTGGCTAGAAAGCTCAACTAGAGGGTCTTCACTTCTGTCATCAACAACGAATTGTCCCCTTATATGTAGACAGTAAATGTTCTTTAGTAGGGATAGCAGGTGATCTCAGGGGGAAAAAAATGACTCTCATCTCTACTTTGTAGATATAAACATACATGTTTGGGTGACTAAAATGGGCATGTTTATGAGACAACTAGCCAACCGACAAGCCTCTCAGGTCAGATGCCAGCTTAACTCACTTTACATGTGTACTGAACGGGAAAGGAGGAGGTAGACAGGAATCTTTAAGGGTGACATTAAACAGAATTGGGAAACATCAATATTTTGCTACAGGGCCCTATGATATGAGTTTAGGCTTCTATAGCTATTAGTATATAAGGTCCTATATGGGCCCCCCAGTTTTCTTCTTGTTAGTGCACTGTCAGAGAAATAACCAAGATAGACCCAAAAGGTGGGTTGCAGGGTAAATGGATGAAACACATATAATTTACTAGTGCTAATAAAATAAGTCTACGTGTTACTAAAAATAACAGCCATTTCAGAGAAGGTCATGTGTCAACAATTGATGGCAAACAAGCAGAAGCGTGAAATAACAAATCCTGGGAGATGCTGTGTTTAAAGGTTATATTGCTTGGTAGTTAGAACCAAACTATATTATTTATTATTTTTCCAGATTGTGTACATCCTCATGCTCTCCAGTGGGTTATAGAATGCATATGTGTTTTCAACTCAGTCATTGGAACTTACAGTCTAACAGCCATACCAGAGTCACATAATATTGGTTACAAACTACATGCCATAAAAGTACATTTTATGAAAAGCATTCAAACATAGAAGATTACTCGATGGTGATAACAGGGCCGTCTTTAACCACTTGACCACTGGGCACTTAAACCCCCTTCCTAACCAGACCAAGTTTCAGCTTTTGGTGCTCTCACATTTTGAATGACAATTACTCAGTCGTGCAACACTGTACCTATATGAAATGTTTGTTTTTTTTGTGTTTTTTTTTCACACAAATAGAGCTTTCTTTTGGTGGTATGTAATCACTGCTGTTTTTTTTATTTTTTGCGATATAAAAGAAAAAAAACAAAAATTCTGTAAAAAAATGCATTTTTCTTTGTTTCGGATAAAAATGTTTTCAAATTAGTCATTTTTCTTCATAAATACTGCTACATAGCTTTGGTAAAAATAACCCAAATTGGTGTATATTATTTGGTCTTTGTGAAAGTTATAGAGTCCACAAACTATGGTGCCAATCTCTGAAAATTGATCACACCTGATGTACTGACGGCCTATCTCATTTCTTGAGACCCTAAGGCTCGGTTCACACTGGGGCGACTTGTCAGGCGACCTAGTCGCCTGACAAGTCGCCTCCCGTTCTGTGCTATGGAACCGTTCTAATTGGAGCGACGCAAGTCGCTCCGACTTAGAAAAAGGTTCCTGTATTACTTTGGGGGCGACTTGGGGCGACTTGCATAGACTTCTATGCAGAAGTCGTCTCGCAAGTCGCCCCGGCAGTCGTTTGCAGGTCGCCTCGCTGAGGCGACCTGCAAGTCGTGCCGCCCATGTGTGAACCGAGCCTAACAAGCCAGGAAAGTACAAATACCCCCCAAATGATCCCTTTTTTGGAAAGTAGACATTCCAAGGTATTTAGTAAGAGGCATGGTGAGTTTTTTGAAGTTGTAATTTTTTCCTTCAATTCTTTGCAAAATCAAGATTTTTTTTTTTTATTTTTTTTTTTCACAAAATTGTTATATTAGCAGGTTATTTCTCACACACAGCATATGCATAGCACAAATTACACCCCAAAACACATTCTACTACTCCTCCTGAGTATGGCAATACCACATGTCTGAGACTTTTACACAGCGTGGCCACATACAGAGGCCCAACATGCAGGGAGCAGCATCAGGTGTTCTTGGAGCATAAATTACACATGTAATTTCTTGACTACCTCTTACACTTTTGAAGGCCTTGGAGCACCAGGACAATGGAAACGCCCCAAAAATGACCCATTTTGGAAAGAAAACAATCCAATGTATAATCTATGAAGCATAATGAGTCTTTTGAACAGGTCATTTTTTTCTACAAGTTTTTGGAAGATGTGTAAAAAAAAAATGAAAACGCATTTTTTTTTTTTTACACAAAGTTGTCCATTTATACAAGACATAGCATGTACATACCAAAAATTACACCCCAAAATAGAATCTCCTACTCCTCCTGAGTACAGCGATACCACATGTGTGAGACTTTTACACAGCCTGGCCACATACAGAGGCCCAACATGCAGGGAGCATCATCAGGTGTTCTAGGGGCATAAGTTTCAAATCTAATTTGACTACCTATTACACTTTTGTGAGGCACTCTAGTGGCATGGATGTGGCATGGATGAGAATGGATGTGGCATGGGTGAGCATGAATGGGAATGGATGAGCTGTGGATGGGGATGGCTGAGTATGGATGGGATGACTGAGCATGAACAAGTATGGCTGAGTATGGCTGGGTATGGGTGAGTGCGGCTGGGTATGGCTGAGTATGGCTGAATATGGATGGGATGGCTGGGTACGGCTGAGTATGGCAGAATATGGCTAAGTATGGCTGAATACGGCTGGGTATGGCTGAGTATGGCTGAGTATTGCTGGGTATGGCTGAGTATCGCTGAATATGGCTGGGTATGGCTGAGTATGGCTGAGTATGACTGGGTATTGCTGAGTATGGATAGGATGGCTGAGCATGGATGGATGGATGAGTATTGCTGAGTATGGATGCATGGATGAGTATTGCTGAGTATGGATGGATGAGTATTGTTGAATATGGATGGATGGCTGAGCATGGATGAGTATTGCTGATTAGGGATGGCTGGCTGAGCATGGATGGATGGCTGAGTATGGATGGATGGCTAAGCATGGATGAGTATTGCAGATTAGGGAAGGATGGCTGAGCATGGATGGCTGGCTGAGTATGGATGGCCGGCTGAGTATGGATGGATGGCTGATCATGGATGGATGGCTGGATGAGGCTGCAATGGGCACAAATCAGCGCTGTGGGCACTACACATCCAGCCCACAGTGCTGCAGCACCTGATCTCTCCCCTCTCCACTCACACTGTACCGATCGGTACAAAGAGGGAAGAGAGGAACTAGACATAACACCGGTTTGACATTTTACGGAGCAATCAAGGGGTAAACGGCTGCTGTCATCGGCCATTTACCGTGATGCGCCGGGTCCGGTCACGGATATTCCCGGGTGCGTGCCCCAGGGGGCGTGTGGGAGTGCGATTCTGGGAGGACGTCAATGTACATCCTCCCAGAGTTATCAAGCTGTAGCCGTCATTCGACTATGGCGCGGCTGTTAACTGGTTAATATTGACTAGACCCTGGGCAAACATTTTCTTGGGCCCCGTCTTCCATGCAATTTTGCTCCCCACATGCTTTGAGACATACAATTAATAGCAGCTAGACTCAAAATCAGTTTACTGAATCAGATCAGGCAGCGATTGCGATTGGTTGCCAGAGGTTACAGTGTATCATTACTGCCCACTGACTGGCTGCTAGAGGTTACAGCACACATTATGGCTCGCTGTTTATTTTCTGTTTATTTTCTGTGTATTTTCTAGAGGTTACAGCACATGACTTCTGCTTGTTGATTGGCTGCTAGAGATTACTGTACATCAATACTGCTCACTGATTGTTTGCTAGAGGTTACTGGACATCTATACCACTCACTAATTGCTTGCTAGAGGTTACTGCACATTATTGCTGCTCACTGATTGGTTCCTAGAGGTTACTGCATATCCTTACCGCTCAATGAATGGTTGCAAGAAGTTAGTGCACAGCATTACTGCTAACTGATTGGTTGCTAAAGGTTACAGCTCTTAACTGCCTGCACACCATGCACTGGGGTGGTGAGGGGACCCATCAATAGACAGAAAACTCCTAGGAATCCTAGGACTCCTGAGATCAGTGGCAATGCTGGTGGAGGGGGGGGGGGGTGTGATCAGTGGCAATGCTGGGGGGTTGATGGGATCAGTGGTGGGGGGTTGGATTAGTTAGGAAGCAGTACACTGTGGCAAATTCTGACTCATGCAGAGCAAAGCTCAAAATCTTTGGCAAGTATATAGTGGGGGATTCTACCAATGTAATGGGGAATTTACAATGACCAACAATGTGAGGGGGATTTACACTGACCATCAATGTGAGGGGGAATTTGCACTGACCATCATGTAATGGGGTATTTTACACCACCCACCAATAGAAAAGAGGGATTTCTACATTGACACCAATGTAATTAGAGCATTTACACCAACCAGCAGTGTAAGGGGGAATATACAATGACCTCCATGTAAGGGGGAATTCGCACTGACAACCACTGTCGAGGAGATTTGTACTGACCACCAATGTAAGGTGACACTTCTATACCGACCACCAATGTTCGGGGGGATTTACACTGACCACCAGTGTAAATGGGGATTTACGCTGACCACCGGTGTAAGAGCAATTCTGCACCTACCACCAATGTAAAGGGAAATGTACACTGATCACCAATGTTTTGAAGAATTTACACTGACAACCAATGTAATGGGTGATTTTACATCAAATGCCAATAAAGTGATTTCTACACTGGTCACCAATGTAAGGGGGGTTTACATTCACCACCAATTTAAAGGGGCTTCTACATGGACCACAAATGTAAGGGAGGATTCAAAACTGACCACAAATGCAAGTTTGGATTTTTTTAACGATTACCAATATAAAGAGGAGTTTCTACACTGGCCACCAATGTAATGGGGTTTAACACTGACCACTAATGTAATAGGAGCATTCACAGTAACCATCAATGTAAAGAGGGCTTTACACTGACCACCAATGTAAGGGGGACCTTCACACTGGTCACTAGTGTGAATGAAAGTATTATACACCAAGCACCAATGTAATGAAAAGATTTACACTGACCACCAATGTAACTGAGACATTTAGCCTGCATTCACATTTGTGTGTGTCAGAAATACAAGCAAAATCGGTTTCCTGACACCACAGAAACATGCTGCCCTTTAACAGATACACAGCAGTGCCATTAATTGCTAATGACACCCCCATGCATCAGCTGAGATGTGCGTATTCACATGCACCAAAATTCAGTGTGCTGTGGCACCATGTTATTTTGAAGAAGGGTTCCACATCCAATTTGCTTATCTTTGCAGAACAGAGTGATGTTAGGCCTAATGACTATAGTTGTAGGTATGACTTTCAAGCATGCTCCTTTACCTCCCCAGTGGGCAGCATTCAGAAGAAATGATGGTAGACATGACCTCATGATATACATATGTATAAAATGGAGAGAACCGCGCTTGACCAGAAAATGCAAAAAGGCAGCAGCATATAGTGCGATTACACCAAATTAAATAGTCCCGTAAAGAAGGCTGCGCTCAGTAAAAAACAGTCTATGCAAATGACATCAAGGAGATTTTCAAATCCTTTCAAAGAAAAAACACCGCCACCGTGTACTCCTAAGCAGTAGTGACAATCCACCGTAGTAGTTAAACCTGCTTACCAGATGGCAAGCATAAAAGGGCAGGTGGCTATAGCCCAGCCAAGGCCTTTTAGCTTGCTGGCACTCCCGGTGTTCATGTGGGGGGTAAATCTCCAGGTTCACTTGCGTTGTCACATATCACCATTCACCACGAGAACCACGGATAACCCAAAAGGAAGAAGAACTCACCATAGTATAAAATCCTTCAGATATTTATTAAAAAAGTAGTCACTTACAGTTAAGTTAGTAAAAATGCATATACGAAAAGCCGGCCGGCATGCAAACAAACGGAGCCCGTCCTCTCACTCCGAAAGCGTGGTGACGTCATTTGATCCATGTGGGGCCACTTGAACAGAAGTCAATCTACTGATCGACTTCTGTTCAAACGCCCTATCAGTATATTCTTGCTCAATCAGTGCTACAGGCAATAGGCTTCCGCAATGATCTATGTATTCTGATGGTGGGAGAGTCTGCCCGCCGTCAGAATACAATTACACATCGGAGAGGATATCTACATCAAATGTGTGGATGGGGAAATCTAGTCAGTTTTTTTCATTCAACAGGCTGGTTGAACAACAAAGAAACCCGACCCATGTATGGCCAGCCTTATTTGGTTATAGTATATTCACATTGGGTAGAGCAGTGAGTTAGTTGGTCATATTCACATAGGGCAAAGCATTGGCATAGTTGGTGAAATACACATAAGGCAGAGCAGTGGCTTAGTAGTTATCACCCAGGGCCGTTTTTAAGGCAGGGCAAAAGGGGCAGCTGCCCTGGACCCCATCATTGTTGTGGGGCCCAAAGCAGTTGGCTTATACTTGCCAACTATCCCAGTTTAAATTCCCTTATCCCTTGAAGTTTTAGTCCCGTGCTGTGTCCTGTTATCTCAGTGTAAAGTTATGTTGCTGCTGCCCAGCTCTGTACAGTTAACTCACCTGCAGAGCTTGTGTTTACATGTAAATAACCTGCATTGACATGTAAATAGTGATGGCATTAATATGTAAATAGTCGTGGACCGCGGCATTGATATGTAAATCAAGGCGGCATACATATGTATATCATGTCCCGCTGAGGTCATATCTACCATCACTTCTGCTGAATGCTGCTCAGTGGGTAGGTAACTATAGTCATTAAGCCTAACATCACTCTGTTCTGCAAAGGTAAGCAAATTGGAGGTGGAACCCTTCTTCAAAATAACATGGTGCCACAGCACCGTAAATTTTGGTGCATGTCAATACATATATCTCAACCGATGCATGAGGGTGTCAGTAACAATTAATGGCACTGCTGTGTATCTGCTAAAGGGCAGCATGTTTCTGTGGTGTCAGGAAAGTGATTTTGCATGTGTTCCCAACACACACAAGTGTGAACGCAGGCTAAATGTCTCAGTCACATTGGTGGTCAGTGTATACTATACTATATAAAATGTTTGCCCAGGGTCCAGTCAGTTTTAAAGATGGCCCTGCCTCCGATGATAGAACTTCCCCAGCTGGGAAGACTCCACAGAACACCCTAGGATAATGGAATCTCCAATAGTGCAGTATCGTGGTCAAAATGAATAAGAGAATACCAGCCAAGCTTAAGGAAATGCACTCACATTTATTCAGTTAAAAACAAGCAATATGATATAAAAGAGTAACAGGGTCTCACAGCGTCCAGATTAAGTAATGATGCACATTGCCAGGCTCCCCCTTTACGAGTTACACCACTCTCCCACGTTGCTCCTTCAGATCATTTTTGTTCTTCTGCCAAGCCACGTGAGAGAGTGGTGTAACTCGTAAAGGGGGAGCCTGGCAATGTGCATCATTACTTAATCTGGACGCTGTGAGACCCTGTTACTCTTTTATATTATATTGCTTGTATTCAACTTAATAAATGTGAGTGCATTTCCTTAAAGCTGATGTAAACCTGATTCGTGAAATTTGACCTGGGCACATGTATCTGCAGATTTTACTTATCTCTCTCCATAAGCCCTGAGTCCCGAGTCTTTCTGCTGCTTTGTTCCCCTGTTCTCAGCATGAGGACTTCTGACAAGCTCTCCAATAGGGATGAGCCGAACACCCCCCTGTTCGGTTCGCACCAGAACATGCGAACAGGAAAAGAGTTCGTTCGAACACGCGAACACCGTTAAAGTCTATGGGACACGAACATGAATAATCAAAAGTGCTAATTTTAAAGGCTAATATGCAAGTTATTGTCATAAAAAGTGTTTGGGGATCCGGGTCCTGCCCCAGGGGACATGGATCAATGCAAAAAAAAGTTTTAAAAACGGCAGTTTTTTCAGGAGCAGTGATTTTAATAATGCTTAAAGTCAAACAATAAAAGTGTAATATCCCTTTAAATTTCGTACCTGGGGGGTGTCTATAGTATGCCTGTAAAGGGGCGCATGTTTCCTGTGTTTAGAACAGTCTGACAGCAAAATGACATTTTGAAGGAAAAAACTCATTTAAAACTACCCGCGGCTATTGCATTGCCGACAATACACATAGAAGTTCATTGATAAAAACGGCATGGGAATTCCCCAAAGGGGAACCCCGAACCAAAATTAAAAAAAAAAAATGACGTGGGAGTCCCCCTAAATTCCATACCAGGCCCTTCAGGTCTGATATGGATATTAAGGGGAACCCCGGCCAAAATTTAAAAAAAAAAATGACGTGGGGTTCCCCCTAAATTCCATATCAGACCCTTCAGGTCTGGTATGGATTTTAAGGGGAACCCCGCGCCAAAAAAAAAATAAAAAAACGGCGTGGGGTCCCCCCAAAAATCCATACCAGACCCTTATCCGAGCACGCAACCTGGCAGGCCGCAGGAAAAGAGGGGGGGACGAGAGTGCGGCCCCCCCTCCCTCCTGAACCGTACCAGGCCACATGCCCTCAACATTGGGAGGGTGCTTTGGGGTAGCCCCCCAAAACACCTTGTCCCCATGTTGATGAGGACAAGGGCCTCATCCCCACAACCCTGGCCGGTGGTTGTGGGGGTCTGCGGGCGGGGGGCTTATCGGAATCTGGAAGCCCCCTTTAACAAGGTGACCCCCAGATCCCGGCCCCCCCCTGTGTGAAATGGTAAGGGGGTACATAAGTACCCCTACCATTTCACGAAAAAAGTGTCAAAAATGTTAAAAATGACAAGAGACAGTTTTTGACAATTCCTTTATTTAAATGCTTCTTCTTTCTTCTATCTTCCTTCATCTTCTGGTTCTTCTGGCTCTTCTGGTTCTTCCTCCGGCGTTCTCGTCCAGCATCTCCTCCGCGGCGTCTTCTATCTTCTTCTCCTCGGGCCGCTCCGCACCCATGGCATGGGGGGGAGGCTCCCGCTCTTCTCTTCTTCTTTTCTTCTCTTCTTCTCTTCTTCATTTTCTTCTCCGGGCCGCTCCGCAATCCATGCTGGCATGGAGGGAGGCTCCCGCTGTGTGACGGCGCTCCTCGTCTGACAGTTCTTAAATAACGGGGGGGTGGGGCCACCCGGTGACCCCGCCCCCCTCTGACGCACGGGACATGACGGGACTTCCCTGTGGCATTCCCCGTGACGTCACAGGGAAGTCCCGTCAAGTCACCGTGCGTCAGAGGGGGGCGGGGTCACCGGGTGGCCCCCCCCCCCCCCCGTTATTTAAGAACTGTCAGACGAGGAGCGCCGTCACACAGCGGGAGCCTCCCTCCATGCCAGCATGGATTGCGGAGCGGCCCGGAGAAGAAAATGAAGAAGAGAAGAAGAGAAGAAGAGAAGAAGAGAAGAAAAGAAGAAGAGAAGAGCGGGAGCCTCCCCCCAATGCCATGGGTGCGGAGCGGCCCGAGGAGAAGAAGATAGAAGACGCCGCGGAGGAGATGCTGGACGAGAACGCCGGAGGAAGAACCAGAAGAGCCAGAAGAACCAGAAGAACCAGAAGATGAAGGAAGATAGAAGAAAGAAGAAGCATTTAAATAAAGGAATTGTCAAAAACTGTCTCTTGTCATTTTTAACATTTTTGACAGTTTTTTAGTGAAATGGTAGGGGTAAGAACCCCCTTACCATTTCACACAGGGGGGGGGCCGGGATCTGGGGGTCCCCTTGTTAAAGGGGGCTTCCAGATTCTGATAAGCCCCCCGCCCGCAGACCCCCACAACCACCGGCCAGGGTTGTGGGGATGAGGCCCTTGTCCTCATCAACATGGGGACAAGGTGTTTTGGGGGGCTACCCCAAAGCACCCTCCCAATGTTGAGGGCATGTGGCCTGGTACGGTTCAGGAGGGGGGGGGCCGCACTCTCGTCCCCCCCTCTTTTCCTGCGGCCTGCCAGGTTGCGTGCTCGGATAAGGGTCTGGTATGGATTTTTGGGGGGACCCCACGCCGTTTTTTTTTTTTTTTTTTTGCGCGGGGTTCCCCTTAAAATCCATACCAGACCTGAAGGGTCTGGTATGGAATTTAGGGGGAACCCCACGTCATTTTTTTTTTTTTATTTTGGCCGGGGTTCCCCTTAATATCCATATCAGACCTGAAGGGCCTGGTATGGAATTTAGGGGGACTCCCACGTCATTTTTTTTTTTTTAATTTTGGTTCGGGGTTCCCCTTTGGGGAATTCCCATGCCGTTTTTATCAATGAACTTCTATGTGTATTGTCGGCAATGCAATAGCCGCGGGTAGTTTTAAATGAGTTTTTTCCTTCAAAATGTCATTTTGCTGTCAGACTGTTCTAAACACAGGAAACATGCGCCCCTTTACAGGCATACTATAGACACCCCCCAGGTACGAAATTTAAAGGGATATTACACTTTTATTGATTGACTTTAAGCATTATTAAAATCACTGCTCCTGAAAAAACGGCCGTTTTTAAAACTTTTTTTTGCATTGATCCATGTCCCCTGGGGCAGGACCCAGGTCCCCAAACACTTTTTATGACAATAACTTGCATATTAGCCTTTAAAATTAGCACTTTTGATTTCTCCCATAGACTTTTAAAGGGTGTTCCGCGGCATTCGAATTTGCCGCGAACACCCCAAATTGTTCGCTGTTCGGCGAACTTGCGAACAGCCAATGTTCGAGTCGAACATGAGTTCGACTCGAACTCGAAGCTCATCCCTACTCTCCAACACAGGAGATAAAACCTTCTCGGGGAGGTTGCTATAAAGATAGAAGATAGATCAGCAGAGAGCTTTTCTATTTACAGCACCGCTCTGCATGCATGTTTCTTTCTTCCTCTGCCTAAGTGCGCGCGCGGGGGGGGGGGGGGGGGGGGGGGACACGACAGGTGTGCTTTTCCTCAAATTAGCATATGCCAAGAATCCACACCCACTGCTGAAAGAGGGAGTAACAATTCTAACATGATGTGCACTTTCTAAAGAATATATAAAGCTGAAGACAGCAGATATACAAATAAAACTTATGTAGAGAGATTTGTTTCATCCCTGCGTATCATCTGAGGCTGTTCACTTCACTGTATATGTGAGGGTTTACATCCACTTTAATCCTTAAGGACCACGTTAATTTTTCAAACTTGTTGTTTACAAGGTAAAATTTTTTTTGCTAGAAAATTACTTAGAACCCCCAAACATTATATATTTTTTTGTCGTTGCAATACTTTCTGTCACACCGTATTTGCGCAGCGGTCTTGTAAGCGCACTTTTTTTGGAAAAAATACACTTTTTTAAATTAAAAAATAAGACAGCAGTAAAGTTAGGCAATTTTTTTTTATATTTTTAAAGATGATGTTACGCTGAGTAAATTGATACTCAACATATCACGCTTCAAAATTGCGCCCGCTTGTGGAATGGTGACAAACTTTTACCCTTAAAAATCTCCATAGGTGAAAAATTCTATAGGTTGCATGTTTTGAGTTACAGAGGAGGTCTAGGGCTAGAATTATTGTTCTCGCGCTAACAATCGCGGTGATACCTCACATGTGTGGTTTGAACATCTTTTTCACATGCGGGCGCTACTCACATACGCGTTCGCTTCTGCATGCAAATTCGGCGGGACAGGGCGCGTTAAAAAAATATAAAAATGTTCTTATTTATTTTAATTTCTTTATTTACACTGTTCTTTTAAAAAAATGGTGTCACTTTTATTCCTGTTAAAAGAAATGTAAACATCCCTTGTAATAGAAAAAAAGCATGACAGGACCTCTTAAATATGAGATCTGGGGTCAAAAACATGGATTTTATATTAACACTAAAATGCAATACAAAAAAAATGTCCCTTTAAGAGACGTCGCTTCCGCTCTTCTATGGTATGGAGCCAGGTGGGGGCCATCTTCTCCTCACTCAGCTCCATGTCAAGTAGGGGACAGGATCCGATTGCCTCCGCCGCTGCCCCCGCTCCTGCCACAGATAAAAGTGATCTCGCTGTGAATCCGCTGCTGAGACCACTTTTATCTTAAAGCGGACCTCCCACTGAAGAAGTAGATACCGGGATTATGACAGCTAGCTACTGCCATAACAATGATACTCCACTTCAAAGAGCCACCGTATAATGACGGCGGGCGGTCCGTAAGTGGTTAAGCTTGGCTGGTATTCTCTTATGCATTTTGACCACAATACTGCACTATTGGAGATTGTTTCCTTTATCCTGAGAATTCTGTGGAGTCATCCCAGCTGAGGAAGTTCTATCATCAGCGGAGGAAGTGAGCAGAGTCTCCACTATCTGGTGTACAGGATTGATTACCATTATGCCGTGTTGGCCCTTCTGAGGGCCTTGACCTGAGGTGAGTGAGTATTTTACCTGGTGATGGAGCACTCTTGTTATATGATGGAGCACATATTGAAATATGAAGATGCAATAGAGCACTTTATGTGTGGACTGTTGGGATTTATCTATTTACCTAATACTGTATGTATTTATGTATTTTTCAATGTATCATTGTTAATAGCCATTTTATAGCACAGGAGTTTATTATTGAATGAAATTTAATGGCATCCCAGTCTTAGTTCATAGGGTTTGATATTGAGTTTGCCCACCCTTTGCGTTTTAATTCATCCCAAAGGTGTCCTGTTGGGTTGAGATCAGGACTCTGTGCAGGCCAATGAAGTTCCTCCACCCCAAACTCACTCATCCATGTCTTTATGGTTCTCAACACTGTACCCATCTCTCATCACTTTGCCACACAATTCCCCCTCTACAGTTTTTTTCCCCACTTCATCACCACTCTCTCTTGTCTGCCCACCCCTCCCTTTATCACCCTTCCACTACCCTCACCACTCTTCCCCTCACCCACTCTCTCACACCACTCATCCTCCTTATGCAACATTTAAACCCCCTCAACACACAGTTGTGCCTGCACTCCTCCTCCCCAGACCTACTGTCACCATTACACTTTCCACCTCAGTCCACCGGATCTTAGCACCACAACCGACACCATCCTAATCCCCCAATCCCCAACCTTGCCGATTCTGGAACAGGCACACTTATATTAGTATTTACAGTGGGGACGTAAAATATTCAGACCCCCTTAAAATTTTCACTCTTTGTTATATTACAGAACTTTTTGCCCTTAATTCTAAGCGGTATGTGTGGAGAAAACCAGGCACTGCTCATCACCTGTCCAATACAGTCCCAACAGTGAAGCATGGTGGTGGCAGCATCATGCTGTGGGGGGTGTTTTTCAGCTGCAGGGACAGGATGACTGGTTGCAATCGAGGGAAAGATGAATGCGGCCAAGTACAGGGATATCCTGGACGAAAACCTTCTACAGAGTGCTCAGGACCTCAGACTGGGCCGAAGGTTTACCTTCCAACAAGACAATGACCCTAAGCACACAGCTAAAATAACGAAGGAGTGGCTTCACAACAACTACGTGACTGTTCTTGAATGGCCCAGCCAGAGCCCTGACTTAAACCCAATTGAGCATCTCTGGAGAGACCTAAAAATGGCTGTCCACCAACGTTTACCATCCAACCTGACAGAACTGGAGAGGATCTGCAAGGAGGAATGGCAGAGGATCCCCAAATCCAGGTGTGAAAAACTTGTTGCATCTTACCCAAAAAGACTCATGGCTGTATTAGATCAAAAGGGTGCTTCTACTAAATACTGAGCAAAGGGTCTGAATACTTAGGACCATGTGATATTTCAGTTTTTCTTTTTTAATAAATCTGCAAAAATGTCAACAATTCTGTGTTTTTCTGTCAATATGGGGTGCTGTGTGTACATTAACCACCTCAATACAGTGCATTTTCACCCCTTCCTGCCCATACCATTTTTCAGCTTTCAGCGCTGTCGCACTTTGAATGACAATTGCGTGGTCATGTTACACTGTACCCAAATAAAATTTTTATAATTTTTTCCCCACAAATAGAGCTTTCTTTTAGTGGTATTTGATCACCTCTGCGGTTTTTATTTATTGCGCTATAAACAAAAAAAGAGGGACAAGTTTGAAAAAAGACAATATTTTTTACTTTTTGCTATAATAAATATCCAATTTTTTTAAAAAAACAAACAATTTTTTTCCTCAGTTTAGGCCGATACGTATTCTTCTACATACTTGTATGTATATACTTGTGTGTATTGTCTTGAGTATTAGTGCCAGGAAGCTAGCTGTTAGGTAATTTGGACAGGGTAAAATCCCCAAATCCTCATTAAATTTAATAGGTACGATGCCCGGCGGGTGTGGAGAGGCGACTCTTTGTACATCTTGCCGCATGTATGCGTTCCTTGATCATCCGATCGAGGGCGAATACTGCTGTGCAAAATGTAAGCACATTGTTTCCCTGGAAGCCCAGGTTCTGAATCTGGGGAAGCAACTGTCAGCACTGAGAAGTCCCTCCATACTAAAGGTGAGCCAGGAACGTACACGGCAGGTGCCGGCAGGGGCCAGCACAGAGGCGGGTGGAGACAAAGAGGTGCAGGCACTAGCAAAGAGTAGATGGGTGACAGTCAGGAGGGGTAGAGGGGGAAGTGCCAGAGAGGCCGATCCAGGACTGGAGCATCCCAATAAGTACGCTCCATTGAGTGACATTGGTGTAACCAGTCAGGGACCAGCACTGCTGGAGATGAGGGACTCTCCTAGCTGCCAGGGGAAGAACTCCTCCAGTGAGAGTGGGGGGGCAGCAAAGGGAAAGGAAAGACAGATTCTGGTGGTAGGGGACTCAATTCTTAGAAGGACAGAGAGGGCAATCTGTAACCAAGACCTGAAGCGCCGAACAGTATGTTGTCTACCGGGCGCTCGGGTTCGGCACATCACAGATCTTGTGGACAGATTACTGGGAGGGGCTGGGGAAGACCCGGCTGTCATGGTGCACGTTGGCACCAATGACAAAGTCAGAGGCAGATGGAGTGTCCTAAAGAACGATTTTAGGGACTTAGGAGCTAAATTGAGGAAAAGGACCTCCAAGGTAGTGTTCTCAGGAATACTACCGGTACATCGAGCCACACCAGAAAGGCAGAGGGAGATTAGGGAAGTAAACAAGTGGCTGAAGAGCTGGTGTAGTAAGGAGGGGTTTGGGTTCCTGGAGGACTGGGCCGACTTCTCAGTCGGTAACCGGTAGGTTAACCAAAGCACAAAAACACAAGGTGAGTATAGTAGCAAGTCCTAGTTGCAATCTTGAAACACCCAATACGAGGACAATATGCAACCGGTCTAAACTATGTGGCATGTTCACCAATGCCAGGAGCATGGCGGACAAGATGGGTGAACTAGAGATACTGTTGTACAAGGAGGATTTGGATTTTGTGGGAATTTCAGAGACCTGGTTCAACAGCTCTCATGATTGGCTGGCAAACATTCAAGGGTATACCCTATACCGCAAGGATAGAGAGGGTAAAAAAGGGGGAGGGGTATGCCTATATATCAAGAATAATGTACAAGTGAATGTGAGAGATGACATCACTGAGGGGGCTAGGGAGGAGGTGGAATCTTTATGGGTAGAGCTCCAAAGGGATGAAGCTAAGGGGAAAATAATACTGGGAGTATGCTATAGGCCCCATAACCTGAGGGAGGAAGTGGAGACGGATCTCCTATCACAAATTGGATTAGCAGCAAGGATGGGAAGTGTTATCATAATGGGGGATTTTAATTATCCAGACATAGACTGGGCAGAGGGAACCGCGCATTCATTTAAGGCTCGCCAGTTCCTTAGTGTCTTGCAGGACAATTTTATGGGTCAGATGGTAGACGCACCAACTAGAAATAAAACATTACTAGATCTACTGATTACCAACAATACAGACCTGATAACAGATGTGGAAATACAGGGCAATTTAGGTAACAGCGATCACAGGTCAATTAGTTTCAGTATAAATCACACAAATAGGAAACATGAAGGGAACACAAAGACACTGAATTTCAAAAGAGCCAACTTCCCTAAACTACAAACCTTGCTAAAAGGCATAAATTGGGATAAAATATTAGGAACAAAGAATACGGAGGAGAGATGGGTTTGCTTTAAGAGCATATTAAATAAGGGCATTAGCCAATGTATCCCATTGGGTAATAAATTTAAAAGAGCGAACAAACATCCTGGATGGCTTAACTCCAGTGTAAAAATACATATAAAAGAAAAGGAGAAGGCCTTCAAAAAATACAAGGTTGAGGGATCATCCTCAGCATTCAGAATTTATAAAGAATGCAATAAGAAATGTAAGGGTGCAATTAGGATGGCTAAGATAGAACATGAAAGACACATAGCGGAGGAGAGCAAAAAAAATCCCAAGAAATTCTTTAAGTATGTAAACAGTAAAAAAGGGAGGACAGACCATATTGGCCACATAAAGAATGAGGAAGGACATCTGGTTACAAAGGATGGGGAGATGGCAAAGGTATTGAATTTATTCTTCTCCTCAGTCTTCACGAGTGAATCGGGGGGCTTCAGTAACCAAAACTGCAGTGTTTATCCTCATGACACAACACAGGAAGCACCTACATGGTTAACAGAGGACGTAATTAAAATTAGACTTGAGAAACTTAACATTAATAAATCACCGGGACCAGATGGCTTGCATCCGAGGGTACTTAGGGAACTCAGTCAGGTGATTGCCAGACCGTTGTTCCTAATTTTTACAGACAGTCTATTGACTGGAATGGTACCAGCTGATTGGAGAAAAGCCAATGTAGCACCAATATTTAAAAAGGGCCCAAAAAACATCCCTGGGAATTACAGACCAGTTAGCCTAACATCGATAATATGTAAACTCTTGGAGGGGATGATAAGGGACTATATACAAGATTTTAGTAATAAGAATGATATCATTAGCAGTAATCAGCATGGATTCATGAAGAATCGTTCTTGCCAAACCAATCTATTAACCTTCTATGAGGAGGTGAGTTGCCATCTAGATAAAGGAAGGCCCGTAGACGTGGTGTATCTGGATTTTGCGAAAGCATTTGACACAGTTCCCCATAAACGTTTACTGTACAATAAGGTGTGTTGGCATGGACCATAGGGTGAGTACATGGATTGAAAACTGGCTACAAGGGCGTGTTCAGAGGGTGGTGATAAATGGGGAGTACTCAGAATGGTCAGGGGTGGGTAGTGGGGTTCCCCAGGGTTCTGTGCTGGGACCAATCCTATTTAATTTGTTCATAAACGACCTGGAGGATGGGATAAACAGTTCAATCTCTGTATTTGCAGACGATACTAAGCTAAGCAGGGCAATAACTTCTCCGCAGGATGTGGAAATCTTGCAAAAAGACCTGAACAAATTAATGGGGTGGGCGACTACATGGCAAATGAGGTTCAATGTAGAAAAATGTAAAATAATGCATTTGGATGGCAAAAATATGAATGCAATCTATACACTGGGGGGAGAACCTCTGGGGGAATCTAGGATGGAAAAGGACCTGGGGGTCCTAGTGGATGATAGGCTCAGCAATGGCATGCAATGCCAAGCTGCTGCTAATAAAGCAAACAGAATATTGGCATGCATTAAAAGGGGGATCAACTGCAGAGATAAAACGATAATTCTCCCGCTCTACAAGACTCTGGTCCGGCCGCACCTGGAGTATGCTGTCCAGTTCTGGGCACCAGCCCTCAGGAGGGACGTACTGGAAATGGAGCGAGTACAAAGAAGGGCAACAAAGCTAATAAAGGGTCTGGAGGATCTTAGTTATGAGGAAAGGTTGCGAGCACTGAACTTATTCTCTCTGGAGAAGAGACACTTGAGAGGGGATATGATTTCAATTTACAAATACTGTACTGGTGACCCCACAATAGGGATAAAACTTTTTTGCAGAAGAGAGTTTAATAAGACTCGTGGCCACTCATTACAATTAGAAGAAAAGAGGTTTAACCTTAAACTACGTAGAGGGTTCTTTACTGTAAGAGCGGCAAGGATGTGGAATTCCCTTCCACAGGCGGTGGTCTCAGTGGGGAGCATTGATAGCTTCAAGAAACTATTAGATAATCACCTGAATGACCGCAATATACAGGGATATGTAATGTAATACTGACACATAATCACACACATAGGTTGGACTTGATGGACTTGTGTCTTTTTTCAACCTCACCTACTATGTAACCTACTATGTAACCTACTTTTGATAAAAAAATCGCAATAAGCGTATATTGATTGGTTTGTGCAAAAGTTATAGCGTCTACAAAATAGGGGATTGATTTATAGCATTTTTATTATTTTTTTTTTTACTAGTCATGGCGATCTGCGATTTTTATCATGACTGCGATATTGCGGCGGACATATCGGACACTTTTGACACATTTTTGGGACCATTCACATTTATACAGCGATCAGTGCTATAAAAATGCATTGATTACTGTATAAATGTGACTGGCAGGGAAGGGGTTAACAGTAAGGGGTGATCGAGGGGTTAGTGTGTGTCCTAGGGAGGTGATTCTAACTGTGGGGGGAGGGGACTGACAGGGAGAGGTGACCGATCGCTGTCCCTATGTACAAGGGACACACACCGGTCTCCTCTCCTCTCTGACAATACGTGGATCTGTGTTTACATTCACAGATCCACGGTCCTGCTTGGTTGCTGGGCAATCGCGGGCCCCGAGTGTCGCGGCGGGCGCGCGCTCCCCCTAGTGGCTCAGAAAGCCGGTCACGTCATATGACGTCCACCCAGAACGAGAGCTGCCCCGTCCCGCCGTCATTTAACAGTGGGCGGGCAGCTACTGGTTAATGAGAAAAAAAATGAACTTAAATGATTTTAGCAAATGGCTGCAATATAACAAAGAGTGAAAAATTTAAGGGGGTCTCCATCCCCACTGTATACTATATAGTATTAGTATTGGTATATATATATTGTGGCAGAGCAATGCCCCACCAGGGTGATGTTAAGGCAGAATTCTCAACCAGGCAGGTTGATGTGCTCCAGGGGGTTTGCTTAATTGGGAGGAAACTGGCTTTTCAATTTCCTCTTTGTTTAGAAAAATCCACTTTGGGACCTGGAGCATGGAGATTTCTTAGATGAAATCTCCAATCATGGTTTTCAGAACCACCAGCATAATGACTGGTCAGTTGTGTTCTGGGCTATTACATAGTTGCCAACATTGGAAAAAAAATATTTAGGGACACTTTTTTTCTGTGTAGCGAGAAAGCTTCTGTAGGCAGGGCGTAACTTTAATTTTAGGTGGGGTATTTATATATTATGGGTGTGGTTGCACAAAAAGCAAAATAGCTAACAATGCGGTGTGCGAAAAGTGGGCATGGTTTAAAGTACGCTAAATATTGGGCGTAGCTTAAAGGGGGTGTGGTTAAATAGAGTCTGACTGGACTTGCATAGTGAAGAATGTGGTAATGTTAAATAGGGAATGTACATTGCAGGACAAGGGAGGATGGAGATGACTGTGTGTGTGTGTAAGATGGAGATGACTGAGTGTGTGTGTAGGATGAGGATGACTGTGTGTGTAGGACGGAAATTACTGTGTGTGTAGGACGAAGATGTGCTGTGTATGCGTGGATTGGGGATGAGTGTGTGTGGGACTTGGATGCTTGTGTGTGTGCGTGTGTGTGTGTGTAGGACAGAGATGACTTTGTGTGTGTGTAAACTTACCTTTAAATAAAAGTGGGCCAACAAGCCCTTAAATGGAAATATGTTGCGTGGACTGTACTTGCTAGCGAGGGCTACACTTGAGCTATACAACCCCAATCATTACAATATATATTTATATTAGTATTTATATAAACAACAATTGATTGCATTCAAGTTTGTATTTCACTGTTTTACAGGTTTCCGAAGATATAATATACCCAAGGACAGATTTAACATTAGACACAGTAAGCTTATTAGCTTATTCCTAGCATCAATAGAAATGCAGTTATCTACGCTGGTCAACGGAGTCCCAATGTATGGACAATGTCTTCTCATCCAATGTATCAGTTCACAAACTGGTGTAAGCAGAAAAAAAACTAGGCAGTGCTTGTTGGTTAAAAGAAAAAGCAATATGCTTTAAAAAAAAAAAAAAAAAAAGCCCACATCATCTGTGCATGTCAACATATTTGTGCTCTGGTTTCAATAGAACTTACTGTTGTGTATACGCAAATCTTTCCAACTGGGTAAATCTTCAAAAAATTTACAGGGGATCTAACCATTTTCTACTCCATCCAAAACTAACAAAAACAGTTATGGCTTAAAAGACTGAGACCTAAAAGTATTATCCAACTCAATCAGCTGGCAGGAAGCAGCGGTAAGCAGAGACCACTTATAGCACACAAGCAGCCAGTGGTGTATCTAGGTTTTGTGCTGCCCTAGGCCTGACTAAACCTGTGAGCCCACCTAATTTAAATATGACCCACCACTTCCTCTCAAGGCCACACCCCTTCCTGTTTAAGACCCGCCCTTGTCAGCAAATACATATTTTTATAGCACATACATACATATATATATATATATATATATATATATATATATATATATATATATATATATATATATATATATATATATATATATATATATACTATTAAACCTTTAGTCATTTAATAACTACAAGAGTTACCAATGCAAAATTCCGTTTTGAGATAATACCGAGTTTTGACATGGATAATATAATATGCATTGTACAGTTAGTTGTAGAGAAGAAACATTTATCCTATTGATCTTGGCTAATACGTAAGATATTATCTGGGACTTTGTTTTAGTTAAACTAGGACTTACTCCTCTATATGTGCTATCACAACATGTCACTGGATTAGTAAGATTAGCCTATCTTGTAAAATATTTGGACTTGTGTTTGGTGTTTGTTGCCACTGATTGAAATGATAGGATTATTTCACTTATTTGTATAATGACTTCAAAGTCCCTAGTCATTATACAAACAGGTGAAATAAACAGCCCCCCCAGCCCAATCCGCCCCATAAGACTGGCGCTACACTAAAAGTGTAGCGTAAGCCGGCAAGGACTCTTTTTGTGTGGGAGCCAGGAGGGGGTTGTTTTTTTTTTTTTTCATGTGAGGTTGGTGGCTTTTTTGCTGCCCCCCTGCAAAGTGCCACCCTGGGCCTGGGCCTTGTTGGCCTAGACCAAGATACAGCATTGCAAGCAGCAAACATATTTGTATTACTGCATACACTACTCACTCATCGCTGAACAACTGTTCCCACAGCCATGTCAGTACACAGCAACTCAGCAGGTAATGTATTTCTTCCTTGTTTACTACATGATTCCTGCTGGCCTGATAATCAGCACAATTACTACTTCAAACACACCGCAAAGTATTTATCATCTACTGTAAGGAAAAATAAGTCACTGCAATTATTTCATTACCGTATCACACAGATGTAGGGCTGTCAGCAGCACCAGGGCACCAGTACTTGGCCTATATAATCTCCAGTATTTTCCACTTAGCGTGGGTGACCTCAGGAACCTGCAAAGTCACGAGATACATGTAAATATATGCTTCTTTCATATAGCTCTTACAATGACAATTAGTAAATAGTCCTTTGCAAAGTGCATCATTGAAGTTCATGTATTTTATCTGTAAGCTAGCCAATATAATACATCCACATACTATACATTTATATGTTTAAATATAAAATAAAATTCAAAGAAAGAAGAAGAGTACTGCGACCCCTCTATATAGTATCAACCACTTTTTCACTGCTAGATTCCCATAATGCCATTAAACTATTGCTATATAGACAACCTTTCCCACAGACTGGAAGTTAAAGTGGAGTTCCACCCACTTTTACAACTCTTTAGCATCCCTCACTAAACTGTGCACTGTAAACAAATTGGATATTTTTTTATTTTTTTTCTCAGCACCTACTGGATATCTGCTGCATTCATTTTCACTTCCTCCTCCCTGGCCGCGGCCCATCGCATCATTTCCTGTTTGCAATGCCTTCTGGGAAGGGGCGGATACTTCCTTTGAAACTGCCATTGCTAAGGTAACCTGACCTGAAACCTATTACACTGCTTGTGCTGCACTGAGCATGTGCGAGATCTGCAAGGATGAGATCCAGGAAGAAATACAGTCTGGCTTCAGATGCCCACACCTAAGATGGCCATGGCCTGCTGTAAGTTTATAAAATAACAAACTACTGCTATAAACTAACAAAACAGACCTTAGTTTACAGACTAACTTTACTAGAATACATTAAGCTTGTGTATTATAGGGGTATTTTTATTTAAAAATATAATTTTGGCCGGAACACCACTTTAAGAAACAAAGAAGGGGAAATTAACATAATATATTATCACACAGATAAATTGTATGTCCAAACATTTTTTCTTTTTTTTTTTTAAGATTTAGAATTTGTGTTGGGATTTTAGTACTCCTTTGGAGAGTGCATATGCATTAGTTCTGTGCGAATGGGGCAAAACTTTTTTCAAATAGGTTATATCCTATGCTGTTCAAATGTAAATGTGGGCCTGAGCAAAAGAGCAGCCAAAGAATCGCCTACCCTAAGTGATATATTATTTACCACTTGTCTTATGCAGTCTGAAGGATAAGTCTGCTTAAGTCTGGGCCTGCTTTAAGTTTAATGAAGGTGTTTCATCATACAGGCAGATGCCTATCCATCATGCAAGACCATCAGGGAGACATGCGATTGGCCCCAAATTTATTCTGCAGCAGGACAACGACCCCAAACATACAACCAATGTCATTAACCACTTGCCTACAGGGCACTTTTACCCCCTTCCTGCCCAGGCCAATTTTCAGCTTTCAGCGCTGTCACACTTTGAATGACAATTGCACGGTCATGCAATGCTGTACCCAAAAAAATTTTTTTCCCACAAATTGAGCTTTCTTTTGGTGCTAATTAATCACCACTGGGTTTTTTATTTGTTTGCTGAAAATTTTGAAAAAAAAAGGTTCTTTGTTTCTGTCAGAAAAATGTGTAAAGCAATTTTCCTCCTTCACTGATGTGCACTTATGAGGCTGCACTGATGGGCACTGATAGGCTGCACTGATGGGCACTGATGAGGCGGCACTTCTGGGGTGGCACTGATGAGGCACTAATATGCAGCACTGATGAGCACTAATAGGCGGCACTGATATGCAGCAGTGATGAGCACTGATAGGTTGCACTGATGGGCATTGATAGGTGACACTTATGGGTAATGATAGGTGGCACAGATAGGCAGTACTGATGGGCCGCACTAATGGACACTGATGGGCGGCACTAATGAGCAGGCACTGATGGGTACTGAAAGGCAGTACTGACTTGCATCACTTATGGGCACAGATTGGCATCACAGATGGGCACATCCTGGCATCACAGATGGGCACTGTTGGGGCTGCACTGATTAGCTGTACAGGTCTCAACTGTGAGGAAATGCCGCTGATCGGCTCTCTTCTCCTCACACTCTGTCATTGTGAGGCGAGGAGAGACGATAAATGGCATCTCCTTGTGATTGAACACAGCTGATCACATGGGTAAAGCACCGCATCATCGTCCCAGGGACACAGCATGCCCACAATCGCCACGCTGCGCACACCTGTGGGCATACAATTGCAGAGAGAATGGGCTACATCATATGGCGTTGGCTCAGAACAAGAGAGCATCCCACCTGCCGTCATTTGTCTAAATAGTGGGCGGCGGCTAAGAACTATCTTCAGTGTGAAGAAGAACAAGGAGTTCTGGAAGTGATAGTTTGGCCGCCCACAGAGCCCTGATCTCAACAGGCTTATCACAAGGGTGGCTTCTCTGTGTGATCCTGCCCTAGATGGCTGGAGATATGGGGTGCTGCAGATGCCTCGCTAGCTCCAAGGGTCCCCAGGCTCTGAGTTAATCAGGCAGTCGTCTCCCCGTCAGCGGTAACATCACTGAATGTGGGACACAGGGCTGTCAAGCATGCGTTCGGAGCATGCGTGCTCCTTCTTCAGGCTGGATGGCGCCAGGATGGAATGGGGTGGTATTTATATTGATGACAGGGAGGGGGGAGGAACTACAATTCCCAGTGTCCTGTGCGGGCTGCAAGCACTCTAACAACTATCCACTGATATGAACATCATAATCAAATCAGCACACAAGGGAGGTGGCATTGTCTTGCAGGATATACCGGACAACCTCAGGAAAGCATACAGACTGCTATCAGATCCCAAGACCTATACACTACCTCCAGGATCCACACTCTCGCTTCATACTTAAAGCTCAACAACTAGTCAACGAAGCACGAACAGAAGGCATCATTACAAAAACTGAAGCCGCGTATCTACTGAGGGATAACTAGAGTACACCGTACTTTTACCATTTGCCCAAAATTCATAAAAGCCTAGTAAAAGCCTAGTCGATCTACCTGGGTGCCCCATAGTAGCAGCCATGGAAAATATAACCAACTATTTTTCTATCTACATCGACCACATTTTACAGCCCTTAGCCCAACAACTATCAGCCTACATCCGAGACAGTATCCATCTTCTAGATACCCTGAAGATTTACCCCTGGGAAAGTACCTACCTGTGGGTTTCTCTCGATGTGGCATCTTTGTATACCTCAATCCCCCATGAAGTTGGACTCCAAGCAGTGGAGCATTTTCTCTACCAAGACACCCTCATCAGCACAAAACAAGCCCTATACAGAGATGTCACCCTCTTCTGCTTCACCAACAATTATTTCCAGATTGATGCCAAGTTCTACATACAGACCCAGGGCACGGCCATGGGGGCAAACTTTGCCCCCAACTATGCCAACCTAGCCATGGGTCTTTGGGAAGACCACCCCATCTGGAAGAACAACCCCTATGCAAAAAATATTGTCTATTATGGGCGATACATTGATGACATCGTCATCATCTGGATCAGGATCACACGGAAAAGCCACCATTGTGATAAGCCTGCTTTTAATCCCTTAATCTGTGAGTTGCATATTTTAACATTATTAAATCCATTACCTGTTCTAACATACTGCACTCAGATGAGCGCTGCTGTTTCTTCCTACTCTTTATTTAGGGATCCCTCCATCTCCATATTGCAAAAGTCAACAACAGCACACCAAACATATCAGTAATATGCACACAACCCATGCTATGGAAGAATATTACCATCAATTAACTCCCTATATACAGATAACCAGCGCTCTTTCCCTTAATTTCCTATACTCATTTCAACTAAGTAAGTAAAGTCAGAAGTTCTAATCTCCATACTATTTCCAAGTCAGTAACTTAAAAAGTAGGGAAGTCACTGGATCAACATGACAGCCAGGGTCATCTTTGTATTTATAAAAGCAAAGACAATTTTTAGCAGCTTCCATTACTTCAATGCTATAATTGTCACAAGTATTCTATAGCATTTACAAACATGTTAAAAGTGACATATGATCTGCATGACATTGTGGAAGGGGTTGCCTGGAAGGCAATCAGCACAAATACTGTATGAATATTATTACTGCAGAACTTTGGTTTGACTTACCGGTTTTTCAGATATCGCACAAAATCTGGATGTGCAACCAATAGCCTGTTAAAGTCAAAATTGTTCCCAAAGTCGTCCCGCGGGCGAAGCCTAGAGGGAGACAGATGAAAGCTGATTACAGCCTATGCAATTTAGTTGTTAAAGGAGAATTATGAGAGGCTGCAGGTTTGGAGAAAGTAAGTATAATGTGTAAGTTACTCTTAACTTCATGATGTCCTTGGATACACAGCCACAAAATCTTGACTGTCAAAGCAAAGTAGTCAGCCCTGCAAAAGTCTATAAAGAACTTATGATCATCCAGCACAGACAAGGAGATGATGGCAGCTGCTGGATGGATGGGAAGAAATTATTTTGCAACAGCAGCAGACCTGATATATGCCATGTATATAAGTGTAACCTATGCAGTACACCTAATCCTCCAAGGTTTTCAACATCCTGGAGTTAAGTGACCCTTACCTTTTTTACATGTAGGATAAAGAAATAGGGTAATTTAAAGAAGAAAAACAGGAATGAGATAACTTTAAATGTGTACTTTTGGCCAACACGGCTCAAATGGATTATACAGATGCCACCCCTGTGTGGCTGATGGCGAAGCTGTAATTTACTATTGTAGCCTATGCCACATACAGTAAGTGGCATCCTCTACCAGCAGGTAGATGAACAATTTCCCCTCTGTCTACTAAATGAAGAGCGTTGCATGCTACCACACCTCTGCTACTTAGAAAAAGCCTTGTATTTTTTTCAATGATATTCCTCTGATTGACTAAAGCAAAGATCATGAAGCTATCCTGCATCCCCCTGGGCCAATCAGAGGAAGCCCTGTATTCATTGAAAAAAAAATCAAGGCTTTTCTTGAGTAGTGGAGATGTGGGGGTGAACAACTTTCATCATTTAGTACATTGAGGGGAAGCCGCTTGTCCACCCCTCAAAAGGGGAAGAGCATAAGCTACAGCAGTAAATTACAGCTTCACCATCAGCCACATGTAAGTATCATCTGAATAATTTGTTTGAGCCAAGTTAGTCCAAATTAAGCGTTTAATGTAATTTCATTCCTGAAATTCTTCCTTAACTACTCTACATCCCCACCATTTAGCACTCTTAAAAGAAAGCCCTTTCTAAGCTCCAAACTGTCTTGTCAGACCTTACATGGGACTATAGACTTCTTTTCTGTCCCATATGACACATTTTTATTTATTATTGTAATGGCTTTCTGAGTGTATTTCTTTGATGTGGTCTTTTTACATACTTGCTATTCTATATTTTCAAGACTGTATTTCCCAAAGAGGATTGCAGATTCTCCCTCTGGATATCTGCATATTCTGTGGTGCAGTTAGCATTTGAGCTAAACAACTAATACAAGTGGCTTAGGGCTAAAGCTTTGAACTTGAAATGCAGTGTAGTTTTAATATCAGTATGAGACACTTGAGATCATTCAGAATTCATTGACAAATGCCTTTGACTTGCAGTTGACTTTCATTTGACCTGCTTCAAGCTGCTTTTGTATTCCCGTAGACTTGCACTGGGAAAAAAAGCAATTTTGATGTAAACATAAGCCGGATAAAACATCTCCTAAATGTAAAGCAGTGTTTGATATGTCAAGACACTGGAAATACAATAAGCAATTTCTGAAAAAAAGTACAATTTTGCACCTATTTCTTTCTATTAGCCTGGGATAACTTAATGCAGAATGAGCAGATACTGTATGCAGCCCTGATAGGCTCACCTCGAGGATATAAACCGTCATAGTGTTTTTAGAAAATCTGAAAAATGTGCTAGTTCAGCTCTTCACCCTAAAAATTTCTTAAATCTCAGTTCTATACATACTTCTAGAAAGCTGTCCGACAACCAACCTTACATTAAGAAACAGAATACATCTTTATTTATCTGGACAATGACAAATAGACAAAAAAAATTGTACTCTTACACCCAAAGGCTCCATTAGCCGTAATGCCCAGGAATCTGCCTAAAAGCTAATATCAAGATGGCAGAGGAACCCACTACAAGAAACGTTCCTAGGAAACTTTAATTTTTGCTGAAGTGGGAATGCCCCTTGATCACCTTGTAGTGAAAGGAAATACACAACATTATTAGTAGGCAAACAGGTCAAGCTCTACCCTTCACACCCAAACCTACCTACTACATGATGCCAAGACCCCGATAGGCTCATTTAAAGAACTCTAATGCCACGTACAGATGATCAGAATTTCCAACAACAAATGTTCGATGTGAGCTTGTTGTCGGAAATTCTGACCGTGTGTATGCTCCATCGGACATTTGCTGTCGGAATTTCCGACAACAGCTGTTTGAGAGCTGGTTCTCAAATTTTCCGACAAAAAAACCTTATTGTCGGAAATTCCGAGCGTGTGTACACGGCTCCTAAATATCCGTTTACCAGCAGCAGTGTACATGAGGCCTAAAAATGCAACTTTTTACATTTGTGTCCCATTGGGGAGATTTCCCTTATTTATTGTCCTGTGCACACAACAGGATTTGGGATCAAACTTCCCAAAAGTGAGAAACCTTCTCTTAGAAAGTTGCCACTCAAACAAGTGTCTCCTGGTGCATCCTGCTTTTTGGGAACTTAAATTTTGGACTTGACCTCACTTTCTGTTCCAGTGACAATAATAACCAGAACAATCATATAGGGTGAAATCACAAACAGCAATACAAACCTAACAGATGTTCAATGATTTCCCTACTCCATGAAAAACTAAAACAAAAAAAGTTTGACTTTTGAATTTAAAGCAGCGTTAAACCCAAAAGCAAACATTTATTATATTGCAGTTTACCAATTCTTAGATGTGATGCCTGTATTACTTTTCTTTTTTTTTTCATCTGGTGATCCTGCCAGTAAGTCTGTTTTTTAACAAAACAAGCTCTGCAGATGTAGCAGTCAGAGGGATGAGACAAATCATTTACCACTGACAGGGGTGCTTATATTATTCAGCTTTTATTGACTTATGTAAAACCTTCATCCCTAAAGGAAACAAAAAAGTGTTAGTGCTTGTTCACACCTATTGTGGTGACCGGTTCTTTTCTGCACTGGAAGAAAACCAGTCACCACTAGGACACAAGAAAATAATAGTTTTCTATGTGCCATGTTTGCATTGCAATGCAACCCAGCAATGTGGTGCAATGAGCTGCAATAAAATGCAGACATGCTCCATGTTATCGGACCACACAGGAGCGCACCACACTGCTGTATGGTGACCTGAATGAAGTGTCACTTTGTTAACCACTTGCCGACCGCCGCTATACATCGGTACAATGGCAGCGGTGGGCAAATGGGTGTACCTTTAGGAGCCGGGAATAGCAGGCGTGCGTACAGCGGGACCGGCGGACTCGATGTCTGCCAGTCTCCCGGCAATCCTGTCACGAAGCTTCAGAACGGGGAAGTGTCTATGTAAACAAGGCATTTCCCCGTTGTGGCTTGTGTCATGACAGAGATCACTGCTCCCTGTCATCGGGAGCAGTGATCGCTGTCATGTGACTTGAAGCCCATCCCCCACACAGTTAGAATCACTCCCTAGGACACACTTAACCCCTTCATCACCCCCTAGTGGTTAACCCCTTCACTGCCAGTGCCATTTACATAGTAAGCAGTGCATTTTTATAGCACTGATCGCTGTATAAAGGACAATGGTCCCAAAATAGTGTCAAAAGTGTCCGATGTGTCCGCTATAATGTTGCAGTACCGATAAAAAAACGCAGATCGCCGCCAATACTAATTTAAAAAAATTAAAAATAATGCCATAAAACTATCCCCTCTTTTGTAGACGCTATAACTTTTGTGCAAACCAATCAATATACGCTTATTGCGATTTTTTTTACCAAAAATATGTAAAAGAATACATATTGGCCTAAACTGAGGAAAAAAATAGTTTTTTTATAAATTTTTGGGGGATATTTTATATAACAAAAGGTAAAAAATTATGCGTTTCCTTCCAAACTGTCGCTCTTTTTTTGTTTATGGCGCAAAAAATAAAAGCTGCAGAGGTCAAATACCACCAAAAGAAAGGTCTATTTGTGGGGAAAAAAGTACGTCAATTTTGTTTGGGTGCAACGTCGCAATTGTCAGTTAAAGGGACGCAGTGCCAAATCGCAAAAAGTGCTCTGGTCAGGAAGGGGGTAAAATCTTCTGGGGCTTAAGCGGGTAACTGCACATAAAATGCAACCACATCTAATGATTGGTAAGCTACAATATATTAAGTTTTTGGTTTTGGGTTTAAAACCGCTTTAAGCATACTTTTATTCCAGCATTCTTGTGCCCTCTAGTGGTGAAGATGACAATATTAGTATATACAGAACTAAGAACTTGAGTGTAATTTTACTGATTTTTATATTGCTAGTATATATAGCGGGAGTCTGCTGTATGCACTTAATGCCTCAAAATTAAGATCAATAACACGCTCCCATATCGTAGTATTAAAAAAATGTATTAAGTATACACTCATATACAGTATCTCACAAAAGTGAGTACACCCCTCACGTTTTTGTAAATATTTTATTATATCTTTTCATGTGACAACACTGAAGAAATGACACTTTGCTACAATGTAAAGTAGTGAGTGTACAGCTTGTATAACAGTGTAAATTTTCTGTCCCCTCAAAATAACTCAACACACAGCCATTAATGTCTAAACCGCTGGCAACAAAAGTGAGTACACCCCTAAGTGAAAATGTCCAAATTGGGCCAAAGCTTCAATATTATTATTATATGCCAGATTATGTAGGACTGATTTATTCACAACAACGCCATCCTAAATCAACTGGATCCACCATTCCACTTGTATTCTCCACACATTCTCCATAGCCTACATTTTCAGGATATTAAACGTATCATATCTAAACACCTCCCTATCTTACATGGGGACAACTACCACAGAATATTGGGTCAAGACTTTAGATTTGTAGCCAGGAGGGCACGCACCATAAGACACATGATATCTCCCAGTCTCTTTATTTCTAATCCTCCACCACGGACATGGTTAAATACCACGGGTCTATACAGATGTGGGACAGCCAGGTGTTCTTGCTGTAATCATTTGGGAGCCCCTCATACCATTATTTCATGTTCCAATGTTTTTTCCACTGGCAATACACAGTTGGTCAATTGTCACACCAAATTTGTTATATACTTAGTCAGTTTCCTTTTATATACATATATCTGCTGTATGACAATCTTGATGTTTGTGACCAGCTTTGATGTCTGTGGCTATTTTTATCCACTTAATTGCTTGCTTGAGCACCTGTGTGTTATCTATTTCTATCACATGACAGCCAATGATGCTTTTATAAAAAACACCCCCTTATGCTCAGAACTCCCATCCCCATAATTAAGCTTCAAGGGGCGGAGCAAAACACATTGGGGGCGTGGCCTGGAGCCCTGGCTGAGGTTGCCATTCATCTCACTTCATCACATGGGTCTGCTTCATGATGTGCGGCTTAGGCCGGTTTCTCACTGGGGCGGTGGGTGCGTCGGCGGTAAAAAATTTTAGCTGCGTTTTAGTGCGCTATTCGGCCTGCAGCGGCACTATGCCGGCAGTATAGCCACACTGCCCCATTGATTTCAATAGGCAGGGGCGTTTTAGGAGTGGTGTATACACCACTCCTTCACTGCTTCAAAGATGCTGCTAGCAGGACATTTTTTGGCGTCCTGCCAGCGCACCGCTCCAGTGTGAAAGCCCTCGGGCTTTCACATTGGAGACACAGCAGCGGCTGTTTCAGGTCGGTTTGCAGACGCTATTTTTAGCGCAATAACGCCTGCAAACCGCCCCAGTGTGAAAGGGGCCTTATAGATCTTTTTCTTTGATATTGCTGCAGCTTGGAGCTAGGGCGAGCTCCCTGTCCCTGTCTGCACTCACAATGGTCTAGTTGGACTTTAACACTCTACCTGACCAGCTTCTAAACTTTGTCTTTTTGGGTCACAGGACTTAAAGTAACACTAAGGTAAAACTTTTTTTTTAAGATTTAGTTACAGTGATGAGGGGAGCGAATCAATGTTCGTGTTTTTTTGCGTCTGTGTCCCCACTACAGAGATTCGCCCTCTCTAATTTTCCTGATTACCAATGTCAGGGGGAATGAAAGTCAGGGTAAATCCAAAATCTTGATATTGGAAACATTTTCTCAATTCCTGTTGAGTCTAGAGGACAGGAAGTAAAGGGAAATCTCCCCAATGAGACAAAAAAGTTTTAAAGTGATTGTAAATGTTTTTTGTTTTTTTTTAAATAACAAACAGGTTTATAATTTCCTGCTCTGCGCAATGGAATTGTATGGAGCAGCCCCGGACCTCCTCTTCTCAGGTTCCCTGCTGGCGCTTCTGGCTCCTCTTCTCTGGCGAGTGCCCCCATAGCAGGGTTGCCAACCATCAGTAAATTCACAGAGGAATTGTAAAAATCTGTGAATTGTAGAATCCGTGAACAGATATTCATAGGCAGATGTAAAAATCATGAATTTTACAAACTGAATTTCCTAATGCCCCGTACACACGGTCGGACATTGATCGGACATTCCGACAACAAAATCCTAGGATTTGGCTCAAATTTGTCTTGCATACACACGGTCACACAAAGTTGTCGGAAAATCCGATCGTTCTGAACGCGGTGACGTAAAACACGTACGTTGGGACTATAAACGGGGCAGTAGCCAATAGCTTTCATCTCTTTATTTATTCTGAGTAGGGATGAGCCGAACACCCCCCTGTTCGGTTCGCACCAGAACATGCGAACAGGAAAAAAGTTCGTTCGAACACGCGAACACCGTTAAAGTCTATCGGACACGAACATGAATAATCAAAAGTGCTAATTTTAAAGGCTTATGTGCAAGTTATTGTCATAAAAAGAGAAAAGAAGAAAAGAAGAAGATGAAGAGAAGAACGGGAGCCTCCCCCCATGCCATGGGTGCGGAGTGGCCCGAGGAGAAGAAGATAAAAGACGCCGTGGAGGAGATGCTGGACGAGAATGCCGGAGGAAGAACCAGAAGAGCCAGAAGAACCAGAAGAAGAAGATTAAGGAAGATAGAAGAAAGAAGAAGCATTTAAATAAAGGAATTGTCAAAAACTGTCTCTTGTCATTTTTAACATTTTTTGACAGTTTTTTAGTGAAATGGTGGGGGTAAGTACCCCCTTACCATTTCACACAGGGGGGGCCGGGATCTGGGGGTCCCCTTGTTAAAGGGGGCTTCCAGATTCCGATAAGCCCCCCGCCCGCAGACCCCCACAACCACCGGCCAGGGTTGTGGGGATGAGGCCCTTGTCCTCATCAACATGGGGACAAGGTGTTTTGGGGGGCTACCCCAAAGCACCCTCCCAATGTTGAGGGCATGTGGCCTGGTACGGTTCAGGAGGGGGGGCCGCACTCTCGTCCCCCCCTCTTTTCCTGCGGCCTGCCAGGTTGTGTGCTCGGATAAGGGTCTGGTATGGATTTTTGGGGGGACCCCACGCCGTTTTTTTTTTTTTTTGGCGCAGGGTTCCCCTTAAAATCCATACCAGACCTGAAGGGTCTTAAATGGGTTTTAAATGGGTTTTTTCCTTCAAAATGTCATTTTGCTGTCAGACTGTTCTAAACACAGGAAACATGCGCCCCTTTACAGGCATACTATAGACATCCCCAGCTATGAAATTTAAAGGGATATTACACTTTTATTGTTTGACTTTAAGCATTATTAAAATCACTGCTCCTGAAAAAACGGCCGTTTTTAAAACTTTTTTTTGCATTGATCCATGTCCCCTGGGGCAGGACCCCAAACACTTTTTATGACAATAACTTGCATATAAGCCTTTAAAATTAGCACTTTTGATTTCTCCCATAGACTTTTAAAGGGTGTTCCGCGGCATTCGAATTTGCCGCGAACACCCCAAATTGTTCGCTGTTCGGGGAACTTGCGAACAGCCAATGTTCGAGTCGAACATGAGTTCGACTCGAACTCGAAGCTCATCCCTAATTCTGAGCATGCGTGGCACTTTGTGCGTCGGATTTGTGTACACACGATCGGAAATTCCGACAACGGATTTTGTTGTCGGAAAATTTTATAGCCTGCTCTCAAACCCTGTGTGTCGGAAAATCCAATGGAAAATGTGTGATGGAGCCTACACACGGTGGGAATTTCTGACAACAAGGTCCTATCGCACATTTTCCGTCGGAAAATCCGACCGTGTGTACGTGGCATAACAGTTGGCAACCATGGCCCATAGGAACCCGCTTCCTATAAGGGCACGTGCCCATCCCAGAGCCTCGCTGTCTGTGCCTATAGACAGCGGGACTCAGCCTCACCCGTCACTCCCTCGCCACTGGCTTTGATTAACAGCAGCTGGAGCCAATGGCTCCCCCTGCCTCAGAAAAGCCTGTGAGAGCACGAAGTGAGGGGAGAGAACCACTGCAGATGGGCACATTGCTGGATCGAATGAGGGCTTAGGTCAGCAGGCACCGTCCCCTCTCTCCAGCCACCCCTCTAGCACCAATAGATAAATTCATGCATTGCATGAATCTATCTATGGCCGCCGCTGCCACCCCCTATTCAGGTGCCCGGCCCCTTTTCGGGCGCCGGGCGCCTGAATTACAGGGGCGGGGGGGTGTTTTTGAAGCACCTGATTAGAGCCATAGGCTCTAATAGGCATCAAACAAGGTGACCTGCGAGCGCCATGCTCTAAACCACCCTAAACACCCTTACACCCTTACACTAAACCACCTCTCTGCTAACCAGGTGCTTGGATCTGTTACCTGTCACCTGATTGGCTGAAACGACAGGCGCTGTGATTGGATGCCAGGCGTCCAATCATAGCAGAGGACGGGAAGAGAAGACGGGAGAAGACACAGAGGAGCTGTCTCACCGAGACGGGTAAGTGCAGACGGCGGGCCAGCGGGGGGCACACTGGCAGCATTTGATATGGCACAGTGGCTGCATTTGATAGGGCACAGTGGGAGCATTTCATGGGAACAGTGGCTGCATTTGATGGGCACAGTGGCAGTAATTGATGGGCACAGTGGCAGTAAATGATGGGCACAGTGGCTGCATTTGATGGCACAGTGGCTGCATTTGATGGCACAGTGGCAGCAATTGATGGGCACAGTGGCAGTAAATGATGGGCACAGTGGCTGCATTTGATGGCACAGTGGCTGCATTTGATGGCACAGTGGTGGCAATTGATGGGTACAGCGGCTGCATTTGATGGGCACAGTGCCTGCATTTGATGGGCACAGTGGCAGCATTTGATGGGCACAGTGGGGCTGCAATTGATGGGTTTCTTTCAGAATGTTTCAGTTTGTTTGTGCCCCCCCCCCAAAAAAAATTTTGCGCACCAGCCGCCACTGGCTTAGGTAATTAAAGGGGTGGGTGGGTACTGATGCAAGGAATGCATTAGGGTAAAAAATATGTGGCTTTATAACCACTTTAACCCTCCCCTCTTTATCCAAGATGACAAAACAGTTTTGACTTTACATATATTTTGGCAGCTGAGTGCAATTCTGGAAAATCACAAGCCAGGACCCTAAGAGATAAAACACAGCAAAATGTGTTGTAGAAACGTACTGCATATTTTTTATTTTGCCTTTACATACACTTTAAAGTCAGAGGAAAAATGTTATATTTGGCTAATGGCACCTAGTGGTGGGTAAGTGAAACCCTACACTGAGGAGACAGGTCAGGCATTTTATTGTACAACATAGGGGTGCAATGTGATCACATATGTTATATGGATGGCTGGTTCAACAGAAAGCATTTTATAGGCAACAAGTGATGTACCTGTATTGCTCCAGAGTCCCTTTGCTGATCTCTTTGTTCTGCTGTAAAGCCTTTAACCACTCATAGTCTCTCCGGGCCTCGGTGAAAAGGATGTACTTTGTCTCCTGGGAAACCCACAAAGGAACATGTTATTACCTGACCTTCCCCAAATGTCCTCATGAAGTATGTATTAGAGCAGGTGGTATTCCTTAGAATTGGGCCACTCCAGGGCACAGTCATGAAAGGCAGAGTGGAAAGCTCACATATCCTATATTGTCATGATCGCAGGCAAATTGCTGCATAAGTAGGGAAGCTGGCTTCCTCCATTGTCTGTCTACAATATGTTGGTGTGCAACGTTAAAACTGATCTTAGAAAACTACTAATGCTTGGTCAACAACTTATGTCTGTGAGACGCTGGACATTTCCCACAATGCAGAATGAGGCTGGGAAAATTCCAGAATATCGTAGAAAATACAGCTTAAAAATGATTGGGGCGCCATCTGAATTTTTGATTTATTTATATATTTATTCCTTTAATTTTTTTGGATTGTCCTGAAATTGTATTTCCAGACCTTACTAGGTTCTCCATTTGACACCTTCCTGCCTCCTCCTGGCCGCCCTTTAACTGGGTCTTTACACTAGGGAGCAGAACAGACTTCCCAATCATGCGAGTACAGGGATTGGCTGTCACAGTGGTCACATGATCATGAGCCTGTCCCACCAGCTCCCAATCAAAACCAGAGATTAAGAGCTGTTTGTGACACCTTGTTAACTGTGCTGGGAGCTTTTAAAAATCTGGTCACCTTTATTGTTCAGTATTGTATTCTCCTTCACTATAAGTAAGAATTTTGTCCCGGTAACAGGAGTAGAGCATAAATCCAAAATGTTATGGTTGTCACGAGAACAGAAGTAGAGTGTAAATTTTTTTTTAAGGTGGGGGAGGGGTACCTATTATTTATGTGACAATTCATTGTCAAAGAAGAGATTTTCCTCATTATGGTGATTTCCACATACAGTGCCTTGAATAAAGTATTCATACCCCTTGAAATTTTCCACATTTTGTCACGTTACAATCAAAAATGTAAATGTTTTTTGGGGGATTTTATGTGATAGACCAACACAAAGTGGCAGATAATTGTGAAGTGGAAGGAAAATGATAAATGGTTTTCAACATTTTTTTTACAAATAAATATGTGAAAAGTGTAGCGTGCATTTGTATTTAGCCCCCTTTACTCTGATACCCCTAACTAAAATCTAATGGATCCAATTACCTTCAGAAGTCAACCAATTAGTAAATAGAGTCCACCTGTGTGTAATTTAATCTCAGTATAAATACAGCTGTTCTGTGAAGCCCTCAGAGGTTTGTTAGAGAACCTTAGTAAACAAACAGCATTATGAAGGCCAAGGAACACCAGACAGGTCAGGGATAGTTAGGTTGGGGTGGTGGTGTCTTTTTCTCTCTTCTTCTGTCCTCTTTTTTTTTTTTGGGGGGGGGGGGGTCAGGTCTGCCCCCCCTTCCCTCCCTAGACAATATATGGTACTGACATGACTTCTGAGTCAGCCAGAATGGGTCCCCTGTATGTGTCCCATGTGGACAAGAGATGTGTAGCTGGTGCCTTCCCTTATGGGGAGGATATTCAGCTTGATGTGGATGCCTCCAGATACAGGTCAAACTGGGGAGGGTGGGGGGGGGGGTGTTCTGGGGTGGGGGGTTGTTTTTTTTCTACCCCTCTCTCTTGCTTTTCCTTTCTCACCTTTTTCTTCAAGAAGTGGGTTATTACTATAGGGAGGGTACTATAACAATTAGCGATACAATGGGTATACTCTGTTTTCATAGAGTACTGGGTACTGATGACAAGTAAAATAAAGGTAATGTCCTGGAATGTGAGAGGTCTGGGGGACAGGAGAAAAAGACAAAGGGTAATGGAATCAATTGAATTCCATAATCCAGCAATAGTATGTTTGCATACTATTTGAGGCTATTTGGAGAAGATGGTTAGAGGTTTTAGGAATCGATTTGGAAGGAGTTTTATCGCATGAGAGGGGATATTGAGAGAGAGGACTGAGCTTGGGAGTGGGGGGAGTGGATTCTTCTGGAGCGGGGGGGGGGGGGGGGGGGTAGTTTTTTTTTTTTTTGGGTGTGTTTACGGTTTATTAAATGAGATGTGTATTAAGGTTTTATCTGGATAATATGTATACATTGTGTTTTGACATTTTTCTGTTGTATTAAGGGAAGAAAAATCTTTTCAATAAAAAAAAAAATACTAGATTAAAAAAAAAGACAGGTCTGGGATAAAGTTGGGAAGAAGTTTAAAGCAGGGTTAGGTTATAAAAAAATCCCAAGCTTTGAACATCTTACAAAGCACTGTTCAATCTATCATCCAAAAATGGAAAGAGTATGGCACAACTGCAGACCTACCAAGACATGGCTGTCCACCTAAACTGACAGGTTGGGCAAGGAGAGCAGAGATCAGAGAAGTAGCCAAGAGGCCCATGGTAACTCTGGAAGGGCTACAGAGATCCACAGCTCAGGTGGGAGAATCTGTCCACAGGACACTCCACACTCCACAAATCTGACCTTTATGGAAGAGTGGCAAGAAGAAAGCCATTATTGAAAGACAGGCATAAGAAGTCCCATTTGCAGTTTGCGAGACGCCATGTGAGAGACACAGCAAACATGTGGCAAAAGGTGCTTTGGCCAGATGAGACCAAAATTGACCTTTTTGGCCTGAAAACAAAACGCCACGTTTGGCGTAAAACTAACACTGCACATCACCCTGAACACACCATACCCACCATGAAACATGGTGGTGGCAGCATCATGTTGTGGGGATGCTTTTCTTCAGCAGGGACAGGGTGGCTGGTCAGAGTTGATGGGAAGATGGATGGAGCCAAATACAGGGCAATCTTAGAAGAAAACCTATTACAAACTTGAGACTGGGGCGGAGGTTCACCTTCCAGCAGGACAACAACCCTAAACATACAGCCAGAGCTACAACAATGGAATGGTTTAGATCAAAGCATATTCATGTTAGTGAGTTAGATTGACCCAGTCAAAGTCCAGATTTAAATCCAATTTAGAATCTGTGGCAAGACTTGAAAACAGGGCCGGTCCTAGACGGGGTGCACGGGGTGCAGTGCACCCAGGCGCCAGAGAGGTGGGGGTGCTGAAGCGCCGGAGTGCTCCCTTCCCTCCTCCTCCTCCTCTTGATTGCGTCCGGCGGCAGCGCTCTCCGCCGGTGTTAAAAGAAGAAAGGCGCTGCCGCCGCTGTGTGTGCTGCTCAAGCCCCTCCCTCCTGAGCGGCTGGTCTCTGCGTGGAGAGAGACCAGCCGTACAGTGATGTCGCGCGGGGGGAGCGGAGGAGCAGAGGAGCGGTATGTGCCCGACACATTCTGCTCTGTGTCTCCCACTCATGCCTACTTTAAACTCCTCTGCTCTTCACCCGGGCGGCGCGGCTGGCGGCACACTGTTCTCTCCTCTTCAGCTGCCGCCCGGGTGTATATATGTACCCTAATGGAGGGGGGGGGGCTGTACTAATGGAGGGGACGCTGTACGAATGGAGGGGGGGGCTGTACTAATGGAGGGGGGGGCTGTACTAATGGAGGGGGGGCTGTACTAATGGAGGGGGCTGTACTAATGGAGGGGGGGCTGTACTAATGGAGGGGATGCTGTACTAATGGAGGGGGCCTGTAATAATGGAGGAGGGGCTGTACTAATGGAGGGGGCTGTACTAATGGAGGGGACGCTGTACTAATGGAGGGGGGCTGTACTAATGGAGGGGGGGCTGTACTAATGGAGGGGGGGGCTGTACTAATGGAGGGGGGCTGTACTAATGGAGGGGACGCTGTACTAATGGAGGGGGGCTGTACTAATGGAGGGGGGCTGTACTAATGGAGGGGACGCTGTACTAATGGAGGGGGGGCTGTACTAATGGAGCGGGGGCTGTACTAATGGAGGGGGGGCTGTACTAATG
The DNA here is from genome assembly GCF_042186555.1 of Aquarana catesbeiana. Lineage (NCBI taxonomy): Eukaryota > Metazoa > Chordata > Amphibia > Anura > Ranidae > Aquarana > Aquarana catesbeiana. The sequence continues at coordinate 170,071,576 of NC_133335.1, forward strand.
GAGGGGGGCTGTACTAATGGAGGGGGGCTGTACTAATGGAGGGGATGCTGTACTAATGGAGGGGGGCTGTACTAATGGAGGGGGGCTGTGCTAATGGAGGGGGGGCTGTACTAATGGAGGGGGGCTGTACTAATGGAGGGGGGGGCTGTACTAAGGGAGGGGGGGCTGTACTAATGGAGGGGGGCTGTACTAATGGAGGGGACGCTGTACTAATGGAGGGGGGCTGTGCTAATGGAGGGGGGGCTGTACTAATGGAGGGGGGGCTGTACTAATGGAGGGGGGGCTGTACTAAGGGAGGGGGGCTGTACTAATGGAGGGGGCGCTGTACTAATGGAGGGGGCGCTGTACTAATGGAGGGGGGCTGTACTAATGGAGAGGGGGCTGTACTAATGGAGGGGGCGCTGTACTAATGGAGGGGGGGCTGTACTAATGGAGGGGGGGCTGTACTAATGGAGGGGGCTGTACTAATAATGGGGGGGTCTGTACTAATGGGATCTGTACTAATGGAGAGGGGGTCTGTACTAATGGGGTCTGTACTAATGGAGAGGGGGTCTGTACTAATGGGGTCTGTACTAATGGGGACTGTACTAATGGAGGGGGGTCTGTACTAATGGTGGGGTCTGTACTAATATGGGGGTCTCTACTAATGGAGGGGGGGTCTGTCCTGGGGGGTCTGTACTAATGGAGAGGGGGTCTGTCCTGGGGGGTCTGTACTAATGGAGGGGGGTCTGTCCTGGGGGGTCTGTACTAATGGAGGGGGGTCTGTCCTGGGGGGTCTGTACTAATGGAGGGGGGTTTGTCCTGGGGGGTCTGTACTAATGGAGGGGGGTCTGTACTAATGGAGAGGGGGTCTGTACTAATGGAGAGGGGGTCTGTACTAATGGAGAGGGGGTCTGTACTAATGGGGTCTGTACTAATGGAGGGGGGGTCTGTACTAATGGAGGGGGTATGTACTAATGGGGTCTGTACTAATGGAGGGGGGTCTGTACTAATGGGGTCTGTACTAATGGAGGGGGGGTCTTTACTAATATGGGGGTCTCTACTAATGGAGGGGGGTCTGTCCTGGAGGGTCTGTACTAATGGGGGGGTCTGTACTAATGAGGGGGTCTGTACTAATGAGGGGGTCTGTACTAATGGAGGTGGGGTCTGTACTAATGGAGGGGGGGTCTGTACTAATTAGGTCTGTACTAATGGAGGGGGGATCTGTACTAATGGTGGGGTCTGTACTAATATGGGGGTCTCTATTAATGGAGGGGGGTCTGTACTAATGGGGGGGTCTGTCCTGGGGGGTCTGTACTAATGGAGGGGGGTCTGTACTAATGGAAAAGAAAAAAGGAGCAGAGAAGAGGATTGTGGGACATATAGTCCCGAGAACTGGCAGCCCCACTGTAACACGGAAACTGCAGCCCACACAGCATGCTCAGCTGAATGGGAAAGAGAGAGAGAGACAGGAGCCTGGGAAAGTTTTCAGGGAAGTACACCCAGGACTCCAAAGGGAGAGGACAGTGCTGAGAGAACACCATCAGAGAGAGAACCCTGCTGCCCTGCACCATCAGAGGGAAAGCCACACAGCCTAGCGCCATCGCTGGCATTGAAAGGAATGGAGTCATTGCAGGAATACAGCGGAGTCACCATGGGCAATTCAGAGTGAGCTGACTCCTGATCAGAGGAACCATTGCTGTATCACTGGGTCAGGTGAGAGGGCCGATCGGCCAATATGTACTATGTCTGCAGTCTCTGATCATCTCCTGTATTATGTCTGCAGTCTCTGATCATCTCCTGTACTATGTCTGCAGTCTCTGATCATCTCCTGTACTATGTCTGCAGTCTCTGATCATCTCCTTATTATGTCTGCAGTCTCTGATCATCTCCTGTATTATGTCTGCAGTCTCTGACCATCTCCTGTAGTATGTCTGCAGTCTCTGATCATCTCCTGTATTATGTCTGCAGTCTCTGATCATCTCCTGTACTATGTCTGCAGTCTCTGATCATCTCCTTATTATGTCTGCAGTCTCTGACCATCTCCTGTAGTAGGTCTGCAGTCTCTGATCATCTCCTGTATTATGTCTGCAATCTCTGATCATCTCCTGTACTATGTCTGCAGTCTCTGATCATCTCCTGTACTATGTCTGCAGTCTCTGATCATCTCCTGTACTATGTCTGCAGTCTCTGATCATCTCTTGTATTATGTCTGCAGTCTCTGACCATCTCCTGTAGTATGTCTGCAGTCTCTGATCATCTCCTGTACTATGTCTGCAGTCTCTGATCATCTCCTGTACTATGTCTGCAATCTTTGATCATCTCCTGTACTATGTCTGCAGTCTCTGATCATCTCTTGTACTATGTCTGCAGTCTCTGATCATCTCTTGTATTATGTCTGCAGTCTCTGATCATCTCCTGTACTATGTCTGCAGTTTCTGATCATCTCCTGTACTATGTCTGCAATCTCTGATCATCTCCTGTACTATGTCTGCAGTCTCTGATCATCTCCTGTACTATGTCTGCAGTCTCTGATCATCTCCTGTACTATGTCTGCAATCTCTGATCATCTCCTGTACTATGTCTGCAGTCTCTGATCATCTCTTGTATTATGTCTGCAGTCTCTGATCATCTCTTGTATTATGTCTGCAGTCTCTGATCATCTCCTGTACTATGTCTGCAGTTTCTGATCATCTCCTGTACTATGTCTGCAATCTCTGATCATCTCCTGTACTATGTCTGCAGTCTCTGATCATCTCCTGTACTATGTCTGCAGTCTCTGATCATCTCCTGTACTATGTCTGCAATCTCTGATCATCTCCTGTACTATGTCTGCAGTCTCTGATCATCTCTTGTATTATGTCTGCAGTCTCTGATCATCTCCTGTACTATGTCTGCAGTCTCTGATCATCTCCTGTACTATGTCTGCAGTCTCTGATCATCTCTTGTATTATGTCTGCAGTCTCTGATCATCTCCTGTATTATGTCTGCAGTCTCTGATCATCTCCTGTACTATGTCTGCAGTCTCTGATCATCTCCTGTACTATGTCTGCAGTCTCTGATCATCTCCTGTATTATGTCTGCAATCTCTGATCATCTCCTGTACTATGTCTGCAGTCTCTGATCATCTCCTGTATTATGTCTGCAATCTCTGATCATCTCCTGTACTATGTCTGCAGTCTCTGATCATCTCCTGTATTATGTCTGCAGTCTCTGATCATCTCCTGTATTATGTCTGCAGTCTCTGATCATCTCCTGTATTATGTCTGCAGTCTCTGATCATCTCCTGTACTATGTCTCCAGTCTCTGACCATCTCCTGTACTATGTCTGCAGTCTCTGATCATCTCCTGTACTATGTCTGCAGTCTCTGATCATCTCCTGTACTATGTCTGCAGTCTCTGATCATCTCTTGTATTATGTCTGCAGTCTCTGATCATCTCCTGTACTATGTCTGCAGTCTCTGATCATCTCCTGTACTATGTCTGCAATCTCTGATCATCTCCTGTACTATGTCTGCAGTCTCTGATCATCTCCTGTACTATGTCTGCAGTCTCTGATCATCTCCTGTACTATGTCTGCAATCACTGATCATCTCCTGTACTATGCCTGCAGTCTCTGATCATCTCTTGTATTATGTCTGCAGTCTCTGATCATCTCCTGTACTATGTCTGCAGTCTCTGATCATCTCCTGTACTATGTCTGCAGTCTCTGATCATCTCTTGTATTATGTCTGCAGTCTCTGATCATCTCCTGTACTATGTCTGCAGTCTCTGATCATCTCCTGTACTATGTCTGCAGTCTCTGATCATCTCCTGTACTATGTCTGCAGTCTCTGATCATCTCCTGTATTATGTCTGCAATCTCTGATCATCTCCTGTACTATGTCTGCAGTCTCTGATCATCTCCTGTATTATGTCTGCAATCTCTGATCATCTCCTGTACTATGTCTGCAGTCTCTGATCATCTCCTGTATTATGTCTGCAGTCCCTGATCATCTCCTGTACTATGTCTGCAGTCTCTGATCATCTCCTGTATTATGTCTGCAGTCTCTGATCATCTCCTGTATTATGTCTGCAGTCTCTGATCATCTCCTGTATTATGTCTGCAGTCTCTGATCATCTCCTGTACTATGTCTCCAGTCTCTGATCATCTCCTGTACTATGTCTGCAGTCTCTGACCATCTCCTGTACTATGTCTGCAGTCTCTGATCATCTCCTGTATTATGTCTGCAGTCTCTGATCATCTCCTGTTCTATGTCTGCAGTCTCTGATCATCTCCTGTATTATGTCTGCAGTCTCTGATCATCTCCTGTATTATGTCTGCAGTCTCTGATCATCTCCTGTATTATGTCTGCAGTCTCTGATCATCTCCTGTATTATGTCTGCAGTCTCTGATCATCTCCTGTATTATGTCTGCAGTCTCTGATCATCTCCTGTACTATGTCTCCAGTCTCTGATCATCTCCTGTACTATGTCTGCAGTCTCTGACCATCTCCTGTACTATGTCTCCAGTCTCTGATCATCTCCTGTACTATGTCTGCAGTCTCTGACCATCTCCTGTACTATGTCTGCAGTCTCTGACCATCTCCTGTATTATGTCTGCAGTCTCTGATCATCTCCTGTACTATGTCTGCAGTCTCTGATCACCTCCTGTACAATATCTGCAGTCTCTGATCATCTCCTGTATCATGTCTGCAGTCTCTGTCCATCTCTTGTATTATGTCTGCAGTCTCTGACCATCTCCTGTACTATGTCTGCAGTCTCTGATCATCTCCTGTACTATGTCTGCAGTCTCTGATCATCTCCTGTATTATGTCTGCAGTCTCTGATCATCTCCTGTATTATGTCTGCAGTCTCTGATCATCTCCTGTATTAAGTCTGCAGTCTATGATCATCTCCTGTATTATGTCTGCAGTCTCTGATCATCTCCTGTATTAAGTCTGCAGTCTATGATCATCTCCTGTATTATGTCTGCAGTCTCTGATCATCTCCTGTACTATGTCTGCAGTCTCTGATCATCTCCTGTACAATATCTGCAGTCTCTGACCATCTCCTGTACTATGTCTGCGGTCTCTGACCATCTCTTGTATTATGTCTGCAGTCTCTGACCATCTCCTGTACTATGTCTGCAGTCTCTGATCATCTCCTGTACTATGTCTGCAGTCTCTGATCATCTCCTGTACAATATCTGCAGTCCCTGATCATCTCCTGTATCATGTCTGCAGTCTCTGACCATCTCTTGTATTATGTCTGCAGTCTCTGACCATCTCCTGTACTATGTCTGCAGTCTCTGATCATCTCCTGTACTATGTCTGCAGTCTCTGATCATCTCCTGTATTATGTCTGCAGTCTCTGATCATCTCCTGTATTATGTCTGCAGTCTCTGATCATCTCCTGTACTATGTCTCCAGTCTCTGATCATCTCCTGTACTATGTCTGCAGTCTCTGACCATCTCCTGTACTATGTCTGGGGGTTCTTTCTAACAGACTCTCTAACAGAAGCCCTCTTTGTGTGCATCAAAGAGACTCCCCTCCCGTTCTCATTAGTGTACGCTCTTCCTGTATTTTTTTTTATTGTTAAAAGATCATGGGAGGATCCTAGGGTAACAAAGAGTTCTTAGGAGAGCATCTCTGTGTTTGAGTCATTGCCATATAAACATTTGTAAAGGGGAGGAGTTGGTAAGATGACCACGCCCATGTGGGGGCGCCAGAAATATTTCTGCACCCAGGCGCCGGTGACCCTAGGATCGGCCCTGCTTGAAAATTGCTGCTAACAGACGCTCTCCATCCAATCTGACAGAGCTTGAGCTATTTTTCGAAGAAGGAGTAAAAATTTCACGCTCTAGATGTGCAAAGCTGGTAGAGACATCCCCAAAAAGACTTGTAGCTGTAATTGCAGTAAAATGTTTCTACAAAGTATTGACTCAGGGGGCTGAATACAAATGCACGCCACACTTTTCACATATTTATTTGTAAAAAATGTTGAAAATCATTTATCATTTTCCTTCCACTTCACAATTATGTGCCACTTTGTGTTGGTCTATCACATAAAATCCCAACAAAATACATTTATGTTTTGGTTGTAACATGACAAAATGTGTAAAATGTCAAGGGGTATGAATATTTTTTTCAAGGCACTGTACTTCTTGCTGTCCCTGGGGACAAGAAGCACAAGGAAATCTCCATAATAAGGATACAGACAGCAATAAAAACTTATCGGTAGAAATATACTGTAAGTAATCCTCTTACTTCCTAACAATATATAAGGGGAAAACTAGAAGGGAATCCCATAAAACTTTATGATCATGATTACAAGTAAAATATAAAACTTTATTAGCACAAATATGGACAAACATATAACAACAATTGCCTACACATGTAAAATAGTATGGACTCCTGGGTTATTTATACCCTGTACAACCACTTTTACCTACAGGTAAGTCTATATTAAAGCTTACCTGCAGGTGCTTGAAATATCTCCTAAACCTCCACGGTTGAGGAGATATTTAGAAAAAAGCCGAGCGCCGGTGACTATGGCGCATGCACCGATGTCTACGGCGCATGTGCACTTTAGAAATGGCACATCATGCCGTTTCTAATAGGGGTCATGCCGTGACTGGCAGTTCCCGCGCGCATGCGCGAGGGTGACGTCACGCGACTCCGGCCAGTCACAGAGCCTGAGTTCGCAGCCCTGGAAGGAAGAGGGGTTGAAGATGGGCGCTCGCTGCTAGTAGAGACAGCAGTGACATCGCAGGCTTCGGTTTCAGGTAAGTGACACATAATGGGCTACTATGTGATGCATAATAGCCCATTATGCTTTACCTTTGCAGGGAAATAAAGAGGAAGTAAAACCCACCAGGTTTTACTTCCTCTTTAAGTTTAGCTACACATTTTTGGCTATATTTATAAAACAATTTCTATAACAAAATACCCACTGGGTAAATACCAAGTGAAAGTGCATGTACTTTCTATGCAAATAGGGGGAAAACACATATGTTATTATATAACATATGTGTTTTTTTAGTTAAAAAAATGAATGAATTAAAAAAAAAAAAAGAAAATTATTTAAAAGATACAATTATTGATATCTCGTCAATAGCATTTGAGCACTTTAGCATTGTACTTCTGCAGTTTATTTTTATCATGGAAGACATAATACCGGGACACAATGCTACTATTAACTACAGCACTTCTATGGCACCTTCATTTACGTGACTACAACTCGATTTGCATACGCTATGTGAGATTATATATGTGGATGGTCCTTATGCTCATATGCAAACCATGGGAAGGTGCCTGATGAACATTATTTCCTTTACAGGGATACTTTGAGGATTTACATATAAATTTTACATTCAAGGAGAAAACTTGAATATAATGATTATCTGTGCGCTTCAGCTTCATAGTGCTTTACAATATGCTCATGTCTGATTGTGCTTCTATTATTCCACCTACATATGTTTGACTTTATCAAGGACTTATTAATCAAATACTGACTTTGCTTTCAGATTTGCATGTGCTATTTTTCCCTCTGTTTTCACCTAGTGATCTGACCAGTAACACGCCTCCTGTGTGCCTCCACTCTGGATGAATGAGCACAGGGGGCATCGTTGGACAGCAGCATTTATTGGTGACAGCTGTAAAAATGCAGAGACATTTGCAGTGTCAATCTTTTTTAAACAAATCCCTAAATATACTGGTTGTTTTGCCCCACACAGGCAAAGCACAGGGTCACTTCTCAATTATCAGCTGCCTTTTTTCCCTTGGCAGCTGGATTGCGCCTCTAGCTCTGGCTCCTTGCTCGCTGCTATTGCGGTGATCGGGCAGTCACTGTGCATGCGCGACCCGGGGGGACACTCGCACCGGAAGTGATGTCAGCGAGCTGACCACGCTCGTTTCACTTCCGGTTGGAACCGTATGTTAAAAGGGAAGCCGGAACCAGCCATCTGATGTGACTCACATCACGGCAGCTGGCAAGGACACGCTGCATATAGTAGTGGAGGACAAAAGTTGTACTTTTTCCCCCAATGGGGACGAACGGGACTGGAACAATTGGTTCTGGTTTTGGAGTGGCTTAGCCTTTCTACTCTGTTCTAAACATCGTTTGATTGGTCCTCTAGTACCTATAGGTGACAATATATCAGGTAGCTATGTTTGACTACTATTTTTTTGGCTTTCCTCTTCTTCTTGGTATACCGATTGTATCCTTTTATATCTTTATATTGTCCCCTTGAGTGCAGTATTTGGTCTTTGGGAATAATGCTTAGTGGCTTGGAGGGTGCGATCATAACTGGCTCTTCTTTTCAAGTCTTTACCTATGACTGCTGACATTTGTCTGCATTTGTATCTACGTCTAATGCCAGTTGGTGGGGTTAAGGGGTGATTGGCTGTCTGATCAGCGATCCCCCTGAAACTAACCCCTTTCCCCCCTTCTCATTTCCAGCCCTATTACTATAGGCTACCGAGGGTGCCTAATTGAGCCAAAACTCCATTCGTGGGATATATAATGTCAGTCTATGATGCTATTGCATCTCAATACATATATTTTTGCATTTTTAGATGATCAATGATACAGTCCTTTAATCTATACATATGGTTCGACATCCACAAGACCATATAGGTGACTCTGACATCACCTGTTTGTCACAGGATGATATCTGTCCTTTCTCTCCAATGCTGTGATATGATGAATGTTAGGATATTTGGATGAGCACTGTAATGAAAATACCATTGTTTTTTGTTTTAAATTTTGTTTGTTTTTAAAATTATTGTGTATATTTTTTGATACTAATGTCATATTTCTCTGTAACTTGGACTATGCAGATGCATGGGGAACAGCCCCGAAGAAGCAGTAATCTAGACTGCAAAACCCATCGGCTACCCAATACACACAAGCAGCTTTTTGAAAATGAGTATTAATCTTGGTCATTGGTTTTATGACTAATACTGTTTTAAACTGTATATTTTGTAATAAGTGATATATATTTTTTGAACTATCCTTTGTGGTTGTGCTTGCCTTATGACAGAAATATACATCCTTAAAAATCCCAATCATTTTCGAGGGACAGATTTTGATCTGTTTTCTCCTTAATCTCTCTTTTATTTACAGGGTCACTTTAGAAAAAAAAATGTAGTATTTTTTATCCATAATCCATCTATTCAAAACCAGAATGTAAAGAAAGAGATTAGCTTGGCCCTCCTGCTTATCAGGCATTACCTTGTCCTGTGGAATTTTGGAGAACCCTTTTCTATGTAACAAGTGCAGGGAGGATAACATGGTGAAAGCAGTGAATCCATAAAATGATGTCCGAACTCCCACATCCTTTTCATATCCCCTGATTACTGCTCCATTGACACTAAGAACAAAGAGGGATAGTGGACATGAGTACATATTAACAGCAATTGCACAACTGGATGGCATAATTTGAATTTAAAAGATAGGATAATCATTGACGGTGATCTCTCTCATATTGGTTATTGCTTTTGTATCCTTCCTTTTTTGTACTTTGAACAAAAACCAATAAAAAGATTAAAAGTAAAAGCTAATGTAAATGTAAAGTTTAAAGCTGAACTCTGGGATAAACAAATATTATCTAAACACAGAAGGCATGTGTATTCTTGAATCTTGGTGTGCTTTGTGTATTTCTTCCAGATCTGTGCTGATTTCAAATGTAAACTTTGTCTCTGTGCAGGAGATTCCTGTAATAAAGACTGGTCACTGCTGCTCTCTCTTTGTGCATGGTGACTGGTCTAGTCTCCACCCCCTCCTGTAGTTTACTGCAGGCAGACTATAGTGGGTGGGGCCTGCTGGGCCCCTCCAACAGCTCTGCCCTCTGCACAGGATATGTACAGCACAGTGATGATGTCACTGCTATTTTTAGAAGTTAATAAATTAGCTTTCAAAGGCATTTGGTGCACACAAAGTGGATTTATATCCTTTGTGGCTATTGAAGAATATATTTAGATAAAAGTTTTTGTGCCTCGAGTTCAGCTTTAACCACTTTCTGCCAGGGCAATGTTTTTATTTTTCATTTTTTGCACACTTTTTTGCTAGAAATAACTGTAAATCCCCCCCCCCAAATGGTTGGCTGGGTGGAGGGCCGCGGGCCACCCCCCAAAAAAGTGAGCACGAGCCGCCACTGATAGGCAATGATCTTAAAGCCTTTACAGGTCATTGGTTTAGAGTTAAACATAAACTATGGCCCTAGGATTATTACTCTCACTCCGACGTTTGCGACAATACTTGTTGATGTTACATACACATGCTCACCTTAAGCATTTTTTTATGGGGTGTGTGCTGGGGCGTTTACATTTTTTTTCAATTATTATTATTTATTTTTTGATTTTTTTTTTTTTAACACTTTATTTATGCATTATTTATTTAATTACTTTATTGCCACCACGTAGGGGGTTTGTTAGCCCCCTATGTAATAGAAGGGCAAGTGATCAGTCCCCTTTATAGGGGGGTGCCCCTTTGAGAGCCATATAAAAGTGATCTGAAAGCCCTTTGACGGCTCCCAAAGCAGTATTAAACCTAAAAGCAAACATTTATTATATTACAGCTTGACAATTCTTAGATGTGATGGCTGCACTAGTGTTCTTTTTCAGGCATTATTTCCTTTAGTTTCACTTGATGATCCAGCCAGTAAGTCTGTTGTTTTTTTTTGTTTGTTTGTTTGTTTTTTACAGAAAAAGCCATTCTGCAGATGTAGCAGGGTGACAGAGGTGCTTACAATGATCAGATTTTATCTATCTAAAACACATCTAAATCTGCTAGTCCATCTAAAAATCCCCTCCTCCCAGACTGACAATGCTGCTGTCCAGAGGTGCCCCCTGTTCTCTGTCATCCATAGTGGGGGCACTCTAATAGAGGAGGTGTGTTACTGGTTAGATCATCAGGTGAAAACAGAGGGGAATATATTACATTTTTTGATTTGGGTTTAATACTGTTCTAAAGCTGATATCAAGCTCTCAGCTGGAGCAGCTGTGAGCTGATTTAACCACTTGTCTGACGTTTATAAAAGTACCTTGGTAGACAAGTGGGCCAGTGGCTAAAGTGGTTGAAAAAGTGAAAGGTTTTTTACCTTAATGCATTCTATGCTAAGGTAAAAAAAAAAACTTTTAAGTGCAGCTCCCCTTGCAGCTCCCCTTGCAGCTCGCCCCTAAATACTCACCTGAACCAAATCTTGGTCCCGCACTGTGCATGTCTGCAGCAGTCTTCTTTCCTCTCCCAGCTCTTACAGGCTGGGCTGAGAGCAGAGGGGGGCCATTGGCTCCTGATGCTGTCAGTCAAAACCTGTAAGCATAGGGCGGGAGTGGGGCTGAGCCAGGATGTGTGTCTGAATAGAGGCAAACAGCCCAGCTTGAGAGTGAGCCTGCGCGAGTGCCCCCATAGGAAGCCACTTCCTATGGGGGCACTCAGCAGGGGGGAGTAGCCAGGCGTGCTGGCAGGGGTTACCTGAGAAGAGGGGGATCAAGGCCGCTCTGTGCAAAACCATTGCACAGAGTAGGTAAATACATGCTTATTACTTTAAAGAAAAAATCCTGGAAGTTTTACAATCACTTTAGGAACAGAATAAAGCATGTTGTTGTTTAAGTGCCTGATGTTTCCAGAAGTTCTGTAAATACCCCATGTACTTGTTAAAGCAGAACTGCAGTTAAAAAAATACTTAGCCAAGTAAGAATAAAAATAAGGGAAGCACCTTTGTCTGCGATACTTTCTTTCCACCACTAAATGTTCTTAGTGTTTTGGGTTTCTCTGAGCCCATGCTGTCATGGACCTAGGCGGTGGGAGTTCTGCTTTAAGGGAGAGTGCTGCAGTGTTAATTTTGGCAGCGAATTTCGATTCAGTTTTAGTCTAATGGTGCGTACACACTGTCGGATTTTCCAACGGGAAATGTTCGATGGGAGCTTGTTGACGGAAATTCCGATCGTGTGTAGGCTCCATCGGACATTTTTCTGACAAACAAAATTTGAGATCTGGATCTCAAATTTTCCGACAACAAAATCCGTTGTCGGAAATTTCCGATCGCGTGTACACCATTCCGACGCACAAAGTTCCACGCATGCTCAGAATCAAGCAGAAGAGCCGCACTGGCTATTGAACTTCATTTTGTCTCGGCTCTTCGTACGTGTTGTACATCACCGCGTGCTTGGCGATCGGAATTTCTGACAAGATTTGTGTGACCGTGTGTATGCAAGACAAGTTTGAGCCAACATCCGATGGAAAAAAAACATGGATTTTGTTGTCGATTTTGTTGTCGGAATGTGCGATCGTGTGTGTACGCGGCAATCATGCCCTGTACACACGGTCTCATTTTCCGACGGAAAATGTGTGATAGGACCTTGTTGTCGGAAATTCCGACCGTGTGTAGGCTACATCACACATTTTCCATTGGAATTTCTGACACACAAAGTTTGATAGCTTGCTACAAAATTCCGATCGTGTGTACATAAATCCAACCCACAAAGTGCCACGCATGCTCAGAATAAATAAAGAGATGAAAGCTATTGGCTACTGCCCCGTTTATAGTCCCGACGTACGTGTTTTACATCATCGCATTCAGAACGATCGGATTTTCCGACAACTTTGTGTGACCGTGTGTATGCAAGACAAGTTTGAGCCAACATCCGGGATTTTGTTGTTGGAATGTCCGATCAATGTCCGACCGTGTGTACAGGACATTTGTCTTAGGACTAAAATGGCATTTTAGTTTTAGTCCCATTTTAGTCTTCTGCAATTGTTTTAATTTTAGTTGTATTTAGACTTCTAAATCTTTAGTACATTTTAGTCGACTAAAATCTCCAGTACGTTTTAGTCCACTAAAACTAATTTTAGTGGTCTAAAATCGAATGGGTGTAATTTAATTGTAATGCATTAGTTAACATTTCTCTACAATTTCCAAACTCATTATATACTGCTGGAGTGAAAAATTTAGTATGTTATTATTTATGGTGTTGAGGTATGAACATGCATTACAGACCAGTGTTAATTTTGAAGTCAAATTTCAATTAGTTTTAGTCTTATGCCCCGTACACACGGTCGGATTTTCCGATGGAAAATGTCCAATCGGAGCGTGTTGTCGGAAATTCCGACCGTGTGTGGGCTCCATCGGACATTTTCCATCGGATTTTCCGACACACAAAGTTGGAGAGCAGGAGATAAAATTTTCCAACAACAAAATCCGATCGCGTCAATTCCGACCGTGTGTGGCCTGTTCCGACGCACAAAGTGCCACGCATGCTCAGAAGAAATTCCAAGACGGAACAGCTCGTTCTGGTAAACTTAGCGTTCGCAATGGATACAGCACTTTCGTCACGCTGCAATGTTACAAATGGTTTAATACAGCGCACTCTCTTCTTCTTTATAATGTGACAAGAATATATTAGTTTTGCTGCTCATATTCACACACACTTCTCACAAACTTATTTCGTTACTATTTATCTGGATTCCCTCAATATATTTTGATTTCTCACATCTGACAACATATTTTTGTTTATTTTTTATATTTTTTTTGGCTTTAATGTAGATTCTTTTTTTGTGTTTGTATTTTTTTTAAGGGTTTTTTTGGGATTTTGATTTGTACTCCCGAAAATGTTTGTGTGTGTTTTTTGTGACAAGTTCCCACAACACCATTGATATGTTGTTCTATTTAATCTGTAGGAGATTGTTTGGTGTTGTTGTCCCTTGTTAATTTCACATTTTATGTTAGAAATGTACCTGAATCCTCACCAACAAACTGTCCTTTTTGGATGAAAACACACACAGGAGAGTCTAATTTCCCAAAAAAAATTTTATTAAGGGCTCACAACTAAACAAAGAGGGAGGCAACGCTGGAGAAACTGCAGAAATGGGTGAAGCCTTAGACCCCCAGGGCAGACATCAACTATTTTGAAGCAAAATTGGTGGCCTGAGGAGTCCATATCTAAGGGAGGGCAGTCTGGTCCAGAAGTCCCAGAGATCCGGAAAGCAGCAGATGACATCTGTGTCCCCAGGCTGTGGTCATACGAGAGACTGCAGCTTCTGTCAGACCAGACTGAACCCGGGGCCATCACTCTCAGGTCTTTCTTCCACGCTTCCTTACACACGGTGGCTGTGGTGGTGGAGTTGTGGCAGCAGGAGGAGGAGGAGGATAGTCCAACTCAACCACGTCGGTCTTGGGTGTTAGTTCCCCACTCACCCCCTTACTTAGCACTTTATAAAGCAGGTCCTCACAGAGCCTGCGTTGACCCTCCTGCATGCCCTGCAATTTGGTGGCAGCCATGCAGGTAAAGGCCTCTTCAGGAGTGGGTAAGGCTCGTAGGGACGCCGAAGCCTCCTGGATCAGCCTGAATGCTGAATCCTGCACGGGACTCGGAGTCCTCTTCCTGGCTCTTTTATATGGAAGGCGGAGGGGAGGAACCTGAGACTCAGTCAGGCTGTGACTGGTCCCTGGCTTCTCCTGGCTGCCACTTAGCCCCGCCTCCTCCTGGCTGCCACTAATCACCGCCTCCTCCTGACTGCCACATTCCACAGCCTCCTCCTGGCTGAGGTCTTCCTGTGTATGAAAAAGGGACATAGTTTTAGTATTTTCTTCATCTTTTATATGGAAGGCGGAGGGGAGGAACCTGAGACTCAGTCAGGCTGTGACTGGTCCCTGGCTTCTCCTGGCTGCCACTTAGCCCCGCCTCCTCCTGGCTGACACTAATCACCGCCTCCTCCTGACTGCCACATTCCACAGCCTCCTCCTGGCTGAGGTCTTCCTGTGTATGAAAAAGGGACATAGTTTTAGTATTTTCTTCATCAATCACACACAATTTTCACCTCCTGACTGTTGCAAATTGAATGTTAACAAATATAACAGACTATCCTTCTGAGCCCAGCATTTTTCATTCTTGTCCCAAATTTGGGTGCCCACTACTGTCTATTGATATGTAAAACACTTTCAAGCAGCAATTAGTGATCAATACTAACATCTAGTAAACATCATTTCTTTATTGACCAGAAATCAGTAGAAGAATGCTATACCTGGCTCCAGCTGGGCTCCTCCACTTCTTCCTGGCTGGAAGGCCCAGGTTGGACGTCGGAAGCCTCAGCTGGTATGGAAGAAAGCGTGGAAGGAAGAGTAGAGAGTGATTCCCTGACTTCAGTGTGGTCTGACAGAAATCGCAGTCTCTCATAGTACCACAGCCTGGGGACATAAACGTCTTCTGCTGCAGCTCCGGATCTCTGGGAATCTGTGACCTTCTTGCGCTCCCTAAGATATGTGCTCCTCAGGCCACCAATTTTGGCTTTTAAATAGGGGATGGTTGTTGTGGGGACCACCGGCTTCACCAACTCCAGCAGTTTCTCCAGCGCTGCCTGCCTCTTCTGTTTGTGATTATAGTGGGGGTGTCTGACCTGCCACAGACAGGGCAGCTCCCTGTATTTGTCAATGAACAGGGGGAGGAAATTGTGGTCGTGGAACCCATTCCATTTTCTCTGCAAGACACAACACAAGACAAACCCTAATGTCAGGCCAAACTCCCCTAATCTTGTTACAATATAGGCTTCCATTTCGAAGCAGTATAGGCCCAAGTTTAGATCCTACCTTCGTTATCATGATCGGTGCCTCCGATGCTCCTTCCTCCGCTCACAGATCGTACGTAAGACGCACGCATGTTACGCTTTATACACACTGCGCATGCGTTTAACTCCGCCCGTTCTTTCTAGTCTATTCCCCGCCCCTTTTTGTTCGGCACAGTGGGGGAAGAGCACATGGCGGATACACAGCAGGTGCGTGCTAATTGTAGCAAGGAGGAGGAGGAGGAGGAGGAAAGGCTGGATCCGGAGACGTCCCGATCCAGAAGGAGATTTAAGGACTCAAATATGTCCGTTGGGGAGATGTTGGAGATGGTGGACATCCTAAAGAAGGCCGACTATGATGGAAAGTATGGGCCTTATCCCAACCCCAATATCAGAAAGGCCAAGATCATGGCGAAAGTGGTCAGGAGTCTGCACCGGAATTTCGGGGTACGACGATCGAAAGATCAGCTCAGGAACCGGTGGTCGGACCTCAAATTACGAGAACATGAGCAGTACAGAAAGATCCAGAGAGTGCTGCAAAAAAGTAAGTAGTTGTGCTGTGTTCCTATTCTTTATGTTTATTACGTTCGTGCTGCTCCATGTGCTTTTAGGAACTGTTGTACAGTTTAAAATGGCAACTTTCATGTTCATGGGCACATTATTCGTTCGGATCAAACATTTTGCTTTCGAACTCTAAAATACCATTGTTTAGGCCATATGCATTTGGCCACCATTTTGACGCCCTATACTTGTCTTAAAAGAATTGGGTTGTGTAGATGACTTTGTTACTAGAATGAAATGCAAACTAGATTCTGTGTAAGGAGAGGACACTGAGCAGCTGTTTACACATCTGGACACTGGAGCACTAGTGTGGGACACAAGAACACCCTTTTTATTAGGGGGCCACACAGGTGCTCCAGTGTATACTATAGGGGGGTCTCCATCTGTGAAGCTTGTACTAAACAGGTAAAGTATTGCAGCTTGATAAAGGACACTGAAAATGCTACATCTTGGAACTCTGCTAAAATTGACAATTGTACCCCACTTCCAAGCAATGTTTCCTATTTCTAGTTCTGCCATCAAATATCTGTGTGCTAATTATACCTTTTTGTTTTACATAGGGGATAAAAGACTCGGAGGACACCCCTCATCCGAGGAGACCAGAGCCCCCCCCCTCTGGAAGAAGGGGAAATCCCACCAACACAATCTGAGCAGGAGGAAGAAGACGTGGTGGAACTAGTCACCACAACAGGTGAGTGTCTGCGACCACAGGCTCAGATAAGAGATGGATGGCGGCATTTTTTTTAGACCTAATTTATTTTGGGGTTCCTCTCTTTTTAGGTGATCGTGAGGTTGTGGATCCAGATCCTTTCACATCTGAAAGTGCCCAGATCCTGATCGGGGAGATCATGGGGTGTAATTTACAATTGGAAATCATCAAGAAAAACATCAATGATGTTATTCCAAAAAATAAAAACATCATTGATGTTTTGGGGCGAGTTTAAAGCCCCTCCAAATCAGTTTCTTCTTTTGTGTGCTACAATGTGCTAAATGTTTTTGTGATTTTTCCCAAAGCCAAATTTGGAGGATGCACACAGTGTGCCATCATGTGCTATCTGCCATCATGGGAGATCAATGGACGCGTTTTGGGGGTGCAACCCCTTCCTCAATAATAAAGTAGCGGTGAGGAAGGGCTTGCTCCCCCAAAACACATCCCTTGATCCCCCGTGATGGCAGGTCGCACATGATGACATTGTTAAATTGGTGTGCATCTTCCAAATTTGGCTTTTCCTGGGGTGACTTCACCCCATCTGAACGCTATATCAAACACAGTTCCTAAATACTCATGTGTGATATTGCCTTCAAATTCTACCAAATGTGACGTTTGTAAGTTCAAGATTTGTGTCTTTCTTGTTGGTTTTACACATGCCTGTTTTATCTAAAATGGAAATTTTGAGTTTTGATAATGCCACACCAAAAATTGTTATACAACAAACAGGTTGGTTTGTTTGAAAAACCTTTGGTAAATGCACATGTGATTGTGCAGGTATTAAAAAGATTGTTAATCAAGAATGTGTGGATTATTGTCTCAACACTACAAAACTTTTGGGGTGATGTCATTGTTGTTTTGTGAGAAAATGGGGGTTATTTCCTAAGGGCAAATCCTCTTGGCACTACAAGTGCAGTTTCAGTGCAGTTGCAACTGCACTTGTAGTGAAATGTGTTTTTGCATTTTAGTAAATAACAGCCAACAGTGCTTTGTATAATAAGCAAAAAAGCAGATAATAAAAGAACCCAAACACTCTGTAATTCAGTATGATTATAACAGACTGAGGGTGTGATTTAACCAAATCTGTATAAAATTAATGACGGTTGCTGACACCAATCAATAGTGGGTGTGTTCCTCTGAATTCATGCAGCATTTGACAAGAAAACCAAAGAAAAAGTGAATTCATAAATGAGGAACATGCAAGAGTCGGATTAAATAATTAAATACTATTTATTGAAAAAGCTCACTATAAACACCAATCCAAAAATATCCTGAAAAGACAGGTACCATCACCGTTAAAAAAGACAAGACAGTCATGTGCAGACACAGATGGCCACCTATCACATCAACCACTCGCATGTAACATATGAAGTCATTCAAAATAAATAAACATGAATGGTTTCAAAGTAAAAGGTACAAAACATTGCTGGAAGTCCTTATGATAAAAAGGAGGGGCAGCAGATGATAAACAGTAAAAACTGGTTTGGTGGTGGGTGGTTGTGACGACAGATCTGATCAACACTGTATAGTGATCTGGAGGGCAGAAATAACCAGGGAGGGGGAGAGAGTGGTGAAGGGCCACGATAGAGAGGCCCTAGATGGAGGGATGTAGGGATGACTCAGCAGCGGCCTCAGGGCACAGGTGTGTGCAAACTTATGGGATCGGGGTCTCTCTAGGCCGGGGATGGCTCACGAGACTGGAGGCTGGAAGGTATAGACGGAAGATGCAGGCAACTGAAGTTGGAGGAGCGGGGCTAGGCTGTATGGCTGACTATGTGGAACGGATGCCGGGTAGTAGACACTGGGGATAACTGGAGATAACAGTCCCAGATCAGGGATGCAAAGAGGTAAGATCTCACCCAGTGTTGACTGCCGTCCACGTCAGGGAAAGAAGTTGAAGCTGTCACCGTCTCCTGCTTGTAAAGTGCCTTATTGCTGGTAATTCAATCCTGCAGAGGATCATCCGGAGTATGCCCATATCATTGGTAACAGGTGGGCAGTGAGGGGAGGTAAGCCCAAATAGTTGCTGCGGGTAAAGTCCGAATGGCTAATGCCGCAGGCTTCCCCTCGTGTGGTTTCTGCGTGAGGATTCAAACAGCCGCTTGATTCGCGGGTCAGTGTGATCAGAGCTGGTGGGCGGGTCTGTTGGTCAGCAGATACGCTACAGACAGCGTGATGGCGTCATGCTGACGCGTTTCATCCGTAGATCGGATTTCATCAGAGCATGCGCAGTAGCAAACATCATCCACTTAAATAGTATTGAGACGGGACCACGTGAACTTCCGCGTCTTGTTACCAAGGCTACCACGCTGTTCACTGACAGCCATACACATAGAGAAAACATACATCATGACTAAGAGGGCGGGTCCATAAGTGCAAACAAGACTATGGGGAAGGGGGGGATGGGGGGGAAGATAAGAAATCAAGGGGTATTTGGAAGGGATCCAGGGCAATGTAATTATTGATGGGGGCTAAAGACAGGAAACTCCGACCATTAGGAGAAGATGTGGAATCATGACAGCTGGTGTATTTATGGGGTAAGAAATACACCAAGGTTGCACTCATTATTTAACCCTTGGGGGTGCATACTGTTAATATTGTATATCCACAAAGTTGGCAAATTCATTGACGCCCTCATTAAGGACCTTGTCCCTGATTTGTGCAAGACACTATGGACGTGCTGCGGCGACTGGACGCTCTGGCTATGCCACCTGGGGCCTTACTAGTGGGGATTGATGTTGAATCGTTGTACACCTCAATACCACACTCCTGGGGATTATGTGCAGTACAATTCTTTCTTGAGCGGAGGTTCCCATCTCATGGACAGCAGAATGAATTCATAAGCGAAATTCTTACCTTTTTACTTGAACATAATTGCTTCCAGTTTTTGGGAACCTTTTACCAGCAAATAAGGGGGACTTCAATGGGAGCACCTTGGGCGCCCTCATACGCATGCCTACATTTAGGCATGTGGGAGGAAGATCTGGTATATTCCTCGTCATTGTACATCAGCCACTGTGCCACGTTTTCTCTATGTGTATGGCTGTCAGTGAACGGCGTGGTAGCCTTGGTAACAAGACGCGGAAGTTCACGTGGTCCCGTCTCAATACTATTTAAGTGGATGATGTTTGCTACTGCGCATGCTCTGATGAAATCCGATCTACGGATGAAACGCGTCAGCATGACGCCATCATGCTGTCTGTAGCGTATCTGCTGACCAACAGACCCGCCCAACAGCTCTGATCACACTGACCCGCGAATCAAGCGGCTGTTTGAATCCTCACGCAGAAACCACACGAGGGGAAGCCTGCGGCATTAGCCATTCGGACTTTACCCGCAGCAACTATTTGGGCTTACCTCCCCTCACTACCCACCTGTTACCAATGATGGAGGCATACTCCGGATGATCCTCTGCAGGATTGAATTACCAGCAATAAGGCACTTTACAAGCAGGAGACGGTGACAGCTTCAACTTCTTTCCCTGACGTGGACGGCAGTCAACACTGGGTGAGATCTTACCTCTTTGCATCCCTGATCTGGGACTGTTATCTCCAGTTATCCCCAGTGTCTACTACCCGGCATCCGTTCCACATAGTCAGCCATACAGCCTAGCCCCGCTCCTCCAACTTCAGTTGCCTGCATCTTCCGTCTATACCTTCCAGCCTCCAGTCTCGTGAGCCATCCCCGGCCTAGAGAGACCCCGATCCCATAAGTTTGCACACACCTGTGCCCTGAGGCCGCTGCTGAGTCATCCCTACATCCCTCCATCTAGGGCCTCTCTATCGTGGCCCTTCACCACTTTCTCCCCCTCCCTGGTTATTTCTGCCCTCCAGATCACTATACAGTGTTGATCAGATCTATCGTCACAACCACCCACTACCAAACCAGTTTTTACTGTTTATCATCTGCTGCCCCTCCTTTTTATCATAAGGACTTCCAGCAATGTTTTGTACCTTTTACTTTGAAACCATTCATGTTTATTTATTTTGAATGACTTCATATGTTACATGCGAGTGGTTGATGTGATAGGTGGCCATCTGTGTCTGCACATGACTGTCTTGTCTTTTTTAACGGTGATGGTACCTGTCTTTTCAGGATATTTTTGGATTGGTGTTTATAGTAAGCTTTTTCAATAAATAGTATTTAATTATTTAATTTGACTCTTGCATGTTCCTCATTTATGAATTCACTTTTTCTTTGTATAATAAGGTTACACAATCACGACATTTTCTGGACTCAACACATTTCTGTCAGGGTCAGCTAAAACAAACACAAGCAGTAAATGTCCACAAAGAATTTCTTTTTTTGTTTTATTATAAAAAGGTTTCACAGATTTGCTGGCATATTGATAGCCCCCCTACCCGCAAAGAACTCCAGGTAGCGTAACCGTACATCACGGGCACTCAGGGAGGGCAAGCCAGGACGGCCACTTTCAAGCGCCGTCAGTGTTGTTTCATGGATCATTACGGCCTCAGGCCCAACTGAGCCAGCATAGTTGGCTGAATATTTGCGTAAAAAGTTATGGAGAATACAGCACGCCAGGATTATATGATTAAGTTTATACTCCGCCATATGGATGGGTGTCAGAAATAGGCGGAACCGGCTGGCCAGGATTCCAAATGTGTTCTTCACCACTCTTCTGGCTCTGGCCAGCCGGTAATTAAAAACCCTCTGTTCCGGGGTGAGGGTCCTCATAGGGAATGGCCGCATAAGATGGTCCCCCAGCGCAAACGCTTCATCAGCAACGAACATGAATGGGAGTCCTTCCACATTGTCCTCTGGAGGTGGCAAGTCCAAGCTGCCATTCTGGAGACGCTTGTAGAACTCCGTCTGGGTGATGACTCCACCATCGGACATTTGACCATTCTTCCCCACGTCCACATACAAGAAGTCGTAATTAGCCGACACCACCGCCAACATCACAATACTATTGAACCTCTTATAGTTGAAATAGTACGACCCCGAGTTGGGTGGTGGGACGATGTGGACGTGTTTCCCATCAATTGCCCCTCTGCAGTTAGGAAAGTCCCACCGCTCGGCAAAGTGGGAGGCCACAGTCTGCCATTCCTGTGGCGTGGAAGGAAACTGTTGAGGAAAAAACAATAAACATTACTATTTTTTCTCAGAAACATGGCAAGCAGATTAGACACAAACATTATGGGGCAACCTCCAGATAGCATTTATTAAGGGGAATTTAACAACGCCAAAGTATAAGGTACACCTATCATATTCCCCCTCCCCCCCCTCTCATGGGCCATTTCTAACATTATAAGGGGTGTGTGGAAATCTTGGACAGGTAACCCTCTTCACTTCATTGAGAGATGAATGCCTAAATAATGGGTATTACTTGGAACAGCCCCTCCTTAGTTACACTATTGGCAGCCCACTGGACAGGTAAGAAGTGTCATAATACAAAAATATAAATACACACTGTACACATTTGAGGACATTTGGACTTTCTGCTATTACCTATCAAGATAATAATAGGATCCCAAAACTTTAAACAGTACCATTTGAAAGTATACAGGCAGGCCCTTGCACTACATGCTTTGGGGAATTCATCCATAAATCTGAGCACTAAAGAGATGGGTATAGTGTGTATGGGTTTGGCAAAGTCAGCAGATAGATGATTGAGGATAGATAGAGAATTGGGATCAGCTGACTTAGCAGTTGGGGGGAGGGAGGTTTACTAAAAATTATTTGGGGACACCACAAAAAAAAAGCCTCTGGCACTCTGCCAGAATTTAAAGCAAAAATAACATTTCCAAACATTTTAGGGGGTGTTTGGGGTAAAGCACTACTATGGAGCTGAAAAAATACATTGTTAAGTGACTACATGAGGTGAATATAGGCCAGGAGACACCATGCTGGGGAAGTTATTGAAGGGCAAATATGTATGAAGGACCTAAAATAATAATTACATAAAAATCCAGCATGCATGAGAACAAAGGGGATATTCACAGCATATTAAAATCATGGTAATTAGGGATTGAGGAAAGAAATACAATATATTAGCAAACATTCAATACAATAAAATGTGATATTAAAGGATAAAAATCTTACCTTCATATACTCTTTCTGCAGGACCTGGATGATGGCAGAACAGGTCTCTGGGATAATGATCCCCAGAGCCTGGGGGGAGATGCCTGTCTAGAACTTGAGGTCCTGCAGGCTTCTCCCTGTCGCCAAATACCGCAGGGTAGCGACCAACCTCTGCTCCGGAGTGATGGATTGCCTCATGCAGGTATCCTGCCTGCTAATATAAGGAGTCAGCGAAGCCAACAGACGGTGAAACACGGGGTCCGTCATCCTGAGAAAGTTCCTGAAATCATCAGGATTATTCTCACGGATCTCACGGAGCAAAGGCATATGAGAGAACTGGTCACGCTGAAGCAACCAATTCTTGGTCCATGAACTCCTCCCCACCCTGTTCATGGACTGGACTTGTGTCAAGGTCAGGACCCCAACACCAAGCCCCCGCACAGCACGAACTCTACGAGGAGTACGTATACACAACATGGCTAGAAAATGGTCGGCTGCTCAGAACGAAGTAACAGAATGCACTGAAGAACAGCAAGGCCTGTGAAGAGCGACCTGAAAAACAGCAACGAGCGGACAAGATCGCACAGAAAACTCCAATACGAACTGACTGCACGCACTGAAGAGCAGATACAAACCCACAAGCACAAACTGAACAGCAGAAAACGATCTGAAAACCACGAGTCTGAAAAAGTGCGAATCGTCTCTCACCAAACCTTTACTAACACGAGATTAGCAAAAGGAGCCCAAAGGGTGCCGCGCTTGGTTCTGAACCGGCCTTTTCTAGTCTTGTCGTACGTGGTGTACGTGACCGCGTGGTTGGCGATCGGAAATTCCGACAACTTTGTGCGACCGTGTGTAGACAAAACAAGTTTGAGCCAACATCCGTTGGAAAAAATCCTAGGATTTTGTTGTCGGAATGTCCGAACAAAGTCTGACCGTGTGTACGCCCTATTAGTCTTTTGACTAAAATGGCATTTTAGTTTTAGTCCCTTTTTAGTCTTTTGACTAAAATTCCATTTTAGTTTTAGTCATATTTTAGTCATCTTAGTTGTTTTAGTTTTAGTCATATTTTAGTCAACTAAAATAGTATTCATTTAGTCGACTAAAAGGTTTTAGTCGACGAAATTAACACTGGAGTGCTGACAACATTGGACTTCTGCTGGTCAATCAGGAGTGTTGCAAGCAAGTCTCAGGAGGCACAATAGATTGTTCATTGCTGGTTGAGTGGTTCCTTTTGCTATGCCATCTAACAGTACCCATGCACAGAGGCTGCTGTATACTACTTATTGCCCCCTCTCCCATGTTGCAGCTCCCTATCAATACCTAGATAGCAGTTGTGAAACTCTGTGTAAAAAAATATCTTTACATTCAGCAGTCTGATGTCTATGAAGTCAGTCAGATACAATGAAATCATCCCTCCATTGCTGGTTGGCTGGAATAATTATTTTTTTCTATTTTGCTGACCGCACAACCAATTGAAAAATAAAAAGCAGGCAATCTGGGAATGTGGGAAAATGTAATTGTATCCAGGCAGACTTTACTCTCCAGGTATGGACATCAGACTAGTAAAGGTGAAGTGGATATTTACAGTTATTAACAGCTGCTATATAGGGATTGCTAGAGAGCTCTGGCATAAAAGAGAAGATTATTATTATTATACAGGATTTATATAGCACCAACAGTTAGTGCAGCGCTTTACAACATGAGAGCAGACAGTACAGTTACAATAATAATGATAAACCTACGCGCCACTCCTATAGTTGCTACTAAAAAGACTAAAAAGAAAGCTGCTGACACAAAACCACAATCCTATACAGTGGAACCTTGAATTACAAGCATAATCCATTCCAGGAGAATGCTTGTAATCCAAAGCACGCGCATATCAAAGCGAGTTACCCCATAGAAGTCAATGGAAACGAAGATAATTGCATTGACTTCTATTGCATTTAATATCGTATGTGGCCAGAGGTGGGGGGGCGCCAAAGAGCCTCAGAAATACTCGGGGACAGCTCAGCTGAACTCGGAAAGGCTTTGAAACACTCAGGAATGGAGTATTTCCAAGTGTTTTCGAGTATTTCCGAATGGCTCTGAACCATTCCAAGTGTCACCCTGCACCTCTGGCCAAATGCAGTACGGCACACCCCATTAGCTTGAATTCTGCTCATTTTGCAAAACACTTGCAAACCAAGTTAGAATCCAAAAAAAAAAGTTGCTCGTCTTTCAAAACGCTCCTTAACCACGTTATTCGTTAACCAAGGTTCCACTGTATGTGTATAAATACATCAAACAATCAAATGTGCAGCGCTAGTACTAAACACAATTAAAATGAATAATACGTGAAATATTGTGTAAATATACAGATATTCCATATGTGAAAACAAAAACAAACCAATGCTAATACAGTACAATATATATCTAATAGAAATTATATTATAAGTTGAGTGTTCATAAAAAGTCCATAAGGAGAAAATTCCCCACAATAAAGTGTTGGTAAGTATAGGGGTGCGTACATGGCTGTGCCCCCCCTGTGTAGGTAGGTATAGGCCTGCGTACATGGCTGTGCCTTCCTGTGTAGGTAGGTATAGGCCTGCGTACATGGCTGTGCCCTCCTGTGTAGGTAGGTATAGGCCTGCGTACATGGCTGTGCCCTCATGGGTAGGTAGGTATAGGCCTGCGTACTTGGCTGTGCCCTCCTGTGTAGTTAGGTATCGGCCTGCGTACATGTCTGTGTCTCCTTATTCACTCTACATGTATCTCGTGTGTTTATGTGTGAAAGAGACAGTTGGAAGATCTGATAGGGGATGTCAGTGTTTCTGCACAGGTGCACTGCTGCGATATCATTTGGAGTATTTGATGGCATTCTTTTAGTCTGTGAGGCCATGCAGGTGCACTGCGGCAGCGAGGGAAGTTGGTGTATTTGATGTCGTTTACGTGAGAATCTGATGTTCAGAAGAAACCCCTTCTTGTGCACGCGCTCGCGCATGGGCAATACACCCGGTTATACTTTTTGATAGGTTGGAGATTTTGGCAGGACATCGGCACTTCACAGGAAATCCCTAGCTCCACGTTCCTACTGTCGTGATTGTCCGTGCCCCTCCTCATCACATGTCGACACAGTGTCACATGTCTTCCTCAGGGGGATTTCTATAGGAAGAGCGGACTGTCAATTTACTTTATACAGACGGGCGCCATTTCCCTGTAGTTCAGGGGCGCCGCCATATTGTTGAGGTCCATTCAATTCCTCATATAGAACACTAAAAACACATCTATGAAGATTACATGAAAAATTCCCATTTGCAGTAAACGGACGCTAATGTATAGGCTTGTATGATCCAACAGAGGTTCCCAGCGCATAAGCATAATAAAAAATTACAACAATATAATTTTAAAAACCTAATGCTTCGCTTACATTTTCTTACACATTGGTGTACCCACAGGCCATATATGCCACATGTCTCCAATAAAATTAAATTGCACATATATAATTAAATTAAATTGATACAAATAATATGTAAAAATAAAGATAAAAATAAACATAAATAATAAAATAAAAATAAATATGAAAATAAAGCCAAGGCAGACAGATATCTATAACAAGCAAAATGCCTAGCAAATAAACAAAGAGTAAACACAGTAAAAGTATGCTTAAGTCCTCATGCACATGGACGTTTTTACAGCCGCGTTTTTGAGCGTTTTTTACAGCTTAAAAACGCCTGTCTATGTTAGTCTATGGATTCATGCCCACCTAAACGTTTTTGAGCTGCAAATGGCCTAGGCGTTTTTAAGCTGTAAAAAAAACCCAGGACCAGTGCATTCCGAGGCGCGGCGCTAGAGCTGTAAAAACGCGAAACGCGTAAAAACGCGCAAAAACACGACCGCAGCGTATTTCCGCGTTTTTTAGCTCCGGCGTTTTTTTGCTCAAAAAAGATGATTGGACACTGTAATCTCTGTAAAAACAGGAAATTCCTGTCTAGACACAGGAAATTCCTGTCTGGACATTACCCAAGAGTCCTTTGCACAGCCGTGTGACTGTGCTTAGTGATTTCAAGACGGCAAGTTCTGTGTCACAAGTGGAGCTGATAAGCGCTGTACAGGCCCATCCTGAACTGTGGGATGTGGCACATCCACTTCATGGAGACCACATCCGCAAAGTCAAAGCCTGGGAGGACATCAGTGCTGCCATTACCCCTGGCTGGGAAGAATTGCGAAATGCAGAAAAAAGGAAATAAGTAAGTCTATTTGCCTTGAATGCATGATCTGTTTGTGTGTAATGTAAATGAAGATTGCATAACCCTTTGTTTTCCATGTTATTTTAGCCAAAATTCTACAGCGCCGCTGGAAGTCCCTACGTGACCGTATCAGAAGGGACCTCACGGACGAGGACAAGGCGGCACGTAGTGGAGCACCAGCGCCAACTAAGAGACCACACGTCTACCACACCAATCTGCTCTTCTTACGGCAAAATATGCTGAGCCATACCAGACTGTAAGTTTTTGTTTTTTTTAATATATTTGCCTATGTACATTGCTTTTCAGGCAGTATGTTCCATGGCTATTGTAACCACTTTCCGAACGCCACATGTACATATACGTCGGCAGAATGGCACGGCTGCACAAATGGGCGTACCTGTACGTCCCTTTTAAGTTGCCGCCTTGGCGGTGCGCTTTCCCATTGCGAGCACACCGGCGATCGTCTCAGGGAGAGGAAGAGGTTAACACATTCAATGCCAGTGTAATTTTTACAGTAATCATTGCAAATTTTAATCGCACTGATCGCTGTAAAAATGACAATTTTTTCCAAAAATGTGTCAAAATTGTCCAATGTGTCCGCAATATTGTCGCAGTCAGGCTAAAAATCGCTGATCGCCCCCATTACTAATAAAATAAAAATTAGTAAGAAAAATGCCATAAAACTCTCCCCTATTTCATAGACGCTATAACTTTTGATAAAAAAAAATTTATTAACTGAAATCTGTAAAAGAATACATATTGGCCTAAACCAAAAAAAATTTTAGATTTATTTATTTTTTGGGGGATATTTATTACTTAAAAAAATTTAAATTCAAAATTTTTAAAAAAAATTTACACTCTTTTTTATAGTTCCGAAAAAACAAAACAAAAAAAAACCCAGAGGTGATCAAATACCACCTGTCACGGAACGCCCCACACTCCGCTTGAGTGCTTCCGTCATATACCGCTTCCTAAGTTCTGGAACACGAGTCCAATGGATCTGGCCATAGGAACCCCAAGAACTAGACAACACCAGTCTTGGAGTACATCAGAACTACCTTTATTTTGAGATCTCACAGACCTTTTTACAGCAGGGATGACTCAAAGCTAACCTAATTAACATGACCTAATTTACTACAAAATGTACCCAGACCAGATGACAGTCTTGTGGGCACCGAGCTTCACACATTAATACAATTAACAATACAAACAACAATCTCCCCCCTCCTCAGCCTAGACCATTCGTCTATTAGCCAGGGCTGGTGGCTAATGTGATCAGCTCTCTCAATTAACATAAACACATGTTGATGTCCCAGCAGAATGAATCAGTCTTATCAGCAGGGGGCTGCTGGAGGAATCCCCCCTCCCTCTTCAGGGACACAAATATACAGTAAGGAGTCCCCATACAATATATACATGACTGAGTCCGATTAATACAGTTCAGACTGGATTTCTCATTCACCTCAAATGCTAGGGCCCATAATCGGTGGGCAACAGGCTTGCACACAGTCCTCTCCAACAGCCTCCGCTCTGGCCATGCCCGTGACATTTCTCCCCTTTCGGCAGGAGACTAACACAGGAGAAGACCCCAGACGGGTTGACTCCGAAGTTAGTCCACAGCTCCAGTCCTCTACTGCCTGTACCCACACAGTACCCCAAACAAATCATCCCAAACAGTGCATTACTCACCCAGCCATCCTCTGCCTCTCTCAGAGAACATATCTGCCGCTGGGGAGAGGCCCGGACTGGCCCTTCTCCCTGGAATCCTTTCTGCCGCTGGAGAGAAGACAGGGGGACTGGGCTCACTCCATCCTGCTGTTGGGGATCTGGGCCGACTGCCCAGCATCCCTGGGGTATACAGGTGGGGACTGAAGCCCCATCAACCGACACCAGATCAAGCTGCAGTTGTGAGGTGATGACTGCATTCTCTCCTTGGATCCTGATCTGCAGCTCGCGATAGACTGCCACCTCCTCACCTTGGGCCTCCACAATTGCTGCAGGTGTGGGGCAGAGGTCTTGGACCCTCTGTCCGGTTGCCAGCACTTCTGCTGGGGGTTTGCCAGGTGGTTCCTCCTCTACAGAAACGTCTATTAAATCCCCAGTCTCTGGAATTGGTAAAAGTGTGGGACAGAGGTCTTGGACCCTCTGTTCAGTTACCAGATCTTCAGCTGGAGAAGTTTGTTTTAACTCCATAGATGCTGCTGGCAGAAAATCACATGTCCCTGTCATTGTTGTGGGAGAAAGGCTGACTACCTCTTCTCTCAGGAAGGCTGAAGCCACTGTTGGTGCTGGGCAGAACACAGTGAACTTTGGCCCTGATAGCAGCTCTTCTGCTGGAGGCTCATCAGGTTGTTCTTCCTCAGCAGAAAAGTCTATTAAATCCTCTACCTCTATAACTGGTGTCTGTGGATAGAGGTTCACCATCTCCTGTCCGTGGAACTCAGAAGATGCCATCAGTGCTGGGCAGAGGTTAGCAGAGCTCTGCCCTGTTGTCAGCACTTCAGTTTTGGGGATGGCAATCTCCAGATTTTCCACTGCAGATTCTCTGGCATGCTGCTGGACAGGCACATTCCTCCATCCAAGATCATCCCATGCAGAAACAGGATCATCAAGGTCAGTCAGCACTTGCTGCATCCGCCATAAGACCTCCGCCTCCATAGCTGTGGGGGCAGGTTGGCAAAGCACACTATCGCTCTGCCACATTGCCGACTCTTCAGCCAGGATTTCAGGGTTGTCAGCTGGTATTTCCTGATAGTCCCAGGCAAAGGGAGCCCAGCCCTGGCACTGAGCAATGTCTAGCAGCCGTCTGTAGGCGATCTCTAGCTCCCATTCCTGAACGGCCAGAAACTCCAAATCTTCCTGTGCCCAGTGCACTTCCGAAATGTTCAGTAGCCCTTCTCTGAAATCCATGATTTCGTCCACCCGCCGCTCCAAATCACTCCCAAAGTTAGGGTCCCCTGTCAGCTTCACAAACAACAGTCCCAAGCCGCCGTAGCTTAAGCCTTCCGTTGGGCTGTCATCCGCTATCCAGGGACATGCTTGGGATACATGCCACCGGAGGGCTCTGTAGCTCTCATCCAGCTTCATCTCTGCCCAGACCAGCCTGCTTAATTCAGCTGTCTGCTTCTTGTGTGGTTTTTCTCCCAAAAACCGCACCCGCAGTCCGTACTGCGACCAGTACCTTTCCTCGATGGAGGGGAGAACTTTTCCCTGGTGTCGCTGCTCACGGGCTAGCGCTTCCTTCCAGAGTTTGCAGCGAATAGAATCACACCATCCCAGCAGGACCTGCTCCGATACTGGTCCTCTGTGCTGTATCTGCATCTCTCGCAACCTCCTTCTGAATTCCTCATCCATGGCGGCTGGTATCTGTACCTCTCCTCTTCTGCTATCTGGACCTTGGATCCAGATGGAAGTTTGGATGTCCCAGACTTCAGGAAGCTATCCCACTGCTGCCACCAATGTCACGGAACGCCCCACACTCCGCTTGAGTGCTTCCGTCATATACCGCTTCCTAAGTTCTGGAACACGAGTCCAATGGATCTGGCCATAGGAACCCCAAGAACTAGACAACACCAGTCTTGGAGTACATCAGAACTACCTTTATTTTGAGATCTCACAGACCTTTTTACAGCAGGGATGACTCAAAGCTAACCTAATTAACATGACCTAATTTACTACAAAATGTACCCAGACCAGATGACAGTCTTGTGGGCACCGAGCTTCACACATTAATACAATTAACAATACAAACAACAATCTCCCCCCTCCTCAGCCTAGACCATTCGTCTATTAGCCAGGGCTGGTGGCTAATGTGATCAGCTCTCTCAATTAACATAAACACATGTTGATGTCCCAGCAGAATGAATCAGTCTTATCAGCAGGGGGCTGCTGGAGGAATCCCCCCTCCCTCTTCAGGGACACAAATATACAGTAAGGAGTCCCCATACAATATATACATGACTGAGTCCGATTAATACAGTTCAGACTGGATTTCTCATTCACCTCAAATGCTAGGGCCCATAATCGGTGGGCAACAGGCTTGCACACAGTCCTCTCCAACAGCCTCCGCTCTGGCCATGCCCGTGACACCACCTAAAAAAAGGTCTGTTTGAGGGGAAAAAAAGGACGTAAATTTTTTGGGGAGCCACGTTGCACGACCACCATTGTTAAAGTGACGCTGTGACAAATCGCAAAAAGTGCTCGGGTCTTTGGCCAGCTAAATGGTCCGGGCTGAAGTAGTTATGTTTATACATTTTGTATTGTCTGCAGGACAACTTCTAACATTAGACTGAGAGAGGTGGATGCAGAAGAGGCAGAGGTTGAGAGACCAAGCAGTCCCATGACAAGCACTGGATCTCCACGTCCAATCAGCGAGGGAGGTGTTGAGTGCACAGATGAGGTAACTGCTTAGGTCTGCCTGTCTATCTCATTGTGTGTCTGTCCATGTACATGTCAATGTAAACAATTTTGTTCTTTTGCAGGAATCGAGGGCTTTGGAATCCGCGTCTCCTGCCAGTCAGCAAGGTGGAGAGCAGCGCGGTTGTGGCGGTGTTCGTGGCCGTGGGCGTAGACGTCAGACGAGGGGCGGGTTCAATCCGGAGGCTGATGACAGAGTGCTAGCACTGCTGCAGGAAGTGCGGCAGGAGAGGCGCAGTATGGATGTCTTTTTAGACACCAACAACCCACGCGCCTGCTTCTGCCGCAGCCTTTACCACATCCTGGAGGACATTGGGGGAGACCAAGAGAAGCTTTGTATGGATCGCATGTATGCTATTGCAATGCAATACCGACATGCAAAATTAAGTGGCGGGCCACCTCCATGCGATCCATATAATGTTTCTCATGATCCCCCAATGGCCCCTGGGACCTCAGCAGTGCTAGCACCCCCCTCTCACTATCAGCCCCCTCCTCAACTCCAACCACCACCTATCCCTTCCCAGACCTCGTTCTATACCCCGCACTCCTATGCTGAATTCCCACCTTCCACCTCCCATTTTCAGCGATCATACCCTGTACCCCGCTACCAGCAGGATTTTGGGAGTGATCGCCAGGCCCAACCATTACCCCGTCCCCAATCCCCACATCCCCAAAGCGATCAAGCATCCACCACCACCTATCACCAGTTGTGATCCCAAAATACATTTTTTTTTTGCTTGAAATACCAGTTGTGATCCCAATCCTTTAATAAATATGTTTTTTGCTTAAAAAATAAAATGTGTTCAATTTGTCTTTTATATGATGCACAACAGCACTCCTTTGCACTCTGCTTGCCCTGAAGGCAGAGTGCAAAGGACTCTATCGTACTCTGCCTTTGGACAAGCGTAAGCTAGCTCTTTTTTGGGCTTAGCCTAGGCTTACCCCGAAGGCAGAGTCAAATTGACTTGTTGAACAATCGTTGATAAATGGACATAAAAATAACAAAATTCCATTTTGAAATGCTTTATTTCAAAAAACACAAGAAAGCAAAGGTAGATGTATTCCAAATATTTTTTAGACATAATCATTTTGCCATGATACCTCGCCATCAGGGGATTCAAAAAATTCTGCAAATTGGTTTTGAATGCTCATGACACGTGCAGTTGAACGCAAGTCCATGAATTGAACCCTCCGAAGTTGGTTAATGGGCTCCTGTTCAACATTATTTCTGTCACTGTCCCGCAGAAAATTGCGCAGAACGCAGCATGCCAGGATGACTTTAATGGCGTTGTCAACATCCAATTGCATACTTGTCAGCAAAACTCGCCATTTGGCCGTGCACACCCCGAATGCACATTCAACAACGTGCACGGCTGAGCCGATAATTGTAGATTTTTTGTCGTCGGCTGAGACCATTGCCACTGTATAGCCTCATAAGATTTTCAGCCAGTCCAAAGGCCTCATCTGCCACCATGACTAATGGCAAGCTGGGTTCTTCAGTGCAGGGTAGAGGCCTGCTTTCAGGAATATTGAGTCGTCCCTCATGTAGACAACGTCCGAAGGCCGACTCGCGGAATATGCGGGTGTCACCTTGGCTTCCATATGCTCCCACATCAACAAAAAGAAATTTAAGGTGTGCATCGGACAATGCCAGGAGGACCACCGAAAAATATTTTTTATAATTAAAATATGACGATCCAGAGTGGGGAGGCTTCTTCACCCTGATGTGTTTCCCATCAAGGGCTCCTATACAATTTGGGAATTGAGTTTTTTCCCAAAAAGTGTCCACAACTGATTCCCAGATGTCTTCTGTTGGCTCTGGCATTACAATGTTATGCAATTCCTCCCATATTGCCACACATGTTTCACTTATTATTTTTGACACCGTTGAGAGGCCAAGGAGGAAGTAATGATGCAAGGAAGCATAACTTTGTCCCATGGCAAGGAACCTAAGATAACATAATAAATTTAGTTATTGAAAGAGAAAAATATAAACATAACTAACCCTAACCCTAAGTCCTAACCCTACCCTTAAACCTAACCCTAACCCCTAACTCTAACCCTATCTCCTAACCCTAACCCTATCTCCTAACCCCTAACCCTAACCCTATCCCCTAACCCTATCTCCTAACCCTAACCCTATCTCCTAACCCCTAACCCTATCCCCTAACCCTATCTCCTAACCCTAACCCCTAACCCTAACCCTATCTCCTAACCCTAACCCCTAACCCTAAACCTATCTCCTAACCCTAACCCTATCTCCTAACCCTAACCCCTAACCCTATCTCCTAACCCTAACCCTATCTCCTAACCCCTAACCCTATCCCCTAACCCTAACCCCTAACCCTAACCCTAACCCCTAACCCTATCCCCTAACCCTATCTCCTAACCCTAACCCTATCTCCTAACCCCTAACCCTATCCCCCAACCCTATCTCCTAACCCCTAACCCTATCTCCTAACCCTAACCCTATCTCCTAACCCCTAACCCTATCCCCTAACCCTAACCCCTAACCCCTAAAGCTATCCCCTAACCCTATCTCCTAACCCTATCCCCTAACCCTATCTCCTAACCCTAACCCCTAACCCTAACCCTAACCCCTAACCCTAACCCTATCTCCTAACCCTAACCCCTAACCCTAACCCTATCCCCTAACCCTATCTCCTAACCCTAACCCTATCACCTAACCCCTAACCCTAACCCTATCTCCTAACCCTAACCCCTAACCCTATCTCCTAACCCTATCTCCTGACCCTAACCCTATCTCCTAACCCCTATCCCCTAACCCTATCTCCTAACCCTAACCCCAACCCTATCCCCTAACCCTATCTCCTAACCCTAACCCTATCTCCTAACTCCTAACCCTAACCCTATCCCCTAACCCTATCTCCTAACCCTAACCCCTAACCCTATCTCCTAACCCTAACCCCTAACCCTAACCCTATCCCCTAACCCTATCTCCTAACCCTAACCCTATCTCCTAACCCCTAACCCTATCCCCTAACCCTATCTCCTAACCCTAACCCCTAACCCTGTCTCCTAACCCTAACCCTATCTCCTAACCCTAACCCTATTCCCATATGTGTATTCACTTACCTGAGTGTCACTAGCATTCGTTCCTCCGGTGACACAGAACTACGCATCACAGTGTCCATCCTTGTGAGCCTTGGCCTGAGCCTCTCCAACAGGTCATCAAAGAGCGGCACTGACATCCTTGTAAAGTTAAAGAATTTTGTCGGATATGAGCGCAGTTGGGAATAAATATTGCCAAAGTACCCCGTAGAAAACCGATTGGATACCATTGGATGCACCCAAAATTGACGTCTGCTGCTTCTCTCCTCCTCCTGTCTCATTCTCCGCAGCCTCCGCAAAACAATCAGAAGGATTGCCTCATCGATCTTCTGGATGACAGGATCCATATTTCTCAGAAAAATACACAAAACTCAAACAGACTCTGAAACACTCTCTCCTCTCTCTCTCTCCTACCAAAATGGCACCGACACATGCTCATTAACATATTTTCTTTGGTTTCTGTGGCATTGTGGGAAATTTGGGAGTGTATATAGCTGAGAGATGTGTTTTTCATTAAAAAACGCTACTTAGCGCTAACGCTAAAAACGCAGAAAAATGCGCAAAACCGCGCAAAAACGCTAATGCAAAAACGCGGTAAAAATCGCGTTTTTAACGCCGGTTTTTCCAGGCGTCGAACCTAGCTTTACAGCTCGTTTTTTAAAACGTCCATGTGCATGAGGACTAATAGTTACTTAACTCCGGTTACTGCGTGTTCGTGATCTCCGTTGACAACTCAGACTCAGGCTTCTTCTTTTGGAGATCATGTATCTTCTTCTTGGCTGGTTACATATGAGAGTATTTTGATTTATTCCATTATGGAGCCTTCTGGTCTTACAGACTGTCCTTCCTTCTAATGCATGATGAAGTTCCTCAGCTTATGCCTGACAACCCCTTTTATATGTCAAGTTGTTTACTAGTTTGTTGACAATGGTTACAAACTCATTTACCTTAACAACCAACAGTTCCTATTGTTACCAAGGCATTTGAGAAGTATCCACTCAAGCCAAACCTGACAGTAATCTGATTTCTGTTTCTATGACTAACTATTAAACAGACTGTCCTATGTAATGTTATGTCTGAATAATATAAAAAAATCATATTGTTTAACAAACGCAATATGCTCTGCCCTTGATTTTTTTTTCTCTCAGACTCCACACAGACTAATAACTCAGTCTTTGGCTAAAAGTTCATTAGAAAGTCCATTTTAAAGTTCTTTAGAAACAAGTCCAGGCTTGTAATACATCAAAGGCCTTGCTCTCCGCAGCTCTTGCGGTCTTCCATCATTCTGACCATCATGTAACCACTTTTCTCTGGTCTTCCTATGGATCAAATCGGAGACAGACTGTGGAGTGGAAAACAAAGCAGATTTTCTGTTCCTTCTAATAATACATAAACGGTAGACCCTGGCCCTTCAGCTACAATCTCTCTACTCTAACTGGCTTCTTGCCTGGATCTCTGACCAACACTTTTCCACCTGCATGTATCGACTTCTGACCCTCCCAAAGGACATCGATAGGAAGGAGAGGAAATATACTGATATTTCCCAGAAGATCACTGCTGTTTATTTTGGAAAGTTTGATGTTATGTAACCTTATATTCCACTGTTGCTGAGAAGTATCCACTAACCACTCAGAGTCCCAGCCACTGTCTTGAAGCTCATCTGCCAATGAAAATATAATTTCTAACCTTCCTGCCCGATTCCCTCTCATTCCTAGATAGGCTTCATCGTCAGATATGTCACGCTTGGTCATGGGAAGCAGTAACATGGTACCTGTTAAGCCCTGTTCTTTCAGGAACCTTACGTAAATACTGATCTCTGCACGCCAGCAGTGGAATCTGCACCTGAGCCCCAACCATCCTCTCATATGGTGTACTTTTGGCTATTGGCCTAGAATTTAACAACATGACTGCCTGTGTGAGAACCCAATCCCACCCCCTTAGTGTATGTGTGGGTGTAAGCTTGCGTATCTGGTCCTTCAATAGCCCATTGTACCTTTCAATCAAACCAGCTGCCTTTGGATGGTATGGGATGTGGCACAACCAGTACACTCCAGAGTCTTTGGCTCATTGCTGTACTGCTGATCCAGTGAAATTTGAGCCATTATCACTTTGGACTTGTTTGGGACAACCATAAGCAACAAGTTTCTGGAGCAGTTGAAGCGTTGCGGCTTGATCTGCACATTTTCAAGTATGAACAAGCAAAAGCCCTCAATAGGTGTCCACTACAGGGCAACAATATCTCAGTCCATCATTTCCCCTGGGGCAGGGGACCGATGAAGTCAATCTGACAGATCTCTGCAGGTTTCTTGCCCTTCTTAACTGCTTGCCGACCGCAGCACGAACATTTACGTCGGCAGAATGGCACAAACAGGCATACAGGTACATCCCTTTAAATTTGCCGCCATGTGGTCGTGTGCTCCGTGAGTGTGATTGCAGGGATACCCGCAATCGTCTCACAGAGAGGAAGAAATGTTGATGTAAACAAGCATTTCCCCATTCTGCCTAATGACACTGACACTGATCACCGCTCCCTGTGATCGGGAGCGGTGATCAGTGTCGTGTCACACGTAGCCCATCCCCCCTATAGTTAGAATCACTCCCTAGGACACACCTAACCCCTGCAGGTTAACCCCTTCACTGCCAGTCACATTTACACAGTAATCAATGCATTTTTAATCGCACTGATCGCTGTATAAATGTGAATGGTCCCAAAATATAGCCAAAAGTGTCCAATCTGTCCGCCATAATGTCGCAGTCACGATAAAAATCGCTGATTGCCGCCAATACTAGTAAAAAAAATTTATTAATAAAACTGCCATAAAACTATCCCATATTTTGTAGACACTATAACTTTTGCGCAAACCAATCAATAAACGCTTATTGCGATTTTTTTTGCCAAAAATATGTAGAAGAATACGTATCGGCCTAAACTGAGGGAAAAAAAAACTTTTTTTATATATTTTTTGGGGATATTTATTATAGCAAAAAGTAAAAAATAATGCGTTTTTTAAAAATTGTCGCTATTTTTTGTTTATAGCGCAAAAAATAAAAAACGCAGATGTGATCAAATACCACCAAAAGAAAGCTCTATTTGTGGGGAAAAAAGGACATCAATATTGTTTGGGAGGCACGTAGCTCGACCGCGCAATTATCAGTTAAAGCGACGCAGTGCCGAATCGCAAAAAGTGCTCTGTCTTTGGCCAGCCAAATGGTCCAGGGCTTAAGTGGTTAATCAACCCGGTGAAGTACTTTTGCAATGGCCATTGTCGCACTTCTCCACAGACTGTACAGATCCCTATTACAGTCTTTATAAAGTCCATGGATATAGGCAATCCTCTTTGCTGTGCCCATTCATATGTCGCTTTCTGTCCCAAATGTCCAGATTGCTTGTGGGCCCAGTTGGCCAAGTTCATCAAGACAGGATCAATTGGCACAACTGCTTTCACTTTGGAAATTTCATCTGCCACTCTGTTATAGTTCTCAAAGTCTGGGACCAGGGGCACATGTGCGTCAACATGCCCTACTTTTATGGTGTGGGAGTGAGCTTCCTTCCAGATGTAGTCCCAGACTTCCTTGCCTCACACCACTTTTCCCTGAATCATCCATTCATTGACTTCCTCATGGGCATCCGAGTTGTCAGTCCTTTAAAGACCGCCCAGCTGTCAGTGTAGATAGTGACATGGGAAGAAGGATCCTCCTGAACAGTCATCACTACAACTCTCACTTTCAACTCTCTTTCAAATCTGCATACTGACTGGACCCTCCAATTCCTGCAGGACTGTGTCTGTACTTGTTGTAGGCTGCTGCTGTCCATTTACGCCCAGACGAGGTGCCTATGGCTGAACCATCAGTGAACCATGCTGACTCCTTCATTTCTTCTGACAGAGACTCAAGGTTGGAGCCTTTTGAATGGGGATGACTGCAGCACAGGAATTTCTTCTTCTTGCTGGGTGAGGGTGAAAGAAACAAGCCCTGCCAACTGTTTTAAAATGTCTCTGACATCCCCAGCTGTAATACCCCCTTTTTCTTGAAGGTACCACTTCCATTTTATCATGGTCTGGTTCTGTACTACAGCTGCTCTAGTGGTCAGTCCATTATCTCTCTCCCATCCTGCTATTGGCAATTCAGTATGAATGGTGATTGTGTCCTTTCCCGTAATGGTCTCTACATGTTGAAGTGCTGTGTAGGCCCCAAACAGGTACTTCACTAGGGACGTGTATCTCTTCTGTGCCCCTATCAGTGTTTGGACCAAAATCCAATGGGTATTGCTTTCAGTCTTTTTTTTTTCATTTGGCTGCCACAGACTTCAAGATATGGTACCAACCTGCTCCACTACATCCAGCTGAAATGCTACTCCTTGTCTCATGGGTCCCAATCCCTGATGCTGCAAAATGGCTTCTTTAGCAGCAAGGTATGAAGTCCACTACTCTGAACCCCATGAGAACCCAGTTTTATTCCTGGTAACATTATATATAGGCCAATCAGTCCAAGATGTGGGATGAATTATCTCCAGAATCCCACAACTCCAATGAACTTCTGTGCCTCCTTTTTGGTAGTAAGGGCCGACAGCGCCTGGATAGTTTGCACAACTGTCTCTGGAATTTTCCTCTGTGGCCCAGGCCACATAGTTCCCAGGAATTTCACCTCTGTGGCAGGTCCTTGGGCTTTGTCCCTGTTGATAGCCCACCCTCTGTTCTCCATGTGCTGTATCAGCAGGTGCTGTATCAGCAGGTCAAATCATGATGTCATCAATGTAGTGAAACACAGCGACCTTCAAATTCAGGGAACCTAAATCTCAGGTAATCAGTCAATGACAAATCATTGGAGAATGAAGAAGGAAGGACAGTGAAAGTGTACTGGCGGCCATCCCAGGAAAACTGGTCCTGATACTCTGGATCTATCGAAAACAAAGCATTAGCCAGGTCTATCACAGCATGAGATTCTCCTGCCTCTTTAGCAATTTTCTCAACAATTGAGATCATATCAGGTACAGCTAACTTCAATGGAGGTGCCACTTTCTTTAGACCTCTGTAGTCCACAGTCATTCTATATGTCCCATCAGGTTTCTTTACTGGGAACACCAGAGACGAGAAAGTACTTACAGCAGGTCTAAGGATCCCTACTTTCAACAGTTCCTGAATAGTCTCCCCAATTTCTTTGTGGCCCCCAGGAAGTCTATACTGCTTGAGACAGACTTGCTTCTCTGGTGGAGGAATGTAGATCGGGGTCCATTTCACATGACCTCCGACCACAGCCTTCACCGACCTAACCAGATATGCTTTATCAGAATACCCAAATTTGAATGTACCCCTTTCAGTCTGAATTGACTGACCTTGAAGTACCTCTACCCCAAGAATATTTTCGGGTCCCTTCCAATAGCCAATTTCACCCGTGTCCTAACTGCTGGTGTGGTTTGTCTTTCCAAACCTTCTACAGAAATCAATTCTCCTCTGTGATGGGAAGGATTTCCTTGCAAAAGTGTATTCTCTCTAACTCCTCCCCAGGATAAAGGGATTTGGGTTTGGGTTCATGTTCGGTTTTGGGAAATGGTTTGGAGCTAACAGGAGGGGTCTGTTCTGTTTTCTCTAAATCTAGGCTGATGTTATCTTCACTAGGAGTGGTGTTCCCGACCCCGACAGTTTTCCCCACTAAATGTTTCCACCTCTTCAGCATTTCTGCAGTAGAAATCCCATCTATCTCATCTATAGGTACTCCTGCCTTTAACAGGTCCATCCACATTTTTTTCCTAGAGATAACTAGCCTGGTTTTCTCTTCACCTCCTGTCTTCTCTACCCCATTAATTTTATTCTCTGTTATTTTCTGCTTGTATTCTTCCTGTCTGGCTTTGTCCTTCTCTAATGCCCTGACACATTTTGTTTTAGTCTCCTCTAACTCCCCCAACTGGCTTAAAAGTGTAGTGGCTTCATGAATCTTGCTGTTTAATCCCTGGCCTCCCAGCAAAGACAATAAAGGAGCCCTGAGATTAAATGGCGCAGACTTCATCAGCTTAGAGCATAAAGCAGACCTAAAGGGTACCATATCTGGACCCATCCATTCTGGAAATGTATGTAATCCGGTTATACAACCCATCTCACGTAACCTGGAAATACCCTCTCCTATAGTTCTCTAGGAGTAGGTATTTTCCAGTTCACTAGGACTAGCAAATACTCGGACTATTCCATCTCTCACGAGGTCTAACAGTGAAAAATTCACACTAAACCCTCGGGCTTTTCGCATGGCCTGACGCAGTTGTGGATCATGGGTTAACACTCCCATAGCCACTGCTTTCTTATCTGACAAAACAACACTGTCTACCCCTTCGTCCCACAAGCGTAGGAGCCAACCCAATAGGGGCTCCCCGGAACTTTTGTTTGTATTGTTTTGCCAGCTTGTGGAGTTCAGTTTCTGTAAGCTCCCGTACTTCTTCAAATTCCACATCTCTGGGGTTTGCGATAATGCACTTCCCTATCTGCCATATCCTCTCTATCATGTTGCTTTTTCCTATGCTTAGTAATGAGAGGTCTGGCACACTTTTTCTTTCCCATTGGATAATCATCATCAGAAACATCAAACTCTATCTCCTCATCCTCACTATCATTTGAGGAGAGCACATCCTCACAATCCCAGTTTTGGGATGTGACAATGGTATGTACCCTGGCTTTACTAACAGGTTTGTGACCCTTCTTTTTCCTTAAGGCATTAATTGATTTGGTCATGAGGGCTGCACACCCACCGCTTTTGCAAATCATCAGCCCGACTAGCAGTTGAACGATCACACTTTGAAACAACTGCTAGCTGGTCTTTTAATACCTTAACTTCTGCCTCTGCCTTCTCCCTCCTTTGTGATTCAGTATAGATAGCATGAAGGAAGTACCAACCCACTGTGGATACTGTCCTCTTCTCTTCTATCCAACCCCTTAAGGCTAAAATCTACAAAATGATCCGAGACTTTATAACCCCAAGTCTTATTTAAGGGAGAAGCATACATTTCAAATTCTTTAGCAAGAGGCTCCCACTCATTGTTTCTGGCCCAGATAGGTAAGCTGCACACTTCCGTCTGGCCACCAGAAACCCCTGCAGCCTTGCTTTTCCTAAACAGCTTATGCAGCATTTTTACCTAGCACAAGCTACACAACACACCACAGAAAAACAGGTCTGCTTCAATTGAACTTTATAGCGCAAATCATGGCATGAGCCCCCATTGTTTAGCTTGCATCTATTTAGAAAGGTTACTTTGCGTTCTAAGCAAGGGATCTCAGACCTGTGTAAATGTGCTTTTACTGGAAAGAATTCTGTACGTAGAAAACTATTACAATATTAGGAATACAAATCAATACTGACGGATATATCAAGCAAGATGCCTAGCAAAAAAGCAGACACAATGGCCTATAACAGTAGAAATATGCTTAAAAGTTACTTAACTTCGGTTACTGTGTTTTCGTGATCTCCATTGACAATTAAGACTCAGGCTTCTTAAGCAGTTGCTTTGGAAATCAGGTATTTTTCTTCTTGGCTGGCTACAGATTCTTCCTCCTGCTATGGTGTTAATCCATGTTGAAGTCCCTCGTGTTTAAGGCATGATAACTCCTTTTATATGTCAGGTTATTTACCATAACACAAATTATAAACACAAAAAAGCAGTGCGGTAATAAGCAAACAACCGTGGGTTTAATCACTCTGTCTCCAATCTCCCAGGAATGCTGCACCAGGGGGTTGGGTCACACAATGTTAAGCTCAATTCAAATCAAAGAAAGGAAAGAAAGAAAGAACTTCCATAGCATAATCCCATTTAAAACATTTTATTGTTTTTCCACACAAACCCTTTCTTTAAGAATTGCACTTACAAGCACACAATTGCAAACTAGCATATCAAGATAATAAAACACAGCAGCGGATTGAACGGTGTTAGCGTGGTGTCTCCTACCACAATCAGCTGTGTTTCCCAGCAGTGGTGAATGCTTGTGTCCCCGAGCAGTGTGCTGACGTCACAAATGGTCATCGTAAAGCCACACTCTGAAGCGTTTCATCATACACGACATCATCTGAGGGCGTGGCTTTATGGCGAGATGTACCATCCTTTATACTTCAACTAACCAGGGGCGAATTAACCCCTGGTGTTGCACGGCTACTGATTACCGTCCTGATATCACTATCTGGACCATTGGATCGTAATAACGGACAGGCCCTCAGGCCCGCAGCACACACCGCCCAATACACATGCACAGACATCTGTGTTCCATATAGGCGATGTCAGCGCTGGCCGACAGCCAATGTCCACGGCTGAACTACACTGATATCAGCATTGGCTATGCATCATTTTGATACCTGCTATATTGCAATTTACAGAAATAAAAAAGCAATACATGAAAAACTAAATATCCAAAGATGATATTTAAAATTGCGGTACATATGGGAAAATAATATATAAAGCGACATATATAGAGCAATATATATATATATATATATATATATATATATATATATATATATATATATATAAAAAAAAGAGGCAACAGTACACAACCTCAAGATCTTATGCAAAGTAAAATTGGGCCATTGACTTAGAAAAATTAATTTCAAAATGTAAATAAAAAAAAAAACGATTTAAATGTATTAAGCAATCACAGGCGAGTGGTGGATCTATTACTCACAGTCGTGATGCTGCAGTATTAGAAAGAAATTAATAAACTTAAAATTAAAAACAGAAACAATTTAATTACTCAAAAATCTCATACGGCCAAATAGCTACAATCTCCTTCTGTTAAAATATGTCTCTCCCCTATAGCCTCCAATATCGTGAGATGGAAGAGGTATACATATTAAGGGTCTGCTAATTGAAACCACCAAAGAAATACATTGAAAATGTTATTACAAGAAAAAATGGAAAAATTTGAAAAAGTTGAAAAAGCTCCTAAAAAACGTAATTGAATCAAGGATAACCTGGTATGGTAATATGCTAAACTTTCAATAAACCTAATAATCACTGATAAAACAGTTGATGTCTAATTCTACGTTCATTCAGTTTGGTGTCAGTGTATTCATGAGAAAAATCCAGCGAGTTTCAAGACGAGAAAAAAGAAAAAAGTTTCATTACAAGAAAAAATGGATAACCATAGGATATCCGTTTTTTTAGGATTCTCTTGGTGTGTCCCACATACACCAAATTACAGGGACCTTGTAGGACGTACACCACATGCGTAATAATACAAAAGTTTTATTATTTCCAGTAGAGGTAAGTTCGGTCAAACATCTAATCGGACAATTAACCTGTAGGCAGGTATTATACCTCCTACAGGGAAAGAAC
Source organism: Aquarana catesbeiana (assembly GCF_042186555.1). Classification (NCBI taxonomy): domain Eukaryota; kingdom Metazoa; phylum Chordata; class Amphibia; order Anura; family Ranidae; genus Aquarana; species Aquarana catesbeiana. The sequence goes on from NC_133335.1 coordinate 170,115,432, forward strand.
CCGGCACGGTCCTAAAACATGGATGGTCTAGTAGGTGCATGTAGCACCTTCTTGACAACTCTGTCCCCACAATTAGGTGCTTTCCTACAAATAAAAGACGTTTTTTTCTGGGAGTGATTGAATCAATGTTTTGTCCATTTGTAAACTGTGCCAATGGTGTTTAAAAATGTCCTCAATCTCCCTGTACTGTCCATGAAAATTGGAGATGAACCCCCATTCCTGTTTCAAATCCCCCTGATGATCTTTATCCATTAAACAGCAGGATTGACGTGAGGCCTGTAGGTTTGAAATAAACCATAGTGATCAAGTTATCACCTTGTCTCAGAATATTTACATCCAGGGAGTGGATCTATTCCTTATTGAACTCATATTCTAGTCTGATGTTTTTATTCAAATTGAGTTCAGCCATAAACTCATGTAGGGAGCTCTCGCTTCCTTCCCAAATGAAGAACAGGCCATTGATGTACCTTTTGTAAAACAGCAGGCCATCCCTTTTTGTAGCAAGCACGGTTTTATCCTCCCATTCCCCCATAAATAGGTTCGCTAAGCTGTGAGCAAACGCAACTGCCCATCGCGACTGCTCTTTTTTGTGAATAGAATAGCTAGTTATACCAGAAGTAGTTGTGGGACAGGCAAAAATCCAAAGCCTGTCCCAAAAACACCTTCTGTTCATATGGTTAGTCACCACATTTACTTAAAGCCCAATTTAATGCCAGCAGAGCGTCGTCATGTGTATAGTGATGACACAATCTGCTGTCACCATAAGGATATCCATTTTCCCTGATAAATTAATTCCACTAATCATCTGTAGGAAATTTTTAGTATCCCTTAAATAAGCATTTGTGGTTAAAACGCTCGCTTGTAGGAATGTATCAAGGTATTGACCCAGCCTAGCTGTAACAGAACCTATACTATTCACGATTGGGCGTGCTGGGAGAATTTTGCTATCTCTATGTACTTTAGGTAACGTATAGATTGTAGGAATTCTGTTGAAACTTGGTGACAGATACTTGTTTTATTTTTTATTTAGGACATTTTTTTCAAATCCCATATTCTTTATGGTAAACTTGTGGGATCAGTATCTTAATGTATGTATTCTCATGTATTCTCATGTATTCTCAGCTTAATGTATGTATTGATGAGGATGGTCATGTTATTGCTAGACATCCTAACCAGTATGATGACTATCCCAATTATGGGAGGAATGACTACCAAAATTCACCTCGGGATTTTTTAGGAGAGAGTCAAACCTATCAACAATTTTTTCCCAGGAACAACAACAGGGGAAAAAGAGGATACGAAGAACGAGAGGCCTTAGAGGGGGAGGAGGATCCGGGCCAAAGAAAAGAAAACAATAAATATTAGCGGTGTGTTTAATTTAAGTACTGTCCAACTCTCTACAGACGAACAAAAAGTTCTGAGTCAGGGCCTGAAATTTGCCCCCCCACATAGATTGAACAAGTTTGAAACATTTATTGATTTATTGATGTACATAAATTTATAAGGAAACTGAACATTAAGAGACATTTTATTTTAAATCCAATTAATAATCAAGGTTCATCCTTTGTTAACAGGCCTTCTATTGTCACCAGTGGTACAGTTAAGTCTATTTCTGGTTCATCTAATCATGTGAGTGAGGTTTCCATTAGACACACCAATCTGTCTAATGCCTCACTATTTAATCCCCCAGGTCCCATCGCCCCTTCTATACAAGTTTTCAAAGAAATGGTAATTAAGGATCTAATAGCACTTAATTGCCCTCGTAATCAACAAGGTGATTTTCATCATCACCTAACTAAAATCTGCGAACGAAATGACATACGTCCAGCGGACAAAGGGGGAGGGGTTGTCATTCTTGACAAAACTCAATATTTAGATGAAATGAATAGGCTCCTTTCTGACCGGGATACTTACCTACCCTTGGCCGCCAATCCCACAACCAAATTTAAAAGAGAACTTCAGACATTGGTTGATAAAGGTTTTGAGCGGGGCATTTTAAATAAGAAAGAAAGGGCATACCTGGTTCCCTCTGCTCCAAGGGTTCCGGTTATGTATTTTTTACCCAAAATACATAAAAGCCTCACTAACCCCCCTGGCCGCCCGATCATTAGTGGCATAGAATCGATCACGGCCAGGATTGGGAGGTATGTAGATAATTTTTTACAACCCCTAGTGACAGCCACTCCAGCGTATTTGAGAGATACCACTCAGGTTATTAACCTTTTGGAAAGCCTTGAGTGGAAGGAGAGCTACATCCTGGCTACGGCGGATGTAGCCTCTCTATATACCAACATCTCCCATCAACATGGGTTTGAGGCAGTGAGCTATTACTTGGATCATGATCCTTCGTTACCCCGGCCTCAAAAATAATTTATTTTATCACTTTTGAATTTTGCGACAGGCCATAATTATTTTTGGTTTGGGGGGGACTTTTATTTGCAAATTTGTGGCGTAGCCGTGGGCGCCAAATTTGCGCCCAGCCTGGCCAACTTATTTATGGCCAGGTGGGAGATGGAGGTCATTGATAACAATCCCCCTTTGCAGTTACGTCTATGGAAAAGGTATATAGACGATGTCCTGCTTGTGTGGGATGGGGACCAAGCCTCACTTGAAAATTTCTTTATGTCACTGAATCAAAACGATAGGGGTAAATCCCTCCAGTTTGAAATCAGTGGCACTGAAATTCATTTCCTTGACCTTAACATCTTGGTCAGGAATGGTCGCCTTATTACTAATACACACTTTAAAGCGACCGATAGAAACGCTTATATCCCGCTCTCTAGTTGTCATCATCCGGCCTGGTTAAGAGCTGTCCCTCAGGGCCAATTCCAACGGATTAGGCGTAACTGTACAGAGTCTTTAGAGTATCACCAACAAGCCCAGGTACTTAAACAACGTTTCCTGGATAAAGGTTACTCTGAAAGCGAGATAGATGCCACTATTTCTCGGGTTGCTGGTATGGATAGGGCACTTATGCTACACAGGGAAGTTGACTCTAGTCCTGTACCTGACAATAAGTTCAGCTGGTCTATGATCACGGGCTACTCCAATCAGCATTTTTCTGTTAAGAAAATCTTTCAAAAATATTGGAGTATACTCAGGAATGATAGGGTCCTAGGACCAATCATCCCTGATAGACCCTTGGTGATATATAGGGGTGCACATTCTTTACGACATTGTGTTGCCAGGAATGTGATAGATCCCCCCAAGACCATCTCTTTCTTTCACACCATGAAAGGCTTTTACCCCTGCCATAAATGTAACATTTGCCAAATTAATAGTTTTACTGGCAGAAAATGTAAGACCTTCCAGTCTTTGGTCACGAATAGGATATACGACATTCAATCCTTTATTACATGTTCCACCAAATATGTCGTCTATCTTATTCAGTGCCCATGTTCTAAACAGTATATTGGCCGAACCAAACGTGAATTACATGTGCGGCTATCAGAACATGTAGCCAATATAAAACGGGGTTTCACTAAGCATAATTTATCTAGGCATTATGCCAAGTACCACAACAAGAAACTGAAGGGTACCCTTTTTTTAGCTTTTGATAAAATAAATTCTCATTGGAGAGGGACAAATAAAGTCAGGTCCATCTCTAGGCTTGAGACTAGGTGGATCTTCCATATGAAATCTTTTGTCCCTTTTGGATTAAACGTGGATTGGGACATTAATTGTTTTATAAACAATTCTTGAGAATAGAGTTCCCCTCCATTTTTGATTAAATCCTTTTCTTTCTTAAATATTTCCTCCGTTTGTTTTTTATAAATATATTTTAATTATTTTAATTTTTGTATTATCGCATTATCAAGGATTTTTTTTACTCTATGATTGTTGATGTAATAGATGTTAGGTATTTTAATCTTGTTTATATTCCATTGCACTACTCATGTATAATTTTTATTGTGTCATGCCTGCCGTCTGCTGTATCCCTTCGTGGTTTGTTGTTACCATCTGAGAATCTATTCGATTGCTATCCTTTTTTACCACAAGATGGCGCTTCTCCTTCCCCCACCTTTGACTTCCCTCCGCTCATTTATGTATATTGAAGGCCATTATTTAAGATAGCTGGGCCGTCTCTCAATGTTATATTCTATCTGCCATTAGTTAAGATGGCGTCCGTAGTGTATTTAATGCCCACACGTGGTGACGTTCGAGCTTGGCCAATCCCCAGAAGACGTCCTATCGTGACGAAACGCGTAGGGTGGAGCCTTCGACGTCACCACGTCCGTTCTTGTGTTGGGCTTTACACAAACCTAGGAATCGGAGGCAGCAGACGGAGACGCCGATTCTCGTTGACATTACGGATTTTGCTGTTTATTCATCGATTTCCTGTAAGTGCATTTCCTTTTTAATAAATTGATTGTTCGGACTTATTACGCTATGGATTGTCCTCTTGTCTTTCATTCCTGAGAACCATCTGCTGCTTACGGGTACCTTATGCCAAGGTTGTGGGGAGACCCAATTCCCTGTGCTGTGTATGACTGCCGTAATAGCAGTCACCAGGATCTGGTAAGCGCATCTGATATTCCACATTGGGTGTGAAGAGACACAGAAGTTTTCTCCACCTGCATCTTTATCTTCTTTTTTTGGCACTTTTTGGCACTCTCTCTTTTCAATCACGGACTTTTTATTTAGTTTGTGGATTCTGATTTTTGGGATGACTTCACTTTTATACATATATTTATTCACATTTGGTATGTATTAATTTTCTTTGGATATTAGTGTATATTCCTACGTTTATTTATTTCATATTGTATTTATATTCATATTTATATTTATTTAGTGTGTTTATTCATATGTTTTAGCGCCGCATCCTTTTTATATTATTTTTCTCATCTAATAACATACCCTCCAATCGGGTGTCATAGAAGCTTTTATCCAAAATGACAACCCCTCCACCTTTATCTGCAGGACGGATTATAATATTATTCCTTTCCTCCAGTTGTTCTATACCGTCCTCAATAAATCTGGGGTTTAAATTTTTCTTGGGGATCACCCGTTCTAAATCTTTTAAAACTAAATTCCTAAAAACATCCACATGTTGATTTGAGGTATTGGCAGGGTTAAAGAGCGATTTATCCTTTAGACCACTATCTACACCTATCACATTCTTATTTACTATGTTAACATTCATAGGCCCCGCATTCACAAAATATTTCTTTAGATTAATTGTTCTTATATATTTGTGTATATCCATATACACATCAAACTTGTTTATTGCCTTTTTCGGGGCACACTTAAGGGCCACATTCAAAATGTTCATCTCCTTATGGGTTAAGTCAACTTTACTCAAATTATATATGCCCACTATTCCATCTCCCTCCTTCTTTTTTATAGCTTAAATTGTTTCCTCTGGCCTGCCCTATACCCTCTCCTTCCCTTCTTAGGGTATTTGACGGGTATTGGTACTCCATCTCCTCGGGTGGGGGTTTCCACCAACCTTGCTGATTGGGAGGGGGGATTGAAGGGCCCTGCGATCTTCCCCTGAAGGGTCGATTGCCTCTATAGCCCTGAAAGCTCCTCCTCCTTCTCCCTAAAAAAAGACGGGGTGATCTGTTATCTCCCCACTCTTCATAATGAGTCAGGGGGTCAAATCTGTTATGAGTTGATACTGGATAATTATTATAATCATGCGGGCCTTTATATTGTTGTCCACCTCTTTGTCCATTCATACCTGACATTCCTCTTCCCCGACCTTCAAATAGAGGCAGGGGGGTAGGGGAAAAGGAATGTCAAGTATGAATGGACCAAGAGGAGGACAGCAATATAGAGGCCCACATGATCCAAGTTTCATGGACTGTACAGAGAGATTGAGAACATTTTTAAATGCCATTGGCACATTTTACGAATGGACAAAACATTAATTCAGTCACTCCCAGAAAAAACGTCTTTAATTTATAGGAAAGCACCTAATTTTGGGGACAGATTTGTCAAGAAGTTGCTAGATGCACCTCTTAGACCATCCATGTTTTGGGACCGTGCAGGGTTCTTTTCCTGTAGGAGGTGTAATACCTGCCTACAGTTTAATTGTCCGATTAGAGGTTTGACCGAATTTACCTGTCAGGTACCTGCTCAGAGAACGAAGTGCTGAGAGGGCTCCCCTTGCAGCTAAGTGCAGTACACCCCCTGAAGATGGTACAGAAGGCGTAGTGCCCAAAGAAGCACAGGTTGCCTGATGGGTACAGGAGAGTAGATCCGGTGGTCACCTGAAGTATACCGGATATTGCAGGATACACAGCTGGGCAAAAGTCCCTAGGAATCCTCAGTAACTCTTGGCAATGGTGTGTGCAGGAGATGGTAATGGAAGCCAGGCCGGGGGTCAAACACAGTAGATCCGACAGGAGGAAGAGGCAGGTAGCAAGAACAAGTAGCAGTAGCAAAGTCCGTGATGCAAGCTGGGATCAGACACTGGAAATAGCAGCAAAGTCAGTAAAGCAAGCCAGGGTGTCAAATCAGGAGAGCAGATCAGACGGACCTGCGTACCCCTTTCGCACTTCCTGCACTAGTGCGCATGGCAATATGCCGGAGGCAGGCGTCCATTACCAGTACTGGCACTATCGCCAGTTCTCCTACGGCCATTTGCCTGACACCTCTACCGGAAACAATAAAACTAAAATTACAGAATTTATAACATGTAATACTACGCATGTCGTGTACATCCTACAATGTCCTTGTAATTTGATGTATGTGGGATGCACCAAGAGAACCCTAAAAAAACGGACATCTGTATAATATATTGATCGGTTTTAAATATTATAGTGTGTCTTTACACTTCAAACAGTTCCATAACCAAGGCTTAAATTGTTGGGGTGTGGACCGTATCCACCCAGGCTGGAGGGGATCTAATCTGGTATGTGAGATATCTAAACAAGAAACTCGCTGGATTTTTCTCATGAATACACTGACACCAAACGGAATGAACGTAGAATTAGACGTCAACTGTTTTATCAGTGATTATTAGGTTTATTGAAAGTTAATTTATTACCATACCAGGTTATCCTTGATTCAATTAAGTTTTTTAGGAGCATTTTAAATTTTTTCCAATTTTTCCATTTTTTTCTTGTAATAACATTTTCAATGTATTTATTTAGTGGTTTCAATTAGCAGACCCTTAATATGTATACCTCTTCCATCTCACAATATTGGAGGCTATAGGGGAGAGACACATTTTAACAGGAGATTGTAGCTATTTGGCCCTATGAGATTTTTGAGTAATTAAATTGTTTCTGTTTAATTTTAATTTTAAGTTTATTCATTACTTTCTATTACTGCAGCATCACGATTGTGAGTTATTGACCCACCACTCGCCTGTGATTGCTTATAATATTTAAATAGTTTCTTAAAATTTAAATTTAAATTATTGAATAAATTCCTAAGTTAATGGCCCAATTTTACTTTGAATAAGATCTTGAGGTTGTGTACTGTTGCATATATATATATATATATATATATATATATATATATATATATATATATTGCTCTATATATGTTGCTTTATATATTATTTTTCCATATATACCGCAATTTTAAATATCGTCTTTGGATTGGATTGGATAACGAATGCTAATACCAGTGTAGTTCAGCCGCAGACAATGGCTGTCGGCTGGCACTGACATTGCCTATATGGAATGCAGATGTCTGTGCATGTGTGTTGGGCGGTGTGTGCTGCGGGTCTGAGGGTCTGTCCATTGTTACAATCCACTGGTCTGGATAGCGATATCCGGACGGTGATCAGTAGTCGTCAGTTGAAGTATAAAGGATGGTACATCTCGCCATAAAGCCACGCCCTCAGATGATGTCGTGGATGACGAAACACGTCAGAGTGTGGCTTTACGATGACTATTTGTGACGTCAGCACACTGCTTGGGGACACAAGCGTTCATCACTGCTGGGAAACACAGCTGATTGTGGTAGAAGACACCACGCTAACCCCGTTCGATCCGCTGCTGTGTTTTATTATCTTGATATGCCAGTTTGCAATTGTGTGCTTGTAAGTGCAATTCTTAAAGAGAAGGTTTGTGTGTAAAAACAATAACATGTTTTAAATGGGATTACGCTATGGAAGTTCTTTCTTTTCTTTCTTTGATTTGAATTGAGCTCAACATTGTGTGACCCAACCCACTGGTGCAGCATTCCTGGGAGATTGGCCACAGAGTGATTAAACCCACGGTTGTTTGCTTATTATCCAGTTGATTCTGGTAAGAGTCTATTTTGAAGGGGGATGTGTGTACCCCTAGTCTTCTTCACGTGTGGAGGTGTTGGTGACAGTGTATCATCTTAAGAGTGGAAACTATACCTCTTTCTTTGGACTGTCTCATCTCACTAACCATGGAACTAATATAGAATCTCGCTGCATCATATTATGGACTCTTTATTTACTTAATTGCACTGCATGTTAATACTTCTATGCTGAGGAGTCCCGCCTCCTTGCTTGGTGCATTTGACAGAACACTAGTCCAATACCGGGAGGTGCTGGGTGAGGAGGCAGGACTGTGTGACGTAAGCTGTGCAGGATGAGGAGGTGGGACTGTGTGACGTCAGCAGCGCCGGGTACCCAGGAATTCAAATGAAAGCTGTTACAGTGGGCAATCTCCGCTCTCTAATGATCGGCCAGCTTGACTTTTCCTCTGTGCAGGTGAGACTACTGACAGGCACAGGGGTGAGGCTGTATTGATGGGCACAGGTGAGACTACTGAAAGGCATGGGTGAGACTGTACTGACAGGCACAGATGAGACTGTACTGACAGGCACAAGTGGGGCTGTACTGACAGGCACAGTTGAGGCTGTATTGACGGGCACAGTTGAGGCTGTATTGATGGGCACAGGTGAGACTGTACTGACAGGCACATATGAGACTGTACTGACAGGCACAGGTGAGGCTGTACTGACAGGCAAAGGTGAGGCTGTATTGATGGGCACAGGTGAGACTGTACTGATGGCACAGGTGAGACTGTATTGATGGGCACAGGTGAGATTGTACTGACAGGCACAGGTGAGGATTTATTGATGGGCACAGGTCACGCTGTATTGATGGGCACTGGTGAGTAGGGATGAGCCGAATACCCCCCTGTTCGGTTCGTACCAGAACATGCAAACAGGAAAAAAGTTCGTTCGAACACACGAACACCATTAAAGTCTATGGGACACGAACATGAATAATCAAAAGTGCTAATTTTAAAGGCTTATATGCAAGTTATTGTCATAAAAAGTGTTTGGGGACCTGGGTCCTGCCCCAGGGGACATGGATCAATGCAAAAAAAAGTTTTAAAACAGCCGTTTTTTCAGGAGCAGTGATTTTAATAATGCTTAAAGTCAAACAATAAAAGTGTAATATCCCTTTAAATTTCGTAGCTGGGCGGTGTCTATAGTATGCCTGTAAAGGGGCGCATGTTCCCTGTGTTTAGAACAGTCTGACAGCAAAATGACATTTCAAAGGAAAAAACCCATTTAAAACTACTCGCGGCTATTGCATTGCCGGTCCGACAATACACATAGAAGTTCATTGATAAAAAACGGCATGGGAATTCCCCACAGGGGAACCCCGAACCAAAATTAAAAAAAAAAAAATGACGTGGGGGTCCCCCTAAATTCCATACCAGGCCCTTCAGGTCTGGTATGGATATTAAGGGGAACCCCGGCCAAAATTTAAAAAAAAATGACGTGGGGGTCCCCCCTAAATTCCATACCAGACCCTTCAGGTCTGGTATGGATTTTAAGGGGAACCCCGCACCAAAAAAAAAAAAAAAACGGCGTGGGGTCCCCCCAAAAATCCATACCAGACCCTTATCCGAGCACGCAACCTGGCAGGCCAGTGAGAGAAAAACAAAGGGGTTCTTTATAAGTTGTACACAGAAAAAGGTAGTAACTGATCCCTGGAAGAGCGCCTCTGAGTGGGACTAAGGTCAGAGTGAAATCACCTTCACTCTGAGCACCTTTCCTCTCCGAGCCTGCTCTGATAAAACTATAATAGAACAAATGTTATGTTATAATGAACCACATAATTCCTAGGGAGCTCCCCCTGCTTTGCAAAGCTGTCTCCCTGAAAGACAATAGAATACAAGGCCTTGCAATATTAGAGGTAGTCCTTTTCTTTCGTCGTCTTCTGTCTTCTGCTAGCTATGTGTAGGTTAAATTGTAATCCAGTGGTTAACAAAACCCGGGTCAGAGAAAACTAAATGTGGAACTATAGTTGTGGTGCGGCAGCACTGCAACTGTCTCCAGTGTGAGTAACTTTATATAACACAGTGTCAGAATTGTAATGAAGTACAGGATTGAGGCCTATATTAAACTCAGTCTTAATCCTTTAAATTTCCTCTGTGGGACTACAGGTCCCAGCGGCACTGTGTTATAAGAGTAAGTGTGTAAGAGTGCGTCAATGAAACTCTGGGCAACAGCCCTCTCACCCAACCAGGTCTGCAATGTAGAACAGTTCTGCTCCGCTTCACAAGGTCCTGCTTCCGGCTGGCCGACACTGCTACGCTGCTACGCTCCACTCAGCGGAATGCTCCGGGACTCTCAGATGGCTCCGGCAGGCTTCACTGGATCCTCCTCAGTTCTACCTCGCCATCAGTCCAGCTCACTGATGTGCTGCAGGGTCGCTGATCGGGTCACTCCACAATGAGTGTAGGCCGCACTTCGCTGGAGACCTCCACACAGATCCTCACAGACTGGCCATGCGTTCCCAAGAGAGCCAAGTTCTTTTATACCCTTCCCAGAAGGCAGTCCAGTCTCTTGATGCTCATGGGAGTTCACTAAGCATTGTGGGTAGGTCAAGTTAATGTCCAGAGTAAACAAACAAATCACTTCCTGTCATCTTCTTCAATAAAGAAATAAAATGCAGTTCATTCTATATTTTGACCACTAGATGGTACTATATACTAAGCTATAACACTGCTCATAGGATAACATAACATTAGATTATGGAGCAAAAATTGCGGCCGCTACACTAGCGTGGAGTGCTGGCAGGGCTTGTATGAAACGAGAGAGGTGGTTCCTATGCTTGGAATATAGCTGTATATAGACTGGTGCGCTTGTAGCACCAGAAAAATGTGAGTACCCTGACACTGTTTTTTTTTGCAATAAATGCTGGCAAAGAGTGGAGAGGAGTTCTGGAGTTGCCTTGGTGCAGCCCGTGGAGAGGCTAAAAAGCTGTTTCTGACTCTACTTAGCGGTAGTGGTCGCACTGTTTCAGGTGGGATTACTCCTGGAGGGGGGGAATACCTGTGGTGACACACACCTCGGATCTGTTTTTGAGCACAGAGGAGTGGATTCTGTTTTGAGCACACGTTGTGGAGCACTTTATTGTGGGGAGTTTTCTCCTTATGGACTTTTTATGAGCACTCAACCTATAATACAATTTCTATTAGATATATATTGTACTGTATATGCACTGGTTTGTTTTTGTTTTCACATATGGAATGATATCTGTATATTTACACAATATTTCACTTATTATTCATTTTAATTGTGTTTAGTACTAGCACTGCACATTTGATTGTTTGAAGTACAGTTACAAAACAATTAAATAAAAGAGGAGTCAGATTATCAAACAGATTGGGGTAGGGAGTTCCATAGGATAGGAGAGGCTTGGGAAAAGTCCAGGAGGCGGGAATGGGAGGAGGTGACAAGGCAGCTAGGGGGAAGGAGGTCTTGAAAGGAACGAAGAGAACGATTAGGTTGGTATTTTGAGACTAGGCTAGTGATGAAGCTGGGGGCAGAGTTGTGGAAGGCTTTCTAAATTGCTAGTATGGGCGATCAAATGGTAAATATGTCCCTAGGGGGTGGTTTCTAACTGTGTGGGGGATGGTTGCTCTGTAGGAAGACTTAGATCCGTGTTCCTACTTAGCAGAAACACAAGATCTCTATCTTCCCTACTAGCAGAATGGCGATTTGCCTTGTTTTCTGTCTCTCTCGGGAACGATTACCGGGTGCCAGTAGACATCTGGTCCTCCGGACCCGCTGATTGGCTCTCGCAGTGTCGTGATTTCGATTAGGAGAGCTGCCGCCCCACAGTAAATGTATGTGGGGGTGGTCGGAAAGTAGTTAAAGAGTAACTCCAACTTTGTTGAGAAAAAAACATTCCTTTCTGGGTGGATTATGGGGGTGTAGACGTGGCGCTGTTTCCCTTAAAATATAAAAGTAAAAACGTAAAAAGAAAAGTAAAAAGAAAAAAGAAAAATGTTAGGGATAGTTGACTAGGTCCTGATGTGAAACACTCCCATAAGTGATAGGTCAAAACCAGAAAGATGTGGGTGTGCTACACCCTCTGTCTCTCCCAATCTATAGAGACATAGAGATAGAGGGAAAATTAGTAATGTAAAATCACCATGTGAATAAGTTGCACCTTATGTGCTGAAATAAACTGTGTTACACCCTCTGTCTGATGGTCTCAGGGTGTGTTTAAAAAGCAAATGCAAAACTAAATATAAATACCAAACATCTAAACAAATACAGTGATATATTGAACCTCTGGTGCAGAAAAACACTATTTAGTGTTACACCCCCTGGGGGCAAAAAATCAGAAGTAGCCTATATAATGGTGTTACACCCTGTGTTAGTGATTAACAAAGTGTATGTATTTAAAGGTGCTGAACTCCAGATAGGGTGTCCCGCTGTGTGCTACACCCTCTGGAATCCGCAAAGTAAAATCTATGGTCCAAAAATGGTAAAATAATATTATATATGGATAACTGCTGTATCAAAAATCTGGTATGTGAAAAAATCCAATGTGCCAATAAATAAACAAATATATAAACAAAACCAAAACGAAAAATAAATTAAAATGAATATTGATGAAAGTGATGAAAAAAAAAAAGTACAATACAGTATACGTCTATGTGTTACACCACAGTACAAAAACCATTAATGAAATTGTAGTACACACTAAATCCCTAATAAATTAGTCCAACAGTATCCGTGTTGATAATGTGATTGCACTCACCGGATGACATTACCCCCCCCAGGGGTGTTATGCCTTCACAGTCTGAGCCACTGTGCAGCTCTCTGGAATTCTGCTGGGCAATCTGAGAACTGTTTTGCTGGATTTACAATGTTTTTGTCATGCAAGAAGGTAAAACAAGAGTTGGCGATGTGTAACAACAATCACCGCTCAAACCGGAAGTGATGCAATTACGCTCTACGCGTTTCATCATCCAAGACGTCATCTGGAGCGTCCATATTGCTACACCTCCCGTTTGATATAAGGTGTAGTGTCCCTACAGCGCTTGCGCAAAATAACACGCCGGCCATTTTTGATTGAATTTTATAGACCGAAGCCCATAGGGCTATTTTGGTAAACAGAAAGACACCGAATCAAGGATCCTTCTAATATACTACTCCATAGCGTGTTATAATCTCATTCTCCTAGGGAACCCTACGGGAAGAATAAGGGCCCCAATCAATTAATTATACTAGCGATTTTAATAATAATGTAAATGTAAATTAGTTAAAGCCAAGCCGTGGTGCTGCCCGGGTCACTACATTCTGCCAACATGTACCGGTTAAAAATCACATGAAACGTTACAGAGTAAACATGCTAAAATATATGAATAATAAGTATGCCAAAGGCGAGAATATTAGGAGGAGGCATTTTTAACTTAAGTGAAGCTGTTTTTAATGAAGAAGAACTCAAAGTATTGGATCTGGGGTTGAAATATGCCCAGATAAAGATTTGGATAAATCTGTGGCATAATTTTGAGGCATATATAGATCTATAGAAGTTTGTAAGGAAAATGAACATTAAGAAGTTTTTTGCCTCAAAGGAGCAGAGTACAAAGGCTAAAGAGAATACCCAATTTAGACATTCCAACCTGAGGAATAATTCAACCTTTAACCCTAAAATGCAACAAAATGAGAGTCTATTGGTTTTCAAAAAAATGGTAGAAGAGGATATAAGGAAATTAAAGGTAAAGAGGTCAAGAAATAATAACATATGGAAAACAATAAAGGAAATAGAAAAGAAGAAACAAATAATCATACGCCCAGCAGGTAAAGGCGGAGGTCTAGTCATACTTAACAAAATTGACTATGAAAACGAGATGAATAGGCTGCTGAGAACTCCAGACACATATAAAAAACTCAAAGGAAACCCAATGGGTGAATACGATAAGAAGTTGAAATCATTTGTCAAAAAAGGAGAGGAATCAGGCATCCTAACGAAGAAAGAAGCAAAATTTCTAACTCCAGGAGCAGCAAAAACTCCAGTAATCTACTACGTCCCAAAAATACATAAGGACCAACTGAATCCCCCCGGTAGACCAATAATAAGCGGGATTGATTCACTTTTCTCTCGACTAGGGGCATACATTGATGGGTACCTACAACTGTTGGTGGCAGAAGGGAAGACACATACTTGAAAGATAGTAAACAGCTCATTGCCGAACTTAGACACTTTGAAATACATGAGGAGGATATTTTAGTAACAATAGATGTGAATCCCTTATATACTAACATCAAACAGGAAGATGGACTAAGCAGTGTGGAATGGGCATTGCATAAACTAACGGATTTAAAAAAAAAAAAATGAACAAATTAAATATATTTTTGAGGGCCTAAAGCTAGCCATGAGCCATAATTACTTTTGGCATAAGGGAGATTACTACACACAAACAAAAGGAGTAGCCATGGGGGCAAAGTATGCACCCAGCGTGGCAAACTTGTTCTTAAACCAGTGGGAGGAAGAACAAATATTCAGCGTACACAGAGAAAACTTTAAATTATACCGAAGATACATAGATGACATCATCATAGTATGGAACAGTACAGAAGAAGAATTAAAACTTTTCTTTGATGAGATAAATCACAACATCTATGGAATCACCTTTACATGCAACTGGAGTACGCAGAGTATTGATTACCTTGACCTACAAATATATAAGCATAACGGAGCTTTGAACACTCGTACATTCTTCAAAGCTAGAAATGGATATATCCCAACCAGCAGCTGTCACCACACTCAGTGGATTAGTAATATACCGAAAGGGCAATTAATGCGTGTATATAGAAACTGTAGTGACAAAAAAGACTTTGAAGAACAGTCAAGCATAATAATTAAAAGGTTTAAAGTGGATAAAATCGCATAAATTTGTTAGGACCCGCGCTGGTCCAGGACCCCAGCTAGGACTATAGCTATCTAAACCCAGCTGCCATAAGGATCACTCAACGCCGCCAAGCGTGGAGACAGAGACAGGATTGATGCTGGCTTAGGACCCTGCGGTTTAGCTACTATTTTGCGGTTGACCTTGCACCGCTAGGTAAGGGGCCACTACCTACACTAGTGTGTTATGCACGAAGAGGACACAAAGTGAATTGTACCCCAGACACCCCACTTCTGTTTATTTGAGCACTAAGACTTTTTTGTGCACCTTAAAGGACATTAGCACATTGCACTTTAAGTTGCTGCACTTATTTGCATGTTATTTATTGTTCTAGCTTCAGATCAAGCACAGTATTTCAGGATCACCACTGTTGGGACATTATATTACTTATTATATTACTTATCATTTTATTATTTACTTTCTGATTGATTTGACTGAATAGAGATATTTAGGTCACCATAGCACTCGCACTTTATATGTTAATTTTTTCGCACAAATATTAAGGATGCATTTTTTATCTTTATTTATATGAATTGAATGTGTTTTGCAAATACTCACTTTTTATTGTTTATATGAAGTTGCTTTTGCACATTGTTTTTTATTGGCACAAGATCTCAACATCCCTTATTATTTCACAAGGTTCTCAGCGTGTATACAAATTTATGCGATTTTATTCACTATGGGGTATCAGCATACAGTTTTATTGCATACAGAGATTAACAGCAGCCCGCTGTTCTGGTTAGTGCAGCACCTACCTCCCCTTCTATTTCTGTCTATTTTGGGTTTGTGCTTGGCCCTTTTTTCCGGTGCGTGCAGCTGTCCAGTCGCATACGTTTTCTTCATTTTTCTTTCTTTCTTTTTCCAGTTGGGTAGCGCAGGAATACTTTTACTATATTAAAGTGGATGTAAACCCGAATTTTTTTTTTTATATCATACTGTGGAGTATAAGATTTCCTATCATTTGAGCCCAGTCTTGCCACAAAGAGTTAATCCATATCTGAGCAATCCTCTTTTATTGTTCAGTGAGAGAAATCTTGACAAACTGAGAAAAACTTTGTCAAATCCTCCACCTTGCTGTGAGTGACAGGTGATTTACATATCTAGTGCACCAGTCTAAGACATGCATTATTTTTTTATTCCCTCCCACTCCTTTCTTCAGCAGCTCTGCAAGGATTGGCTGTTCCACACCTCAGCATAATTTGGCATGCTGAAGTCATGTGGTTACTTTCCTGTCTTTTCACTGGATGTTAGAGATAATAGCAGAAGTTCAGTGTTAGAAATACACAGGAGAAAATGCATATTGACAAGGGGAGTGTAGAGGTGGGCGGGGAGTCTACTGACATCATGACTCCACCCACCGAGCTCCAGACAATAGACCAACCCACAGAATCTGCAGTTTTTCGGGTCTAATAACAGACAGAGGGGAGACATTTGACAGGTAAAGATACATGCAGGAGGCATGTATATCCTTATAGATAACCCCTATGGCAGTAGTTTAGAAAGGATGACATTGGGTTTACATCCACTTTAAGGAAAAGGGATACAAAGAGACGGAATTAATAGCCCTGAAAGATAAAAAGATGGACAGAAACAAGATGATTGATGGGCCCCCACCGGTAAAGAAGAAGACGAGAAAATATTTATTTTATATTTCATTTTTTTTTTTTTTTATCCTTTATATTTTTTTATATTTCTAAATAATTTCTTATTATTTACATTTACATTTTATTAATTAATTTTTTTGGCCTATTTTTTTTTTGGCATACTTATTATTCATATATTTTAGCATGTTTCCTCTGTAAAGTTTCATGTGATTTTTAACCGGTACATGTTGGCAGAATGTAGTGACCCGGGCAGCACCCCGGCTTGGCTTTAACTAATTTACATTTACATTATTATTAAAATCGCTAGTATAATTAATTGATTGGGGGCCTTATTCTTCCCGTAGGGTTCCCTAGGAGAATGAGATTATAACACACTATGGGGTAGTATATTAGAAGGATCCTTGATTCGGTGTGTTTCTGTTTACCAAAATAGCCTTATGGGCTTTGGTCTATAAAATCCAATCAAAAATTGTTTATTATCAATTATTTTGTGCAAGCACTGTAGGAACACTACACCCTATATCAAGCGGGAGGTGTAGCAATATGGACGCTCCAGGTGACGTCTTGGATGACGAAACGTGTAGAGCGTTATTGCGTCACTTCCGGTTTGAGCGGCGATTGTTGTTACACAGCGCCAGCTCTTGTTTTGCCTTCTTGCATGACAAAAACATTGTAAATCCCGCAAAACGGTTCTCAGATTGCCCAGCAGGATTTCAGAGAGCTGCACAGTGGCTCATACTGTGAAGGCATAACACCCCTGGGGGGGTAATGTCATCTGGTGAGTGCAATCATATTATCAACACAGTCACCTGGCACCACTGTCACTTGAAAGGATAATCAGCACCTTATTCTGATGAAGCACTGGGCACTATTTTTTTAGCACAAGTCACTTTATTTATCATATGGACTAATTTATTAATGATTTAGTGTGTACTACAATTTCATTAATGGTTTTTGTACTGTGGTGTAACACATAGACGTATACTGAATTGTACATTTTTTTTTCACTTTCATCAATATTAATTTTAATTTATTTTTCAA
Source organism: Aquarana catesbeiana (assembly GCF_042186555.1). Classification (NCBI taxonomy): domain Eukaryota; kingdom Metazoa; phylum Chordata; class Amphibia; order Anura; family Ranidae; genus Aquarana; species Aquarana catesbeiana. Next base: position 170,133,181 of record NC_133335.1, read on the forward strand.
GTTTTGGTTTTGTTTATATATTTGTTTATTTATTGGCACATTGGATTTTTTCACATACCAGATTTATGATACAGTAGTTATCCATATATTATTATTATTATTCTTTTGCCATTTCTGGACCATAGATTTTAGTTTGCGGATTCCAGAGGGTGTAGTACACAGTGGGACACCCTATCTGGAGTTCAGCACCTTTAAATACATACACTTTGTTTGTTTAGTGTGTAACACTAAATAGTGTTTTTCTGCACCAGAGGTTCAATATATCACTTTATTTGTTTAGATGTTTGGTATTTATATTTAGTTTTGCATTTGCCTTTTAAACACACCCTGAGACCATCAGACAGAGGGTGTAACACAGTTTATTTCAGCACATAAGGTGCAATTTATTCACATGGTGATTTTACATTACTAATTTTCCCTCAATCGCTATGTCTCTATAGATTGGGAGAGACAGAGGGTGTAGCACACCCACCCCTTTCTGGTTTTGACCTATCACTTATGGGAGGGTTTCACATCAGGACCTAGTCAACTAACCCTAACATTTTTATTTTTTATTTTATTTTTACGTTTTTACCTTTATATTTTAAGGGAAACAGCGCCACGTCTACACCCCCATAATCCATTTTGTGCTCCACCCAGGTGGTAGTAATTTGTAGAGGCAGCAGATTTCTCTTTTAAATATCAGGGCATTTATCTGCCAATACCTAATATACCCTTATCACATTTTATTAGGGGGCAGAAGGCAAATATTTCTTGGGGTCTATTATATTTATATGTAGTACCCTCAGTGTACAGAGAAGGGAAAACATGTTGGTTCCTTTGTAGGCAGAGGAACTGAGGTTAATTTGTTTTGTGTTAGAGTGAGCTCCAAGGGCTGGGTCTCTCTCACCTCCGCCAGGTTTCCAGAATGTGCTAGATAGTTCTGGAACTTAGAGGGTGAGGAACAGAGACTAACCCTGAATATAGTGGGAGATAGGCCACAAATGTTCTAGAAGAGAAAGAGGGAACAGTGCTTCTAAGTGTAGCATGATTAGACACTTTAATGGTCAAAAAGTAGGCAACTCACAAAGATAGGAGAGATCGCACTTGGTAAAAACATGTACGCTCAGCTGTGTAATGCAGTCCCAGGTGATCCCACTGGGTGTCTCTGTGTACCAGGAGACAAGCTGGCGGCCTTGCTGGTGGCTTCCGGTGCTTCCTACTGTGCTCGTGGAGGCTAAGAATGCTAGAGATTTCTTCTTCATTAGACCATGCTTAATAAATATGGTATACATACACCAGAGTTCCAGAATCACCACCCTCAGGCTCCAAACATTAAAGAGGCACCCCACCTTACATATAATACATACAGCGCTGTTATATATCAATAATTATGCAATAGAAATACAGGTAAAAAGACGGCAGTAAAAACAAGTAAAAAACAAGCGGAAACAGCCTTATGTGACTCTTATGCCCCGTACACACGGTCGGACTTTGTTCGGACATTCCGACAATGTCGGAAAATCTGATCATTCTAAACGCGGTGACGTAAAACACATACGTCGGGACTATAAACGGGGCAGTGGCCAATAGCTTTTATCTCTTTATTTATTCTGAGCACGCGTGGCACTTTGTGCGTCAGATTTGTGTACAAACGATCGGAATTTCCGACAACGGATTTTGTTGTCGGAAAATTTTATATCCTGCTCTCAAACTTTGTGTGTCGGAAAATTCGATGGAAAATGTGTGATGGAGCCTACACACGGTCGGAATTTCTGACAACAAGGTCCTATCACACATTTTCCGTTGTAAAATCCGACCGTGTGTACGGGGCATTAGGGTTCTCACTTTAGGGCACCAAACATTTACTCTTGTTCATAAATGTTCTGGAGCCTGACCATGTGGCAGAGTTCAGGGTCCAGTTGCTTGGAGGGGACCCCTGTGTTTGGTGGCTTTGCCTTTCTGGCTAAGCCAGAAAGAGAACAGGAGCAGCAGAAGGCTCACATCCTTTCCAGGCTCAGCTAGGCTTAGCTGAAGCTACCCTAACAGGCAAGATTGGGGCCAGTATAGCAGAAAGCCTGTGCAGCAGCCACCTGGACTTCAGGATTCACTATAGAGGGACTGAGTGAGTAACTTCTTTTCATCACACCCTAAGCCTGGATATAGTGGGCAGCAAGGTGCTTTGCTTGCCCATGACCAAGGGACAACTTAGTGACAGTTCACCACTGGGAAAAAATGTAAAATGTGGTGAAGCAGCGCTAAATAACTCTAAACCAATCCTTAAGTATAATGTGCTAATAGTAAAGTGCTGATAATGTTCATTAAATAACTCTAAACCAATCCTTAAAGTGCTAATAATAAAGTGATTGTAATGTTCTCACTTCCCAATTTGCAAAACAGTGCAATACAATGGCATTCAAATAAAATTATAAGTCAACAAAACAATACGAGGATAAGTGATCCAAAGTGTATCCAAAGTATCTAAAGGTACTATGCAATAGTCTCTTTTGGAAATAAAAATATGTGCAAAAAAATGAAACAAAAGGGAGAGGGAAAGGAAACGGAGTCCAATTGCAGGTAAAATGATAGCTTTTAGATATCCTTCTCCAATCCACACCCTGTGTGTGCTAGCCTCTCACCTTAAAAATAGACCCCAAATGGGTCTAGTCGTGCATCAACAGATGTATAACACCGATGTGTTCTTTTTCTCCTCCGTGGATATATCCTGAACAGATGATCACTGCAGTATCAAGGCTGTTTCTCCATAGAATCCAAGTTCCACGACCACCTCCTCTGCAGAACTTCCACTGGAGACCAGAGCAGCTTCAGAAAAGGTATGTATAGCGATTTCTTTTTTACAGGGCTAGAAAGGTTAGTCTTAGATCGTGGAAGCCTCTGCTTCATCCCACACAGACCACATTTTCCCTCCTCTGCACAGGCTGGGGGAGCTCACATTCATAATTAGAGAACCAGAAATGGCCAATTCTGCTTCTCTAATTGTGAATATAAACTCCCACATCGGACACTTTTGACACTATTTTGGGACCACTGACAATTATACAACGATCAGTGCTATAAATATGCATGATTACTGTGTAAATGTCACTGGCAGCGAAGGGGTTAACACTAGGAGGCTATCAAGGGGTTAAATGTGTTACCTAGGGAGTGATTCTAACTGTGGTCGGATGGGACTGACTAGGGAAGGAGACTGATCGGTGTTCCTATATACTAGGAACACGTGATCGGTCTCCTCTCCCCTGACAGGACGTGGATCTGTGTGTTTATGCACACAGATCCACGTTCCTGTTCTGTGACAAGCAATGGCGGGTGCCCGGCAGACATTGCAGCCGCTGAGCACGCGCATCGGCTTTCGAGTGACCTGGCAGAGTGTGCGCGCCCCCTACAACGACGGGAAGCTGAGGACGTCATATGACGCCCACCCAGGATGGGAGAGCCATTCTGCGGGCGTCATATTACATTGGCTGGGATGGGAAGTGGTTAAATAATGCCGGGAAGCAATACTGAAGTACTGAGCAGGTTGGATGTGATCCATGTACAGTTTGCATCGCATGTTTCAGTTTTTAAACTTGAATGGAGTATACTTTTAAAGTGGACCTGAATTCAAAAAGTAAAGATTTGTTATATTATAGGTATCATCTAGAACAGTGGCGGCCTGTCCATAAGGGGCGCATGGGCGCCGCCCCCCCCATCCATGCATCCGGCCCCCTAATCTACATGTGGGGCGCCAGATGCATGGATTCCAATGGAGGGGGTTTAAGCACGTGATTAGAGCCAGAGGTTCTAATAGGCTTCAAAAAAGGGGGGCTTGGGGAGCAGAGCAAGGCGCTCCGAGCCCACCTAGTTGTGTGACAATATTGAATGAATATTCGCTATTGTATCACTGATTCTGCCTCCCAGTCAATAAGGACCCATTTCCAGATTGGCAGAAAGGAGAAGCTACCCTATTGGCCGAGGGAGGAGGAGGGAGGAGATGCAGGGCGAGGACACCGCCATGATGCCGAAGAGGAGGATAGATGCCGATGATGCCGATAGAGGAAAAACAGGGGAAGCCACCTGAATGTCGCCCGGAGGGAAGCACTGCCCAGGGTAAGTGTTGTAGGTAACCGACAAAGGTGAACATAGCCTTTCAAGGCTTATAACTGTATATCTACAGTATGAGAGCATCCAAAGCACTGCTGCTCTCTGCCTGCTGGTCCCACGAGATTTTGAGTGAAATTTGGTGATGTAACTCTTGTGCTGCTTGTTGAAGCAGCACAAGAAGCTTGCTGAAGAGAAGGCTGTACCCAAGGACCTGCAATGAAAGCATCTTTCTGCTTCTGCTTTATACATTCAGTTGACCTTTAGGATTATGGGTGGATTATAAGGCTGTATCCAATTCTAATTAGAAATAAGACTGTATCCAATTTTGTCCTCACTTTTTTCACACAGTCTTATCCGAATGTATGGGCATCATGTGCACTTACACAGGGGTTGATTTACTAAAACTGGAGAGTACAAAATCTGGTGCAGAACTAATCTGAAACCAATCAGTATCCATTTTTTTTGTCAAAGCTTAATTAAACAAGCTGAAATTGGAAGCTAATTGAAGAAAAAGGACAACAGGGGCGCCACTCTAAGTGCAGTATTAAAAACAAATTTAATGCTGCCGGATGTCATGGGAGTAGTGTCCAATCACGTCATGTCATGGAGTGACGATATTCTTCCTACGACTGTTTGATGGTCGATATTTCCTGCCGCTGGAACGCACAACTGTGATCAGGGAAGCTAATTGGCTACCATGCAGAGCTGCACCAGATTTTGTTTTAGTAAATCAACTCCACATTTTTCTGTACAGTTCGGTCTAAGTCTAGGTGGGAACATGTAAGGCCAGATGGTTAACATGAGGTACACCCCTTTTTCATATACATAAACCCAAAGTTTCATTATTACAAGAATAGGTCAAGGTTTTTTTTTTTTGTTTTTTTAAGAAAACAAGGCTTATTGGTTATTTATTTATTGTTGCAAGGGCTTACCGGAATACGTAATCATGTTCATCAATCTCCCTGCCTAGACCTGATGCATTGAGAATACCTCCATTCCCAACCACAGCACAGCTAATGCAGCTTGGAAAGTTGTCCTCATTCTTCTCAGCGAGAAGCAGTTGTTGGTCTGGGATCCGCGGAAGAGCAGTAACCACCTGCTGAACCACTGAAACACATAATAATGAGCTAATTAGAAATTATATGACCGACCTGACCCGAAAGAATCCACACACCCTTCAACCCCCTGCCCAGAAAGAGAATTCAAGTGTAATAAATAAATAAGCCATATGAAGGTAATAAAAATTTCTATATTATTCATTTCAAAGTTTTGGTGTATGTAGGTTAGCGTATGGGCAATGCATACATGAGTTCACTGTGCATAGGTTATATTTGTGCTATTATGTATTAAGTGTGTTAAATGTATTGGTAGGTGCACTGTGCATGACTGTGCATGGAGTGTATTAGTTCTGTACACGGGGTATATGGGGCTCCTTGTGTACTCAGCTCAGGCCAGTGAGTGGATGTGCAGGGGTGTCAGTGGATGGACAGAGGTATTAATGGATGTACAGGGGTACAGGGGTATCAGTAGAGTTACAAGGGTATCAGTGGATGTACAGGGGTATCAGTGGATGTACAGGGGGCATCAGGGGGTTAGGAGTAAGCGAGGAAGAGTTCAGGGGTCAGTAGTAAGTGGTGCAGAGATCATAGGTCAGGAGTAAGTGATGCAGAGTTCAGGGAGTGAGGAGTAAGTGAGGCTGTGTTTAGGGGATCAGGAGTAAGTGAAGCAGAGTTCTGGAGGTCAGAAGTAAGTGAGGCAGAGTTCAGGGGGCTAGGAGTAAGTAAGGCAGATTTTGGGGGTCATAAGTAAGTGAAGCAGAGTTAAGGGGGTTAGGAGTAATTGAGGCAGCATTTAGGGGATCATGAGTAAGTGGTGCAGAGTTAATGGGGTCAGGAGTAAGTGAGGCAGAGTTCAGGGGGTCAGGGGTAAGTGAGGCAGAGTTCAGGGGGTTAGGAGTAAGTGAGGCAGAGTTCAGGGGTCAGTAGTAAGTGGTGCAGAGATCTGGGGTCAGGAGTAAGTGAGGCAGAGTTCAGGGGGCAGGAATAAGTGAGGCAGAGTTCAGGGGGTTAGGAGTAAGTGAGGCAGAGTTCAGGAGGTCAGGAGTAAGTGAGGCACAGTTCAGGGGTTTAGGATTAAGTGAGGCAGAGTTCAGGGAGTCAGGAGTAAGTGAGGCAGAGTTCAGGGAGTCAGGAGTAAGTGTGGCAGAGTTCAGAGGGTTAGGAGTAAGTGAGGCAGAGTTCAGGGGGTTAGGATTAAGTGAGGCAGAGTTCAGGGGGTTAGGAGTAAGTGAGGCAGAGTTCAGAGGGTTAGGAGTAAGTGAGGCAGAGTTCAGGGGGTTAGGAGTAAGTGAGGCAGAGTTCAGGGGGTCAGGAGTAAGTGAAGCACAGTTCAGGGGGTTAGGATTAAGTGAGGCAGAGTTCAGGGGGTTAGGAGTAAGTGAGGCAGAGTTCAGGGGGTCAGGAGTAAGTGAGGCAGAGTTCAGGGAGTCAGGAGTAAGTGAGGCAGAGTTCAGGGGTTTAGGAGTAAGTGAGGCAGAGTTCAGGGGTCAGTAGTAAGTGAGGCAGAGTTCAGAGGGTCAGGAGTAAGTGAGGCAGAGTGCAGGGGGTCACGAGTAGGGATGAGCCAAACACCCCCCTGTGTGGTGCAGAGATCATAGGTCAGGAGTAAGTGATGCAGATTTCAGGGAGTGAGGAGTAAGTGAGGCAGTGTTTAGGAGGTCAGGAGTAGGTGAAGCAGAGTTCTGCAGATCAGAAGTAAGTGAGGCAGAGTTCAGGGGGCTAGGAGTAAGTAAGGCAGATTTTAGGGGTCATAAGTAAGTGAAGCAGAGTTAAGGGGGTTAGGAGTAATTGAGGCAGCATTCAGGAGATCATGAGTATGTGGTGCCGAGTTAATGGGGTCAGGAGTAAGTGAGGCCGAGTTCAGGGGGTCAGGGGTAAGTGAGGCAGAGTTTAGGGGGTTAGGAGTAAGTGAGGCAGAGTTCAGGGGTCAGTAGTAAGTGGTGCAGAGATCTGGGGTCAGGAGTAAGTGAGGCAGAGTTCAGGAGAAAAGGAGTAAGTGAGGCAGAGTTCAGGGGGCAGGAATAAGTAAGGCAGAGTTCAGGGGGTTAGGAGTAAGTGAGGCAGAGTTCAGGAGGTCAGGAGTAAGTGAGGCAGAGTTCAGGGGGTTAGGATTAAGTGAGGCAGAGTTCAAGGGGTTAGGAGTAAGTGAGGCAGAGTTCAGGGGGTCAGGAGTAAGTGAGGCAGAGTTTAGGGAGTCAGGAGTAGGTGAGGCAGAGTTCAGGGGGTCATAAGTAAGTGAAGCAGAGTTAAGGGGGTTAGGAGTAATTGAGGCAGCATTCAGGGGATCATGAGTAAGTGGTGCAGAGTTAATGGGGTCAGGAGAAAGTGAGGCCGAGTTCAGGGGGTCAAGGGTAAGTGAGGCAGAGTTCAGGGGGTCAGGAGTAAGTGAGGCAGAGTTCAGGAGGTCAGGAGTAAGTGAGGCAGAGTTCAGGAGGTCAGGAGTAAGTGAGGCACAGTTCAGGGGGTTAGGATTAAGTGAGGCAGAGTTCAGGGGTTAGGAGTAAGTGAGGCAGAGTTCAGGGAGTTAGGAGTAAGTGAGGCAGAGTTCAGGGGTCAGTAGTAAGTGAGGCAGAGTTCAGAGGGTCAGGAGTAAGTGAGGCAGAGTTCAGGGGGTCATGAGTAGAGATGAGCCGAACACCCCCCTGTGTGGTGCAGAGATCATAGGTCAGGAGTAAGTGATGCATATTTCAGGGGGTGAGGAGTAAGTGAGGCAGTGTTTAGGGGGTCAGGAGTAGGTGAAGCAGAGTTCTGGAGGTCAGAAGTAAGTGAGACAGAGTTCAGGACGCTAGGAGTAAGTAAGGCAGATTTTAGGGATCATAAGTAAGTGAAGCAGAGTTAAGGGGGTTAGGAGTAATTGAGGCAGCGTTCAGGGGATCATGAGTATGTGGTGCAGAGTTAATGGGGTCATAAGTAAGTGAGGCCGAGTTCAGGGGTCAGTAGTAAGTAATGCAGAGATCTGGGGTCAGGAGTAAGTGAGGCAGAGTTCAGGAGGTCAGGAGTAAGTGAGGCAGAGTTCGGGGGTTAGGATTAAGTGAGGCAGAGTTCAGGGGGTCAGGAGTAAGTGAGGCAGAGTTCAGGGAGTCAGGAGTAAGTGAGGCAGAGTTCAGGGGGTTAGGATTAAGTGAGGCAGAGTTCAGGGGGTCAGGAGTAAGTGAGGCAGAGTTCAGGGAGTCAGGAGTAGGTGAGGCAGAGTTCAGGGGGTCATAAGTAAGTGAAACAGAGTTAAGGGGGTTAGGAGTAATTGAGGCAGCATTCAGGGGATCATGAGTAAGTGGTGCAGAGTTAATGTGGTCAGGAGTAAGTGAGGCCGAGTTCAGGGGGTCAGGGGTAAGTGAGGCAGAGTTCAGGGGGCAGGAATAAGTGAGGCAGAGTTCAGGGGGTTAGGAGTAAGTGAGGCAGAGTTCAGGAGGTCAGGAGTAAGTGAGGCACAGTTCAGGGGGTTAGGATTAAGTGAGGCAAAGTTCAGGGGGTTAGGAGTAAGTGATGCAGATTTCAGGGGGTGAGGAGTAAGTGAGGCAGTGTTTAGGGGGTCAGGAGTAGGTGAAGCAGAGTTCCGGAGGTCAGAAGTAAGTGAGGCAGAGTTCAGGGGGCTAGGAGTAAGTAAGGTAGATTTTAGGGGTCATAAGTAAGTGAAACAGAGTTAAGGGGGTTAGGAGTAATTGAGGCAGCGTTCAGGGGATCATGAGTATGTGGTGCAGAGTTAATGGGGTCAGGAGTAAGTGAGGCCGAGTTCAGGGGGTTAGGATTAAGTGAGGCAGAGTTGAGGGGGTTAGGAGTAAGTGAGGCAGAGTTCAGGGGGTCATGACTAGGGATGAGCCGAACACCCCCCTGTTCGGTTCGCACCAGAACATGCGAACAGGCAAAAAATGTGTTCGAACACTGTTAAAGTCTATGGGACTCGAACATGAATATTTAAAAGTGCTAATTTTAAAGGCTTATATGCAAGTTATTGTCATAAAAAGTGTTTGGGGACCTGGGTCCTGCCCCAGGGGACATGGATCAATGCAAAAAAAAGTTTTAAAAACGGCCATTTTTTCGGGAGCAGTGATTTTAATAATGCTTAAAGTGAAACAATAAAAGTGTAATATTCCTTTAAATTTCGTACCTGGGGGGTGTCTATAGTATGCCTGTAAAGGGGCGCATATTTCCCGTATTTAGAACAGTATGACAGCAAAATGACATTTCAAAGGAAAAAAAGTCATTTAAAACTACTCGCGGCTATTAATGAATTGTCGGTCCGACAATACACATAAAAGTTCATTGATAAGTGAGTAAGTGAGGCAGAGTTTAGGGGTCAGGAGTAAGTAAGGCAGAGTTACAGGGGTTCAGGAGTAAGTGAGGCATAGTTCAGGGGGTTAGGAGTAATTGAGGCAGAGTTTATGGGTTAGGAGTAAGTGAGGCAGAGTTCAGGGGTCAGTAGTAAGTGGTGCAGAGTTCAGGGGGTTAGGAGTAAGTGAGACAGAGTTCAGGGGTCAGGAGTAAGTAAGGCAGAGTTCTGGGGGTACAGGAGTAAGTGAGGCACAGTTCAGGGGGTTAGGAGTAAGTGAGGCAGAGTTTAGGGGTTAGGAGTAAGTGAGGCAAGTTCAGGGGGTTAGGAGTAAGTGAGGTAGCATTCAGGGGTCAGTAGTAAGTGGTGCAGAGTTCAGGGGGTTAGTATTAAGTGAGGCAGAGTTTAGGGGTCAGTAGTAAGTGGTGCAGAGATCAGGGGTCAGGAGTAAGTGAAGCAGAGTTCAGGGGGTCAGTAGTAGGTGGTGCAGACATCAGGGATCAGGAGTAAGTGAGGCAGAGTACAGTGGGTTAGGAGTCAGTGAGGCAGAGTTCAGGGGTCAGGAGTAAGGCAGAGTGTCGGGGGTTCAGGAGTAAGTGAGGCAGAGTTCAGGGGGTTAGGAGTAAGTGAGGCAGAGTTTAGTTGTCAGTAGTAAGTGGTGCAGAGATCAGGGGTCAGGAGTAAGTGAAGCACATTTCAGGGGGTCAGTAGTAAGTGGTGCAGAGATCAGTGATCAGGAGTAATTGAGGCAGAGTACAGTGGGTTAGGAGTCAGTGAGGTAGAGTTTAGGGGGTCAGAAGTAAGTGGTGCAGAGTTCAGGGGGTCAGAAGTAAGTGGTGCAGAGTTCGGGAGGTCAGAAGTAAGTGAGGCAGGGATCAGGGGTCACTATCAATTATTTTATCCCCCCTCTGCCAGTATAAATCCTCCACCACACCCCCAAAAAAAAAACAACCCACATGCACAAGCATGGATCCTTCCCTCCCTATATTATTAGGCACCCCCTTTCTGTAGTAATTCCACCATAAATCCTCCATTTCCCTCTGCTTCTGTGTTTCTTCTACTCTTTAACTGCATACTCTGCACCACATTCTTCTTTACCTCCATCCTCGCCACTCCCCTCTCCATACACAGACTTCAGACGGCTCAATGGCGTGAAGGGACTTGTTTTTATTCCTGGGCTCCTCCTCATGTTCTATCAGAAGAGCCATGGAGGAGCCTCGGGGAAGCTTCCCTGGTGAGACTGTGAAAGAGATTGTGAAGGTACCACGGGGCGGGACTTGGATCACAGGGCTAGTGATGCATTGCTTCTGGTGCCCCTCCCCCTTCACTTTACTGCAGCTGTGTTCCATCCCGGGATGTCTTGCCGAGAAAGTTCCCTTGGCGGATAAGGACCCCCCTGTACTGCACATGCGCTGCGCTTGCACTGTACGAACGACTACGGATCCGCCGGAAGTCTCCGAAGTTAAACAGCTGATCGTCAGCTCTATGCGATGCCTGCATGCTGAGTCCAGGTTCAAGCCCCACCATCCAAGTGGACATAGAGTTTGAATAAAACTATGCCGAGCGAAGCAAGGCCGACCTGAAGCATGGCGGGCGAAGCAAGCCCGCAAGGGGCCCTGTTACAGGCGCCGATTACAGCTGACTCTCAGCTGTTCAGCTTCGGCTATTTTCGGCGGCTCGTACTGCGCAAGTGCTGCGCCTGCGCAGTACATGGGAGTCCTTATCCGCCGGGGGGAACTTTCTCGGCAGAACACTGGCTCTGAAAGGAGGAGTTCAGCAGGCCAGGCCAGAGTGGAAGTGGGAGGAGCGGTGGACACAACTGAAATCTAGGTCCAGCCATGATCCCAACTCCCCTGCAATCAGCAGTACAGCAATGGGGGCTCACACTGAGCAGCCAGTGGTGTGTGAGTTCAGGCGGCTCGTGTGTATGCAGCTCAGTCTGTGTGCATACAGTCATTTGGCTTGGGTGCCGGCAGGTGCCCTCCCTCCAGTTGGCGCCCGGGGCATATGCTCTCCCTGCCTCCCTCCCCCCTAGTTTTGACCCTGTTTGATCTGACCTTTTGTTGAAAAATTGTGCTCTAATCTGACCTTTGCATTTATATATATGGTAGTTCTAAACTGCCCATATACAGTATAATCTTTTGTGCTCATGAACGACTTTGTACCCAGACATGGCTGGCCATCCATGAGGGGATGTAAGTAAAATTGAACAGCTGATAGCAGCCAATTTGATTCTTACTTGTATTTAAATCTAATCATTAAATAAGCAACAGGTTGTTCTTGCCAAAAAGAATATCTTCAGACACATTGGTAACATTTGGCAACCTTTGTGTCCAGTCTTTAGATGTGGAGGTTGTATTAGTGTTCTTTTTTAAAGTTTTTACTCCCCCTTTTTTCAACTTAATTCGGCCAGTAACCCACTTCCAGTCCTAGGATGACAAAGCTTACTCACCCTTCTGTATCAGGACAAAAGAAACAAGATAGGACCACAGTATCCCGCTCCTCTTTTATTCTCCATAACAAAGAGAGGTGTAGTTACTGTACGTAGTCCTAAGAGCTGCCGTTAGGTAAATATGTGGTTCTAGACAGCCTAAGACAAGGCCTTTTTACGGTGAGGCACAATGATAAATCCATATGCAATTATTCCCATACCGCCTATAGATCCCTCCACCTGAGTGTCACGCTAAGCAAAATAACACGTGTGTATTGTCCCCTACTCTGCATTCTCAACAGCACAAAGAGTGAGGGAACTACAATTCCAACAGTCAGGGACAGCTGAACAGATACAAGTGTACCACAGTTGTAAGTCATCACATGGCAGGGGGCCGCATCCCTGTATACTCCAATAGGACGCTATTTTGGAATGGGAGTATGATCAGTCAATGAGACCACTAGAGTCCATCAGACTGGGAAACTAAATTGGCTGGCTAGTACAAGAGGGATTTTTATTGGTTGATAGGGGTTACTGTCCTTAAAGCCCATCTCTGTCCTTTGCTGGGGTCTCCTCTAGAAATGAAGGTGCAGGTATTTATTTTGGGGGGGGGAGGACTTGGCAGTCCATTCAAATAAAGTGCCTTAATGCAATGCACATGCTACCTTACACCAGAACAAAAATTTATGAAGGGGGCCTTATGGTGCATTTACGCCTGCTGCCTTTTAGCAGACATGCGCAATTCGTTTCCGAATTAGTTTTTTACGAATCTTGACAAATTTGTTATTTCGGAAATATCCCAATTAACGAAAATCCGTTTAACCTGTTCAGATCTGCACTATAGCTGAATGACGGCTACAGCGCGGATCGGCTTTGCCGGGAGGCCATCTATTGACATCCTCCCCTTTCAAAGCTGGCCACAGCTGGCCACAGCCACCTGAAGGAGGGGGATTTAGGTCCCCAGTAAGCAAGTGATTAATGAATCTTTCTGAATATTCATAAATTCTAATATTTGAAAATTCGGAAATCTGAAAACCCCAAAAATGCGAAAATCTGAAATAATAATAATGAATTAATAATTACTAACTAATATTACCACTTAAGGACCAAGCCTCTTTCTGAGATGTGGTGTTTACAAGTTAAAAACTGTTTTTTTCTGCTAGAAAATTACTTAGAACCCCCAAACATTATATATTTTTTTTCTAACACCCTAGAGAATAAAATGGTGTTGCAATACACTTTTTTTAATTAAAAAATAAGACAGCAGTAAAGTTAGCCCAATTTTTTTTTATATTGTGAAACATAATGTTACGCCGAGTAAATTGATATGGCGACAAACTTTTACCCTTAAAAATCTCCATAGGTGACATTTAAAAAATTCTACAGCTTTGAGTTACAGGGGAGGTCTAGGGCTAGAATTATTGCTCTCGCTCTAACGATCGCGGCGGTACCTCACATGTGTGGTTTGAACCCCGTTTCCATATGCGGGCGCTACACATGTATGCGTTTGCTTCTGCACACGAGCTTGGCGGGACGGGACAGGTTTAAAATTTTTTTTTTCTTATTTATTTATGTTACCTTTTATTTTTTATTTTCACGCTGTTCTTTTAAAAAAAAAATGGTGTCACTTTTTTCCTATTACAAGGAATGTAAACATACCTTGTAATAGAAAAAAAGCATGACAGGACCTCTTAAATATGAGATCTGGGGTCAAAAAGACCTCAGATCTCATAGTTACATGAAAATGTAAATAAAAAAAAAAAAAAAATGTCATTTGAAAAATTTTAAAAAAATGTCCCTTTAAGAGCTATGGGCGGAAGTGACGTTTTGACGTCGCTTCTGCCCTGCAATGATGTGGAGACGAGTGGGGGACATCTTCCCCTCACTCAATCCATACATAGCCAGCAAGAGGACGCGATCGCCTCTGCCGCTGCCGCGGTGGGAGGGGGGCTTCACTTCTCACTCAAAGTGATCTTGCGGAGAATCCGCCGCAGAGACCACTTTTATCTGAAAGCGGACCGCCCGCTGAAGAAGAGCTAGCTGCTGCTATAACAATGATATTCCTCTTTAAAGTAGCGACGTAAAACAACGGTGGGCAGTCCGTAAGTGGTTAACTTAACTATTACTAACTATTAAATTATAGGTATTGGAATTTCCTTTCAAATTTATATTACGAAAGTTACGTTCTGAACGAATGGAATGTAACAAATTAATAATAATAAATAATAATAATAATAATAATATCAAAAACATTTTATTATTATTATTTATTATTAATTTGTTCCGTTCCATTTGTTTAGATGCAGCATTCGTTATTTCGCATAATTCGTAACTTCGGATAAATTTGTATTTGTTACGTTCACTAACAGCCAAATTTGAAAGGAAATTCCAATACCTATAATTTAATAATTAGTTATTATTAGTTAGTTAGTTATTCTTTTGACTTTTCGGATTTTTTTTCTTATTTTCGGATTTTAGAATTTACAAATTTACGAATTGCGATCATAACGAATGACCCAAAAAACGAAAAAAAAAAAAAACGAATGAAACGAAAATGAACAATTTTTTTGGCAGTGCATATGTCCACCTTTTGGTGTGTTGTGGGTGTGGTATGTTAAGAAATTGGTTGGAGCAGGGCAGAAGAGGGGGAAGTAAATTTGCTTGGAGAAAGACTTTAACCTGCTAATTCAGAAGTCGCCACCTTTGCTAGCAGAGGAGAGAAGTTAAAGTCCCTTCTCCAGATTACTCAGATCTATTTTTTTTGCACACCTGTTTAAGGAAGAGTTTTCATAGCACACAGAACTTACATAAAACTCCACCAGCTGGCTGCAAATAGTAAATATGAAATATTTATATGCGATATTTACCTTATTGAGAAGGAATAGAACAATCAAGTTTTATTTTTTAGTGCAGTATATATTATGTGTAGTGGGTGCCGCTCAGCCCCCCCGCGGCCCTGCACCTCTTGCTGGCCATGCCAGCAGACGCTTGCTGACAGATTCAGAGGGAGAGCGAGCCTGTCAGCAGCTGCGGGGAAATTCTCCCCCCTCCCTGTTTTTCCAGCTACAGTGTACGAGCAATGTTCATACAGAGACACAGCCACCCGTTCTGCTCCCTCTCCTGCTTTCTTATTGGCAGGAGGAGGAGAGCCAATTATCTGGCAGGACTGCAGGACCAGGGAATTATGGGACATGTAGTCCCCATAGTAATCCCTGGGGAAAGACTTCACACCCTAGCATGCCAGGCGGTAGAGGGGAATAAGCAGAGAAAGGAACACCAAGGGGTTGCCTGGGAACTAGGCAGAGACCAGGAGGGGAGAGGAAGACCGGACGCAAGAGAAAAGGTGCTGTCATCCAGGGTCAGTGTGCTGTTTCCTGCTACAGATCTACAGCCCGTCGTGGACATCCCAACAGAGAGGGACCCGGGTGCATCTCCAGGCGCATCTACATTGATGTTCCGGTAGTGGGGTAGCCAGTCAGGCTACCACAAGAGCCTGCTTGCCAGGATATCTCCTTTGGGCCTTGGTCACAGGATTGGTCTGCGGGTACTTTCCCACCTTATGAATACAAACAAAAGACACTGCATGCAGACAATGTTTCTTTTCTTTGCCTGCACCCATAGAACCTGAGTCACACTTACACCCTGCTAAGCAGTCAGTGTCCACCTTGCCTACCCAGATACTGACAGCATACTGTATTTTCTCTCTGACAAACAGGATACCTAAGTGCATCAACCAAGAGCTAGCTAAAGACACAAGGCCTTCTTCCCTTCTAAACTACAAGCTATTTCCAGGGCCGGACTGGCCTACCGGTATACCGGGAAATTTCCTGGGGCCACTTTGATCTGTGGCTGCAGGGTGCAGCACACCCCACAGTGAGGCCACATTGATCAAGCTGCATTTGATGAACACGGTGAGGTTGCATTCATGGGCACTGTAAAGCTGCATTTGATGGGCACAGTGAGGCTGCATTGACGGGCACAGTGAGGCTACATTGGGGCCACTTTGATCTGTGGCTGCAGGCTGCAGCACTCCCCTCCTCCTCTTGTTTGTCATGGAGCTGGGTCTGTGTGTGTTGTCGGTGGTGCTGTAACAATGTTCCGCCCCCCTAGACCGACTCGTGTGATAGTAGATGGAACACTGATTGAATCAGTGTTCTGCCTATCACATGAGGGAGGCGGGACCTTGTTACAGCACCATCGACAACACACACAGACCCAGCTCCATGACGCACAGCTGGAGATGCTCACTGTGTGTGTGATCCAGGGCAGGCAATGGTGAGTCTGTACTCATGGACAGTGAGGCTGCATTTGATTGGCACAGTGAATCTGCATTGATGGGCAGTGAGGCTGCATTCATGGTCACAGTGGGGCTGCATTCATGGTCACAGTGGGGCTGCATTCATGGTCACAGTGAGGCTGCATTGATGGGCAGAGTGAGGCCGCATTGATGGGCAGAGTGAGGCCGCATTGATGGGCAGAGTGAAACCACATTGATGGGCACAGTGAGGCTGCAATCATGGGCGCAGTGAGGCTGCATTCATGGGCAAAGTGAGGCTGCATTTATGGGAACAGTGAAGCTGCATTTGATGGGCACAGTGAGGCTGCGATGATGGGCACAGTGAGGCTGCATTGATGGGCACAGTGAGGCTGCATTCATGGGCACCGTGAAGCTGTATTTGATGGGCACTAAGAGGCTGCTATGATGGACATAGTGAGGCTGCATTTATGGGCAGTGAGGCTGCATTCATGGGCACAGTGAGGCTGCATTCATGGGCACAGTGATGCTGCATTGATGGGCACGGGGAGGCTGCATTGATGGCCACAGTGAGGCTGCATTCATGGGCACAGTGAGGCTGCATTTTAATGACACAGTGAGGCTATGATGATGGGCACAGTGAGGCTGCATTGATGGGCACAGTGAGGCTGCATTGATGGCCACAGTGAGGCTGCATTCATGGACACAGTGAGGCTGCATTCATGGGCACAGTGAGGCTGCTATGATGGGCACAGTGAGGCTGCATTGATGGGCACAGTGAGGCTGCATTGATGGGAACCGTAAAGCTGCATTTGATGAACACAGTGAGGTTGCATTCGTGGGCACTGTAAAGCTGCATTTGATGGGCACAGTGAGGCTGCATTGACAGGCACAGTGAGGCTGCATTGATGGGCACAGTGAGGCTGCATGGATGGGCACGGAGAGGCTGCATTCATGAGCACCGTGAAGCTGCATTTCATGGGCACAATGAGGCTGCGGTGATGGGCACAGTGAGGCTGCATTCATGGGCACCGTAAAGCTGCATTTCATGGGCACAGTGAGGCTGCATTCATGGACACAGTGAGGCTGCTTTCATGGGCACCATAAAGCTGCATTTCATGGGCACAATGAGGCTGCATTGATGGGCACAGTGAGACTGCATTGATGGGCACAGTGAGGCTGCATTTATGGGCACAGTGAGGCTACATTTGATGGGCAGTGGTAGGCTGTATTTGATGGGCACTGGTGGGACTGCATTTCATGGGCACGGTGAGGCTGCATTAATCTCTTGTACCATATCTGCAGCCTCTAACCATCTCCTGTATCCTGTCTGCAACCGCTGACCATCTCTTGTATCATGTCTGCAACCTCTGACCATCTCTTGTATCATGTCTGCATTCTCTTACCATCTTTAGTATGATTTTTTCAGTCTCTAACCATCTACTGTACCATGCCTGCAGCCTCTGACTCCTCCTGTATCACGTCTGCAGCCTCTAACCATCTCCTGTATCACGTCTGCAGCTTCTAACCATCTCCTGTATCACGTCTGCAGCCTGTAACCATCTCCTGTATCATGTTCGCAGTCTCTGATCATCTTTTGTCTTATATCATGTCTGCAGTCTCTGCAGTCTGGAGAGGAGTCAAGAGTGGGAGTGCTGCTGGGATGGGGGTTATAGGAGAAGTCAGACGTGTGTGGACGGTGGAGAGGAGACTATAGGATAAAACCAGAGCCACCGAGCTGGAACTGACTGACTTAGCAGTGCACGGTGCACCTGAGAGGAGGTCAGTGGCAGCGGCGCAGGCCAGTCTGAGGGGGGGGGGTGTCACTGATGTAAGGGGGAGAGAATATAAAAATGTAAGGGGGCACTGATATAAAGGTTTCCCCCTTATATCTGTAACCCACCCCCTTACCTTAGTGTATTCTTTGTATTGAAGAATTGAAGGTGGTCTGTGGTCACCAGAGTCCCCCCCCCCCCCCCCCCCCCACGTTCCCAGAGTTCCTGGGGTTTCCCCTGATGATTGACCACTTTTACCACTTTTAACTGGAATTTGCTTTTATATTTATAAAGCCCTATGTGCTTACATATCTGTCTTCGCTATATATAACACACTCTTCAAATGTGCTTTGAAATGAATGATTTTCCCTTTCATGAACAAGAAAATAATGCCGTTATTATGTTGGGCTGGTATAATAATGCTATGGTATGACATTTTTTCCAGGGCTGGTTTTTATTCCGGCCCTGCCTACTTCCCCTCAGCTGCGTAAAGTCACTGGTGCCATACGGACCCATCCATACACCCAGGACTCAGGACATAGTAAGTGGGCGGGTTTTAAGACTTGGGAGTTAGAGTGTTACTTTGCAATATATATAAAGATATTGTGCTTTTACGGTTACCTGGGACTGTGGTGTCAGGGGATAGAAGGGAGTGGTCTGACACAAGCCTGGTTGTTCCACTGCCCTTCTCCTGCCTGGGCCCATAGAGCTCAATTTAAGTAAAGTGGTGATTAATCTGTTAAAGTGTTTGCCATTTAGAGTTGTTGCCTCTGCTTTCAGGGTTATTTGCCTTCAGGAGTCCCCTGGGGGCAGGCAGATAACATCGTTGAGCTCTATCGCTCTTAACCTTCAGTCATTATCACACAGTTGATTTTGGTGGCCTTGTGTAGTGTGTTGTGGCGGAGAGAGATAGACAGAGAAACAGTGTCATTTGATTTAAGTTAGAGTAAGCAGGCGAGTCAGTTAGCTGCACTTACAGTGTATTGTGTATATATATGCATCCTAGGTGTTGTGTGTATATATATATATGTATATATATATGTATATATATATATATATATATATATATATATATATATATATATATATATACACTGTATTCAGTTTAGCTAGATCCGTTTGTCATTACAGGGGTGATAACCCTTCCCTATGTTTTCCAAAAAGCCTAAAAATAGATTTTTTGGCTGGAGCTACACTTTAAAAACGTACCAGTTCAAAATTACAAACAGATTCTACTTAACAACAAACCTACAGTCCCTGTCTTGTTTGCACCGCCTGTATACTGCTGTTCAGAGTATATAGGGCCTGGGGGCCCCAAGCCTTTCCTTTTTTTAATTTGGGTGTGGGGTTCCCCTTAATATCCATACAAGACCCAAAGGGCCTGGTAATGGACTGGGGGGGGGGTTACCCATGCCGTTTGTCTCACTTATTTTCATCATATTGCCGGGACCCGACATTACATTAAAGCCGCAAGCAGTTTTAAATGACTTGTATTCCTTTAAAAATGTCATTTTGTGCAGGGACTGTTCTAAGCACGGGAAACACACGCCACTTTACAGGCATGAAGAGTAATGGATACTTGTGCGCACACCAAATAAAACGAATAAATAATTAAAAAAAGTAAAGATAAATATATCCACTAAAAATATAACAAATCAAACTCAGCAAAGTAGGAAAGAGTAGCTGCCACAAATAATAGTGTTCACACACCAAAAAACAAATGATTTAACCACTTAAGGACCGCCTCATGCCGATGTACGTCGGCAAGGCGGCACGGGCAGGCAAAATCACGTACATATATGTGATTTGCCTCCCGCGGGTGGGGGGTCCGATCGGACCCCCCTGGTGCCCGAGGCGGTCCTGTTTTGTTCCCCGGCGATCGGAGGTGAGGGGGAGGCCATCCGTTCGTGGCCCCCCCCTCGCGATCGCCGCCGGCCAATGGGAACATTCCTTTGCTGCTGTATGCTAAACAGCAGCAAAGGAAGTGATGTCATCTCTCCTCGGCTCGGTATTTTCTGTTCCGGCGCCGAGGAGAGAAGACTGAAATGTGAGTGTAAAACACAAACACACACAGTAGAACATGCCAGGCATACAAAACACCCCGATCCCCCCCCCCCGATCGCCCCCAATCACCCCCCCCCCCAGGCACAAACTGACACCAAGCAGTTTTTTTTTTTTTTTCTGATTACTGCATTGGTGTCAGTTTGTGACAGTTACAGTGTTAGGACAGTTAGGGTTAGCCCCCTTTAGGTCTAGGGTACCCCCCTAACCCCCCCTAATAAAGTTTTAACCCCTTGATCACCCCCTGTCACCAGTGTCGCTAAGCGATCATTTTTCTGATCGCTGTATTAGTGTCGCTGGTGACGCTAGTTAGGGAGGTAAATATTTAGGTTCGCCGTCAGCGTTTTATAGCGACAGGGACCCCCATATACTATCTAATAAATGTTTTAACCCCTTGATTGCCCCCTAGTTAACCCTTTCACCACTGATCACCGTATAACTGTTACGGGTGATGCTGGTTAGTTCGTTTATTTTTTATAGTGTCAGGGCACCCGCCGTTTATTACCGAATAAAGGTTTAGCCCCCTGATCGCCCAGCGGTGATATGCGTCGCCCCAGGCAGCGTCAGATTAGCGCCAGTACCGCTAACACCCACACACGCAGCATACTCCTCCCTTAGTGGTATAGTATCTGAACGGATCAATATCTGATCCGATCAGATCTATACTAGCGTCCCCAGCAGTTTAGGGTTCCCAAAAACGCAGTGTTAGTGGGATCAGCCCAGATACCTGCTAGCACCTGCGTTTTGCCCCTCCGCCCGGCCCAGCCCAGCCCACCCAAGTGCAGTATCGATCGATCACTGTCACTTACAAAACACTAAACGCATAACTGCAGCGTTCGCAGAGTCAGGCCTGATCCCTGCGATCGCTAACAGTTTTTTTGGTAGCTTTTTATTGAACTGGCAAGCACCAGTGGCCTAGTACACCCCGGTCGTAGTCAAACCCGCACTGCAGTAACACTTGGTGACGTGGCGAGTCCCATAAGTGCAGTTCAAGCTGGTGAGGTGGCAAGCACAAGTAGTGTCCCGCTGCCACCAAGAAGACAAACACAGGCCCGTCGTGCCCATAATGCCCTTCCTGCTGCATTTGCCAATCCTAATTGGGAACCCACCACTTCTGCAGCGCCCGTACTTCCCCCATTCACATCCCCAACCAAATGCAGTCGGCTGCATGAGAGGCATATTCTTTATGTCCTCCCGAGTACCCCTACCCAACGAACCCCCCCAAAAAAGATGTTGTGTCTGCAGCAAGTGCGGATATAGGCGTGACACTCGCTATTATTGTCCCTCCTGTCCTGATAATCCTGGTCTTTCCATTGGTGAATGTTTTGAATGCTACCATTCACTAGTTGAGTATTAGCGTAGGGTACAGCATTGCACAGACTAGGCACACTTTCACAGGGTCTCCCAAGATGCCATCGCATTTTGAGAGACCCGAACCTGGAACCGGTTACAGTTATAAAAGTTAGTTACAAAAAAAGTGTAAAAAAAAAAAAAAAAAAAATATATAAAATAAAAAAAAATAGTTGTCGTTTTATTGTTCTCTCTCTCTCTATTCTCTCTATTGTTCTGCTCTTTTTTACTGTATTCTATTCTGAAATGTTTTATTGTTATTATGTTTTATCAAGTTTGTTTTTCAGGTATGCAATTTTTTATACTTTACCGTTTACTGTGCTTTATTGTTAACCATTTTTTTGTCTTCAGGTACGCCATTCACGACTTATACCAGAATGATGCCTGCAGGTTTAGGTATCATCTTGGTATCATTCTTTTCAGCCAGCGGTCGGCTTTCATGTAAAAGCAATCCTAGCGGCTAATTAGCCTCTAGACTGCTTTTACAAGCCGTGGGAGGGAATGCCCCCCCCCCCCACCGTCTTCCGTGTTTTTCTCCTGCTCTCCTGTCTCAACAGGGAACCTGAGAATGCAGCCGGTGATTCAGCCAGCTGACCATAGAGCTGATCAGAGACCAGAGTGGCTCCAAACATCTCTATGGCCTAAGAAACTGGAAGCTACGAGCATTTTATTACTTAGATTTCGCCGGATGTAAATAGCGCCATTGGAAAATTGGGGAAGCATTTTATCACACCGATCTTGGTGTGGTCAGATGCTTTGAGGGCAGAGGAGAGATCTAGGGTCTAATAGACCCCAATTTTTTCAAAAAAGAATACCTGTCACTACCTATTGCTATCATAGGGGATATTTACATTCCCCAAGATAACAATAAAAATGATTAAAAAAAAAAAATGAAAGGAACAGTTTAAAAATAAGATAAAAAAGCAAAAAAATAATAAAGAAAAAAAAAAGCACCCCTGTCGCCCCCTGCTTTGAGCTAAGGCAAACGCAAGCGGCGGTCTGTCGTCAAACGTAAACAGCAATTGCACCATGCATGTGAGGTATCACCGCGAAGATCAGATCGAGGGCAGTAATTTTAGCAGTAGACCTCCTCTGTAAATCTAAAGTGGTAACCTGTAAAGGCTTTTAAAGGCTTTTAAAAATGTATTTATTTTGTTGCCACTGCACGTTTGTGCGCAATTGTAAAGCATGTCATGTTTGGTATCCATGTACTCGGCCTTAAGATCATCTTTTTTATTTCATCAAACATTTGGGCAATATAGTGTGTTTTAGTGCATTAAAATTTTAAAAAGTGTGTTTTTTCCCCAAAAAATGCGTTTGAAAAATCGCTGCGCAAATACTGTGTGAAAAAAAAAAAATGAAACACTCACCATTTTATTCTGTAGGGCAATTGCTTTAAAAAAATATATAATGTTTGGGGGTTCAAAGTAATTTTCTTGCAAAAAAAAAAAACTTTTTCATGTAAACAAAAAGTGTCAGAAAGGGCTTTGTCTTCAAGTGGTTAGAAGAGTGGGTGATGTGTGACATAAGCTTCTAAATGTTGTGCATAAAATGCCAGGACAGTTCAACCCCCCCCCAAATGACCCCATTTTGGAAAGTAGACACCCCAAGCTATTTGCTGAGAGGCATGTCGAGTCCATGGAATATTTTATATTGCGACACAAGTTGGGGGAAAGAGACAAATTTATTTATTTATTTTTTTTTTTTTGCACAAAGTTGTCACTAAATGATATATTGCTCAAACATGGCATGGGAATATGTGAAATTACACCCCAAAATACATTCTGCTGCTTCTCCTGAGTATGGGGATACCACATGTGTGAGACTTTTTGGGAGCCTAGCCGCGTACGGGACCCCAAAAACCAAGCACCGCCTTCAGGCTTTCTAAGGGCGTGAATTTTTGATTTCACTCTTCACTGCCTATCACAGTTTCGGAGGCCATGGAATGCCCAGGTGGCACAAACCCCCCCCCCAAATGACCCCATTTTGGAAAGTAGACACCCAAAGCTATTTGCTGAGAAGTATAGTGAGTATTTTGCAGACCTCACTTTTTGTCACAAAGTTTTGAAAATTGAAAAAAGAAAAAAAAAAATGTTTTTTCTTGTCTTTCTTCATTTTCAAAAACAAATGAGAGCTGCAAAATACTCACCATGCCTCTCAGCAAATAGCTTGGGGTGTCTACTTTCCAAAATGGGGTCATTTGGGGGGGTTTTGTGCCACCTGGGCATTCCATGGCCTCCGAAACTGTGATAGGCAGTGAAGAGTGAAATCAAAAATTCACGCCCTTAGAAATCCTGAAGGCGGTGATTGGTTTTCGGGGCCCCGTACGCAGCTGAGCTCCTAAAAAGTCCCACACATGTGGTATCCCCATACTCAGGAGAAGCAGCTAAATGTATTTTGGGGTGCAATTCCACATATGCCCATGGCCTGTGTGAACAATATATCATTTAGTGACAACTTTGTGCAAAAAAAAAAAAAAATGTGTCACTTTCCCGCAACTTGTGTCAAAATATAAAATATTACATGGACTCAATATGCCACTCAGCAAATAGCTTGGGGTGTCTACTTTCCAAAATGGGGTCATTTGGGGGGGGTTTTGTGCCACCTGGGCATTCCATGGCCTCCAAAACTGTGATAGGCAGTGAAGAGTGAAATCAAAAATTTACACCCTTAGAAATCCTGAAGGCGGTGATTGGTTTTCGGGGCCCTGTACGCGGCTAGGCTCCCAAAAAGTCCCACACATGTGGTATCCCCGTACTCAGGAGAAGCAGCTGAATGTATTTTGGGGTGCAATTCCACATAGGCCCATGGCCTGTGTGAGCAATATATCATTTAGTGACAACTTTTTGTAAATATTTTTTTTTTTTTGTCATTATTCAATCACTTGGGACAAAAAAATAAATATTCAATGGGTTCAACATGCCTCTCAGCAATTTCCTTGGGGTGTCTACTTTCCAAAATGGTTTTGTACTGCCCTGCCATTTTAGCACCCAAGAAATGACATAGGCAGTCATAAACTAAAAGCTGTGTAAATTCCAGAAAATGTACCCTAGTTTGTAGACGCTATAACTTTTGCGCAAACCAATAAATATACGCTTATTGACATTTTTTTTACCAAAGACATGTGGCCGAATACATTTTGGCCTAAATGTATGACTAAAATTGAGTATATTGGATTTTTTTTACAACAAAAAGTAGAAAATATCGTTTTTTTTCAAAATTTTCGGTCTTTTTCCGTTTATAGCGCAAAAAATAAAAACCACAGAGGTGATCAAATACCATCAAAAGAAAGCTCTATTTGTGGGAAGAAAAGGACGCAAATTTCGTTTGGGTACAGCATTGCATGACCGCGCAATTAGCAGTTAAAACGACGCAGTGCCAAACTGGAAAAAGACCTCTGGTCCTTAGGCAGCATAATGGTCCGGGGCTCAAGTGGTTAAAAGATAAATCTGCGGCGCTTTACTAAATAGGCAAAATACTGGGACGCCAAAGAATTTACAAAACTATCCTACCAGGAAGATACAAATAAAAATCCCAGGTATAAAGGCGGAGGGATATGTGACGCGTTAATGCTTACTAATAACTCAAAAGAAGATAATTAAATGTAACATGAAACTAGTAACCAAACCAGGAGATAAAGCTCCAGGTAAAGGTCAGGTTCATATCAATTAATTTTCCACCACTTTTGTGCAACCAAGGATCACGCCAAACCAATGTTGCATCAAAGAGTGAGGCTAATTGTGAACTAAGTAACTTGGATCCAGATAATTGATAGCCGTTTTTATATATAAAATCCCTAATAACATCAAACAATATAATAAGCCCGTGAGTGTGAAATTAATTAAATCTGTACACTTCAACAATAAAGTATTCTTCAAATTCCACCACTCTAAATAGATACATTTCCAAAATGTGTGCAGATAACATTCAGTGCAGCATCCAAAAATTATATAAAACAAAACGTCAGCGGGTTATTCGGCTGCTGTCTCCCCGATCGCGGCCAGGATTGGTGAGTTAGTGAGCTGGTTTGAAGGTTTTTACTGATATTGAAGTTTTTAAATGTAAGTGGTCAATTATGCAATATAAGTTGGTGATTTTACATACTTCACTATGGAGCCCTTCCCCTTACTTTTGAGCTAACCCCGTTTGGACAACTTGGAGATCGGGAGGTTGCTTCATCATCCGCCATAAAGCTGGTATCGCTCTGTCGTGAGCTGACTTCGTTTTAAACCACCTGGAAGCACAGAGATCGTGAGGCTGCTATAAGGCTGTTATCGTTCAGCCGGGAGGTGAGAGGCTGGGGGAACCATTATCTCTATACACCTTTTGGTTTATCACTGGGGATTTGTGGAAGATTTTTGCAATTTGTCATGAAGGAGATATGAATGGGATTCTTTCAACGTTATATTTGAATATATATTGGACTTTTGTTGTTTGCTTTTTTCAAAATATTTTTTAGTTCACTTTGGGAGTCACAGTATTCGTTTATTACACTCTGTGTATTAATTTGTGTTGGACACTGTTCTCCTACACTTGTTGGTGCACTACACTTTACTCTTAACCGGTTCCCGACCGGCGCACACCGATGTATGTCGGAAGAGTGGCACGGCTGGGCAAATGGGCGTACCTGTACGTCCATTTGAATTTCCCGCCGTGCCATTGCGTGCGTGCCGGCCGGGGGCTCCGTGAGTTGGGTCGCGGGTCCCGCGGACTCGATCGCCGCGGGGATACCCGCGATCGCCTCACGGAGCGGATGAATGGGGAGATGCTGTTGTAAGCAGCATCTCCCCGTTGTGCCTAGTGACAAGTGTCACTCGATCTCTGCTCCCTGTCATCGGAGCAGAGATCAGTGACGTCACCCACACAGCCCATCCTCCTACAGTTAGTAATCACTCCCTAGGACACACTTAACCCCTCCCCGCCCCCTAGTGGTTAACCCCTTCACTGCCAGTGTCATTTACACAGTAATCCGTGCATTTTTAATCACACTGATCGCTGTATAAATGACAATGGTCCCAAAAATGTGTCAAAAATGTCCGACATGTCCGCCATAACGTCGCAGTCACAATAAAAATCGCTGATCGCCGCCATTACTAGTAAAAAAAAAAAAATTACTAATAAAAATGCCATAAAACTATCCCCTATTTAGTAAACACTATAACGTTTGCGCAAACCAATTAATAAACGCTTATTGTGATTTTTTTTACCAAAAATATGTAGAAGAATACGATCGGCCTAAACTGAAGAAAAAAAATGTTTTTTTTATATATTTTTGGGGGATATTTATTATAGCAAAATGTAAAAAATAATGCGTTTTTTTCAAAATTGTCGCTCTTATTTTGTTTATAGCGCAAAAAATCAAAATCGCAGAGGCGATCAAATACCACCAAAAGAAAGCTCTATTTGTGGGAAAAAAAGGACGTCAATTTTGTTTGGGAGCCACGTCGCACGACCACGCAATTGTCAGTTAAAGCGATGCAGTGCCGAATCGAAAAAAACGCTCTGGTCAGGAAGGGGGTAAATCCTTCCGGGGCTGAAGTGGTTAAACACTCAATTAGGAATTTTTTGGATGTTACACTGATTGCTTTATAGTAGTTCATTATTTATTTACTATGTACTTCTAGATTTGAAACATTTGTTGCATTTTGGATGTTTCAATATTTCACTTGACACATTTTTTGTTTTGTTTTATATAATTTTTGGATGCTGCACTGAATGTTATCTGCACACATTTTGGAAATGTATCTATTTAGAGTGGTGGAATTTGAAGAATACTTTATTGTTGAAGTGTACAGATTTAACTAATTTCACACTCAGGGGCTTATTATATTGTTTGATGTTATTAGGGATTTTATATATAAAAACGGCTATCAATTATCTGGATCCAAGTTACTTAGTTCACAATTAGCCTCACTCTTTGATGCAACATTGGTTTGGCGTGATCCTTGGTTGCACAAAAGTGGTGGAAAATTAATTGATATGACCCTGACCTTTACCTGGAGCTTTATCTCCTGGTTTGGTTACTAGTTTCATGTTACATTTAATTATCTTCTTTTGAGTTATTAGTAAGCATTAACGCATCACATATCCCTCCGCCTTTATACCTGGGATTTTTAATTGTATCTTCCTGGTAGGATAGTTTTGTACATTCTTTGGCGTCCCAGTATTTTGCCTATTTAGTAAAGCGCCGCAGATTTATCTTTTAAATCACTTTACAGGCATACTATAGACACCCCCCAAGTAGGATATTTAAAGAAATATTTCACTTTTTTTTTTTCACTTTAAGCATCATTACAATCACTGCTCCCGAAAAAACGTCAATTTAAAAATTTTTTTTTTGCATTGATACATGTCCCCTGGGGCAGAACCCGTGTCCCCAAACCCTTTTTATGACAATAACTTGCATATTAGCCTTTAAACTTAGCACTTTTGATTTTGAACGTTTCAGTCCCATAGACTTTAATGGGGTTCTAAAGTTCACGCAAGCTTTCGGTCCATTCGCAGGTTCTGGGGGGGTGTTCGGCTCATCCCTAATTTGTACATTTACTGATGGTGATCAGGAGAGAAGTGGACAGTGTCATTAGGGCAGAAATTGGTGTCAGTAGGGCAGTGGATGGTGTCAGTAGTTTTTATTTTTATTATTTTATGTTTTACAATTTTATTTATTTTTTATTATTATTTTTTTAATTTTATTTTTTTAAGAGCTCTGTTAGGGGGCTTTGGTGAAATATCAGGAGTCTAAACAGGGGGAATCTGCACCACACAGGGTGATAAGGGTGTGCCCAGGCATACCTGCCACACCCTGTGGGCACACCTATGGGCAGAGTACAGAACCAAATATGCCCAAGAAGCTCCATAGCGGGTAGTGCTACATATATATGAAAATTAAAGTATTAAAATGTATTCGTATATAAAAAATGAATTACCTTACATAGTTACTATGTTAATATGGTTGAAAAAAGACAAAAGTCCTTCCAGTTCAACCAATAAATACCTGTGTAGTTTAATTCCATCCAGCCATACGGAGGAATAAAGTGTCCGAGTCTGACCCATTCACGATTATTGATGTGATGATTATCCATAAATATGGTGATTTTGGGAAGAAATTTCTCTTTTAGCCAAGATGAATTTTGAGCCTTGATTTTTACAGATATAGGGCAACTCTGAAGATAAAGGAAATAAGAATATAAACACATAAATATATAGTCCTCTCAATGATTTCTTGACATATATTGTACAAATAAAAGTGATCAGCTTGATGTAAATAATTGTAGTAATAGATGTTGTTTTTTTAAAACCTTGTATTATGTACAGTATCTCACACAAGTGTGTACACCCCTTACATTTATGTAAATATTTTATTATATCTTTTCAATGTATAAGTATGAGTGCTGCCAGCATTGCTGCAAAGGTTGAAGGGGTGGGGGGTCAGCATGTCAGTGCTCAGACCATACGCCACACACTGCATCAAATTGGTCTGCATGGCTGTTGTCCCAGAAGGAAGCCTCTTCCAAAGATGATGCACAAGAACGCCCGCAAACAGTTTTCTGAAGACAAGCAGACGAAGGACATGGATTACGTGTCCTGTGGTCTGATGAGACCAAAATAAACTTATTTGGTTCAGATGGTGTCAAGCGTGTGTGGTGGCAACCAGGAGAGGAATACAAAAACAAGAGTGACCTGGGGCTCCATGAGTGCTGCCAGCACTGGGGAGCTACAGTTCATTGAAGAAACCATGAATGTCAACATGTACTATGACATACTGAAGCAGAGCATGGTCCCTTCCCTTCAGAGACTGGGCCGCAGGGCAGTATTCCAACATGATAACAACTCCAAACACACCTCCAAGACAACCACTGTCTTGCTAAAGAAGCTGAGGGTAAAGGTGACGCACTGGCTAAGCATATCTCCAGACCTAAACCCTATTGAGCATCTGTGGGGCATCCTCAAACGGAAGGTGGAGGAGCGCAAGGTCTCTAAAATCCACCAGCTCCGTGATGTCGTCATGGAAGAGTGGAAGAGGACAGTGGCAACCGGTGAAGCTCTGGTGAACTCCATGCCCAAGAGGTTTAGGGCAGTGCTGGAAAATAATGGTGGCCACACAAAATATTGACACTTTGGGCCCAATTTGGACATTTTCACTTAGGGGTGTACTCACTTTTGTTTCCAGCGGTTTAGATATTATTGGCTGTCTGTTGAGTTATTTTGAGGGGACAGAAAATTTACACTGTTATACAAGCTGTACACTCACTACTGGAAAGCCATAATCACATGTTATTTGTGCAGGTGATGCTCTGTGTTTACATTACATATTAGAAGGCTGGGATGTTACTGAGTCACTGGTGTGAGAGGGAGCATGTTGGCCTGTGCTTCTGCAGGAATGACTTTAATGATTTCATAGCTTCTACTGTAAACTGCTGATGAATTGCTCAACAGTGCCTACAGCTACAGAAGTCAGTAAAGGATTGTTTTAAAGCTAATGTACTGCTTATTAGGAATCTGAATAAATACTTGAATGCCCATGTTCATTCCTGTTATTCACTCACACCTTCATGTTCACTCCTTTTCTTTTCTCCTCACTTTTCCTTACACGCTTTCTCCTCCTTCCCCCTCTTTTTCTTCCCTTCCCCCCCCTTTTCCCTCCCCCCCTTTCTCCCTTTTTTTTTCCCACCATGTTTTTTCCCCCTCCCCTCTTCTCCGTCCCTCCCCCCCCTCTTCTTCTTCTTCTTATCTCCAGCAATTGCCTTCCTGCATACCCATGGACCTATAATCTAACAACTCTATACAACTCCATAATAGGGGAACTTCCTAACTATGTGGAAGAACCAACTGACCCCTCGTTTCTTACTTTCTTTCTAGTACTAACGTGAACCTATCTGGGTGCAGTTCGGGTCGCCTGTTGTCCCTTTCTCTCCTTCCCCCTCCTGTATGGGGGGCATGTAGGCGTGATCCCTCGCAAGACATATTTGGTCCACCGCTCGTTCCCTGGGGAGTTGGCCCAACACGGGGGAGACAAGGGAACATAGGAGGAATCGCATCACCTTAAACACTCTAAAACGCCAGAAATCCTGTGATAGGTAACTATACAACCTAGGCAGATATGTTACATGGTATACATATATAGGTTTGTTATTGTTGAATCTAATGTTATGTTTGATATATGTTGACCTTTTCACAGTGGACAACCATCCTCTGAAGAAGACCCAGCAAGGGTCGAAAAGCGTCAGGATTTATACATACAACTCTCGTTGTCCTACATATACTGCATTGCATATTGCCTTATTTATAGGCATTGTCTGTTGTTATCAATTTTAAGGATTCAACATTTGAGAAAACTGTGGTTGCTCTATAATACATTGTATTTTGCATTGGTTCTAATTATAGGCATAGTCCGCTGCAATTGTATGCTATATCCAATTCATGTCCTGACTCAAACAGTCAGAATTCATTTAGCGATTTTTTAATATGTTATTTATACTTTTTGTATCAATAAAATCAATTTTTTCAATTGTCTATACTGCATCTCATTGGCTGCTTTAAAGCCCCGACAGGGGGTTCTCGTAGTTTTTTACTTGAATGCCCATAGTATTAACACAGATTTACTTTGGTAACCACTACAAAAATAAATAAAATGTGTGTTCATTTGAAAACACACTATTCTTTTAATTCAACTGGAACGTTCAGCGTCATCATAGTTTTCTACCATAGCCAAATAACATTTTACCCCCCAAAATAGCTCAAATTGAATCTGTACACTCCCAATATTGTTTACAGAAATGCAGATGTCTAGAGTATGGTGGGAATCTTGATTTTAGAATAGCAGGTATTTTGAGATTTGCATGGAAGCATAACAAAAATTATAAAATCTTGCGGAAATAACAGATGCTGTACACACTACCAGTTTTTTTTCGTTCAACCCAGCTGACTGAACCAAAAAAAAAACTAAAGGGTTCGGGAGGAGGACAATCCTATGTTAGTACAGCGATCTCCCCGCTGAGCTATTGTGTTCTGACAGTGGGACGCCCCACCGCCAGAACACACACACTGGTCAGTGTTCCCAGCCATTGAAAGCGCTGATCGGATGCCTATCAGAAGACCTTTTTCAGTCCTGACCTTTCAACAGAAGCCAGACGTTTGACCGGGTTCTGTTGGACCGGCTGCTACACACGGGTCGAATGTTGGTTAATTTTTATTGCCCCCGCCAATACCGCCCAATATTCAGCCCATGTGTACAGGGATTTAAGCTGTCACCTTTTGGTGCATATTAATAAATGGGGGTAGGGGAATTTCAACATGGTTAAGCCAGTGTTAAGCTGGCCATAACTTGTGACTTTTTGCAGAATCATACCTACCTAGGTGGATGCAACATTGGTCCGATGTTGCATCTGTCCTCCGTCGGTTCTAATGCCACACGATCGGATTTTCCGACGAAAAATGTGTGATAGGACCTTGTTGTCGGAAATTCCGACCGTGTGTAGGCTCCATCACACATTTTCCATCGGATTTTCCGACACACAAAGTTTGAGAGCTTGCTATAAAATTTTCAGACAACAAAATCCGTTGTCGGAAATTCCAATCACGTGTACACAAATCCGACGGACAAAGTGCCACGCATGCTCAGAATAAATAAAAAGATGAAAGCTATTGGCCACTGCCCGTTTATAGTCCCGACGTACATGTTTTACGTCACCGCGTTTAGAACGATCGGACTTTCCGACAACTTTGTGTGACCGTGTGTATGCAAGACAAGTTTGAGCCAACATCCGTCGGAAAAAATCCTAGGATTTTGTTGTCGGAATGTCCGAACAAAGTCCGACCCTGTGTACAGGGCATAAGACTGAGAACCAAGCGATCAAACACTGCTGGTCACTCGGTTCTCAGGCCTCCCTGAGCAGAGAGCTGGTCACTGTCTGCTCTCCCCCCCTCCCCTCGCTCACTGGAGCGCTGTTCTATGGAGGTGGTGGGAGCATCCAGCTTAGGCTCTCAGCAGCTTGCTGAGAGGTTGAGCAGGTGCTGGTCCAGGCATGTGGGCAGATCCCAACTTCAGTGTTGCGATCTTGCCAGAGCCTGGACAGGCTCTGTGACGTCAGCCAACACATCTGTCTGCTAAAAACTGGTCACAGGAGTGCAGAACAAACTGCACTCCTGTGATCCACAGGAGAAGTACAGCCAAACAAGCTTTGGCCGTACTTCTTGTTTAAGATGACCATACACCAGTAGAATTTAGTTCCAACATTTGTGCAGAAATTCAGAGAAATTAAAAAAATTGATGCCATCGGTGAGTTGACTCATTTTGTTTGAAAGACCTTAAAATTTCATCCAGACCTGCAGATTGAATGGAATCTCAGATGCATTAGACAGGTGTCTTTTGTGCCCAGAGCATGCACCTTACAATATTTACATTTTTTCTGAATGAACACCACATCCACAGTTAAAAATTTGTTGGCCAAGAAAATATGTACATCTTCTTTTAATTTTGGACAATCCACAACTTGTGGATTGTCCACTTGCCACGTCACCTGCCACAAGTTGTGGATTGTCCACTTGCCACATCACCTGCCACAAGTTGCGGATTGTCCACTTGCCACGTCACCTGTCACAAGTTGTGGACTGTCCACTTGCCATGTCACTTGCCACATCACCTGCCACAAGTTGCGGATTGTCATTTGCCACATCACCTGCCCCAAGTTGCGGATTGTCATTTGTCACGTCACCTACCACAAGTTGTGGATTGTCCACTTGCCACTTCACCTGCCACAAGTTGCTTGTTCAAATCTAACAACATATGGGTCAAATAACAATTACACTTCTGATAACAGCAATGCTAGTGGTGTATTGGATTGGATCAAGGGCTCATTAGGGTATATAAATGGTCTATGAATCATTGCAAGCAATTACAAGTTTAAAAAAAAAAAATGTCAATGGTTTTTCATCATTTGCCATCATTTTTTAGATTTTTAATGTAAAAAAAGTAGAGCACCTTTAAAAACGCTTATAAATGAAAACGGGGCTAAACACCAGTACCACGTTTAGCCGCGTTTGGTTTCTGAAACGTAGGAAATCTTCTGCGTCTGAACCCATTTTTTTGCTTCCAAAGAAACGCTGTTAAACGCAGCTGCAAAAAAAAGGCAGTAAACGAGACTGTGTACACATAGGATAGTCACATAGGATAACATTGAATGAGTTCAGGGGCAGTTGAAAAAAGTGTCTGACTGCCTCTGAACGTGTCTTTAGCAGCGTCCCGTGTACATGGGGCCTTAGTGGTCATGTGCACTGCTCATTCCAAACAAACAAAAGTAAGGGGGTGAAGGGCTCCAGGGTGCTTGTCCAATGCAGAAGTAAATGGATTATCAGGTTCCTTGAGATTAGTAAAACTTTGTTTGGGACCTGTAGCCCAGAGTCTTCATAGAGACTTGGGAGGTAGGGAGTCTCCAATTATAGATCCAGGTTTTGCAAACAACCAGCACACTGATTGTGTAGTTGTGTTACAATGTAATACTGACATATAATCACACACATAGGTTGGACTTTTGTCTTTTTTCAACCTCGCCTACTATGTAACTATGTGTACAGGGCTTTTATTAGAGATGCAACTATGGTCCAGGGCTTCACCCTGGTGCACAGAGGAGGTCTCTGCCAGGAGTCAGGAAGGCATCTCAGTGAAGCTGGCCCCCCTACAATCAGCACAAATAAAAACTCAAGTGTGTTTCTTTAGTGCTACGTTTGTGCTGTTTTGTGCCGTATAAATTTACATTTGTGCTGCTTTTATTTTGAAGATATTAGCAATTGTTTTTTCCAGACTATGACATCACCTAGCCCCCCTACAACAGCCAAATGGCACAAAACTGGTCTTGTTGGTTAGTTGTACGTTTGTGCTGTTTTGTGCTGTTTAAAATTTCGTTCTACCTTTTATCGTTTTTGAATTATTAATGATTTATTAAAGGTCACCAAAGGTCACTCAGCCCCCCAACAACACCCAAATGACACAAAAATAGTCGTTGGTTAGTGCTATGTTTGTGCTGTTTTCTGCTGCTAAAATTTCTGTTCTATCTTTTATCATTTTTGCGTTATTAATGATTTATTGAAGGTCACCAAAGGTCACTCAGCCCCCCTACAACACCCAAATGACACAAAACTGGTCTCGTTGGTTAGTGCTACGTTTGTGCTCGTTTGTGCTGCTAAAACTTTTATTTGTGCTGTTATGGTTTTTAAGTTATAACAGTTTTTTTTTTTTCAAACCCTACTCACTTTGCCCCCTCTACAATCAGCACAAATAAAAACTCAAGTGTGTTTCTTTAGTGCTACATTTGTGCTGTTTTGTGCTGCTAAAATTTCCGTTCTATCTTTTATTTTTTTTGCATTATTAATGATTTATTAAAGGTCACCAAAGGTCACTCAGCCCCCCCACAATGCTCAATCACACGAAACTGGTCTTGTTGGTTAGTTCTATGTTTGTGCTGTTTTGTGCTGCTAAAATTTCCATTCTATCTTTTATCGTTTTTGCGTTATTAATGATTTACTAAAGGTCACCAAAGGTCACTCAGCCCCCCTACAACACCCAAATGACACGAAACTGGTCTCGTTGGTTAGTGCTACGTTTGTGCTAGTTTGTGCTGCTAAAATTTTTATTTGTGCTGTTATGGTTTTTAAGTTATAACTGTTTTTTTTTCAAGCCCCACTCACTTTGCCCCCCCTACAATCAGCACAAATGAAAACGCAAGTGTGTTTCTTTAGTGCTACGTTTGTGCTGTTTAAATTTTCATTCTTTTATCATTTTTGCGTTATTAATAATATATTAAAGGTCACCAAAGGTCACTGAGCCACCCTACAACAACCAAAAGACACAAAAATAGGCTGGTTGGTTAGTGCCTCATGTGTGCTGTTTTGTGCTGCTAACATTTTTATTTGTGCTGTTATGTTTTTTTAGTTATAACAGCTTGTTTATATTTGATAACACCCCACCCACTTTGCACCCCATGTTATTAAATCTTAAAAACAAACATACTATTTGTTAGTGCTAGCTTTGTGCTTTTTTGTGTCATTTTGTGCTGTTTTTATTTTTAAGATAATAGCAATTTGTTTTTTTCCAGACAATGACATCACCCCGCCCTCCTGCCACATACCTGGTTAGTGAGCTCCTGGTTAGACAGCAGCCATGGGAGCACAGAGAGGTATGAGTGCCTGTGATCAGTCCAGTAGACTGCATGGTGGCAGTCAGCAGGTGGATGTGGCAGCAGAACCTGCTGGTGGCAGATGAGCTGGCACTAGCTGTGTGAAGTTGGCACCCCATATTTGTAAAACCTGAATAAAAATATACTATTTGTTTGTGCCGCGTTTGTGCTGATTTGTGCCGCAAAAATTAGCGTTTTTTGCCGGTTCAGCTTCTGAGATATTAGCTATTCAATTTAATGTAAGCCCCGCCCACTTTACACCCCATGTTGCTGGATTTTAAAAACAAACATTCGTTTGTGCCGTAATTGTGCTGGTTTGTGCTGCAAAAATAAATGTTTGTGCCGCTTTGGTTTCGGAGATATTGTGCGTTATAGCTGCTGAAACCCCATCCACTTTGCACCCCATGTTGCTGAATTTTAGAAATAAACATGCCATTTGTGCCGCGTTTGTGCCGCAAAAATACATTTTTGTGCCGCTTTGGTTTCAGGGATATTGTGCGTTATAGTTGCTTAAACCCCACCCACTTTGCAATCCATGTTGTTGCATTTTAAAAACAAACACGCCATTCGTTTATGCTGCGTTTGTGCTGGTTTGTGCCGCAAAAATAAACTTTTGTGCCGCTTTGGTTTCGGAGATATTGTGCATTATATGCTGCCAAACCACCCTGACTTTACACCTTATTAAATCTTACATACAGAACTTAGAGAACCTATACTCAGCTTGGGTTTTCTTAATGTAATGCCCCTCTCACTGTAACGGGCACTGCACTTCATACTGTACCCTGGAAAAGGCATGACCATTGTAGAACAGATGTTCCATCCTTAGCCAATAACTGCCAGACCAACCCCATACTCCATCCCACCCTTACCATTAAATCCCATTAATGGAGACCACACCATAAATGGAGTAAAAAATTGGCTGTATCAGCCTCTTTATTAACAAATAAACCTAAATGAACATAAACCGTAAAA
Source organism: Aquarana catesbeiana (assembly GCF_042186555.1). Taxonomy (NCBI): domain Eukaryota; kingdom Metazoa; phylum Chordata; class Amphibia; order Anura; family Ranidae; genus Aquarana; species Aquarana catesbeiana. The sequence continues at coordinate 170,169,601 of NC_133335.1, forward strand.
AACATTTATTAAACCAAAACCCATCAGTCACTAATCACGTTGGTCTTTGCAGGAACCCCAAACTATCGTATGTTCAAGAATGCACTGCGGTACCTTTTACTAAACTAGGCCTCCAGCCGACATACTGGCTCGGAGATAACCCACTAAGCGCAGTGCACCCATTAACCAATTCCAGCTAAACCGCGTTACCTGGAATACAGTACACCAGAGGGACCTATACCACCGATGGGTCCCGAATCCTTCCTTATCTGAGGTTTCTTCATTCGCCAGCAAAGACCAACCTCTGCCACAGTGCACAAGGGGAAGACCTTACCCTTGAGTGCCCCTTCACACCCTCAAAGCTCTCTGAATACCATTCTGCAACCCCAGGGCCCACAAATCAGTTCCTACCACATTGAGGTGTACCCCATCACCCCAAAGGTATCCCCAAGTATCCGTTTCCAGTTTCAAATGCCAGATAACCAGGCCCCCATTCCTAACTACAAATCTGCCTACCTCCCTGTTGACCTTCCTGCGGGCCTTATTGAGCCGCACCACCGACCTAGCCAAATGCCAAGTTGTCTGAGCAATGATATCGGACCACACAATGAGTATATCTGGGAAGGCCATGCGGTGCCGCAGGAAATCAAACTTGCAATCACAAATGATGTCCAACATGGACCTCATTCCTAAATCATTGCCGCCAATGTGTAGCACCAGAATGTTCGGCGGTCTATCCAGTCGTGCAAAGCGATGCACTTCCGGCACCATTCTGCTCCACAGCATGCCCGGTACCCCCAACCAGCGGACACAAGCTTCCTGCCTAGAAATGCCTAGTTGCCTACCATTGGGCCTAACGTCTGCTCGCCTGGCCCCCCAAAACACATAGGAGTGGCCCAGTATCCAGACAAGGCCCATCACACTACCTGAAAGTGAAGAAACAACACCACAAATAACACCAAACAAGCATGCAAACACAGGCTTAACAACACAGAACACTCACAAAATGACCTACCCCCCTAATCAGACAACAGATGAGGATGAACATATAGCTGGAACCTTTTCGATTCCCACTTACCAATACGCTTGGCCCCTCGTCATCCACCCCACACCTGGCGGCTTCTGTGGCCGCCCCAATTCGGAATGAGTGCGAGATTCTTTCTCCTCCAAACCCAATGCCCTTAAACATTTACAGAAAATGGATATGAATTGAAATCTGGACAAGGGAGACCCGTCTGCATGTAATAAAAAGAACTCAGCCAAATCCGGAGGCACTGTGAGAAACTCTCTGACAGCACCCACCAGACACAAGGGCAAAGCCGGCACAGCAAAAATCTGAACCCTTCTGCCCCTGCCAGCCTGATCCGTTTTGGACCATTGCAAAAGCAGGAATACCCTGTCCTCCCCACAGGTGACCTCCCGATCCAACATACCCCCATGGACCCTCTTGGAAGGGCTGACTAGTTCGCTAATCCGAAAAGCTACAAAAAAAGCCAGAGAGAAGACCGTTTTAAACATTTTGCAGAATATCAAAAGAAACAGGGCGCCTGGAATCCCTGCACTTCTGAGACTCACGATACCCCTTTAGAGCCTGTCGGACTCAAAAATCTTTTGTGAAATCACGACAGCCTTGCAATTTGAAGAAAAATGCTAATCCTGCCAATTTCCGCTTCATGACTGACACCAACACCCCCTCCAAGTTTCTGTGAAACAAAGTAAAGGACCAGCAACCTCACCTCCGGGCCCTCTTGCTCCACCACAGCCTGCTGCAGCAAAGACAACCACTCTTGCCATAATTTATTATAGACTGCCCACGTCATGTTACACACTGACCGTATGATCCATCCGGAGACGACCCCAAGGCAATCCTCCACAGGCATTCGGGACAAGGGGCCCTGTGTTGCTCCACTGCCAGTGCCAACTCCTGGAACCTGCCCCACTGAAAGCGAGACAATGCGTAAGCTAAGCCGTTCTCAACTCCTGGGAGGTGAACAGCATAAAGAAAAACATTTAACTGTAGACAACGTAACACTAGGCGCTGAAGAAGTCGGACCATGGGTGGCGACAAGGATTGATGACCTGTACCACCCCAAGATTGTCACCGTGAAAACGCACTTTAAGCACGACCCCCAGGGGAAAGGCCCAACTCAAGTTCATTCCGCAATTTCTCAGAAACCACTGCAGGATGTTGCAAGGCCGAACGCAAGTTCTGGGACACTGGTGGAACAGAGGCCAGGGAACAAGGTATGCGAAAGCCTTTGGAGAAACCCACCCCTAACAACCGAGCAGCCTCCCGATCCGGATATCTATCGAGGAAAGGCCGTATCCTTTCCACCCTCACTAACGTCATCCCTTTTGTTAGCAGACTCACCAGCACGGCCCTTCCCCTGTTTGAAGCAGTGAGACAAGGGATGCAAACCTCCGCAGCCAGAGCACTCGTGCTGGTAACGGCAAGCCCCCCAAACTTGCAGGAGCCCTCATTGTACTGCCAGCAGACACCCCTTTTCTTTGCGGCCGGTTGTCCGGGGAGTAGATGTGCCACTGGCCCCCCCTAGAAAAAACTGATTAGGGGCCCGCGCCGAGGTCATAAGTCGCATCCACAAACTAATGTCCTTGTGGTCCCACCGCAAGGATGAGCGGATAGATCTCTGCTGCTGGAACTGCTCGTCATACCTCAACCATGTGGATTCCCCGTAGACCCTGTAGGCCTCCCTGATAACAGAAGAGTGCCGAACAGTGTTCCGGATTCTTGGACCAGCTCCACCCACCGATTTCTGGGTCACCTTACCGGAGCGCCCAGCGCCCTGGGCGCTCGCCGCTGGTCTCACAACGCCGCTCCTCCGCAGCTCTGACATCACCTGGTGCTGGCTGGTCCTGGGAGAGCCACCAGCCATGGAGGTAAAGGGCCTGGGGGCGGTAGCAGCACGATTCCCCTGCCGAGGCTCTGCCCCCACTTACTCATCGCTGGGGGAGGAGCCCGCCTGTTCCTGATCCTGACACCGGGCAGGCCGGGGAGAGACACAGACACCCCGGAAAGCCCTGCCCCCCCGACGATGAAGGGGATTCCTTCCAGGAGCTGATCGCTTTGAAGGTAGTACTGAAGGGGCCCGTATGGGACTCCCAATGTGGCACCAAGCTCTGGAGGAGGAGACCGGAGAGAAGCGCTCCAGGGTCTAAGACCTCCGAGCTCGTACGGACTCCTGCCCCCCTGTCCCCTGCCCCCACAAATGCGGCACAAACGAATAGCGTGTTTGTTTTTAAAATTCAGCAACATGGGGTGCAAAGTGGGTGGGGTTTCAGCAAATATAAGGCACAGTATCTCCGAAACCACATCGGCGCAAATGCTCATTTTTGCGGCACAAATCAGCACAAATGTGGCACAAACGAATAGTATATTTTTTTCAGGTTTTACAAACATGGGGTGCCAATTTCACACAGCTAGTGCCAGCTCATCTGCCACCAACCGGTTCTGCTGCCACATCCACCTGCTGACCGCTGCCACCATGCAGTCTACTGGACTGATCACAGGCACTCATACCTTGCTGTGCTCCCATGGCTGCTGTCTAACCAGGAGCTCACTAACCAGGTATGTGGCAGGAGAGCGGGGTGATGTCATCGTCTGGAAAAAACAAATTGCTGTTATCTTAAAAATGAAAGCAGCACAAATTTTTATTTTTATGACACAAAAAAGCACAAAGGTAGCACTAACAAATAGTATGTTTGTTTTTAAGATTTAATAACATGGGGTGCAAAGTGGGTGGGGTGTTATCAAATATAAACAAGCTGTTATAACTAAAAAACCATAACAGCACAAATACAAATTTTAGCAGCACAAATGAGGCACTAACCAACCAGCCCAATTTCGTGTCTTTTGGGTGTTGTAGGGTGGCTCAGTGACCTTTGGTGACCGTTAAAAAAATTATTAACGCAAAAACGATAAAAGATAGAATGAAAATTTAAACAGCACAAACGTAGCGCTAAAGAAACACACTTGAGTTTTCATTTGTGCTGATTGTAGGGGGGGGGCAAAGTGGGTGGGATTTAAAAAAAACAGTTATAACTTAAAAACCATAAAGCACAACATTTTTTTTAGCAGCACAAACCAGCACAAACGTAACACTAAAGAAACACACTTGAGTTTTTATTTGCGCTGATTGTAGGGGGGGCAAAGTATGTGGGGTTTGAAAAAAAAAAACAGTTATAACTTAACCATAACAGCACAAATAAAAATTTTAGCAGCACAAACCAGCACAAACGTAGCACTAACCAACAAGACAAGTTTCGTATCATTTGGGTGTTGTAGGGGGGCTGAGTGACCTTTGATGACCTTCAATAAATCATTAGTAAAACAAAAACGATAAAAGATAGAACGGAAATTTTAGCAGCACAAAACAGCATTAACCAACGAGACTAGTTTTGTGTCATTTGGGTGTTGTAGGGCGGCTGAGTGACCTTTGGTGACCTTTAATAAATCATTAATAACGCAAAAACGATAAAAGATAGAATGGAAATGTTAGACGTACAAAACAGCACAAACGTAGCACCAAATAGCAAGACCAGTTTTGTGTCATTTGGGCGTTGTAGGGGGGCTAAGTGACCTTTCATAAATCATTAATAACGCAAGAACGATAAAAGATAGAACAGAAATTTTAGCAGCACAAAAAAGCACAAACGTGCACTAACCAACGAGACCAGTTTTGTGTCATTTGGGTGTTGTAGGGGGGCTGAGTGACCTTTGGTGACCTTTAATAAATCATTAATAACGCAAAAACGATAAGGGATAGAACAGAATTTTAAACAGCACAAAACAGCACAAACGTAGCACTAACCAACGAGACCAGTTTTGTGTCATTTGGGTGTTGTAGGGGGGCTGAGTGACCTTTGGTGACCTTTAATAAATCATTAATAACGCAAAAACGATAAAAGATAGAATGGAATTTTAAACAGCACAAAACAGCACAAACGTACAACTAACCAACGAGACCAGTTTTGTGCTATTTGTCTGTTGTAGGGGGGCTAGGTGATGTCATATTCTGGAAAAAACAATTGCTTATATCTTCAAAATAAAAGCAGCACAATTGTAAATTTGTACGGCACAAAACAGCACAAATGTAGCACTAAAGAAACACACTTGAGTTTTTATTTGTGCTGATTGTAGGGGGGCCAGCTACGCTGAGCTCAGGAAGGCTCCATCTAGGATGCAGGTGGGAGTAAGTACAGCAGGAACTTATAGCTGTGTGCATTGAGTTTGTGTGAGAAAAACTGTCTGGAGGGGACAGGGAACGACCTTGAACTGAGGATAGAGGCCAGAGTGTAAGTCAGGAGGCTGATTTACATTTGTTTTTTTGCTCAAAAACCACTGCAAGGGAAACCCATGTGTTGAACTCGAACTTTGTGTTAATAAAAGTGGTCAGGAAAAGCCCTTAACAAGAAGAAGTAGCTGTGTCCTTAATGTTCTACCATTTAAAGGTGGTTCCGAGAATATATGTTAGTTCTTAAAAAAACTGCAGAGTATTAGGTACCTGTTGACAGCTGTATGGTGCCTCATTTTCCAGCACTGGAAACAACATGACTCTGTTGTCAAAATTAGGTCACTGTTTACTACATGAGAGCTGACATGGAACACATGAGTCATGATTTTTAAGTAATTTTTTAACCATTCACAATGACTGTGATGCTATGCAAGCTTCCCGAATACACCACCTGTAATCTGGAAATGAATATAAAGGAAGAGGGTTGGGAAAGCATATGCTATCCTTTATTTCAACAATGGAAGTGCCAGTATCATTTATGCATACCTCCCAACTTTCTGAGATGGGAATGAGGTACACCCATTAGCAAAAAGTATGTAAGCATAGGACACACCCCCTGCCACGCCCCCTTAAAGGAGAATTATGCAAAAAAAAGACTTGTTAAACCCACAAATGCTTTTCTTACCACTACAATTCCTTTATATTGGTTTTGAAATTTACAAATGCAGTCATTTAGAAATTGAATCTATATAGATGAGACCAAAATGAAGGACAAATGAGGAGGAAAGAAGGACATTGTTCCAAATCAGGGACAGTTGGGAGCTCTGTACACAGACTGTAATGCTTGTGCCCACAACATACTCCATAATTACTGTGCTGTGAATGACAGTCATACTAATGCCGCGTACACACGAGCGGACCTTTCGACCAGACTGGTCCGACGGACTATCCGACGGACTTTCGACAGACTTCCAACGGACTTTCCGAATGAACGGACTTGCCTACACACGATTACACCAAAGTCTGATGGATTTGTGCGTGATGATGTACGACCGGACTAAAATAAGGAAGTTGATAGCCAGTAGCCAATAGCTGCCTTAGCGTTGGTTTTAGTCCGTCAGACTAGCATACAGACGTGCAGATTTTTCGACCGGACTCGAATTCGTCGGAAAGATTTGAAACATGTTTTATTTCTAGGTCCGTCAGACTTTTGGGAAAAAAAAGTCAGCTGGAGCCCACACATGATCGAATTGTCTGTCGGATTTCGGTCCGCCGGACCAAGTCTGCCGGACAGTCCGCTCGTGTGTACGTGGCATTACATAAACCTAAAAGGACCAAGGAAAAAAAAAAATCCTGCCACAGTTCCAGAAATTCTAAATAGTGACAACTTGGAATTATAATAGCAATACCAGTCAGTGGAGTGTTGAGCAGATAATGCTCGGGTCCACTGAACTGTGGATTTGTATCACAAGCCAGGCCAGTTCTGCGGAATTCTGAACTGTTGGGAGATATGCAAATTACAAAGGCATGGTCCATTGTTGTCAGTACCAGGAAACCAGTCCTAGAAACACCATGCAGCCAGCTTTTGCTAAGTTTACACATGTAGACACAGCAAGGCTGACTAATGATGAAAAGAAGCATTTAATAAAAAAAATAAATAAATAGTGCACATCATTCAGATAGGGTTTACATATACTTGATGCTATATACAACTTTGCAAAGCATTTACCTGCTACAGTGAACATGTGAACTTTGTTAAACAGCTGTATACACTCTCAAATCTGAGCGTATTTAGCTGCAAACACCTTTCTAATCGTTAAATATAACTACTGTTTGTTTGGTTGTTACAATACTGATGTTATAAAATGAAAGTGTATGCCGTAACCATAGATTTCCTTTAAAGTATAACTAAAGGCAAACCTTATTTTTAGTTTTGGACAGAGTGGAGATAAACTAGAACACCTGTTAGGCTGGGTTCACATATCTGCGGTTTGCAGTCCAGCGTCCTGTGCTTTCTGTTCACCGGTTCTGGTGCGATTCAGGTGCAAATTTTCCCTAACCTTTTTTAAAAGGGGAAAATGCTTCTGATAATTTTTGAACATATAAAAATGTTGAAAAAACACAAATTTCACCACATGCCTGCCTGCATGTTGCCAGCATCAATAGATGAGTCCAGTAGCAACGAACTCTGGTCCTGCAACAGCAACATCAGGAGCATTTCCTCACACAAGCTCATGATTAGGGACGAGCTTCGTGTTCGAGTCGAACCCATGTTCGACTCGAACATCGGCTGTTCGGTCGTTCTCCGAATTGCGAACGATATGGGCCGTTCGCGCCAAAATCTTCGGGAGGCCTTGCAGAAAGGTCTGTGCAACGTGTTCCCAGAGACTGGGAGGTTACAAACTCCTGTTTCTGGACAACGTGTTGCTGAGGCTTCGGTCAGTCAAAGAAGGAGCGGTGGAGAAGGTGGCCGTCTGACCGATGCGTTCAGACAATTTTTTGGTCCGCAGCCCCAAGGTATGATCGGTTCCAGCAACCATCGCCAGCATCTGTTTTACATGGTGCAGGAATACCTAGGGGCAAGATCAGACTTGGGCACCTTTCCCACCGAAAATCCTCTGGGTTACTGGGTCTTGAGGATGGATCACTGACCAGAGCTTGCACAGTACGCAATTGAGCTACTGGCCTGTCCTGCATCCAGCGTTCTTTCGGAACGCACATTCAGTGCTGCTGGAGGCGTGGTAACCGATCACAGGGTGCATCTGTCCACCGACTCGGTCGATCGACTGACCTTCATAAAAATGAATCAGTCTTGGATCACCACCAGCTACCAAGCACCTGATGCTGATGTAACTTTTTTGTAATTTTTTTTGAAATCTCAGATCCCTTCAAAGACTGCCTATGCTGATGCTGAGTGACTATCCCTGAGTAATTATCCTCTTCCTCCTCAATCATCACGCTGATAGCTTGTAAGAACATTTTTGGTTATGGGCGCCACCACCAGTGCCTAAGGCACAATTTTTCAGCCCCTGTTTAACAGGGGCGTGTAATTACAATTTTTGATGCAATACTTTGCAGCAGGGCTCGTTCCTGCATTCCAACTAGAGTGTCTGTGAGGGGTTGCAGTGTTGTAGCACCAGCACCAGTGCCTAAGGCCCAATTTTTCTGCCCCTGTTTAACAGAGGCGTGTAATTACAATTTTTGATGCAATACTTTGCAGCAGGGCTCGTTCCTGCGTTCCAACTAGAGTGTCTGTGAGGGGTTGCAGTGTTGTGGCACCAGCACCAGTGCCTAAGGCCCAATTTTTCTGCCCCTGTTTAACAGGGGCGTGTAATTACAATTTTTGATGCAATACTTTGCAGCAGGGCTCATTCCTGCGTTCCAACTAGAGTGTCTGTGAGGGGTTGCAGTGTTGTGGCACCAGCACCACCACCACCAAAGGCCCAATTTTTCTTCCCCTGTTCAACAGGGGCATGTAATTACAATTCTTGATCTAATATTTCACAGCAGGGCCCATTTCTGCACCCACCAAGAGCGAGTGAGGACTTACAGTGTTGTGGCACCAGCACCACCACCACCACCACCAAAGGCCCAGTTTTTCTGCCCCTGTTCAACAGAGGCATGTAATTACAATTCTTGATCTAATATTTCACAGCAGGGCCCTGTGAGGGCTTACGTTGTTGTGGCCACAACAACACCTAAGGGCCAAATTTTTGCTGATTATATAGGGCAGGCCCCTACTTTCAATCATCTAACTTACAAACGACTCCTACTTGCAAACGGAAGGGGACAACAGGAAGTGAGATGAAATCTACCCCTAGGAAGGGAAATTCTCTCCTGTAAGAGTTAATATGGGAAAAACATTTCTCCTTTCCACTGATGCTTTCCAATCCTTGTTCCACAAAAAACCCCAAATTTTCAAAAAACATTTGTCATTGGGACAAAAAGTGAGGTGAAATCTTCTAAAGAGGAGGAAAGACAGCAAAACAAATGTCACAGGGGTGATAACCCTTCCCTATGTTTTCCAAAAAGCTTAAAAAAGATTTTTTGGCTGGATCTAAACACGTTAAAAATGTACCCGTTCAAAATGACAAACAGATTCTACTTAACAACAAACCTACAGTCCCTGTCTTGTTTGCACCGCCTGTATACTGCTGTTCAGAGTATATAGGGCCTGGTGGCCCCACACCTTTCCTTATTTTAATTTGGGTGCGGGGTTCCCCTTAATATCCATACAAGACCCAAAGGGCCTGGTAATGGACTGGGGGGTACCCATGCCGTTTGTCTCACTGATTTTCATCCATATTGCCAGGACCCGACATTACATTAAACCCGCAAGCAGTTTTAAATGAGATTTTTTCCTTTAAAAATGACATTTGGTGCAGGGACTGTTCTAAACACGGGAAACACGCGCCACTTTACAGGCATACTATAGACACCCCCCAGGTACGATATTTAAAGGAATATTTCACTTTTTTTTTTTTTTTACTTTAAGCATCATTAAAATCACTGCTCCCGAAAAAACGGCCATTTTTAAAAGTTTTTTTTGCATTGATACATGTCCCCTGGGGTAGGACCCAGGTCCCCAAACCCTTTTTAGGACAATACCATGCAAATTAGCCTTTAAAATGAGCACTTTTGATTTCGAACGTTCGAGTCCCATAGACGTCAATGGGGTTCTAACGTTCGTGCGAACTTTCGGTCCGTTCGCAGGTTCTGGTGCGAACCGAACCGGGGGGTGTTCGGCTCATCCCTACTCATGATGGGATCCATAGCAAAAACACAAAAAATAAGACAGCAATCTACAAACACAGCTCTCTCTGCTCTCTCTTTTCTCACAGAATGGCTGAAAGAGTTAATGATTTACTTGTTTTTCATGCATTGTGGGCATTTGGGAGGGTCTCCTTAGGCTACCGTCAGGTCCATAAATATTAGGACATCGACACTATTCTTTCAATAATCTTTTTGGCTCTATACACCACCACAATGGATTTGAAATGAAATGAACAAGATGTGCTTTAACTGCAGACTTTCAGCTTTAATTTGAGGGTATTTACATCCAAATCGGGTGGATGGTGTAGAAATTACAACAGTTTGTATATGTGCTTCCCACTTTTTAAGGGACCAAAAGTAATGGGACAGTTGGCTGCTCAGCTGTTCCACGGCCAGGTGTGTGTTGTTCCCTCAGTATCCCATTTACAAGGAGCAGATAAAAGGTTCAGAGTTCATTTCAAGTGTGCTATTTGCATTTTGAATCTGTTGCTGTATATGAGATCCAAAGAGCTGTCACTATCAGTGAAGCAAGCCATCATTAGGCTGAAAAACAAAACAAACCCATCAGAGAGGTAGCAAAAACATTAGGTGTGGTCAAATCAACTGTTTGGAACGTCCTTAAAAAGAAAGAACGCACCAGTGAGCTCAGCAACACCAAAAGACCTGGAAGACCACGGAAAACAACTGTGGTGGATGAAGAATTCTTTCCCTGGTGAAGAAAACACCCTTCACAACAGTTGGCCAGATCAAGAACACTCTCCAGGAGGTAGGTGTATGTGTGTCAAAGTCAACAATCAAGAGAAGACTTCTCCAGAGTGAATTCAGAGGGTTCACCACAAGATGTAAACCATTGGTGAGCCTCAAAAACAGGAAGGCCAGATTAGAGTTTGCCAAACAACATCTAAAAAAGCCTTCACAGTTCTGGAACAACATCCTATGGACAGATGAGACCAAGATCAACTTGTACCAGAGTGATGGGAAGAGAAGAGTACGGAGAAGGAAAGGAACTGCTCATGATCCAAAGCATACCACCTCATCAGTGAAGCATGGTGGTGGTAGTGTCATGGCATGGGCATGTATGGCTGCCAATGTAACTGGTTCTCTTGTATTTATTGATGATGTGACTTCTGACAAAAGCAGCAGGATGAATTCTGAAGTGTTTTGGGCAATATTATCTGCTCATATTCAGCAAAATGCTTCAGAACTCATGGACGGCGCTTCACAGTGCAGATGGACAATGGCCTGAAGCATACTGCGAAAGCAGCCAAAGAGTTTTTTAAGGGAAAGAAGTGGAATGTTATGCAATGTCAATCACCTGACCTGATCCGATTGAGCATGCATTTCACTTGCTGAAGACAAAACTGAAGTGAAAATGCCCCAAGGACAAGCAGGAACTTAAGACAGTTGCAGTAGAGGCCTGGCAGAGCATCACCAGGGATGAAACCCAGCGTCTGGTGTTGTCTATGCATTCCAGACTTCAGGCTGTAATTTACTGCAAAGGATTTGCAACCAAGTATTAAAAAGTGAAAGTTTGATGGGTAATTGTTAATCTGTCCCATTACTTTTGGTCCCTTAAAAAGTGGGAGGTACATATACAAACTGTTGTAATTCTTACACTGTTCACCTGATTTGGATGTAAATACCCTCAAATTAAAGCTGAAAGTCTGCAGTTAAAGAACATTTTGTTTGTTTCATTTCAAATCCACTGTGGTGGTGTATAGAGCTAAAAAGATTAGAATTATGTCAATGTCCCAATATTTATGGACCTGACTGTATCTTTAAAAAACTTCTAACTTCAAATGCTCATAACTTCCGCTAAACTCACATAAACTCAGTATGTAAAAGCTGTAAAACTAAAGTAATGGCCCGGAGCAGAAGTGAAACTGGGAGGAGGGCCAGCATGACTGGGGTGGGCAGTGAGGCGGAGTGTAGAATGTGTGTAGAAAATTAAAAGTGGCATCTGCTTAGGATTGGTGGGCCTGGAGTTGGGGGGTGGTATCAAGAAAAGCTGTGGGGGGTGGCAATTTGGCAGTGGTCAGTTGGAGCACGGGTCAGGAAGAAGAAGAAAGTTTTTTCTTTGCTCCTAAGAGAAAAAACTTTGACATGGGGGATCTCGAGGCCTTATTGTCCCAGCTACGGGAGGAGGCGGCGGCCAGAGGTACTGAATGGCTACAGGCTACAGTATCCAGTTTAATTCAGTCCCCTAGCCAGGGATCCTCTGGCTCATCCGCAGGCCCCCCTCCTCAGACTCGCCCACGTGCTAGGAGGTCCAGGCCTCCTGAGCGTTTTAGTCCGGAGGCGACGAGAAGCGTCCGTGACCGTTTTGGGAGCCCTTTACAGGACCCTTCGGCGCCACAGGCCAAGCGGACGCCTGCTTCGCCCAGTGTGGTGGCCGGTAGGAATCCCCGCCCACGGCGGACCCGGGGTGGGAGCGCTTCCGTTAGGCCCGCTCTCACCCCCCGATCTACTGACCGTGGTTCCAGGGCGGCCCCCTCCACGGGTCCCATGCCCGTTCCGAGGGAGGCTCGGCGGGGGAGAGAAGAATCGGCGGGTGCCGGCCTGATGCCTGGATCGGCCAGGGCCCCTGTTCCGGAGAGACGGGGGCGGAGTGGATCGTCGGCGGTGACACGGCGGCATGCTGGGGACACTGTGGTGGAGCGGTCCAGGTCGGCGGCTAGGCGGGCTTCCCCAGCCCGGCCCAGAGCTCAGCGCAGAGGCCGCGTGGAGCGGGATGAGTATCCTGGCACGGCGCGCAGGGATGACGTCACTGCAGGGCGCCCGACGGGTCCCGGGAGTTCGGATGTGCGGTCTACTCATGCGGTCGGAAGGGAGGCTGGGAGTTCGGATGGCAGCATGTCAGAAGGGGAGATCGCCGAATCGGAGGAAGGAGAGATCCAGGATACAGCGCATGGAGCGGATTTTGCGGCTGGATGTCCTGTGGGGCAGCGACAGCCAGGTAGGAACATGTCTTCTGTCTTGTCTGTGTCTTCTCCTGTTTTTAGCTATGGGGGCTCAAGGATTGCTGGAAGAGGTGCGGGGGGTACTGGGGTTCAGAAGGATGGCACAGGTAATGCGGTTACTGGTACAGGTTCCCCTCCCCTGGGTTTAACAGAGGCACAAGACATGGGAGTGATGCACACCTTGTTGGCTGGCTTGAGGGAGGTGTTGGCGCGCTGCGAAGCAGGTGCACGGCCGGTGGCGGACGCTTCCCCGGTGGGGGTATGGGCGGCAGCCCGTACTTCCGCAGCTCAGGGTACTGAGTTGGGGGTTCTGGGCCGGGTCACAACAGTGGGGGAGGCTGGTATGGTCGCAGGCACGGAAAACGGTGGGTCAGGTGTGAGCAATCCAGTAGTTCCGCCGCCGGTGGCGGCAGTGACAGCCAGTACATCGGCGGCAGTAGTGGATACCGTTGTGGCTGGAAAAAGTACGGTGGGGATAGATGGGGTGCGTTTGGCGGATGCCGCCAAATGTGAAGTATATGTATGTTTTGAGGGTCCTTTGGGTGCTCATTTAAAGCCGGAGGTAAAAGAGCGCATCTGGAAGGGGGAATATGTTGAAATCTTCTCTTTGTTGCCCTTGGAGAAGTTTAACTTGGACAAAGTTAAGCCGGACGAGAGCAAGAAAGAAGAGGAGGAAAAGCGGCGCTATCGATTGATTCCTCGCACGTTTGCAAATTGGTTGCAGGCGTTTGCGATTTTGGCGGGCGTTATTGGGGAGAAGGCACCGGAGAACTGCTCAGCTCTTTTTTGCTACCTTGACTCCATTGGGGAGGCACAACGAGTGTATGGGGGCACTGCGTGGTTGCGTTACGATGAGCAGTTCCGTCAACGGAAGGCGGTCCGCCCTTCTTTGCGGTGGGACCATAAGGACATTAGCCTCTGGATGAAGCTGATGTCCTCTCCCAGGAGTTCGTTGCCCCCCTTTCAGGGCGGGGCCGGGGGTTCGGCCTCTGCCGGGCAACCGGCCGGAAATCGTGCGGGTTTCTGCTGGCAGTTCAATGCCGGTGCGTGCAAATTCGGGGCAAAATGTCGTTTCCGCCATGAGTGTTCCACCTGTGGGGGTTTTTCATCCCCAGTCTCGGTGTTTTAAACAAGGACGCGGAAAAGGGGGCGATTCTGGAAAAAGGGATGACGCCGGTGAGGGTAAAAAGGATGGCCCCGTTTCTAAGGCGCTATCCTAATCGGGAAGCAGCCGAGTTGTTAGAGTTGGGTTTTACTGAGGGTTTCAGTTTACACTGTCATTTATTGGCGGCCCCGCCTATGGCTGACAATTTGAGGTCGGCCAGGGAGCATCCGGAGGTCGTTACTGAAAAATTATTCAAAGAAATTTCGTTGGGTCGTATGGCTGGCCCGTTTGAGTTGCCGCCGGTACCCAATCTGGTGGTATCCCCATTGGGTGTTGTCCCCAAAAAGGAGCCGAACAAGTTTCGGCTCATCCATCATTTGTCTCATCCGCGAGGGGGATCAGTTAACGATTCCATTGATCCGGATCTCTGTACAGTGTCGTACACGTCATTTGATACGGCGGTAGCTTGGGTCCAGCGGTATGGTAGGGGAGCACTGTTGGCTAAGACGGACATCGAGGCTGCTTTTCGCCTCTTGCCGGTCCATCCGGATAGCTGCCATCTTTTGGGCTGTAGATGGCAGGATAGGTTTTTTGTTGATAGATGCTTACCCATGGGGTGTGCTATTTCCTGTTCCTTGTTTGAGCAGTTTAGCTCTTTTCTTGAATGGGTGGTGCGGGATGTTTCAGGTTTTTCATCCGTCATTCACTACCTAGATGATTTTTTGTGTATAGGGCCGGCGGAGAGTTGGATTTGTGCATCCCTGTTGGCTACACTTCAGCAAGTTTTCGAGGTGTTTGGGGTCCCGTTGGCCGCCGACAAAACTGAAGGGCCAGCCACGGAACTTCGTTTCTTAGGTATCGTCATAGATACCATAGCTATGGAGTGCCGCTTACCTCTGGATAAACTTGAGGATTTGAAGGAGGAGGTGGCGGGGGCCTTACGGGTGAGGAAGATTCAACTTCGGGCCTTGCAATCTCTCTTGGGCAAGTTAAATTTTGCCTGTCGCATTATGCCTATGGGGCGCGTTTTTTGCAGGCGATTGGCGGCTGCCACGGCTGGTGTTAGGGCACCGCATCACTACATCAGACTGGTGCAGGATCATAGGGAAGATTTGAAAGTGTGGGATTCCTTTTTAGCTTCCTATAATGGCCGAACTTTGTGGCAGGATCGGGTGGTTTCGAATTTCGATTTGGAGCTTTTCACCGATGCAGCGGGTTCCGGTGGTTTTGGGGCTTTCTTCCAGGGGCGTTGGAGCGCGGGTGAGTGGCCAGCGGAATGGCAGGAGACTGGTTTGGTACGCAATCTAGCGGTGTTGGAATTGTTTCCCATCGTGCTTGCGGTTGAGCTATGGGGGGAAGATTTTAGGAATCGCCGTGTACGTTTTCACTGTGATAATCTTGGGGTGGTTCAGGCCATTAATAATAACAGTGCTTCTTCTCCTCCAGTTGTACGCTTACTGCGACATCTGGTTCTTACCTGTTTGCGTATTAATTGTTTTGTGTCTGCTGTACATGTTCCTGGGATTGATAATTCAGTGGCTGATGCGTTGTCTCGTTTCCAGTGGGACAGATTTCGTCAATTGGCACCGGAAGCGGAGCTACGCGGGATTCCTTGCCCCGAGAGGTTATGGAGCATCGTATTGCCACTGCCCATTTGTTGATGCGCAAGTCGGTTTCTGAGGCTACTTGGACATCGTATACTAAGGTTTGGCAGGAATGGACAGACTTGATAAGGGAAGTGGGGGACGGCTCTCCTGCAGGGCTTGGTGTGAATTTGTTGCTGTATTTTATTGGTAGGAACTTTGAGGCCGGGGTCTCGGCCTCGTATATGTCGCGGAAGTTAGCCGGACTGGCTTTTATGTTTCAGTTGACAGGGCAGCAGGACGTGACCAAGGTATTTATGGTTCGGCGTGCTATGCGGGGATACCGCGTTGGGCGGGCGGCTGCCGATAAGAGACGTCCTGTTTCTTTTGCGGTCTTGGGTGTCGTGTTAGATCAGTTGGGTAAGGTTTGTGTGTCCGAGTACGAGAGGGTGTTGTTTCGGGCTGTTTTTGTATTGGCCTTCTTTGGGGCTTTCCGGGTGGGCGAACTGGTTAGTCAGAACAAAAAAGGTCAAGGGGGCCTTGAAGTTCAGGATGTGTGGGTACGGGGTGATACTTTGGGTGTTTTCCTGAGGCGATCCAAGACGGATCAGTTGGGTAAGGGTGCCCGGGTTGAGTTGAGGGCGGTTCCTCGCTCTCCGCTTTGTCCAGTTGGGGCTGTAGGGGAGTTTTGTAAACTTAGGCCTCCAGGTCCTGGGGTTTTCTTTAAGCATGAAGATGGGACGGCTTTGTCCCGCTTTCAATTTCAGGCCGTGTTTAAAAAATGTTTGGTCACAGCAGGTCTAGGGGCGGAGAATTATTCTTCTCACTCTTTCCGCATTGGGGCGGCGACGGAGGCAGTTCGCTGGGGATTAGATGAGAGGGCGGTAAAAAGTATTGGACGCTGGGAGTCTGCTAGATTCCGAAGGTATATCCGCCCTCATTTATTGTAAGTCTTCGGGAAGGGGGGGGTGTCTCTTTTTCCTGTGACTCCTCTCTCTCTCTGATTTCCTCTAATATTCATGTTGTTCGTGTCTTGTAGGCCATTGTTTTTTTTAGTTCGGGGGTTATGTGTCTTTTTTCCCTCTTTTTTTTTTTTTTTTTCATTTCAGATTCAGAAGCCTGCTTGATTTGGATCCTGGGACACTCCTATGTATATTGGGGTGCCAGGAGGGCGGATGTCCGAAAAGGGGGCAGGTTCCTGGGTTTGTCTGTGGATGAAGGCATTGTGCGTTGGCTTGGTATTCCGGGCATGCTTTGGTCCAGAGTGGTGCCCGAAATGCATAAGTACGCTCGTTTGGATCGCCCCCCTGATGTGGTTTTACTACATGTAGGGGGTAATGATCTTGGTTTGCGTTGCGCACGGGAACTTATTCGGGATATTAAGTTTGATTTGTTGCGATTACAGTCTTTTTTCCCAGACACCATTTTTGTCTGGTCGGATATTGTGGCTAGAACTGCTTGGCGTATGGCTCGTTCTGTCGCTGGTATTAACAGAGCAAGGGTCAAGGTAAACAAAGCGGTAGCCAAGTTTTTCGTGCGCAATGGCGGTTTGGCTGTACGTCATCGGGATCTGGAAGATGAAACGTGGCGTTTTTTGCGCGCGGATGGTGTTCACCTAAATGCCATAGGTATTGACCTGTGGCAGCTGGGTTTGCAGGATGGCGTTCAGCGGGCGGTCCGACTTTGGAGGGCGACACGTACGTAAGGTGTCACGTTCGTGTGCTTTGGCGGTAGGTCTATGGGGTCTTTGAAGGTGGTGCTTAAAAATAAGGGAGGTTTAGGGGGGATTGGGCCCATCCGGAGGGATGGGTGTCCCTTCCATTAAGAACAATATTATGGTAACAATGGTGTCGTTTTTGGTTGTATCGTGAAGGAAGTAACTGGTTTGTCCCTTGAGCTTGCGTAATACACGGCAGGGGGCCTTTTTATGGAGTGTACCGATACAACTATGTTGGTTGAGAAATATTTTGCCCTTCAAAGACCTCTAGATCAGGCAGGTTTTAAAACTGATTTGTGTTCGGTTTAAGGTTATGTAAAAATGTATTATATGCATTTACGTTGTACGTTTTTTGCGAAAAATTTTTTGTATTTTATTTTGTTATAATAAAAGGCTGCTATGGCCAGTCGACTCCAAAAAGAAACAGGTTGTGTCGTCTGGTCAATGAGTAAGTAATAATTTAGAAGGGGTGGTTAGTGGTGGATAACGAGAGCCTCAGTAAATATGCACATCCCTTAGTCAAGTAATGGCCCGGAGCAGAAGTGAAACTGGGAGGAGGGCCAGCATGACTGGGGTGGGCAGTGAGGCGGAGTGTAGAATGTGTGTAGAAAATTAAAAGTGGCATCTGCTTAGGATTGGTGGGCCTGGAGTTGGGGGGTGGTATCAAGAAAAGCTGTGGGGGGTGGCAATTTGGCAGTGGTCAGTTGGAGCACGGGTCAGGAAGAAGAAGAAAGTTTTTTCCCACCCTCCCTCCCCCTTTTTTAATTTTTTTTTTTTTTTTTTTTTTTTTTTTTTTTTTAATTTTGTTTTTAATTTCGTTTTTTATTCCTTGAGCTTATTGGTTAGGAATTTTCGTTATTATACTGTTGTGTGCTTGTCATAGCAGCGGTAGGTCTATGGGGTCTTTGAAGGTGGTGCTTAAAAATAAGGGAGGTTTAGGGGGGATTGGGCCCATCCGGAGGGATGGGTGTCCCTTCCATTAAGAACAATATTATGGTAACAATGGTGTCGTTTTTGGTTGTATCGTGAAGGAAGTAACTGGTTTGTCCCTTGAGCTTGCGTAATACACGGCAGGGGGCCTTTTTATGGAGTGTACCGATACAACTATGTTGGTTGAGAAATATTTTGCCCTTCAAAGACCTCTAGATCAGGCAGGTTTTAAAACTGATTTGTGTTCGGTTTAAGGTTATGTAAAAATGTATTATATGCATTTACGTTGTACGTTTTTTGCGAAAAATTTTTTGTATTTTATTTTGTTATAATAAAAGGCTGCTATGGCCAGTCGACTCCAAAAAGAAACAGGTTGTGTCGTCTGGTCAATGAGTAAGTAATAATTTAGAAGGGGTGGTTAGTGGTGGATAACGAGAGCCTCAGTAAATATGCACATCCCTTAGTCATGTTTTGCACTGTTGGTTTCCAGCTGCCAAGTTTTCAGCATTGAGAAAAGCTTTTCAACTGCCCTGTGTACATGAGCCCTAATACAGGAGGTGTGTTACTGGCCAGAACACCAGATAAAAACAGAGGAAAAGAAGCATACGAAAAGAAAACTAATGCAGCCACTAATGATTGGTAAGCTGCAGTATAATACATTTTTGGTTCTGGGTTTAATACTGCTTTAAGACTTTAGGAAAATTAAGATCATGGTAAATGGTCCCATCCCTTCTTGGCACATAGAAGGAAAAGGAGAAGAAATGGAAACAGTGACAGATTTTATCCTCCTAGGCTCCAAGATCACGACAGATGGTGACTGTAGCCATGAAATTAGGAGACGCTTGCTTCTTGGGAGGAAAGCAATTTTAAACCTAGACAACATTATAAAAAGTAGAGACATCATCCTACCGACAAAGTGCCGTATAGTCAAAGCTATGGCTGTGAAAGTTGAACCATAAGGAAGGCTGAATGCCGAAGAATTTATGCTTTTGAAATATGGTGTTGGAGAAGACTCTTGAAAGTCCCTTGGAAGGCAAGAAGATCAAAACAGTCTATCTTGAAGGATGTCAACCCTGAATTTTCACTGGAAGGACAGATCCTGAAGCTGAAACTCAAATACTTTGGCCACCTAATGCAAAGAGAGGACTCACTGGAAAAGACCTTGATGCTGGGAAACATGGAAGGAAAAAGGTGAGGAGGACGACAGAAAACAAGATGGAGGATAGATAGCATCAATGAAATAATGAACATGAAGTTAAGCAAGCTCCGGGAGGCAGTGGAGGACAGAAAAGCCTGGCACGCTATGGTCCATGAGGTCACAACCAAACGACTGAACAACAACTGATTTAAGATATTTGTAATTAACCACTTCAGCCCTGGAAGATTTTACCCCCTTCCTGACCAGAGCACTTTTTACAATTTGGCACTGTGTCGATTTAACTGCCAATTGCGCGGTCATGCAATGCTGTACCCAAACAAAATTTGCGTCCTTATTTCCCACAAATAAAGCTTTCTTTTGGTGGTATCTGATCACCTCTGCATTTTTTTTTGTGATATAAACGAAAAAAGACTGAAAATTTTGAAAAAAAATTATATTTTCTACTTTTTGTTATAAGAAAATACAATATACTCAATTTTAGTCATACATTTAGCCCAAAATGCATTCAGCCACATGTCTCGGGTAAAAAAAAAAACCCAATAAGCATATATTTATTGATTTGCTCAAAAGTTATAGCGTCTACAAACTAGGGTACATTTCCAAATGACCCAATTTTGCAAAGTAGACACCCCAAGCAATTTGCTGAGAAGCATGTTAAGCACATCGAATATTTCATTTTTTGTCACAAGTGATAGCAAATAAAAATTAAAAATGTACACAAAGTTATCACTGAAATGGTATATTGCTCACACATGCCATGGGCATATGTGAAATTACACCCCAAAATATATTCTGCTGCTTCTCCTGAGTACGGGAAGCCACATGTGTGAGACTTTTTTGGAGCCTAGCCGTGTACAGGACCCCGAAAACCAATCGCCGCCTTCAGACTTTTTAAGAGCGTAAAATGGTGATTTCAATCCTCACTACCTATTACAGTTTAGGAGGACATGATATGCAAGATAGCACAATCACCCCCCCCCCCCAATGACCCCATTTTGGAAAGTAGATGCCCGGGCTATTTGCTGAGAGACATGTTGAGTCCATGGAATATTTTATATTTTGCCACAAGTTTCGGAAAAATTACAAATATATTTTTTTCACAAAGTTGTCACTAAATGATATATTGCTCGAACATGCCATGGGAATATATGAAATTACACCACAAAATACATTCTGTTGCTTCTCCTGAGTACAGGGATACCACATGTGTGGGACTTTTTGGCAGTCTAACTGCGTACGGGACCCCGAAATCCAACCACCGCCTTCAGGCTTTCACTCCTCACTACCTATCACAGTTTCGGAGGCCATGAAATGCCAAGATAGCACAACACCCCCCCCCCCCCTCCAAATGACCCCATTTTGGAAAGTTATTTGCTGAGAGGCATGTTGACTATTTTGCAGATCTCGCTTTTTTTTTTTTGAAAATTGAAAAAAGAAGAAAAAATACATTTTCCTTTTCTTTCTTCATTTTCAAAAACAAATGAGAGCTGCAAAATACTCACCATGCCTCTTAGCAAATACCTTGGGGTGTCTACTTTCCAAAATGGGGTCATTTGGGGGGGGGGGTTGTGCTATCTGGACATTTCAGGGCCTCTAAAACTGTGATAGGTAGTGAGGAGTAAAATCACCATTTAATGCCCTTAGAAATTCTGAAGGCGGTGATTTGTTTTCGGGGTCCTGGACAGTGGCGGCCCGCATAGGGGGCGCATGGGCGCTGCTCCCCCTCCAGGCAGACAAAAAAAATGTCAAAAAAAAAAAAAAAAAAAATTAAAGCTGGCCCTGTCAAAACAAAATGCAGAAAAAGGTCCTTAAGTGCACTGTGTTTGGACGCCGGACACAGTGCGACGCCGGACACAGTGCACTTATGGGAAGCGCCACGTCTATGCAATCACAACATTGCAGACGTGGCGCTGCATTTGTGGGCATTTAGCCTGCACTTTCTGAAGTGCCGAGTAGCTTCCGCCCGGCACTAGTAATGTGTATTACTACGGCCAGCGGTTTGATTGACATCCGAGTTTGATGTCACTTCCTGTTTCCTCTCTCCCATTGCATCCGGGAGAGGGGAAACAGGAAGTATGAGGAACAGAATCTCCGCTGCCAGTGGAAGGAGACATCGTAGGAGAGGACACCAGAGCAAGGTAAGTACACAGGCTGGACACAGGGACACAGGCTGGACACAGGGACACAGGGTGGCTGCTTTTTATGTGACACAGGCTGGACACAGGGACACAGACTGGCTGCATTTCATGTGACACAGGATGGACACAGGCTGGCTGCATTTCATGTGACACAGGCTGGACACAGGCTGGCTGCATTTCATGGGATACAGGCTGGACACAGGGACACAGGCTGGCTGCATTTCATGTGACACAGGGACACAGACTGGCTGCATTTCATGTGACACAGGCTGGACACAGGGACACAGACTGGCTGCATTTCATGTGACACAGGATGGACACAGGCTGGCTGCATTTCATGTGACACAGGCTGGACACAGGGACACAGACTGGCTGCATTTCATGTGACACAGGATGGACACAGGCTGGCTGCATTTCATGTGACACAGGCTGGACACAGGGACACAGACTGGCTGCATTTCATGTGACACAGGATGGACACAGGCTGGCTGCATTTCATGTGACACAGGCTGGACACAGCCTGGCTGCATTTCATGGGACACAGGCTGGACACAGGGACACAGGCTGGCTGCATTTCATGTGACACAGGCTGGACACAGGGACACAGACTGGCTGCATTTCATGTGACACAGGCTGGACACAGGCTGGCTGCATTTCATGTGACACAGGCTGGACACAGCCTGGCTGCATTTCATGGGACACAGGCTGGACACAGGGACACAGGCTGGCTGCATTTCATGTGACACAGGCTGGACACAGGGACACAGACTGGCTGCATTTCATGTGACACAGGCTGGACACAGGCTGGCTGCATTTCATGTGACACAGGCTGGACACAGGCTGGCTGCATTTCATGTGACACAGGCTGGACACAGGCTGGCTGCATTTCATGGGACACAGGCTGGACACAGGGACACAGGCTGGCTGCATTTCATGGGACACAGGGACACAGGCTGGCTGCATTTCATGGGACACAGTCTGGACACAGGCTGGACACAGGCTGGGTGCATTTCATGGGACACAGGGTGGACACAGGGAGACACAGGCTGGGTGCATTTCATGGGACACAGGCTAGACACAGAGACACAGGCTGGCTGCATTTGATGTGACACAAGCTGCATTTGATGTGACACAGGCTGCATTTTATGTGACACAGGCTGCATGTAAGGAGGAACTCCGCTGGTGACACCTGATGGCATCTGGTGGCAGGCGACGTGGCTAGTGACACGCTCAGGACTCCCACTGATTCTGCATTATGGTGAGTTGAATGATTTCATTTTATATTACAATGTAATAATAGAAATAATGCGCTTCAATCATCCTGACACCACAACAACCATGGCACCGGGATGATTGAAGTATCTTTATCTGCTGATTGTTAAACTTTCTAGAATACACATATTTCTATTGTTGTGTAGGATCTGGGCATGCTGTCCCTCCCTCTCCCTCCATCCCTCGTTCATCTCAGATGCTAACCATACCACCTTAGAGCCACGCCCACTATTTCGCTGAAACCACACTCATTTTCACCAAGTGGGAGGGGTCAAAAAGGAAGATCTGGGTCTGGCGCCCCCCCATCCTAAAACTTCACCAGCCACCACTGGTCCTGTATGCGGTTGACTCCCAAAAAGTCCCACACGTGTGGTATCCCCGTACTCAGGAGAAGCAGCAGAATGTATTTTGGGGTGTAATTCTAGATATACCCATGTCATGTGTGAGTAATATATCATTTAGTGACAACTTTGTGAAAAAAATAAATTGTATTTTTCCCAAAGCTTGTGGCAAAATATTAAATATTCCATGGACTCAACATGCCTATCAGGAAACAGCTTGGGGTGTCTACTTTCCAAAAAGGGGTCATTTGGGGGGGGGGTTTGAACTGTCCTGGTATTTTATGCACAACATTAGAAGCTTATACCACACATCACCCACTCTTCTAACCACTTGAAGACAAAGCCCTTTCTGACACTTTTTGTTTACATGAAAAAATATATTTTTTGCTAGAAAATTACTTTGAACCCCCAAACATTATATATATTTTAAAGCAAAGGCCCTACAGATTAAAATGGTGGGTGTTGCAATTTTTTTCACACAGTATTTGTGCAGCTATTTTTCAAATTGAAAAAAATTGAAAAAAATTTGGAAAAAAAAACCCCTTTTTTTGAATTTTAATGCACTAAAACACACTATATTGCCCAAATTTTTGGTAAAATATAAAAGATGATCTTATGCCAAGTACATAGATACCAAACACGATATGCTTTAAAAATGCACACAACTGTGCAGTGGCGACAAACTACATACATTTTTAAAAGCCTTTACAGGTTACCGCTTTAGATTTACAGAGGAGGTCTACTGCTAAAATGACTGCACTCAATCTGACATTCACAGTGATACCTCACATGCATGGTGCAATTGCTGTTGTACATATGACACAAGACTGACGCTTAAGTTCACCTTTGTGCCTGACAGGGGTGCTTTTTTTAAATTATTATTTATTTTGCTTTTTTATTTTGTTTTTACACTGTTCCTTTAATTTTTTAATTATTTTTTTATAATTTTTATTGTTATCACAGGTAATGTAAATATCCCCTATGATAGCAATAAGTAGAGACAGGTACTCTTTAAAAAAAAAAATTGGGGTCTATTAGACTCTAGATCTCTCCTCTACCCTCAAAGCATCTAACCACGTCAAGATCGGTGTGATAAGATGCTTTCCCAATTTCCCAATGGCGATGTGTATATCGAGTGAAACCAAAGTCATGAAATGCTCGTAGCTTCCGGTTTCTTAGGCCATAGAGATGATTGGAGCTGTTCTGGTCTTCGATCAGCTCTATGTTCAGCTGGTGCAACCACAGGCTGCAATCTCAGGTTTCCCGGCGGGAGGGGGGATGTTTCCTCCCACTGCTTGTAAAAGAAGTCTAGCGGCTAATTGCTTTTACATGAAAGCCAACCACTGGCTGAAAAGAACAATACCAAGATGATACCTAAACCTGCATGCATCATTCTGGTATAAACACTCAAAGTCCAGCAACATACCAGTACGTTGCTGGTCCTTGTGGGGCATATATTGTAATCTTCTTTTTTTCATGCAGCCTGTGGGCTGAATCAAAAAAGAAATTGATCGGTGGGTATGCCCACCATTAGAATATCGCCTTGCATCCACCCACTTCTAATGATGGGCATACATGCATCGTTTTCTTATTAACCGTGGTGGTGAAATCACCACCTACAGCGCTGGAGTCACTGATTTACGTATCGTGAGAGCAAACGCTGTTGATGTCAACATAGATAAATTGGTGCTGCAGCTGAATGGTGTACCTGAAAAGCAAACAATGGTAACAATAAAACATTAACGCAATAAAACAACAACAATCTGTGCCAAAAAAAAAGTAAAAAATATATACCAAAGCATGGGGGCAATCCGCCCCTAATGTTAGGGCAAATAGCCCCTCCACCCCTGCCCCCATGCTTCAGCATATGCTCTTTTTTTAACTGTGGTGGTGAAATCACCTACAGCGCTGGAGTCGCTGATTTACGTATCGTGAGAGCAAACGCTGTTGCTGTCAAGATAAATAAATCAGTGCTGCAGCTGACTGGCGTACCTGAAAAGAAAATAATGGTTAACAATAAAACACAGTAAACAGTAAAGTATAAAATAATTACATACCTGAAAAGCAAACTAGATAAAGCATAGTAACAATAAAACATTGCAGTTAAAAAATACAGTAAAAAGAGCTGAACAATAGAGAGAGAATAGAGAGAGAATAATAAAACGACAACTATTTTTGGCTTTTTTATTTTATATATATATATTTATTTATTTTTTTTACTTTTTTTTTTTTTACACTTTTATTTGTAACTCTAACTGTAACGGTTCAAGGTTCAGGTCTCTCAAAATGCGATGGCATCTTTGGAGACTCTGTGAAAGTGTACCCTAGACTGTGCCGTGTTGTACCCTATGCTAATACTCCACTAGTGTGTGGTAGCATTTGAAACTGACAGAAACCATGAAATCAGGCCGAGACAGAAGTACAGTTAAATCACACTTGTTTAATAATAAAAAGAACAAATGTAGTCAAAATATAGCCAAAGTTCAGTAACCGGAACGCACAGTCAGCCAA
Organism: Aquarana catesbeiana; assembly: GCF_042186555.1. Classification (NCBI taxonomy): domain Eukaryota; kingdom Metazoa; phylum Chordata; class Amphibia; order Anura; family Ranidae; genus Aquarana; species Aquarana catesbeiana. The sequence goes on from NC_133335.1 coordinate 170,195,321, forward strand.
GCCAGAAATCAGGAATCAATGTAGTGGAACAGCAAGCAGGATCTGGAGCCAGAAGGGATGTCAGCAAAGCAAATCTTGAACAGGATTGCAGGAGAATGTTTCTGTGATGTTGACCAAGGCGAAGGCAAAGATCCACAGGGCTGAACAGCTTAAGTAGGCAGGAATGATGATGAGCAGGATATCATCAACAGCTGAGTACCTGTGGAGAGATAGGAGCTGGCAATTAGCCAACAAGTGAGCGGTCAACTCTGAGAAGGAAGGGCTGACCCCAGCCCTGACAGTACCCCTCCTCAACGACCCCTCCCTCTCGGTGGACCACCAAGCTTGAGAGGAAAACGTCTGATGAAATCACGGAAGAGGAAAGGGGCATGTACATCTGAAGATGAGACCCAAGAGCGTTCCTCCAGACCATACCCCTTTCAATGCACCAGGTACTGTATGCGCCCATGGAACCTACAGGAGTCAACAATGGACTGTACTTCATACTCCTCATGGTTCTCAACCTGTACAGGGTGAGAACGTGGCACCGTGGTGGTGAGGTGGTTGCTGACCAAAGGTTTTAATAAGGAGATGTGAAATACATTCAAAATACGCATATTAGAAGAAGGAAGGTCTAATGTGTAAGCCACAGGGTTAATTCTGTGAAGAATATGGAAAGGCCCCATAAACCGAGGTGCGAGAGTCAGAGGCTGCGCGATGACAGCCAGACTCTGTCCCCAACCTGGTAGGAAGGCACAAGCAGGCGTCTGCGATCAGCATGGAGTTTGTACCTATCATTAGCATGTCACAAAGCCTCTTGGATTTGTGCCCAAGTGGAACGAAGACCACGGAGATGCTCCTCTAATGCAGGAATACTCTGTGGAACAAATGAGTCAGGCAACATGGAAGGTTGGAAACCATAGTTCGCCATAAACGGGGACAATCTGGAAGCAGAATTCAAAGCACTATTGTGAGCAAACTCTGCTCACGGTAATAGGTCTGACCAGTTGTTATGATGGTCAGAAATATGGCAACATAGGAATTGTTACAAGGACTGATTGGCTCGTTCTGCGGCCCCTTTAGACTGTGGGTGATATGCAGAGGAAAAGGCAAGCTGAATTCCCAACTATGCACAAAATACTCGCCGGAACCAAGACACAAACTGACTACCCCTGTCCGAAACAATCACCTTGGGTAGCCCATGTAAGCAAAAGGTCTACTGAGCAAAAAATGGAAGCCATCACCTTAGAAATGGGCAACTTCTTAAGTGGAATACGAGACATTTTTGAGAACCGGTAAAACACCATAAGGATAACTGTGTTGCCCTGGGAGTCGGGTAACTCCACAATGAAATCCATAGACAGGTGGGTCCAAGGCCTCTCTCCATTGGGTGTGGGTTGTAGGAGGCCCACTGGAAGATGTTGTGGAGTCTTACTCTGAGCACACACGGAACAGGCAGCTACGAAGGCGATTACATCAACACAAAGACTAGGCCACCAGAATTGCTGGAAAATGGCTCAAAAGAGTTGATTCTTCCCATGGTGGCCAGCAGCCTTGGGAGAATGGTAAGTCTGGAGCACGGCAGTACAGAGATTCTCTGGGACAAAGCATCGGTGAGAAGGTTTCTCAGGAGGAGCATGGACCTGAGCAGCAAGAATTTTGTCACCCAAATGAGAAGTGAGACTGGTGCGAACCGTAGCCAGAATACAATCAGGAGGAATCAAAGGAACCGGAACCAACTCCATCTTGGAAGTGGAGGAAAATTGTTGTGACAAAGCGTCAGCCCTTACATTCTTAGTACCAGGTAAGAATGAGACAATGTATTTGAAACTTTACAAGAATAGAGCCCATCGCGCCCTTCTGGGAGAGAGGCGTTTAGCCTCAGACAAGAATCTGAGATTCTTATGGTCAGTAAGAATGAGAACCGGCACAGAGGTACCTTCGAGGAGAGGTCTCCATTCTTTCAGGGCTAAAATGATCACCAACAGCTCCCTGTCACCAATCTCGTAACTGCACTCCGCGGATGAAAAATTCTTGGGAAAGTAGCCACAAGGATGCATAGCGCTCTCAGAGGTAGGACGTTGAGACAGAAGGCACCAACACCAGTCTCAGAAGCATTAACCTCAAGGATAAAAGGTAATGTAGGATCAGGATGTGCCAACACAGGAGCAGAAACAAAGGCAGCCTTGAGACTCTCAAAGGCCTTACTGGACTTCGGAGACTAATTCTGTGGGTTACCGTCCTTTCTGGTCATATCAGTCAGGGGCTTTACCAGAGATGAGAAGTTACGAATAAACTTCTGATAATAGTTGGCAAAGCCCAGGAAACGCTGCAGAGGATGTAAACCCACGGGTCCGGGCCACTGTAGGATTGCCCAAAGTTTCTCTGGGTCCATCGAAAAACCAGCAGTGGAAATGACATAACCCAGGAATTTAACCTGTTCACGATGGAACTCTCACTTCTCCAGTTTATGATAGAGATTGTGCTCTCTTAGTTTCTGAAGCACACAACAGACATCTGTGTGGTGGCTCTCCAAGGACGTGGAAAATATGAGGATATCATCGAGATAAACCACCACACATAACTGCAACAAATCTCGGAGGACATCGTTAATTAATTCCTGGAAAACTGCCGGGGCGTTACAAAGGCCAAAAGGCATTATGAGGTACTCACAATGGCCTGTTTGGGTATTAAACGCAGTTTTCCACTCGTCGCCCTCCTTAATCCTCATGAGATTGTATGCCCCTCTCAAATCAAGCTTTGTGAAAACCGTTGCTCCCTTGAGGCGGTCAAATAACTCCATAATCAATGGAATCGGATAGCCATTCTTAATCATGAAATGACTGAGACCCCTATAATCAATACAAGGTCTCAGTTCACCACTCTCCTTCTTCACAAAGAAGAAACCAGCACCAGCAGGAGGTGAGGATTTGCGGATGAAACCTTGAGAAAGTGCATCTGCAACATACTCCTCCATGGCCTTATCCTCCAAGATCGACAAGGGGTAAACCCGGCCACAAGGGGGTATGGCACTCGGTTGAAGATCAATTGCCCAATCATAAGGCAGGTGTGGAGGCAAACTGCCAGCTTGACCTTTGTCAAAGACATTGTTAAAATCGCTGCACTCCTCCGGCAGGGAGGAGAGTGAAGAGGTCTACAGGACCTTGACTACCTTCTGGAAGCATGTTTCACTGCATTGTGGTGACCAGGAGAGAACCCCAGCACAAAGCCAATCAAAAGAGGGGTTATGCCTCTGTAACCAAGGATAACCAATAACCAGCGGAAACTTAGGTGAAATAACTTGGAATTGGATTATCTCATGGTGAAGAGCCCCTACGGCCATAGACAACAGAACCGTCTCATGAGTCACATGGGGCAGGCTGTAGAGGTCTCCCGTCAAGAGCCTCAATGGCAAGTGGAGTGTCATGCAGCTGCAGTGGAATTGAGTTCTTCGATACAAAAGGCAGCATCAATGAACAGGCCTACAGCCCGAGAGCCGATTAGAGCTTGTATTTCGACAGACGACTCAGCCCAAGAAAGGGTGACTGAAACTAGGGGCTTATCCTTCTGGATAACTGGGGATGAAACAATGCCACCTAAGGTCTGTCCGTGACAGGACTTCAAGGTTCGGGGAAGACTTCAAAAAGTGACCTGCCTGGCCACAATAAAGGCACAATCTCTCCCTCCTCCTAAAGGTTCTCTCATCCGCAGAAAGACGCGTGAAACCCAATGCGTGAAACCCAAGTGCATGGGTTCACCTTCACTGACTGACTCAGTACCAGGAGGAAAAAAGAGGATCCTGGACGGCCGCACACCATAGAAGGCATCTTTATTGATATGAAAAAGTAAAATCCAAATGCAGTCACTTCATGTACAGGGAAAAACAGGGAAAAAAGCTAATGCATTTCACGCCCTATTGTGGTGCTTATTCATAGCTAAATGACTAAAAGTTTGATCATGAGCTTATATAGAAACTTCATGTTTTGATGGCCAATCATAAAATGGTCTCAAAAGAAGATACACCACACAATCAAACTCTAGAACTACACCCAAGAGATAGGATACACTTGAGATATGAAGCTGAATTTTAAATTAAAGTTTGAGGACAAAGTAGTATAATAATGTGGTAATATGTAGCGCTGGTAGATTTGTGATCTACCATATGTTAGGTAAATTTAGTAACTTGTTCGTTATGAAGGTTAGGTTTGCCTCTGTTTCAGCTTGGCTGACGTTGTGTGTGTTTCCATACTGACCGGTGGGTGTCGCTGTTATCACTGGTCAGTGTTGGAGAGGCAACGCGTCGAAGCGTATGGATGCTCTTCTGTCCCGGAGACAACTCGGTGGAGGTGGTCCCCCGAGTTGCATTCTGGGCGAGGGTATTTATGGGACAGACGCCATATTGTGGGGTTCATTTTACAGCCACCTGCTGGCCCTCCTGGCCGACAGGTATGCGTTAGAGAGCAATCTCATGGTCCTCCGTTCCAGAGGCCCACATCGCTCGCTGCGGCGCAGGGGTGGACCCAGAAGCTTGTCTGGGGCCTACCACAGCAGCCGAGGAATGGTCCTGAGCTGTCTATCCGGAATGAAGAAGCTGGACAGCTGAGGAGATCCCAGGGGAGGACCCGTCATGGAAGGATCACGCAGTGTGCTGGTCTGGAGAGGGGCCTGGTGATTCGGTTGGAGGACGTATCCTAAAGTAACTATACAGCATAGTGTTGCCGGGTTGGCTTAAAGGTTCAAGCACTGTGACTGACGTTCATTTCAGAAAGACCAATACATTCTGTGGCAGAGGATTGTACAGGTTTATCCCAAACAAGTCTGTGGCAGAGACTTTTGTTCGTGCTACGTACTGGCTGCTAGGCAAGTCAGAGAGGCCTATCCAGGCGTGCAGAGTGTGTCCCACAAGGGGAGCGCATTCTATTGTAATATCCAAATTCTACCAGGACAATTGTCAAGAATCTTACAAGAAGATATTTGAGTTTCTTCTGCAGTTTCCTTTCTGCCTCTTTCCTGCTACTTCCTTAGTAAATTGTTTAATAAAGCATTGAAAACGTACTCAAGTGTTGGTGTGTGTAACGTCCAGAGGTAAACTCAACGGAACCCTAGACCCGGTGCCGGTGAAACAGATGGAAGGAGAGTGAAGGTAACAAGCCCGCTTAAACCAGCAGCTCCACCGAGAGTTAGTGCTACAAATATAATGATATAATAATGCCTGCAAAGGTCCACCAAACTAAAAAAGTTTAGGTGAACCAATACACATGCATATACATGTGTATAAGACACATGATTGTTTTTATTATTTACATAATTCAACTTCTCCCATTGTGTGCATCCATAACCTTGGGATAAAGACCATGATAAATACTAAAACAATACTGAACGATGGTAGAGTATCAAAATAACAACACTGATTTCCAAATGGTAAATAAAGAATAATCTCAAAGGAAACCTGCATATAAATGATTAATAAACAAAATTCATGAAAATGCAAAACCTGCTGAATTTATACAAAATCGCAAAATGACATATACATGAAATTGATGTGGAAATACTGAGTCAACCCATTCTCAACACTATCAATAATATCTTGGTAACTGCATATGTATATACACTAGGGATGAGCTTCGTGTTCGAGTCGAACCCATGTTCGACTCGAACATCGGCTGTTCGATCGTTCGCCGAATTGCGAACGATATGGGCCATTCGCGCCAAATACGTGTGGAGCGTCACGGCCCATAATTCACTGCGGCATGGCAGTGCATTGCTGGCTGATGATTGGCCAAGCATGCACTATGACCCGCATGCTTGGCCAATCACAGCGCCGTCGGTAGAGAGAGCTGTAATTGGCCAAAGCCAGGGTGGCTTTGGCCAATTATGGCTCAGGGGGTTTAGAACATGCCCCACACTATATAAGGCCGCCTGCACGGCGGCCCTGTGTAGTGTGTTCCGGCGTGCTTAGATAGAGAGAGAGAGACAGTGTCATTTCATTTGAGTTAGCTAGATTAGGCAGGACAGTCAGTGAGTTAGCTGCACTTACAGTGTATTATGTATATATATAATGGAAAAAGGAAATGATTATTGCGCTACCTAAAAGGGAAAAAAGGAAGAACAAAAGCTGCTACAAACCATGTGACCAAAATGTGAACAAATACTGAATAAATTGTAGCGCTGAAAAACACATATATCATATGAACAGAATGTCTCTGTAAACATAAAATGATGTCCCAATAGTGACGTATAGTCAAAGAAAAAAGTGATAATCCACAGTGGATGGTGTAAACAATGTGACTTGGTGGCATACAGCTCGATTGATTCTATGCTGATGGCAGTAGAATCCAACAGTTCCGGTAAGCGTACCCCATCTATTCATGAGTTTGATGACATCTGAATTGAGATTTGGGAAGCAGAAGGAACTGTCACATTATTTACACCCATCCACTGTGGATTATCACTTTTTTCTTTGACTATACGTCACTATTGGGACATCATTTTATGTTTACAGAGACATTCTGTTCATATGATATATGTGTTTTTCAGCGCTACAATTTATTCAGTATTTGTGTATATATATGCATCCCAGGTGTTGCGCATATATATATATATATATATATATATATATATATATATATATATACACTGTATTCAGTTTAGCTAGATCCGTTCCTGTTATCTTCCTACTGACAGGCAGGCTTGTCTTGTTACAGTATTTACAGCTACCTGAAGAAAATTGCTGGTGTACTTTTGATCCTATTAGTACCACAGTTAGGCAGCTAGACTATTTACAGTTAGTGTAGTGCGTCCTCCTCACAGTGTTCAGTTAAAGCTACAAGTTAGTTTAGTGTGACCTCTGCACAGTGTTCAGCTAAAACTACAAGTTAGTGTAGTGCACAGTGTTCAGCTAAAGCTACAAGTTAGGGTAGTGCGTCCTCCTCACAGTGTTCAGCTAAAGCTACAAGTTAGTGTAGTGCGTCCTGCTCACAGTGTTCAGCTAAAACTACAAGTTAGTGTAGTGCGACCTCTGCACAGTGTTCAGCTAAAACTACAAGTCAGTGTAGTGAGACCTCTGCACAGTGTTCAGCTAAAACTACAAGTTAGTGTAGTGAGACCTCTGCACAGTGTTCAGCTAAAGCTACAAGTTAGTGTAGTGAGACCTCTGCACAGTGTTCAGCTAAAGCTACAAGTTAGTGTAGTGCGTCCTGCTCACAGTGTTCAGCTAAAACTACAAGTTAGTGTAGTGAGACCTCTGCACAGTGTTCAGCTAAAGCTACAAGTTAGTGTAGTGCATCCTGCTCACAGTGTTCAGCTAAAACTACAAGTTAGTGTAGTGCGACCTCTGCACAGTGTTCAGCTAAAACTACAAGTCAGTGTAGTGAGACCTCTGCACAGTGTTCAGCTAAAACTACAAGTTAGTGTAGTGAGACCTCTGCACAGTGTTCAGCTAAAGCTACAAGTTAGTGTAGTGAGACCTCTGCACAGTGTTCAGCTAAAGCTACAAGTTAGTGTAATGCATCCTGCTCACAGTGTTCAGCTAAAACTACAAGTTAGTGTAGTGAGACCTCTGCACAGTGTTCAGCTAAAGCTACAAGTTAGTGTAGTGCGTCCTGCTCACAGTGTTCAGCTAAAACTACAAGTTAGTGTAGTGTGACCTCTGCACAGTTTTCAGCTAAAACTACAAGTTAGTGTAGTGAGACCTCTGCACAGTGTTCAGCTAAAACTACAAGTTAGTGTAGTGAGACCTCTGCACAGTGTTCAGCTAAAGCTACAAGTTAGTGTAGTGAGACCTCTGCACAGTGTTCAGCTAAAGCTACAAGTTAATTTAGTGCGTCCTGCTCAGTGTTCAGCTAAAACTACAAGTTAGTGTCTAGCGACCTCTGCACAGTGTTCAGCTAAAGCTACAAGTTAGTGTAGTGAGACCTCTGCACAGTGTTCAGCTAAAGCTACAAGTTAGTGTAGTGCATCCTGCTCACAGTGTTCAGCTAAAACTACAGGTTAGTGTAGTGCGACCTCTGCACAGTGTTCAGCTAAAACTACAAGTTAGTGTAGTGAGACCTCAGCACAGTGTTCAGCTAAAGCTACAAGTTAGTGTAGTGCGTCCTGCTCACAGTGTTCAGCTAAAACTACAAGTTAGTGTAGTGAGACCTCTGCACAGTGTTCAGCTAAAGCTACAAGTTAGTGTAGTGCGTCCTGCTAACAGTGTTCAGCTAAAACTACAAGTTAGTGTAGTGAGACCTCTGCACAGTGTTCAGCTAAAGCTACAAGTTAGTGTAGTGAGACCTCTGCACAGTGTTCAGCTAAAGCTACAAGTTAGTGTAGTACGTCCTGCTCAGTGTTCAGCTAAAACTACAAGTTAGTGTAGTGCGACCTCTGCACAGTGTTCAGCTAAAGCTACAAGTTAGTGTAGTGCGTCCTGCTCACAGTGTTCAGCTAAAACTACAAGTTAGTGTAGTGCGACCTCTGCACAGTGTTCAGCTAAAGCTATAAGTTAGTGTAGTGCGTCCTGCTCACAGTGTTCAGCTAAAACTACAAGTTAGTGTAGTGAGACCTCTGCACAGTGTTCAGCTAAAGCTACAAGTTAGTATAGTGCGTCATGCTCACAGTGTTCAGCTAAAACTACAAGTTAGTGTAGTGCGACCTCTGCACAGTGTTCAGCTAAAACTACAAGTTAGTGTAGTGAGACCTCTGCACAGTGTTCAGCTAAGACTACAAGTTAGTGTAGTGAGACCTCTGCACAGTGTTCAGCTAAAGCTACAAGTTAGTGTAGTGAGACCTCTGCACAGTGTTCAACTAAAGCTACAAGTTAGTGTAGTGCGTCCTGCTCACAGTGTTCAGCTAAAACTACAAGTTAGTGTAGTGAGACCTCTGCACAGTGTTCAGCTAAAGCTACAAGTTAGTGTAGTGCGTCCTGCTCACAGTGTTCAGCTAAAACTACAAGTTAGTGTAGTGAGACCTCTGCACAGTGTTCAGCTAAAGCTACAAGTTAGTGTAGTGCGTCCTGCTAACAGTGTTCAGCTAAAACTACAAGTTAGTGTAGTGAGACCTCTGCACAGTGTTCAGCTAAAGCTACAAGTTAGTGTAGTGAGACCTCTGCACAGTGTTCAGCTAAAGCTACAAGTTAGTGTAGTACGTCCTGCTCAGTGTTCAGCTAAAACTACAAGTTAGTGTAGTGTGACCTCTGCACAGTGTTCAGCTAAAGCTACAAGTTAGTGTAGTGCGTCCTGCTCACAGTGTTCAGCTAAAACTACAAGTTAGTGTAGTGCGACCTCTGCACAGTGTTCAGCTAAAGCTATAAGTTAGTGTAGTGCGTCCTGCTCACAGTGTTCAGCTAAAACTACAAGTTAGTGTAGTGAGACCTCTGCACAGTGTTCAGCTAAAGCTACAAGTTAGTATAGTGCGTCATGCTCACAGTGTTCAGCTAAAACTACAAGTTAGTGTAGTGCGACCTCTGCACAGTGTTCAGCTAAAACTACAAGTTAGTGTAGTGAGACCTCTGCACAGTGTTCAGCTAAGACTACAAGTTAGTGTAGTGAGACCTCTGCACAGTGTTCAGCTAAAGCTACAAGTTAGTGTAGTGAGACCTCTGCACAGTGTTCAACTAAAGCTACAAGTTAGTGTAGTGCGTCCTGCTCACAGTGTTCAGCTAAAACTACAAGTTAGTGTAGTGAGACCTCTGCACAGTGTTCAGCTAAAGCTACAAGTTAGTGTAGTGCGTCCTGCTCACAGTGTTCAGCTAAAACTACAAGTTAGTGTAGTGAGACCTCTGCACAGTGTTCAGCTAAAGCTACAAGTTAGTGTAGTGAGACCTCTGCACAGTGTTCAGCTAAAGCTACAAGTTAGTGTAGTACGTCCTGCTCAGTGTTCAGCTAAAACTACAAGTTAGTGTAGTGCAACCTCTGCACAGTGTTCAGCTAAAGCTACAAGTTAGTGTAGTGCGTCCTGCTCACAGTCTTCAGCTAAAACTACAAGTTAGTGTAGTGAGACTTCTGCACAGTTTTCAGCTAAAGCTACAAGTTAGTGTAGTACGTCCTGCTCAGTGTTCAGCTAAAACTACAAGTTAGTGTAGTGCGACCTCTGCACAGTGTTCAGCTAAAGCTACAAGTTAGTGTAGTGCGTCCTGCTCACAGTGTTCAGCTAAAACTACAAGTTAGTGTAGTGCGACCTCTGCACAGTGTTCAGCTAAAGCTATAAGTTAGTGTAGTGCGTCCTCCTCACAGTATTCAGCTAAAACTACAAGTTAGTGTAGTGAGACCTCTGCACAGTGTTCAGCTAAAGCTACAAGTTAGTATAGTGCGTCATGCTCACAGTGTTCAGCTAAAACTACAAGTTAGTGTAGTGCGACCTCTGCACAGTGTTCAGCTAAAACTACAAGTTAGTGTAGTGAGACCTCTGCACAGTGTTCAGCTAAGACTACAAGTTAGTGTAGTGAGACCTCTGCACAGTGTTCAGCTAAAGCTACAAGTTAGTGTAGTGAGACCTCTGCACAGTGTTCAACTAAAGCTACAAGTTAGTGTAGTGCATCCTGCTCACAGTGTTCAGCTAAAACTACAAGTTAGTGTAGTGAGACCTCTGCACAGTGTTCAGCTAAAGCTACAAGTTAGTGTAGTGCGTCCTGCTCACAGTGTTCAGCTAAAACTACAAGTTAGTGTAGTGAGACCTCTGCACAGTGTTCAGCTAAAGCTACAAGTTAGTGTAGTGAGACCTCTGCACAGTGTTCAGCTAAAGCTACAAGTTAGTGTAGTACGTCCTGCTCAGTGTTCAGCTAAAACTACAAGTTAGTGTAGTGCAACCTCTGCACAGTGTTCAGCTAAAGCTACAAGTTAGTGTAGTGCGTCCTGCTCACAGTCTTCAGCTAAAACTACAAGTTAGTGTAGTGAGACTTCTGCACAGTTTTCAGCTAAAGCTACAAGTTAGTGTAGTACGTCCTGCTCAGTGTTCAGCTAAAACTACAAGTTAGTGTAGTGCGACCTCTGCACAGTGTTCAGCTAAAGCTACAAGTTAGTGTAGTGCGTCCTGCTCACAGTGTTCAGCTAAAACTACAAGTTAGTGTAGTGCGACCTCTGCACAGTGTTCAGCTAAAGCTATAAGTTAGTGTAGTGCGTCCTCCTCACAGTATTCAGCTAAAACTACAAGTTAGTGTAGTGAGACTTCTGCACAGTGTTCAGCTAAAGCTACAAGTTAGTGTAGTGCGTCCTGCTCACAGTGTTCAGCTAAAACTACAAGTTAGTGTCTAGCGACCTCTGCACAGTGTTCAGCTAAAGCTACAAGTTAGTGTAGTGAGACCTCTGCACAGTGTTCAGCTAAAGCTACAAGTTAGTGTAATGCGTCCTCCTCACAGTGTTCAGCTAAACCTACAAGTTATTTTTTTGCGAGCTCTGCACAGTGTTCAGCTAAAGCTACCTGTAGAAGGTTGGTGGTGTTTTCCTGATCCTATCACTACTGCAGGCCGCTAAATAAGCTACAAGTTAGTGTAGTGCGAGCTCTGCACAGTGTTCACCTAAAGCTACCTGTAGAAGGTTAGTGGTGTTTTCCTGATCCTATCACTACCGCAGGCAGCTAAATAAGCTACAAGTTATTTTTTGGTGAGCTCTGCACAGTGTTCACCTAAAGCTACCTGTAGAAGGTTGGTGGTGTTTTCCTGATCCTATCACTACCGCAGGCAGCTAAATAGGCTACAACTACAAGTTAGTTTTTTGCGAGCTCTGCACAGTGTTCAGCTAAAGCTACCCAGCTTAGTGCAGCTACAGGCCATTAGTATGTCTGGAAGGCCAACAAGGAGAGGCAGACAGTCACAAGCCAATAAAAGAGGGCAAGCAGGCTCTGTGTCTAGAGGCAACAGTGCTGGTCGTGGAGATGGTGCATCCTCATCAGCACGTGGCCGTGGGACACGCTTGGCCTTTTTTTCGGCAGTTGGCCGTGTTGAGCCGCAACATGCGGAAGACTTGGTCGAGTGGATAACCAAGCCGTCCTCATCCTCCTCATCCTCTCTCACCCATGCTCAGGGTACTTTGTCTGGCAAAGCAGCAGCCTCTTCCTTCGGCTCAATGTCATCAGTGACTCCTTCCCTAGCCCCACCATGTCCTCCTGAGGAGTCCCTCGAACTGTTTGACCACAGTGTTGGGTACATGCTCCAGGAGGATGCCCAGCGTTGTGAAGGCTCTGATGATGATACTGAGCTAGATGAAGGCAGTAACGTGAGCACGGACAGAGGGGGTGCCCAAGAAGGACAGCAATCTGGCAGTCATGCTCCCCCTGCTGCAGCATACTGCCAGGTTTGCTCCAGTGATGAGGAGGGAGGGGATGATGAGGTCACTGACTCAACGTGGGTGCCTGATAGGAGAGAGAAGGAGGAGGAGGAGGCGGTACATCACCAACGAGGCAGGATGCTCTCCAGGGGCCAGCCTAAGGACAGCACACTGACTGCATCACACCCCAAAGCTCCGCATGTGCAGGGCGCTGCAGTCTCTGTGTGTTATTCAAAAAGTTCTTTGGTGTGGGCCTTTTTTGAGACAAGTGCATCAGATCGCACCGCTGCTTTTTGCAACATATGTCTAAAGCGTGTCTCGCGAGGCCAAAACATCTCCCGCTTGGGCAACCCATGCTTGACCAGACATATGTTGACCTGCCATGCAGTTCGTTGGCAAGCGTATTTAAAAGACCCACACCAAAGAACAAAGAGGACCTCTCCTTGCTCCTTATCAGCTGAGATCTCCAACCAAACTATACCTTCAGTCCTCTCTGAGACCTGCACTGAGAGGATTGAAGGTGTAGAATTAGGTGTGTCACAGCCAAGTACTTGTGGGCAATCTGCTTTCGGTACACCAACGTCAGATTGTACCAGGCAAATTCCCCTGCTCCAGCTGCTGCACCGCCGAAAGAAGTTCGCTCCCAGCCATCCACATGCCCAGCGGTTGAATGCTAGCTTGGCAAACTTGCTAGCACTTCAACTGCTGCCTTTTCAGTTGGTAGACTCTGTCCCCTTCCGTGAGTTTGTGGAATGTGCGGTTCCTCAGTGGCAGGTACCCAAACACAACATTTTCTCACAGAAGGCGATTTTGGCTCTTTACCGGCATGTGGAGGGCAATGTCTTGGCCCCGCTGGACAGGGCGGTCAGCGGTAAGGTGCATATTACCGCTGACTCATGGTCCAGCAGGCATGGACAGGGACGTTACCTAAGTTTCACCGTGCATTGGGTGAATCTGCTGGCAGCTGGGAAGGATGCAGGACAAGGTGCAGTAGTGTTGGAGATTGCTCCGCCACCACGCCTCCAAAATGCCACTACTAATGATTGTGACACACTTCTCTCCTCCACCCCTCCTCTTCTTCTTCCTCCATGGCCTCTTCCTATGCTTTGTCCTCGGAACCAGTGGTTCTCCGTAGCCATTCAGGGGCTGCGCAAGTATGCAGGCCAAAAGATGCCATGCGGTGCTTGAGCTGGTGAGCTTGGGGGACAGGAGCCACACTGGGGCGGAGGTTCTGTCAGCTCTGCAGGGGCAGGTTCAGAGGAGGGTGACGCCACACCAACTTAAGGCAGGAATGGTGGTTTGCGACAATGGCACCAACCTCCTCTCTGCCCTCCGACAGGGACAAATGACCCATGTGCCCTGTTTGGCTCACATCCTTAACTTGGTGGTGCAGCAGTTCTTGGGCAGGTACCCGGGCTTACAGGATGTCCTGAGGCAGGCCAGGAAAGTCTGTGTGCATTTCCGCCGGTCGTATAATGCCAGTGCTCGGCTGGCAGACCTCCAAAAGGAGTTTAACCTGCCCAAGAAGCGCCTAATCTGTGACATGCCCATCAGGTGGAACTCAACGTTGGCCATGCTGCTGCAGCTGCACACGCAGCAGAGGGCCATCAATGAGTACCTGTGCGACTATGGCACCAGGACAGGGTCAGGGGAGCTTGTTTTTTTTTTCCCCACGGCAGTGGGCCATGATCAGGGATGCATGCACTGTCCTGTCACCATTTGAGGAGGCCACAAGGATGGTGAGCAGTGACAGTGCATGCATCAGTGACACTGTCCCCCTTGTCCACCTGTTGGAGCACACGCTGCGTGGAATAATGGACAGGGCACTTGAGGCAGAACAGAGGCAGGAAGAGGAGGACTTCCTTAGCTCTCAAGGCCCCCTTTATCCAAACAGTGTTCCTGCGTGCCCACCGATCACACAGGAAGAGGACGAGGATGAGGAGGATTGTGTCAGTATGGAGGTGGAGCCTGGCACTCAGCATCAGCAGCAGTCTTTAAGGGATCAGTCCCAAGAAACACATGGACTTGCACGTGGCTGGGAGGAGGTGGCTGCGGACCATGTCGTCCTTAGTGACCCAGAGGACTCCGGACCGAATGCCTCAGCAAACCTACGCTGCATGGCCTCCCTGATCCAAAAAAGCCTGCGTAAGGATCCTCGTATTCGTGGTATCAAGGAGAAGGACCAATACTGGCTTGCAACCCTCCTTGATCCACGTTACAAGGGTAAGGTTGCAGACCTTATCTTGCCATCGCAGAGGGAGCAGAGGATGAAACATCTTCGGGAGGCCTTACAGAAAGGTCTGTGCAATGTGTTCCCAGAGACTGGGAGGTTACAAACTCCTGTTTCTGGACAACGTGTTGCTGAGGCTTCGGTCAGTCAAAGAAGGAGCGGTGGAGAAGGTGGCCATCTGACCGATGCGTTCAGACAATTTTTCGGTCCGCAGCCCCAAGGTATGATCGGTTCCAGCAACCATCGCCAGCGTCTGTTTTACATGGTGCAGGAATACCTAGGGGCAAGATCTGACTTGGACGCCTTTCCCACCGAAAATCCTCTGGGTTACTGGGTCTTGAGGATGGATCACTGGCCAGAGCTTGCACAGTATGCAATTGAGCTACTGGCCTGTCCTGCATCCAGCGTTCTTTCTGAACGCACATTCAGTGCTGCTGGAGGCTTTGTAACCAATCACAGGGTGCATCTGTCCACCGACTCGGTCGATCGACTGACCTTCATAAAAATGAATCAATCTTGGATCACCACCAGTTACTAAGCACCTGATGCTGATGTAACCGAATAATTTTTTTTTGAAATCTCAGATCCCTTCAAACACTGCCTATGCTGATGCTGAGTGACTATCTTGAGTAATTATGCTCTTCCTCCTCAATGATCACGCTGATAGCTTGTAAGAACATTTTTGGTTTTGGGCGCCAGCACCAGTGCCTAAGGCCCAATTTTTCAGCCCCTGTTAAACAGGGGAGTGTAATTACAATTTTTGATGCAATACTTTGCAGCAGGGCTCGTTTCTGCGTTCCAACTTGAGTATCTGTGAGGGGTTGCAGTGTTGTGGCACCAGCACCAGTGCCTAAGGCCCAATTTTTCAGCCCCTGTTCAACAGAGGCATGTAATTACAATTCTTGATCTAATATTTCACAGCAAGGCCTGTTTCTGCGCCCACCAAGAGCGAGTGAGGACTTACAGTGTTGTGGCACTAGCACCACCACCACCAAAGGCCCAATTGTTCTGCCCCTGTTCAACAGGGGCATGTAATTACAATTCTTGATCTAATATTTCACAGCAGGGCCCTGTGAGGGCTTACAGTGTTGTGGCCACAACAACACCTAAGGCCCAAATTTCTGCTGAGTATATAGGGCAGGCCCCTACTTTCAAACATCCAACTTACAAACGACTCCTACTTGCAAACGGAAGCAGACAACAGGAAGTGAGATGAAATCTACTCCATAGGAAGGGAAATTCTCTCCTGTAAGAGTTAATATGGGAAAAACGTTTCTCCTTTCCACTGATGCTTTATCACCAATCCTTGTTTCACTAAAAACCCCAGATTTTCAAAAAACATTTGTCATTGGGACAAAAAGTGAGGTGAAATCTTCTGAAGAGGAGCACAGACAGCAAAACAAATGTCACAGGGGTGATAACCCTTCCCTATGTTTTCCAAAAAGCTTAACCACTGAAGGACCGCCTCACGCCGATTTACGTTGGCAAGGTGGCACGGTCAGGCAGAATCACGTAAATATACGTGATCTGCCTTCCACGGGTGCCCGAGGCGGTCCGCTTCTGACCAGCGGCGATCAGAGATGAGGGGGAGACATCCGTTTGTGGCCCCCCCTCGCGATCACCGCCGGCCAATGAAATCATTCCTTTGCTGCTGTATGCTAAACAGCAGCAAAGGAAATGATGTCATCCCTCCTCGGCTTGGTATTTTCCGTTCCGGCGCCGAGGAGAGAAGACTGCAATGTGAGTGTAAAACACACAGTAGAACATGCCAGGCACACAAAACGCCCCCCTTTACCCCCCCGATCCCCCCCCCTGTCACACTGACACCAAGCAGTTTATTTATTTATTTATTTTTTCTTATTACTGCATGGTGTCAGTTTGTGACAGTTACTGTGTTAGGGCAGTTAGTATTAGCCCCCTTTAGGTCTAGGGCACCCCCTAACCCCCCCTAATAAAGTTTTAACCCCTTGATCACCCCCTGTCGCCAGTGTCACTAAGCGATCATTTTTCTGATCGCTGTATTAGTGTTGCTGGTGACGCTAGTTAGGGAGGAAAATATTTAGGTTCGCCGTCAGCGTTTTATAGCGACAGGGACCCCCATATACTACCTAATAAATGTTTTAACCCCTTGATTGCCCCCTAGTTAACGGGTGACGCTGGTTAGTTTGTTTATTTTTTATAGTGTCAGGGCACCCGCCGTTTATTACCGAATAAAGGTTTAGCCCCCTGATCGCCCGGCGGTGATATGCGTCGCCCCAGGCAGCGTCAGATTAGCGCCAGTACCGCTAACACCCACGCACGCAGCATACGCCTCCCTTAGTGGTATAGTATCTGAACGGATCAATATCTGATCCGATCAGATCTATACTAGTGTCCCCAACAATTTAGGGTTCCCAAAAACGCAGTGTTAGCGGGATCAGCCCAGATACCTGCTAGCACCTGCGTTTTGCCCCTCCGCCCAGCCCAGCAAACAAAACACTAAAAGCATAACTGCAGCATTCGCAGAGTCAGGCCTGATCCCTGCGATCGCTAACAGTTTTTTTGGTAGCATTTTGGTGAACTGGCAAGCACCAGCGGCCTAGTACACCCCGGTCGTAGTCAAACCAGCACTGCAGTAATACTTGGTGACCTGGCGAGTCCCATAAGTGCAGTTCAAGCTGGTGAGGTGGCAAGCACAAGTAGTGTCCCACTGCCACCAAGAAGAAGACAAACACAGGCCCATCGTGCCCATAATGCCCTTCCTGCTGCATTCGCCAATCCTAATTGGGAACCCACCACTTCTGCTGTGCCCATACTTCCCCCAATTCACATCCCCAACCAAATGCAGTCGGCTGCATGAGAGGCATTTTCTTTATGTCCTCCCGAGTACCCCTACCCAGCGAACCCCCCCAAAAAAGATGTGTCTGCAGCAAGCGCGAATATAGGCGTGACACCCGCTTTTATTGTCCCTCCTGTCCTGACAATCCTGGTCTTTGCATTGGTGAATGTTTTGAACGCTATCATTCACTAGTTGAGTATTAGCGTAGGGTACAGCATTGCACAGACTAGGCGCACTTTCACAGGGTCTCCCAAGATGCCATCGCATTTTGAGAGACCCAAACCTGGAACCGGTTACAGTTAAAAAAGTTAGTTACAAAAAAAAGTGTAAAAAAAAAAAATATATATATAAAATAAAAAAAAATAGTTGTCGTTTTATTGTTCTCTCTCTCTCTATTCTCTCTCTATTGTTCTGCTCTTTTTTACTGTATTCTATTCTGCAATGTTTTATTGTTATTATGTTTTATCATGTTTGCTTTTCAGGTATGCAATTTTTTATACTTTACCGTTTATTGTGTTTTATTGTTAACCATTTTTTTGTCTTCAGGTACGCCATTCACGAATTTGAGTGGTTATACCAGAATGATGCCTGCAGGTTTAGGTATCATCTTGGTATCATTCTTTTCAGCCAGCGGTCGGCCTTCATGTAAAAGCAATCCTAGTGGCTAATTAGCCTCTAGACTGCTTTTACAAGCAGTGGGAGGGAATGCCCCCCCCCCACCGTCTTTCGTGTTTTTCTCTGGCTCTCCTGTCTCAACAGGGAACCTGAGAATGCAGCCGGTGATTCAGCCAGCTGACCATAGAGCTGATCAGAGACCAGAGTGGCTCCAAACATCTCTATGGCCTAAGAAACCGGAAGCTACGAGCATTTCATGACTTAGATTTCGCCGGATGCAAACAGCGCCATTGGGAAATTGGAAAAGCATTTTATCACACCGATCTTGGTGTGGTCAGATGCTTTGAGGGCAGAGGAGAGATCTAAGGTCTAATAGACCCCAATTTTTTCAAAAAAGAGTACCTGTCACTACCTATAGCTATCATAGGAGATATTTACATTCCCTGAGATAACAATAAAAATGATTAAAAATGAAAGGAACAGTTTAAAAATAAGATAAAAAAGCAAAAAAATAATAAAGAAAAAAAAAAAAAAGCACCCCTGTCGCCTCCCTGCTCTCACGCAAAGGCGAATGCAAGCTTCGGTCTGGCGTCAAATGTAAACAGCAATTGCACCATGCATGTGAGGTGTCACCGCGAACGTCAGATCGAGGGCAGTAATTTTAGCAGTTGACCTCCTCTGTAAATCTAAAGTGGTAACCTGTAAAGGCTTTTAAAGGCTTTTAAAAATGTATTTAGTTTGTCGCCACTGCACGTTTGTGCGCAATTTTAAAACATGTCATGTTTGGTATCCATGTACTCGGCCTAAGATCATCTTTTTTATTTCATCAAACATTTGGGCAATATAGTGTGTTTTAGTGCATTCAAATTTTAAAAAGTGTGTTTTTTCCCCAAAAATGCGTTTGAAAAATCGCTGCGCAAATACTGTGTGAAAAAAAAAATGAAACACCCACCATTTTAATCTGTAGGGCATTTGCTTTAAAAAAATATATAATGTTTGGGGGTTCAAAGTAATTTTCTTGCAAAAAAAAATAATTTTTTCATGTAAACAAAAAGTGTTAGAAAGGGCTTTGTCTTCAAGTGGTTAGAAGAGTGGGTGATGTGTGACATAAGCTTCTAAATGTTGTGCATAAAATGCCAGGACAGTTCAAACCCCCCCCCCCCCCCCAAATGACCCCATTTTGGAAAGTAGACACCCCAAGCTATTTGCTGAGAGTCATGTCGAGGCCATGGAATATTTTATATTGTGACACAAGTTGCGGGAAAGAGACAAATTTTTTTTTTTTTTGCACAAAGTTGTCACTAAATGATATATTGCTCAAACATGCCATGGGAATATGTGAAATTACACCCCAAAATACATTCTGTTGCTTCTCCTGAGTACGGGGATACCACATGTGTGAGACTTTTTGAAAGTCCTTTTTGAAAACCAAGCACCGCCTTCAGGCTTTCTAAGGGCGTACATTTTTGATTTCACTCTTCACTGCCTATCACAGTTTCGGAGGCCATGGAATGCCCAGGTGGCACAAAACCCCCCAAATGACCCCATTTTGAAAAGTAGACACCCCACGCTATTTGCTGAGAGGTATAGTGAGTATTTTGCAGACCTCTCTTTTTGTCACAAAGTTTTGAAAATTGAAAAAAGAAAAATAAATATTTTTTCTTGTCTTTCTTCATTTTCAAAAACAAATGAGAGCTGCAAAATACTCACCATGCCTCTCAGCAAATAACTTGGGGTGTCTACTTTCCAAAATGGGGTCATTTGGGGGGGGGGGGTTTGTGCCACCTGGGCATTCCATGGCCTCCAAAACTGTGATAGGCAGTGAAGAGTGAAATCAAAAATTTACACCCTTAGAAATCCTGAAGGCGGTGATTGGTTTTCGGGGCCCCGTACGCGGCTAGGCTCCCAAGAAGTCCCACACATGTGGTATCCCCATACTCAGGAGAAGCAGCTAAATGTAGTTTGGGGTGCAATTCCACATATGCCCATGGCCTGTGTGAGCAATATATCATTTAGTGACAACTTTGTGCAAAAAATAAATAAATAAAAATTTGTCACTTTCCTGCAACTTGTGTCAAAATATAAAATACTCCATGGACTCAACATGCCTCTCAGCAAATAGCTTGGGGTGTCTACTTTCCAAAATGGGGTCATTTGGGGGGGTTTGTGCCATCTGGGCATTTTATGGCCTTCAAAACTGCGATAGGTAGTGAGGAGTGAAATCAAAAATTTACGCCCTTAGAAATCTTGAAGGCGGTGATTGGTTTTCGGGGCCCCGTACGCAGCTAGGCTCCCAAAAAGTCCCACACATGTGGTATCCCCATACTCAGGAGAAGCAGCTGAATGTATTTTGGGGAGCAATTCCACATAGGCCCATGGCCTGTGTGAGCAATATATCATTTAGTGACAACTTTTTGTAAATTTTTTTTTTGTCATTCAATCACTTGGCACAAAAAAAATAAATATTCAATGGGTTCAACATGCCTCTCAGCAATTTCCTTGGGGTGTCTACTTTCCAAAATGGGGTCATTTGGGGGGGGGCTTTGTACTGCCCTGCCATTTTAGCACCTCAAGAAATGACATAGGCAGTCATAAACTAAAAGCTGTGTAAATTCCAGAAAATGTACCCTAGTTTGTAGACGCTATAACTTTTGCGCAAACCAATAAATATACGCTTATTGACATTTTTTTTACCAAAGACATGTGGCCGAATACATTTTGGCCTAAATGTATGACTAAAATTAAGTTTATTGGATTTTTTTTATAACAAAAAGTAGAAAATATCATTTTTTTTCAAAATTTTCTGTCTTTTTCCATTTATAGCGCAAAAAATAAAAATGGCAGAGGTGATCAAACACCATCAAAAGAAAGCTCTATTTGTGGGAAGAAAAGGACGCAAATTTCGTTTGGGTACAGCATTGCATGACCGCGCAATTAGCAGTTAAAGCGACGCAGTGCCAAATTGGAAAAAGTCCTCTGGTCCTTAGGCAGCATAATGGTCCGGGGCTAAAGTGGTTAAAATAGATTTTTTGGCTGGAGCTAAACACATTAAAAATGTACCAGTTCAAAATTACAAACAGAATCTACTTAACAACAAACCTACAGTCCCTGTCTTGTTTGCATCGCCTGTATACTGCTGTTCAGAGTATATAGGGCTTGGTGGCCCCACGCCTTTCCTTTTTTTAATTTAGGTGCGGGGTTCCCCTTAATATCCATACAAGACCCAAAGGGCCTGGTAATGGACTGGGGGGTACCCATGCTGTTTGTTTCACTGATTTTCATCCATATTGCCAGGACCCGACATTACATTAAAGCCGCAAGCAGTTTTAAATGACTTTTTTTTTTTTTCCTTTAAAAATTACATTTTGTGCAGGGACTGTTCTAAGCACGGGAAACACGCGCCACTTTACAGGCATACTATAGACACCCCCCAGGTACGATATTTAAAGGAATATTTAACTTTTTTTTTTTTTAACTTTAAGCATCATTAAAATCACTGCTCCCGAAAAAACGTCAGTTTTTAAAAGTTTTTTTTGCATTGATACATGTCCCCTGGGGCAGGACCAAAACCCAAACCCTTTTTAGGACAATGCCATGCAAATTAGCCTTTAAAATGAGCACTTTTGATTTTGAACGTTCGAGTCCCATAGACGTCAATGGGGTTCTAAAGTTCGTGCAAATTTTCGGTCCGTTCGCAGGTTCTGGTGCGAACCGGGGGGTGTTCGGCTCATCCCTAATACACATCATCCTGAAATGTAGTTGTATTTAAAAGTTGTCTAAATAAAACAATAATTTTCATTAAAAATGATTATATATAAATCATTATACCCACATAAATCCATGCACCTAAGAAAAATGCAAAACCCCACCCGGCGACATCTGGAATCCATTTGTGTTGGACTTACAAACAAAAAATATATATCCCAAAACTGCAACAAACAGCATTAAAAAGGATAAAAAGAAGGGGACAGAAAGTAGTCATCAGATGGGGGAGCACTTTAATGGTGCATGGAAAAAGTGGCAGTTCATCTTTGAGGGGATCACATAACCCCAACCGATATTGGTGACGCAAGGCAGCGTCATTCCACTCTGTATCAGAGCTCCAACATCTGAACTCTACGGCGTAGTCTTCGGCCGCTCTGCGACCTTGCTGCAGGGCGGCTTCAGCAGTAGCCGTTAGTTGGGGGTCCTCGTATAGCTGAGACACCGCTAGGAAGAGGTCATCCAAGGAATCCAGAGATCTGGATTTTTGCTACAGTAGACGGTGAGCCCAAGTTTGAGGCTTGCCGGTCAGTAGTGATATGACGAACACCACCTTTGTGGCTTCCAGAGAAAACGTGCGGGGTGTAAGGCAAAATAAAGCTCACATGCATTGCGGAATGCCCGGTACTTGCAACGTTCTTCAGAGAACTTTTCGGGTGTGGGTACCTTGGGCTCCGGGGGGAGCATTACTACAGAGGGTGCTGCGGAAGGGCCGGCAGACGCTGCTCCTTGAGGAGATGCTGAGAGGGCCTGGACCTGTCCCTCTAATCTGGTATAGCCTTCTTGTAGGCTTTTGACTGCCAGGGTGAGGCCCGCTAGGTGCCTACAGAGTTCATCCATGGGGGAGGCCCCCTGCCCGAACTCGGTCATGGCTGCCTGATACTGTCAGGTCTCTCACTTACCAGACCGGTGAGTCCACTTGGGCAGAGGGTAGGCTTCCTTACGTATCCGAACCGGGGCCCCTGATAGAGCAGACAGGAAGCCCACGAGTGCGGAGTGGTATGAGGGCCTGGTGTAAGGATCCGGAAGAGAGGTGGTCTTCCAAGCAGCAGGTAGTACTCAGGAACACTGGGAACTGATGCTGAGCAGGAGCTATTAGGCTGGTCACACACAGGCAGAGGTCGGCAACGGGCTGGCAGCAGAAGTACAAGAGGAGCAGGCAAAAGCGGGGTCAAACAAGCTGGGGTCAGGTTCAGGCAGCAGTCAAGGAGGTCCAATAGGCAAGCCGGGTCACAACAGATCAGAACTTCGGGAACACAGGAACACAGAGAGGATCACGGAACTTGGCACAAGAGCTGTTGATCAGGCAGCACTGATCAGAGTTTGCAGCAGACCTAAATAGGCTGATTGGCGCCAAACGTCACGCTCGTGCGTGCGCCAATACGCACAGACGCCCACGCACCCGCACGCGCCCGAGCACGCCCCCGGACACCAGCACCACCAGGCACACGTATAGCAACGCCCGTAGGCGGACGCGCGCTAACGCGTACGCACGCGCCCGGGCACCACCACGCACATCATGGCTAGCCAGATTAGACACGCCAGTGCCCCCAGAAGCACGTGCCCCAGCACGTACAGGAACGTGCGCACCAACGTGCCCCGGCACGCACCAACGCCCAACCAGGTAACCTCTCTGACAGTGCCCCCTCCTCAAGGGCAGATTTCAGATGCCCAGCTGGGCCAACTTTGAGGCATGAGAAGCTTTGAATGACTGCAAGAGCTCTCTGGCGTGCAAGTTGCTTTCTGGCTCCCATGAGTTGTCTTCAGGCCCATAGCCCTTCCACTTTACGAGGTATTGGGTTTGGTTGCGTCTTCTGCAATCTAAAATTGCCTCCACCTCAAACTCTTCTTCGCCGTTAACTAGGATAGGCTTGGGTGGACCGATACTACGGCCAACAAAGGAATTGGGAGTAACTGGTTTCAAAAGAGACACGTGGAAGACTGGATGTATCTTCAGGGAGTTAGGCAGGTCAAGTTCATAGGCCACGTTGTTAATCTTCCTCTTAACCAAGAAAGGACCCAAGTACTTAGGGCCTAGTTTTCTGGACAGACAGGCCAACTTCAGGTTAGCGGTGGATAACCAAACTGGGTTGCCAGGTTCCAAGACAAGCTCTCCACGCCTCTTCCTCTTGTAGTATTCCTGAGCTTTGGCCATGGTATCCTGTAGTAGTTTATTGTTTGTTGAAAAGAAATCCAAGGTTTCAGACACTGCAGGGACGGAGCACTCGGGTATTGACCCAGGCAAAAAGGACGGATGGAAGCCGTAATTAGCATAGAATGGTGTTTGATTGGTAGCTGAGTGCAATGATTTGTTGTAAGAGAACTCTGCAATAGGGAGCAGGGAGGCCCAATTGTCCTGGGAGAATGCAGAAAAACAGCGGAGATATTGCTCCAAGGTCTGATTCGTCCTTTCAGTTTGCCCATTTGACTGGGGATGATAGGCTGAGGAGAATGCTAATTCAATTTCCAAGGAGCCACAGAGGGCTTTCCAGAATCTGGAGGTGAATTGGACACCTCGGTCAGAAACTATGTTTGTTGGCACTCCATGTAATCTGATAATTTCTCTGATAAAGATAGTAGCTGTTTCCCTAGCCGAGGGGGTAGCCTTCATGGGAAGGAAGTGGGCCATCTTAGACAGCCTATCTACCACAACAAAGATGGAAGAAAAATCTTCTGATGGGGGAGTTCAACGATGAAGTCCATTGAAATCATGGTCCACGGCCTCTCTGGGACCGGTAAAGGTTTTAACAGACCCCATGCTCTTGCCCGGCTATTCTTGCTTCTGGCACAGGTATTACAAGAATCAACATACTCCTTGCAATCTTTAACCAGATGAGGCCACCAGAAGGTACGTTGTACTAGATTGTTTTTCGTGAGCCAAAGTGTCCGGCCAACTTGTGATCATGGCAAAGTTCTAACACCTGTACTTTTAGCTCCTCAGGGACCACAATTTTGTTTTCATACCAAAACAGCCCATCTTTGGCACAAGCTTCAGCAGGTGGTGTCATTCCCATAGAGGCCCGTCTAATTTGAGAGACAAGATCTTCTTGAAGCAGCAGGAAATTCCCAGAAGGGAGGATGGTGTCTGGAGGTAAGGCTTTTTCTGAGTCGTGGAAGATGCGAGAGAGTGCGTCAGACTTGACATTCTTGGATCCAGGTCTGTAGGTAATGTGCAATTGGAATCGGGAAAAAAAAAGTGCCCATCTGGCCTGCCGAGGTTTTAGTCTCTTAGCCGTTCTCAGGTATTCTAAATTTTTATGGTCTGTGTAGACCAAAATGGGGTGAGCAGCACCCTCCAGAAGATAACACCATTCTTCTAAAGCTGCTTTAATGGCTAGAAGTTCCCGATCTCCCACGTCGTAATTCCTTTCTGAAGATGAAAGTTTACGTGAGAAAAACCCCACAGGGTACAGGAGGGCTTTGGCGCCTTGTCTTTGCGAGAGCACAGCTCCTACCGCAATTTCGGATGCGTCAACTTCCAATACGAAAGGTAGGGCTGGATTGGGATGTTTAAGAATGGTGGCTGAGGTAAACAAAGCCTTGAGTTCTTCAAAGGCCAGCTGCGCCTTAGGAGTCCAGCAAAACCGGGTCCCTTGTCTGATGAGTTCAGTGATGGGGGTTATTATCGAAGAAAATCCTTTGATTAACTTCCTATAGAAATTGGCGAAGCCAATAAAGCGCTGTACTCCTTTCTTATCTACAGGCGCAGGCCAATCCAGGATAGCAGATACTTTTTGAGGGTCCATCTTGATACCCTTGGGAGAGATCACCAGGCCTAGAAACTGAATAGATTGGAGCTCGAACTCACATTTTTCGAGTTTGGCATAAAGCCCATGTTGCCTGAGTCGGGTAAGTACGTTTTGTACATGTCTGCGGTGGTTGATCAGGGAAGCGGAAAAAAACAGAATATCGTCCAGATAGACTATGACGTACAGGTCCAAAAAGTGACGGAAGACATCATTAATGAAGTGTTGGAAGGTGGCTGGCGCATTACACAGGCCAAAGGGCATGACGAGGTACTCGAAGTGCCCGAATCGAGTACGAAAAGCCGTCTTCCACTCGTCCCCCTCTCTTATGCGGATCAAATTGTAGGCTCCGCGGAGATCCAACTTGGTGAAAACTGTAGCGGACCCCAATCTTTGAAACAGTTCAGGTACTAAGGGTAGCGGATATCTGTTCTTTATGGTAATTTTATTTAATTCCGGTAGTCGATGCAGGGACATAGGGAGTGATCCTTCTTCTCAATGAAGAAGATGCCTGCATCTGCTGGGGATGTGGAGGGGCGAATGAATCCCTTCTTTAGGTTTTCATCAATATAGGTTTTCAGGGTGCCCAGCTCCTGCTCAGTTAAAGGAAAAATCCTTCCGAAGGGAACTTCAGTTCCGGGTAAGAGTTCTATTGGGCAGTCGTAGGGCCTGTGTACCGGGAGAGTCTCTGCCCCCTTCTTGCTGAACACATCCAGGAAATCCCGGTAGGGCTCGGGAAGGGATTGGTAAAGCTTGGTATCAGAGTCTAAGCAAAGACACTGAGATGGTGTTATGGGTGTTCCCAGTAGACAGTGTTGTTTGTAGTAATTGGAGAGAAACTGAATCTTTCCTGTGGACCAGTCGATGCTGGGATTGTGAGCTTGCAGCCAAGGCATTCCTAGGATGATTGGAAAGAGGGGAGAGGAGATGACATCCAGGCGTAAGAGTTCCTGATGTTCCGGGCCAATAGTGGCCAGTAAGGGAACGGTCTCCTGGGTATCTGGTCCGGAGCTGAGGGTGGATCCATCTGCTAAGAATACTGCAAGTCCCTGGGCCTTGGGTTGGAGAGGAATACTATGGTTATCAATGAAGGCTCAGTCAATGAAGCCGCTGCATGCTCCTGAATCAATAATGACCGGTACCGGGATGTTCCTTCCAGGAAGCTGTAACATAACTGAAAGTGTCAAATGGTTACCAGATCTGGGTAAGACAGGTGCACATAAAGAAGAGGAAAGAAGGCACTTACGTCTCTTGTTGGGGCAGGCCCTCACAAAATGTCCTTGTTCTCCGCAGTACAGACACAAATTGAGCGTACGTCTGCGCGTCTTTTCTTCTGGGGTCAGGGATGGACGGAGCAGACCAAGCTGCATGGGTTCTGGAGCTTCTGTGGCCGGAGAAGAAGAGGCGGGAGGAACTTGATTCGGAGCACTAGGAACCCTGGGCAACATCCAAGTGGGATGTGGGTGGCTAATGGACCTCTCTGAATGTCTCTCTCTCAGACGGCGGTCAATCTGGATTGACAAGTTTATGAGCTCATCCAGCGTCTGAGGTATCCCAACACGTGCCAGTTCATCTTTGAGGGGATCACATAACCCCAACCGATATTGGTGACGCAAGGCAGCGTCATTCCACTCTGTATCAGAGCTCCAACATCTGAACTCTACGGCGTAGTCTTCGGCCGCTCTGCGACCTTGCTGCAGGGAGTGCAAGGCGGCTTCACCAGTAGCCGTTAGTTGGGGGTCCTCGTATAGCTGAGACATCGCTAGGAAGAGGTCATCCAAGGAATCCAGAGATCTGGATTTTTGCTACAGTAGACGGTGAGCCCAAGTTTGAGGCTCGCCAGTCAGTAGTGATATGACGAACACCACCTTTGTGGCTTCCAGAGAAAACGTGCGGGGTGTAAGGCAAAATAAAGCTCACATGCATTGCGGAATGCCCGGGACTTGCAACATTCTCCAGAGAACTTTTCGGGTGTGGGTACCCTGGGCTCCGGGGGGAGCATTACTACAGAGGGTGCTGCGGAAGGGCCAGCAGACGCTGCTCCTTGAGGAGATGCTGAGAGGGCCTGGACCTGTCCCTCTAATCTGGTATAGCCTTCTTGTAGGTTTTTGACTGCCTGGGTGAGGCCCGCTAGGTGCCTACAGAGTTCATCCATGGGGGAGGCCCCCTGCCCGGACTCGGTCATGGCTGCCTGATACTGTCAGGTCTCTCACTTACCAGACCGGTGAGTCTGCTTGAGCAGAGGGTAGGCTCCCTTACGTATCCGACTCAGGGCCCCTGATAGAGCAGACAGGAAGCCCACGAGTGCGGAGTGGTATGAGGGCCTGGTGTAAGGATCCGGAAGAGAGTTGGTCTTCCAAGCAGCAGGTAGTACTCAGGAACACTGGGAACTGACGCTGAGCAGGAGTTATTAGTCTGGTCACACACAGGCAGAGGTCGGCAATGGGGTCAAACAAGCCGGGGTCAGGTTCAGGCAGCAGTCAAGGAGGTCCAATAGGTAAGCCGGGTCACAACAGATCAGAACTTCGGGAACACAGGAACACAGAGAGGATCACGGAACTTGGCACAAGAGCTGTTGATCAGGCAGCACTGATCAGAGTTTGCAGCAGACCTAAACAGGCTGATTGGCGCCAAACGCCGCGCTCGCCCGAGCGTGCCCCTGGACACCGGCGCGCACACCAGCACCACCAGGCACACGTATAGCAACGCCCGTAGGGGGACGCGCGCTAACGCGTACGCGCGCGCCTGGGCACCACCACGCACACCATGGCCAGCCGGATTAGACACGGCAGTGCCCCCAGAAGCTCACACATTCGCAGTAGCTGAATCGCTTTTGTTACAATGGTCAGACAACTTCACCGCTCATACAGCTATCGCTGTGTTTGCCGAACACTATGCGATGACGTCACTGACTCCTTCTCCCCATGCATATCATCACGCCACGTGACTTTCTCAAGGGTCACATGACATGTGATGATACGCGTTGGGAAGAGAAGTCAGTGACATCATCGCATAGTGTTCGGCAAACAAACTGATAGCTTGTATGGGCAGTGAAGCTGTCTGGCCATTGTAACAAAAGCGATTCAGCTACTGTGAATGTGTGAGTGGATTACATTGATTGTCCAGTTTTGTAGCATTTAAAAACACTGTGCAATGATGTTTTTTTCTTTTATCTTTATGTGAATCATCACCCTGCAAATGTAATTCATCATGCAACTGTGATCTGTGATAATTGAAATACAAGCAAGTCCATCAAAGGCATTTGATTGGACATTTAGACCTGGATTAACACAAACAGACACTATTTAATGTTTTTTATTTTTTTCTTTCATCAACATATATCTAGGGATATGGGTTCCCTTATAGGTTTGTAATGCATTTATTTGCATCCATTCACTTTGTAGCAACGGTGTCACAACATATTTTATATTGATTTGTAGCAATGGTGTCGCAGCACTAATTGGTTGGTTGCAGCTCACACATTTTTTTCTGGTGTTTGAAGCTGTCTGACCATTGTAACAAAAGCAATTCAGCTACTGCGAATGTGTGAGTGGATTGCATTTATTGCCCAGTTTTGTAGCATTTAAAAACACTGCGCAATGATGGTTTTTCTTTTTATGTGAATCATCACCTTGCAAATGGAATTCATCATGCAACTGTGATCTGTGATAATTGAAATACAAGCAAGTTCATCAAAGGCATTTGATTGGACATTTAGACCTCAGCTGGATTAACAAAAACAGACACTATTTAATGTTTTTTTATTTATATTTTTTCCAGCGAGCGCTCCTTAAAAGAGAGTCTTTCTCTGAGTCTGGAGTCAATGAGGATGGCAAACGTGATCAACCTCTCCAGCTCAGTGGGTATATCTCGGAATGCTATCTCATCCTTGATGGTATCCAAGAGACCATGAGAAAAAGCAGCCACGAGGGCCGCATTGTTCCACGCAACCTCTGCTGCCAGAGTACGGAATTCAATGGCGTAATCGGCAACAGTTCTTGTACTCTGTTTGATGGACATGAGGCACTTGGCAGCAGAAGCGGAGCGTGCGGGAACGTCAAATACCCTTTTAAAAGAAACAACAAACTCATGGTAGCTCAAGACAACAGGTTTTTGCGTCTCCCATAGAGGGTTTACCCAGGCCAAGGCTCTCTCAGAAAACAAAGATATCACAAAACCTACTTTGCTTCTGTCCGTAGGAAATGCCTGGGGCAGCATCTCAAAGTATAGCTCAACCTGGTTGAGAAACCCTCTGCATTGGACTGGATCACCCCCAAATCTCTGGGGAAGTGGAGCGGAACCAGACATACCTCTTAAGCCGCGTACACATGGGCCGACTTTTCGACCGGACTGGTCCGACGGAACGAATCCATCGATAATCCGACCATGTGTGGGCTTCATCGGACCTTCAGCTGACTTTTTCTGTCGAAAATCAGACGGACTTTAGATTTGGAACATGTTTCAAATCTTTCCGACGGACTCGAGTCCGGTCGAAAAATCCGTTCATCTGTATGCTAGTCCGACGGACAAAAAAGGACGCAAGGGCAGCTATTAGCTACTGGCTATGAACTTCCTTATTCTCCTTTGTACGTCATCACGTCCAGTCCAATGGACTTTCGAATGGACTTTAGTTCGTGTGTGGGCAAGTGCGGTCTTTTGAAAGTCTGTCGAAAGTCCGTCGGAAAGAGTGTCGGACCTTTAATGCTGAAAAGTCCACTCGTGTGTACGCGGCATAATAGGGGTAATACTCGAGGCGGGTGCCTGCACAGAGACTGGAGCAGCAGCAGGGTCAGTCTGCAACATAGGTTGTACCGGTCGCAGTGGGAGATTTCAGGTGAGCCGTGTGACTCAGGAGCGTTTGTAAAGCCATGGCCATGCCGTGATCCAGTTCATCCAATCTGGAAAAAAATATCACCAACAAGTGGATTGACTGTATCTTCTGTATTAATGGCCTTCGCCTACTGACAGAAACCATGAAATCAGGCTAAGACAGAAGTACAGTTAAATTACACTTGTTTAATAATAAAAGTAAAAAGAACAAATGTAGTCAAAACATAGCCAAAGTTCAGTAACTGGAATGGATAGTCAGCCAAGCTGGAAATCAGGGATTAATGTAGTGGAACAGCAAGCAGGATCTGGAGCCAGAAGGGATGTCAGCAAAGCAAGTCTTGAACAGGATCGCAGGAGAATGTTTCTGTGATGTTGACCAAGACGAAGGCAGAGATCCACTGGGCTGAACAGCTTAAGTAGGCAGGAGTGAGGAGCAGAATATCACCAACAGCTAAGTACCTGTGGAGAGATAGGAGCTGGCAATTAGCCGACAGCTGAGCAGCCAGCTCGGAGAAGGAAGGGCTGAGCCCAGCCCTGACAGAAACATTCACTGATGCAAAGACCAGGTTGGCCAGAACAGGAGGAACAATAATATAGGGTGTCACGCCTATATCCACGCTTGCTACAGACACAACATCTTCTTTGGGGTGATCATTGGGGAGGGGTACCAGGGAGAACATACGGAAAATGCCTCTCATGCAGCCGGCTCACTGCATTTGGATTGGGAAGTTGGGCCACAGCATTGTCTGGAAACAGAAGGGCTGTGATGATCTCTTCCGGGAATTTAAGGAAGGATCCAGTTCATCCTGACGCTTTGTATAGCACATAAGCGTTCAGCAGAGCCAGTTGGAACAAGTATACAGACACTTTTTTATACCAGTGTCTGGCCCTACGGAAAATTAAGTACGGCACCATCAACTGGTCGTTGAGGTCCACCCCTCCCATATTAAGGTTGTATTCGTGGACACAGGTGGGCTTCTCCATAACACCAGTCGCCCTTGGAATTTAGACTGTCGTATCTGCGTGAAGGGAGGACAGAACAAAAACTTTCCGATTATCCCTCCACTTCACTGCAAGCAAATTATTACTTCTCAAGCAGGCTCTATCCCCCAGTCTAAGTCGGGACTCTACAAACTGCCTGGGTAAGCCCCGGAGATTAGATCGCACGGTGCCACATGCACCAATTCCATGATCAAACAAGTGACCAAAAATTGGCACACTTGTGTAATAATTGTCCATGCACAAGTGGTACCCCTTTCGGAATAAGGGTGACACCAAGTCCCAAACAATCTTGCCAGAGTTCCCTATGTAGTGTGGGCAGTTCTCGGGCTCCACGTGACTATCTTTTCCCTCGTAAACCATAAAACTATATGTATAGCCTGTTGCCCTGTCACAGAGCTTATACATCTTGACCCCATATTTGGCACGTTTGCTGGAAAGATACTGTTTGAAAGACAAGCGGCCAGAAAATTTTATCAGGGACTCATCAATGCAGACAACTTGATCAGGAGTAAACAAAGCTGCAAACTGTTGGTTGAAGTAGTTTACGAGGGGGCCGAATTTTGAGGTGCCGATCATATCCAGGGTCACCCTGAGGACGACAGAGTTGATTATTGTCAATAAAATGCATGCCAACTGCGCATGCGCGAGCCACACTGCGCTTTGTGAATGGCCCTGTTGTTTCCTGGGACACACACATGTCCCAGAAGACAACTGGGCTGCTTGCTGAGGAGGAGGAATTGAAAAAGTAGCGCCGCAGAATAGGTAGAGGCAGATTAGGAAGACTGCCTAGCAACAGGGGTTTCTGGGGAGTAAAACTTTTTTTTTTTTTTCAAATTTTTTTTTTATATTTTTTTAAGAATGTTAATGTATTATTTTTTTTTTCTAGGGTGGCCCTCCACTTTAACCACTTAACAACCGGCCCATAGCCAAATGACGGCTACAGGGCGGTTGCTTAACTCTGGGAGGGCGTCCAGGGACGTCCTCCCAGAATTCTGCTCTCGCGCACCCCCTAGGGCGCGCACTCGAGAGCATCCATGACCGCCGGGTCCAGAGGACCCGGCGCATCACGGATCACGGTAAATGGCCGCTGATCGCGGCCGTTTACCATGTGATCGCGCCGTCATCTGATGAGGCCGGTTCCTCTCCTCCCCTCCTGTGTACCGATCGGTACACTGTGAGCGGAGAGGGGGATGGATGGATGGCTGCAGCGTTGTGGGCTGGATGTGTAGTGCCCACAACGCTGCACAGTGAAATCCAGCCATCCATCCATCCATGCTCAGCCATCCCCACTACTCTACATGCCCTGCAATGCTGTGCAATACTCTGCAATGCCCCACAATACTCTGCCATACCCCGCAATACCCCTGCAATACTCTGCCATACCCCGCAATACCCCTGCAATACTCTGCCATACCCCGCAATACCCCTGCAATACTCTGCCATACCCTGGAATACCCCGCAATACTCTGCTATACCCTGGAATACCCCGCAATACTCTGCTATACCCTGGAATACCCCGCAATACTCTGCTATACCCTGGAATACCCCGCAATACTCTGCCATACCCTGGAATACCCCGCAATACTCTGCCATACCCTGGAATACCCCGCAATACTCTGCTATACCCTGGAATACCCCGCAATACTCTGCCATACCCTGGAATACCCCGCAATACTCTGCCATACCCTGGAATACCCTGCAATACTCTGCCATACCCTGGAATACCCCGCAATACTCTGCCATACCCTGGAATACCCCGCAATACTCTGCCATACCCTGGAATACCCCGCAATACTCTGCCATACCCTGGAATACCCCGCAATACTCTGCCATACCCTGGAATACCCTGCAATACTCTGCCATACCCTGGAATACCCCGCAATACTCTGCCATACCCTGCAATACCCCGCAATACTCTGCCATACCCTGCAATACCCCGCAATACTCTGCCATACCCTGCAATACCCCGCAATACCCCGCAATACTCTGCCATACCCTGCAATACCCCGAAATACCCCGCAATACTCTGCCATACCCTGCAATACCCCGAAATACCCCGCAATACTCTGCCATACCCTGAAATACCCCGCAATACTCTGCCATACCCTGCAATACCCCGCAATACTCTGCCATACCCTGCAATACCCCGCAATACTCTGCCATACCCTGCAATACCCTGAAATACCCCGCAATACTCAGCTATACCCTGCAATACCCTGAAATATCCCGCATTACTCTGCCATACCCCGTAATACCCAGCCATACTCTGCAATACTCTGTGATACCCAGCCATACTCTGCCATACTCTGCCATACCCAGCCATGCTCTGCAATACCCCGCAAAAATCTGCAATACTCTGCCATATCCCGCAATACTCTGCCATACCCAGCCATACTCTGCAATACCCAGCAATACCCAGCCATACTCTGCAATACTCGGTGATACCCAGCCATACTCTGCCATACCCAGTAATACTCGGCGATACTCTGCAATACCCAGCCATGCTCAGCCATACTCAGCCATGCTCACCCATACCCAGCCATGCTCACCCATACCCAGCCATGCTCAGCCACACCCAGCCATGCTCAGCCATACCCAGCCATGCTCAGCCATACCCAGCCTCTGTATGTGGCCAGGCTGTGGAAGTCTCACACATGTGGTATCGCCTTACTCGGGAGTAGGAGAATCTATTTTGGGGTGTCATTTTTGGTATGTACATGTTATGTGTTAGAAATATTGTATAAATGGACAACTTTGTGTTAAAAAAAAAAAAAAGCGTTTTAACCACTTCCCGCCTTCCGTCAGACGACGTCCTTGACTTTGTGCGGGGATATCTGAATGATGGGTGCAGCTACAGGCATCATTCAGATATCAGCTTTTTCAGCCGGCGATTCCCTACACCATAGGAATGATCATAGTGGCAGTTCCACTGCTTGATCATTCTTACGGGAGGCGAGAGGGGACGTCCCCCCCTCCCGCCGCCCTCCGGTGCTGGCACCATTCCACAAGCGTGTGCAATTTTGAAAGGTGACATGTTAGGTATCTATTTACTCGGCGTAACTTCATCTTTCATATTATGCATTGGGCTAACCTTACTGTTTTGTTTTTTTTTAAAGCAAAAAACATTTTTTTCTCCAAAAAAAACACGTTTGAAAAATTGCTGCGCAAATATCATGCGAGATAAAAAGTTGCAATGACCGCTATTGTATTCTCTAGGGTCTTTGCTAAAAAAACATATATAATGTTTTGGGGTTCTATGTAATTTTCTAGCAAATAAATGATGATTTTTACATGTAGGAGAGAAATGTCAGAATTGGCCTGGGCACTCCAGAACGCCTGATGGTGCTCCCTGCATGTTGGGCCTCTGTATGTGGCCACGTTGTGTAAAAGTCTCACACATGTGGTATCACCGTACTCGGGAGTAATGGCAGAATGTGTTTTGGGGTGTAATTTGTGGTATGCATATGCTGTGTGTGAGAAATAACCTGCTAATATGACAATTTTGTGAAAAAAAAAAAAAGAAAAAAAAACCTTGATTTTGCAAAGAATTGTGGGAAAAAAATGACAACTTCAAAAAACTCACCATGCATCTTTCTAAATACCTTGGAATGTCTTCTTTCCAAAAAGGGGTCATTTGGGGGGTATTTGTACTTTTCTGGCATGTTAGGGTCTCAAGAAATGAGATAGACCGTCAGTACTTCAGGTGTGATCAATTTGCAGCTATTGGCACCATAGCTTGTGGACGCTATAACTTTCACAAAGACCAAATAATATACACCGATTTGGGTTATTTTTACCAAAGATATGTAGCGGTATAAATTTTGGCCAAAATATATGAAGAAAAATTACTAATTTTCAAAATTTTATAACAGAAACGAAGAAAAATTTATTTTTTTACAGATTTTTCGGTCTTTTTTCTTTTATAGCGCAAAAAATAAAGAACCCAGCGGTGATTAAATACCACCAAAAGAAAGCTCTATTAGTTAGAAAAAAAGGACAAAAAATTCATATAGATACAGTGTTGCATGACTGAGTAATTGTCATTCAAAATGTGAGAGCACCAAAAGCTGAAAATTGGTCTGGATATTAAGGGGGTTTAAGTGCCCAGTGGTCAAGTGGTTAACAAATGTCATTCACAATTTTAAAATTGTGTTTGCTTTTAACATGTTATATTGGAATGAATGGGGGGGAATTGAAATGAGAAACCACTTTGACTGTTAGAAATGTATTCACTCGAGAAAAAATTTCCAACCTGCTTTTTTTAATTTTCTCATCTCATCATGCAGTTGAAAACCAATATCGAAACTAATCTAATCTATTGAAATTCTACTAGTGTTTAGTATTAGACACTTTCAATCCCTTATAAAGCAGAGCTAAGACCAAGGCATTTTTTCTGCCGGACACCGTCCCGGCACCAATGGCAGCACTCTTCTCCAACCTGTTGTGTAGCACACACTAGCGCTGCGCACCCAGGGCTGCTGCCCTCGAGTTCTTCAGGTCCCAGCATGACTACATACAGCTGCCTATGTTGATTCAGGAGGCAGCTTCCATTCCCGCCTCTACTCACATTGTAGCACGGAGCGGAGGAGCCCTGAAACTCTCCCCCAGCTACAGTTCTGATAGCTCCTCGATCAGCTGGAAAGCGAAAAGCCTGGGCATACTATATGGAGTGGAGCACTGGCAGTAGAAGAGGTGAGGTAGCAGTGAAAGAAACGGGGGGGGGGATTGTGCGGAGAGAACTGTGAAAGTGTGTGGGGGATATGAGCATGGAGGAGAACTGGTGGGGGACTTTGTAGAGAGGAGAACTGGGAAAGTGTCTGTGAGGGGGGGATTTATGAATAGTAGCAAGCTGGCAAAGTCAGGGGGATTTGTGCAGAGAGGAGAACTGACAAAGTGGGGGTTTGTACAGAGAGGAGAGCTGGGAAAGTGGGAGGGATTTGTGCAGAGAGGAGAGCTGGGAAAGTGGGGGGGGTTGTACAGAGAGGAGAGCTAGGAAAGTGGGAGGGATTTGTGCAGAGAGGAGAGCTGGGAAAGTGGGGGGGGGGGGGTTTGCAGAGAGGAGGGCTCGAAAGTGGGAGGGATTGTGCAGAGAGGAGAGCTGGGAAAGTTGGGGGATTTGTGCAGAGTGGAGAGTTGGGAAAGTGGGTGGATTTGTACAGAACTGAGAGCTGGGAAAGTGGGGGGATTTGTGCAGAGCAGAGAGCTGGGAAAGTTGGAGGGGGGATTTGTGCAGAGAGGAAGGCTGGGAAAGTGGGGGGATTTGTGCAGAGAGGAGAGCTAGGAGAATGGGGGGATTTGTGCAGAGTGGAGAGCTGGGAAAATGGGGGGGGATTTGTGCAGAGAGCTTTAGATGGGGGTGCAATAGGGAAGCAGAGATAATATTGATGGGGTGCAGAGGTGAGTTGTGGACTGAGGGTATAAGCTGTAGTTAGAGGGGAGCAGAGGACGAGATGTTGATGGGGGGGGGGGGGGCAAAAGTGAGTTGTGGATAGGGGTGTAGAGTGGAGCTGTGGACAGGAGAAAGACGAGGTGAGCTGTTGATGAGGGTTGTAGAGGTTAGGTGTGAATGGGGGGACACAGAGGTAAGCAAAGAGATAAGCAGAAGGGAGGATTTGATGGTTATTTTTGGGGGGATACATGAGGGAGAAGACCAGGGAAATTTGCTGGCGGACAGTAAAACATACAGCGTTAGTAACCAAGAGTATGTAATGTATGGCACAGCGTGCAGGTTCCAGTGGTGGGAATTTTGTAAAACCTTTCACATTACATACTTAGAATTGCTATACTCTGTATGCTGTGCTGTATGTTACATATTAAAGGCCTCTGGATTGTACTCCTTAATGCTGTACTCTGCACAATGGGTTTTGCGTTACATACCCCTGAGCCCAGCAGTCAGTATGCTGGACTGCATATTACATATGGTTTACCACTGCTCTCTGTATGCTGGGCTCTATGTTACACATTCCTGACCCCTGCACTCTGTACACAGGGCTATATGCTCCATATTTCTGAGAACAAGGGACGCTTTACATTGAATGTAAGTACTATCCTGTTTGCTGATTTTTTTTCTGAGCCTTGTGTGATATGCACTACTCACAACTGCACAATACACACTCCTGAGCCCTGTGTGTTATGAAGTCCTGTACTTTGTGTGTTACACATTCCTGAACCATGCGCCTTGTGTGATACACAGTTTTAAGCCCTTCACTTAATACAATTATTTGGTGCCGCTGTACTTCTCTCCTCTAAGGAAGGTGTGTCTGGGGGTGGGGGTGGGGTTGGGCGTGGTTCGGGTGGGGTATGGGGTGGTTGGGGGCAGGGATTTTGGCGGGGAAGGTGAGTTCCTGCACCTATTTTCTGAGAAAAAAAGCCCTGGCTAAGACTATAGTAGGGACAAACCGTACAGGCAACCAATCAGTTGTGCCACAGTGCTTATAATCTAACAAGGCACATGCTGAAAGGAGGAGAGAGCAGAATAACAGAGAGCTTAGTTTATAAGTCTACAGCTAATTACAGACTGGGGGAGAAACAAGACTGGTAAGTGTTACTTTACTGCAGCAGAGAAGAATCATGTCTCTTGACGCAGTGTGGCAGAGCTATGTAAATCTTAGGACTGGATGGACCGAAATACCAATCCTTTGTCAGGTAAAGCAGATTCTGTATAAGTATCTCATCTGTGTATCAAGCTGTTTGTCTGGAGTTTATCTTTAAATGGAGAAAGATGCAAAAAATGAGTTTTGCCAAGCCTTCCATGCAGTGGCGGCCGGTCCATAAGGGGCGCAGGGGCGCAGCCCCCTCAAAGTTCCCAAAGTTAGTTTGCAAATAAGAAAGCTAATCATAGAACGATTTATTTTAAATAACTGCTAATATGACTAACATTTTTTAACATCTTAAAGTTAAAAAATGTTAGTCATATTATTATTTGTTTAAAAATTAATTGTTCTATGTGTGTGCACTGTGCGGGGCTCCGGACTAATGGGTTTCTATTAGGTCCTTCATTTTTTTACAAGCATTTGATTCGAGTCTGAGGCTCTAATTGGCTTGCTTTAGGTAGCGCCCCAAACCTTCCTACTTTTGATTTTAGCAGACCAATATTCGCCATTGCGTCGCTTCCGGTTTCTGGCTTCTCATCCCGGCCAAGCAGGTCGCTAAAGATTTGGAACCCGGAAAGAAGACCGGGTTAACATGGAAGCCACCAGGTATCTGAGGAGCCGTGACCGCTGGAAGGCACCGTTTGTAGGTAAGTCTCACGGCGTCCTCTGATGAGTGCAGAACTGAAGGGGTTCGTTTGAGTCCCCCATTTTTTAGCACCAGCCGCCACTGCTTCCATCCTAGGCATTACAGTTAAGCTACACCTTTATGGAAGAAGTACTCACAGTCTCGGAGGCAGATGCAGCTAGACTATAATCTTCCTCGATATCCCACTCTGGCTCAGATGTAAAACTGGTTGCCTGAAGTGGCATGGCAGTAGTTGGTTTGACAAGAGTCACTGACCGCACTTTCCATGGGCTGATGGGCCTTGCAGGCTGAGTTTGAAGTGGCAGCTCTTTACTTTTTAGGATGTTCTTCTCTGTCGTTGGGAAATTCTTCTTTGTGACAGATGTTGTTTTTCTGCCATGTGTAAATGATGGGTGAATAGTCTTTGTCAGAACTGTTGATATGACTATTGTTGATGTATCACTATTGGCTATCGTAAGAGTGGAAAATCTTGATTTTGTTTTATGAAATGAATGTGTTTCAGTGACACTTTTCGTAGGTACCTCTATTTCATAATCTTCAAATTCATAGTCCACCAGTAATGAAGGTGAAATGCTTTCCGCCGTTGAGG
The DNA here is from genome assembly GCF_042186555.1 of Aquarana catesbeiana. Classification (NCBI taxonomy): domain Eukaryota; kingdom Metazoa; phylum Chordata; class Amphibia; order Anura; family Ranidae; genus Aquarana; species Aquarana catesbeiana. The sequence continues at coordinate 170,234,370 of NC_133335.1, forward strand.
TTACACTGAAAACCAAAAATAGTGTGTTACAAGGAATGTACCTATTTTTCAGTTAAAAAAACATAAAATATTGCATTTATTTGCATAAATAGTTTGCATTTTAAGTGCATGTCCATTTAAAACTTTTAATTAGATTTGGATAAAGTGGGAAAGGATTAAAACCTCTAACTGTTTTTATTGTTTTCTGAATTCCTGTTGCAGATTTTTCCTTTTTCTGTCTAGGAAAACCATTATCACTGGGGTAGCAAGTGAGTGCAGTAAAACCCAACAGGGTTTCTTATACTTCCATACTGTATTCAAAATTTAAACAAGGAAGTTTTGGATGGACAGACACTTTAATATGTAGCCAACAACTGAATGTCGCAGCTCCTTTCACGTGTTTTCCAGGGGCTGTTTACAAAGCTCAAAAGCTGACATTAATACACACACACAAACAAACAGCTCTTCCTCCTTACTTCAGATAGCACCTCCTAAGTGTCAATAAGAGATACAATGTCTGAAAAGGAAACCTATTTCCAGTTAGAAAACTCATAGTGCTCTGGGAATCCCTTGTCATGAGTGAAACCCGTTATTAAAAGTTTATTTGAAAAACAAAGATTATGGGCATATAGTAATAAAAAGATATAAAAAACAGTGTAAACAAACACAAAATAAAATATTACTCCACCTTTAAACATTATTTTTCAACTCTTATTTACGTATGATGTGAGTTCTAACATTTATGTGACATACATACATAAATAAATATATCACAAATAAAATGTACTTGTTGCAGGCATTGCCAAATCCTGAAAATGTATGGATGAGACTAGTCATTATTTAGCATGTTAGAGATTAAAGTGTATGTAAGCCCTGAATTTATGTTTTAGTATGTTTGGCATCATGCCTCACTCCGTATGGTTTTCCTAAATTATAAGGTTCCTTTCAGATGGGCATTCAGATCAGGTCCACCTAAGAGTTTTTAGGCGGACCTGATCTAAAAGTCCATCCATTCCTACGAACTGGCGTCTGTTTGCAACCGCCCACTCCAGGGTTCGTTTGGGTCCGCTAAATAAAAAAGACAGAAGAGGACTGTTGATTGAAACAGAATACTTCCCGTGTGATTGGAAAGGGATTAGGACACGTCAGGTCTTTATTGCAGTATGTAGATTCACCCTCTCTATTTGTCCTGGTTACCGCTATCATCTAAAGTGTAAGTAAGAAAGAGTCCCTAGAACAGTAGTAGTGGGGAAATCCTCCAATGGTGACATTAGTTCAGGTGACCCTGTTGACAACAAGAGATTGCCTCACTTTGGAGGTATTTCTCATTACTTCCTGTTTTGGTTGGGACAGGAACTGAAGTTAAATCTTCCTAAAAGGATACAGATGGCAATAAATAAATAAATGGGGTTTTAAATCTCTCTTACACAATACAAAATGAAAATAAAGGTTTGCCTTTATTTCTATGTTAAGTAAATATTTTTGTTGCAAAGTTTCTTGACTGAAGACCCATAACTGAAATATCTATTTTAGGTAGACTCACATTAAAAAAATGAATTTCATAAAATTGCAGTGCGATGCTGATTTCCTCATGATAAGACCCACATAAGGTACCCATGATGCTGTCTTTTCCCATAACTCTGACTTATGTCTCGAACATTAGCATGCCCACATATTTCTTGGGTGGTTAGAATCATCAGCTCCGAAAAACACAGTTTAGCTTTCTCAGCATAATTTCTAATTCCTAGTTCCATCACTGAGCTTAAAATGATTTGATTTAGACTTTCGGAATGCTATTTGAACCAAAAGCTATTACGGCACTAAAACTAAACATGCAAGGCATGGCAAACAAAAACAATGAAAAAACAAATTCACAATTACAAACATTGCTTAGAGAAATTGGCCGTTTTGGGTGTACTGTCAGTTACCAGTAAAAACTGTTACAAAAACATTGGTGTTGGTTAGAACTTTGATTTAAAACTTTTTAAAGCAACATGAAGAAAATAACAGAGTTTCAAAAAATATGAGCTTGTCAATGCCTGAAATGCAGATGCATTGATAAAAAACAAAATGCCAAACCTATTCAGTATGTCAAGAGGACCAGACCAAAACAAAAATAAAAATAAAGCATAGAACTATCGTTCACCTCGAAGGGGGTGTAAAAGCAATCGCAGTCCCTGTAGCAACCTCTGACATCTAACCCCCAAAGCACAGGCACACCTGGAGTCCTAGGGAAAGGGTCTTATTCACAATGTCCAAGGACAGCTGTCTCTTCTGCAGAGTCAGGCAGGAGCAATTAACAACCAGGCTTAAACCTGACAAATATATTGCTGCTCCACTGAGTACAGTAGAGCCAAAAACTGGCCCTGTCCTCATGGGCCAGGAAAACCACCAAAAATTCTCTTGCTCCCAAGAGTTGAGTATCCTGCTTTATAGTGGATGGGTAAAGAAGGTAGACAATAACAGTTAGAGAATGTGACAGTGCATGTGGCATTCTACATGAAGAGAAAATAAAACTTTGAAGTGAGTATAGCAGCATATATGTAGTGCAGTTGAAGCTGTCACTTGACGAAGTCGGCCATACCATGACAGGTACTTTTACAGGTAGAGTAATACAACATCAGTAGCTCATTATAGGTGGATCCCTACCACTAGCTATCTATTGGCAAACAGTGGACCAATGTACAAAAATGGTGCAGTACATTTTCTCTTGAATTTCCGATTTGTTTACCTGCAAGAGAACAAAGGAGAAAACAACATACCCATTCCATTTCAGTTTTTAAGCACCATTTCCTCAGAAATGACCATCCAATGCATTAACATTGCACCACTTTGTATAACATTGGAGTATAACAAAGTCAATTACTTTGTTTCTAGTACTCTATCACTACACTATTGGCACAGAAAGTGCAATATACACAGATCAATATATTTGAATGACTAGAGCTAAAATGCAGTTATTTTGACATGGAGACATTCTTTGCCAACCTGTAACAGAGCAGATTGAAAAACATATCCTCTCTAAACTACAACAACTAACTATAACCAGCTCAACAGTAGGAAAAAAAAAACATTAGTCCATATAAACATCTTTTTTTCGTATCCACAAGCTACTGTTGAGAAAAAACAGGGCATCGTATAAAAATGAAAAAATCAACCACAACCGATAATTTGTATACAAGTCCAGCAGTCTATTGCAAAAATAGAGGATCCGATCTGCATATCCAGCATGAGATATGGAATGGCATGTCACTTATTAAAGACACATAAACATAAACATGTTCATAAACAACAGAGACCTCCAGCAGTCTGTAACAACAGACCTAATAGAGCTCACAAAAACAATCAGGGACCTCGACCATCTTTCCGCCAGGACCCCAGATTCCTGATTCCTAAGCCCAGCCTTCTGGATCACCAACTTTTTTCTATAAATTAACCTCCCCAGGCTTCAGCTGTCTCTGCAATTCAGGTACCTCTTCCAGAACTCAGGAGAGTGTTGGTTTCTGAGAGGCTTTGGGACATTAAGATACTCCCACACACCATTGTCACACCCACCATGCTAATGCTCCTTTCATCCATGATGAGCTTAGGCACATGGGGATACTCAAAAACTTATTCCAAAACCACCTTCTTTTGAACTATTCTCTGCAGCCTTGAGAAATGGGCAGTATGGTTATGTTACCTCTCTCAGAGGAACTCAAGAATCAGGCACTTTGTTGTGGCGCATGGTGGGGAAAGATCCTTTCTGTACTCCCTGTAGGCTTTTTATAGCTGCAGCCCCCTAGCACTCTCCAGTATCTAGGTGACAATTTTGTGCTGCTGATTCAGGGTCTGGCCCTGGGTCACTCGCAGTGTTCCACATTGCCCCAAGACTAGATTACCCAATATTAGTACCCCCAATGGGCTCATCTTTTTGAGCAACAGTCATTGGCTCCTCGCAGACAGTCCTTGACTCTGCATCTCTAGTATTGGCAGGTATAGGCAGTTCTGGCTCTCTAGCAAATTTCCAGCCACAGAATGAACTCCAAAGCTTCTGTGCAGAACCTCAAGCTCCCATTCACCATACTGAGTGTCAGGATACTTGGCAGCAAATCCAGCAGGGGTGCTCCACAGTGTCCACAGCAGTTCCACACTTTGATCACTTCAGTCAACTTACGGCAGTTCCCACAGACCAGACACAAGTGCTCCAACCCTTTTATAATACCTAGGGCCATGGCATGTCAGAGGGATACCAGTACCGGTTAGAAGGTCCTGCAGTTCAGCCAGCCGGTCAGGGCATTCAGGGCAAGCAGTACTCTCTGATGTCATCGCCACCTGACATCCAAAAAATGGCAGCATGCGATCTTTCCTAAAGCAGTCTTTCTCTCCACAATGCTCCACATGTGTAGTCTTCCCTGGCAGACTAAGCTTATATGACCAGACTTGCAGCTTCACTCTTCTTCTCTACTGCTACTGGCAGCTGATCCTAACTTTGTAGTGCCCAGTTGAAAATGACCACTTACTAGCAGCTGTTTTCCTTACAAAATTCTTTCAAGGAAAAACATAGATTAGGCACTGTAGCAACTCCCTCCTGTGCTCGCCCCTGGATAATCCATAAGCACAAACAGACATAGGCAAAAATCCACAATCTTGTGTCAGTTGCTACAAGCAACAGAAGCATGAACTATTGGGATATCCTGGATATGCCCCCACATGTAGCGCTCACCCCCCCCTCGAAGGGGCAGGTGGAAGTGATCCAGGTGAAGTACTGGGATATCCTGGATGAGCCCCTACATGTAGGGCTCACCTCTGAAGATGCAGGTGGAAGTTTTCTAGGTCCCCTACCCATTCAGATGCTTCCAGGCCCAGACACCAGCTCCAGAGCACACCAACAAACACAGGCTCAGTCTGCGGGGTGTCTTTTTTGTACTTTTTTGCAATAATTGAACAGGAGAGAGCAAAGAGTTTCAGGATACTCCAAAAACGCCAGCAGGTACAGAATGAAAGATTATTGAGCAGAACATTTTTGGTACTAGTCTAAAATATTTCTGGAGGTGGAGAGGACAGCCAGTCTATCTGTGACTTTGTAAACCCAGTCACCAAGCACGGGGACGTAAGATTTCTCTCTGTAATGCACCTCCTTTACTTTTTTGGTGTGTAACTTCATCTTTTCTGTAACTTTTCCTGTCCTACAATTTGTCCTGATATACTGATAGCATTTGTAGGTCCATTATAGTAATATTCCTATTTGTATTACTTTGTATCATTGGTAACATCTGTTTTAAGGTTGTATCATTTATGTTATAGTTGGCAATATCGGATTACTAAAAGTTTATTTTCTGTACAATAGTAAGTTTAAATAAATTTGATTGTTATTCTTTTCGCACAGTTATCATTCGTTTTAATTCTATCCGTAATAGCGGCAACCTCAGGGGTTGATTCTTATATAGACAAAAGGTTTTAATCACTTATTTTATGCATTATTAGGTGTATAAGTGGGTAGGTAGAAATCGCCATTACACTTCCTCCAGCTGTGACAGATCAAAGTTTTAGTCGCTTCTCTGTCCAAAATTAGCAATGTCTACCCTGCCTCTTCTTTGAAGAAAAATGCATTATTAAATGTACTATATATTTTAGGTATTTTCAGAGTGCCGATAATTTATGCAATACTTTACATATTACCTATTCACATTAATCCCTGCCCTTAATGAGCTTACAATCTAAGGTTCCTAGCTCAGATGCATACGCATACTAGGTCCAATTTGGACAGAGCCATTTTACCTACTGTTATGCCTTTGGGTTGTAAGAATAAACCAAAGTACCTACCAGAGGAAACTTGGCAGGCACAGTGAGAACATGCACTTGCCATGCACTGTGTCCTGGTTGGGATTCAAACAAAGGACTCAAGTGCTGCAAGGCAGGAGCGCTAATCACCAAGACACTGTGCTACTTACCATGCTTATTGGGAAGTTAAATCCTTCCTGCTGCCACCTCCCAGCCCTTTAAGAGCTTCTAGATGCCAAGAGGCAGATGCGGGCATTGGCTGTCACAGCGGTCACATGATCAGAAAGCTCTCGATCGCAAATATGCATCGGGAGCGGCGGTCTCGCCGGTGACTGTGCTGGGAGCGTGCAAAGAAAGGTTTACATAGAGCCGCATATATGCGACCTCTTGATTTTAAAGACCATCTGCCAAGAGGCCACATATATGCACCCCGCAAGAAAAGGTTAAAAAATACCCCTGCAGTGTTGAAATGCTCGTTTTTGCATAGGGTACTAGTAAAAAGCTAATTTATTTACCTGTTCCTTTGCTCCTACAAAGCTCCTCCCCAGATAGCAAGGATAACTTGCCACAAATTTGTGGCAGTGTTGAAGCCTTGTTAACTTGCTGCACATTTTCACTGGCAAGTTGTACACTTGCAGAACATTTGAAGCACAAATTCTAGTTGACACTCTAGCAAAGACCAAAGATACAGTGGTGACTCTAGAGCAAGAGCTCTGCAAGTCACAGTGACCTCTGTGGTGAGATGGCTATTGCACAACACAACTAAACCAGAACTTGCAGCAGACTTGCAGAATGTTTTCAAAGACAGTTGATCGGCAGTAATGCAATGCAGACTTGTTGCAAATGTGCAACAAACTTGTGAAGCCTGGCAAATCAAGCAATAGCGTAGCGTGTCACCCCCTCTTGTGACGTCATTGACCAGGACGTGGTGACGTCACAAGGGGTAGGGCTGCCCGGTGACATCACTGGGTGTCTCCTCCCCTTAGCTATTCAAGAACTGTCAGATGGCAGAGCAGGCAGACGGCGGCAGCCTTTGTCGGGGCCGAAGGTTTTTTTTTTTCTAGTCCGGCGGTGTGGCAGGCATTGTGATTAACCATGGATCCACCTCAGGGGACATTTTATTTTTTAATAAAGGTCTTGTCAAAAACTCGTGTTGTGTCTTTACTTACTTTTTACACATTTTTGGTGAATGAGTAGGGGTACAATGTACCCCTACTCATTCACATAGGGAGGGGGGCCTGGATCTGGGGGCCCCCTTCTTATAGGGGGGCTTCCAGATTCTGATAAGCCCCCCACCCGTAGACCCCCACAACCACCGCCCCACAACCGTCCCCATGTTGATGAGGAAGAGGCCCTTGTCCCCATCAACATGGGGACAAGGTGCTTTGGGGCCCCATGTTTAGAGCATGTGGCCTGGTACGGTTAAGGAGGGGGGAGCGCTCACTCGTTCCCTCTCTTTTCTGACCTGTCGGGCTGCATGCTCAGATAAGGGTTTGGTATGGATTTTGGCAGGGACCTCATGCCTTTTTTTTTTTTGGCTTGAGGTTCTCCTTAAAATCCATACCAGACCTGAAGGTCTGTACCCCACGCTGTTTTTTGCCAGCATGTTTTCTTTACATCCAGCTGTCAGCGGGGACCCGGTTTTGCACAGAGCAGCCCTGATCCTCCTCTTCTCTAGTGTCCCCACGGAGAGACGATTTCCATGGAGGCACTCGTGCAGGCGCTCTGGCGGGCTGCTGCACTACAGAAGGTTTTTCACCTTATTGCATAGAATGCATTAAGGTGAAAAACCTTGAGGGTTCACAACCCCTCTAACCACTTGCCGCCTGCCCGCTGTCAAATGACGGTGAGGCGGTGTGGCTTTCGTTCTGGGTGGACGTCATATGATGGTGCCCAGAACGGCCGCTCCCGCATACCTGCGGAGTGCGCAGCACAGCGTTCGTGGCCACGCTGTGTTGCTAGGACACTGTGCAACCCCAATCTCTGTAAAGAGCCGCGGTTCTTTAACATGTGATCAGCTGTGTCCAATCACAGCCAGTCACATGTAAACATGGAGATGCCGGTAATCGGCGCTCCTCGCCTCATAATGACAAAGTGTGAGGAGCGGAGAGCCGATCAGCAGCATCTCCTCGCAGAGGACATCTAGATAGGTAATCAGGGCACTGATCATAAGTGCCCTGATTACAATAAAGCCCCCACAGTGCCAGCAATCAGTGCCCACCAGTGCCAGCAATCAGTGCCCACAACTGCCAACAAACAGTGCCCAAAAGTGCCAGAAATCAGTGCCCATTAGTGATGCCAGTCAGTGCTGGCTATCAGTGCTGCCCATCAATGCTGCCCATCAATGCCACCCATCAATGCCCATCAGTGCTGTCTATCAGTGCCGCCTATCCCTGCCAGCTATCAGTTCCCACCAGTGCCGCCTATCTGTGCACATCCGTGCCAACTATTAGTGCCCACCAGTGCCGCCTATCAGTGCCACATATCAGTGCCACCTATCAGTGCCTGTAAGTGCGGCATATTAGTGCCTCCTCATCAGTGCCACCTAATCAGTGCCCATAAGTGCCACCTCATCAGTGCCCATAAGTGCCACCTCATCAGTGCCCATCAGTGGAGAAAATTACTTAGTTACAAAATTTACTGACAGAAACTAAGAAAACTTTTTTTTCCCAAAATATTCAGGCTTTTTTTTCAAAATTTTCAGGCTTTTTTTTTTTCTAGGAACAAAATAAAAAACCCAGAAGTTGTTAAATACCACTAAAAGAAAGCTCTATTTATGTGAAGAGAATGATAAAAATTTCACATGGTTACAGTGGATCATGACTGCGCAATTGTCATTCAAAGTGTAACAAAAAAAATGGCCCGGGCAGGAAGGGGGTGAAAGTACACTGTATTTAGGTGGTTAAGGACGTGGCAGCTGGCTTTCCAGCCTGCTCCTTAACCACTTACGGACCGCTCGCTGCAGTTTTATGTGGGTACTTTAATATCGTTGTTGTGGCAGCAGCTAGCTTCCATAACCCCAGTATCCTCTTCTTCAGTGAGCGGTCCAATTTCAGATAAAAGTGGTCTCTGTGGCGGATTCGCCTCGGGATCACTTTTATTAGCGGCGGGAGAGGGCCCCCCTCCCATCGCGCTCCGGGGCCCTCCGCCGCTTACCGGAGCCATCAGTAGAGGCGGAGTTGATCGGATCCTTCTCCTGGCTTGGTATGGAGACAAGTGAGGGGAAGATGGCCCCTACCTGTCTCCATACCACTGCAGGGCGGAAGCGACGTCAAAGCGTCACTTCCACCCATAGCTCTTAAAGGTCCATTTTTATTTTTATTTTTTTCAAATGAATTGTTTTATTGCATTTTAGTGTAAATAAGAGGTCTGAGGTCTTTTTGACCCCAAATCTGATATTAAAGAGGTTCTGTCATGCTTTATTTCTATTACAAGGGATGTTTACATTCCTTGTAATAGGAATAAAAGTGACACAATTTTTTTTTAACCACTTGCCAACCGGGCCATAGCCAAAGACGGCTACAGCGCGGTCGGCTTATTCTAGGTGGATGTCCATGGACGTCCTCCCAGAATGTTGCTCTTGTGCGCCCCCTGGGGGTCCGGAAGACCCGGCGCATCACAGATCGCGGTAAATGGCCGCTTGTATCGGCCGTTTAGCACGTGATCACTCCGTCAAATGAAGGAGCGATCACTTGTAGACAAACCGGCGTCATGACATGACGCCGGTTCCTCCCTCCCCTCTCTGTACCGATCTGTACAGTGCGAGGGGAGAGGTCGTTTTTAGCAGCGATGTGGGCTGGATCTGTAGTGCCCACAGCGCTGCTCTGTGCCCATTCTGTGCAATACTCTGCAATAATGTGCAATACTCTGCAGTACTCTGCAATAATGTGCAATACTCTGCCAATACTCTGCAATACTCTGCCAATACTCTGCAATACCCTGCAATACTCTGCCAATACCCTGTAATACTTTGCCAATACTCACCAATACTCTGCCAATACTCGCCAATACTCTGCAATAAATTTTAACAGAAACAAAGATTTATTTATTTTTTTACAGAATTTTCAATCTTTTTTGATTTAAAGCGCAAAAAACAAACAACCCAGCGGTGATTAAATACCACCAAAAGAAAGCTATATTTGTGTAAAAAAAAGGACAAAAATTTCATATGGGTACAGTGTTGCATGACTAAGTAATTGTCATTCAAAGTGTGAGAGCACCAAAAGCTGAAAATTGGTCTGGTTAGGAAGGGGGTTTAAGCGCCCAGTGGTCAAGTGGTTAAAGAACAGTGTAAAAATAAAAGATAAAAGGTAAAATAAATATGAAAGAAAAAAATTTAAATGCGCCTCCGTCCCGCCGAGCTCGCGTGCAGAAGTGTGAGTAGCTCCCGCATATGAAAATGGTGTTCAAACCACACATGTGAGGTTTCGCCGCGATCGGTAGAGAGAGAGCAATAATTCTAGCCCTAGACTTCCTCTGTAACTCAAAACATGCAACCTGTAGAATTTTTTAAACGTCGCCTATGGAGATTTTTAGATCAATGTTTTTATTGAATATTTCACAGAATATAAGTGAAAAAACATGTAGAAAAATATTCACTTAGACATGCATTTCCTCAGTTTATGACACAGTCTTGAGGATTATTCCATAATAAAGTCTGTATACAATAGACATGTTAACCAAGGTAAAAAGTGTGATATATAATATATAACTTGCTGGATAGAGCGAGGAACACCGCCCCCCCTTCCCAGGCACCCCAACCGGTAACACGCTGCGCTCAGGAGGTGAGCGGCATCTCCCATCTCTCTTTTGGGGGTTATTGCACGGTTTTCATTGTTAGATAATGTCTAGTGTTGGTCTAAGTAATATATGAAAAGAAGTGATGTTCAAAAAATAAAAATAAAAAAATATATAAAAGAATACAATAATAAAAAATAAAATTAGGAAAAAACACAGTCAGAACTTTGTGGGGAGAAATTAGCTATCCTATAGGTTGTCAGATACCATCTGAAGAGGATTTTCTGCAATAATTCCCATAGATTTACACTCTTTGTCACAGTGTACGTGATGTGTAGTGCCTTTCGCCATTGTTCCAGGGAGTAAGAGGTATCTAAGTCCTTCTCCCAGGCAGTCATATGAGTCGTTTTCAAAAGTATATCCTTATTCTTCAGTATATTATAGAACAACGATATACCTTTAATCTTGGTGGTAGGGTTTGTGTAGTATTGGAGTACCCTCCGTGGCATCTCAATAGTTGTTTCCAAGTTGGAACGTAGTAGATTTGTTATCCTATGGTATGTGTAATATTCTGAGTTAGCTAGGTTGTTTTAGGAGGTATATTGATGCCAATGATGTATGACTTATTGTCCTTTAATTTATAATAGGATATACCATTGAACATTTTGAGTGTTTGATGTATCGAGGCTAATGAGGTCTCCACGTCTGTGATCATGAGTATAACATCGTCAGCGACTAATGGTGTTGCTAAACCCATGTCCTGTAATTTGAGGGTGGTTGCGTATGTAACTCACCAGAGGTTCCATGAGAAGGTTGAATATTAATGGTGAAAGTGGGTACCCCTGGCGAGTTCCATTTGTGATATTAAATGGAGTGGAAAGTACCCCCGAGGTGTAAACCTGGGCAGAGGGCTTGGAGTATAATGCCATAATTGCAGAAAATATAGTGCCACTAAATTCAAACTTCTCCAATACCTTAGCAAGATATCCCCAATGTATCCGATCAAACGCCTTCTCTGCATCCAAAGCTAGGAGCAGAGAAGGCGTTCCCTTCAGATTTGCTTGGTGGATTATATTAACTAGGCGCCTAGTGGCGTCAGTAGTTTGACGTCCTTTTGTAAATCCGGATTGGTCCATATGTATAAGCTGTGGAAGTATGTCTATTAGCTTTAGTGCAATCAGTTTGGCATATAGTTTCAGGTCGTTATTAAGTAAAGATATCGGCCTGAAATTCTGTGGAAGAGATGGTTCCTTCCCTGGCTTGGGCAGGGTGATTACAAGTGCTTTCAACATTTCTGATGGGAAGGAGGAAGAGGCAGCTGCAGCATTGAAAATAGTGGTTAGGTGGAGTGAGAGGATGTACTTGAATGTTTTACAGTATTCTCATATATATCCATTAGGACCTGGGGACTTGTTTAGTGATATTGTATCAATAGCTTGAGACACTTCCTGGATTGTGAAGGGAGAGTTAAAGTGCATTAGTAGTGTTGGGGTTAGTTGGGGAAGAGACACTTTCTTCAGAAAGCCATTTATTGCCTCGGGGGTTGGTTGAATGGTATGTGGATCATCTGCCAAGTTGTACAGAGATCCATAATAATGGCTAAACGTGTCGGCTATGTTTTGTGGGTGATGATGTTTATCTTTAGTGAGCGGGTGTAAGATGTATGGTATCTTGGTTTTGTACCTGCAGCCCCGTAAGCATTGTGCTAGGAGTTTCCCCACTCTGTTACCATTTACATAATAATTCATTTTTAGACGCCTAGTAGACTTTTCAAAATTTCCTAATAATAGCATTCGAAGATCATATCGAAGTTGGGATAATTGTTTAGAGATTGAGGGTGTGGGTTTTTGTTTATTACTGATTTCTAAGTTGTGAATTTTGTTTGTGAGATCCTGTAATTGCTGTTGGTGCTGCCTCTTCCTCCTTGTCCCCAGTTTAATAAAAATACCCCTCATGAACGCTTTATGAGCATTCCACAGTGTAAACTTATCATCCACAGAATCTACATTTTCGCTAAAATATTTCAATAAATGTTGTTCCAATATAGTTCTGGTAGGCTTTTCCTGTAAAAGAAGTGGGTTAGCTCTGCAGATTGGAACAGGGTTCGAGGAGAATGAGTCACTTATTGTCAGCACTACAGACGCGTGGTCAGACCATGTAATATCATTTATGGATGCTGCTACAGTTCTGGTCACGGTCCATTGATCTACTAGGAAGAGATCAATTCGTGAGTATGACCTCTGTGGTGAACAAAAAAAAGTGAAATCTTTTTCCCCAGCATGAAGGCATCTCCAGGCGTCAAATAAGTTTTGCTGATGTATAGTATTTTGAAGCGTTTGGGTTGTTCTGGTGGGGGTGGAGGTGGAATCAAGGTATGAGTCTGGGATAAGGTTGAAGTCCCCACATATCACCAGAGCTCCTTTTTGGTGGGCCCATATCTTTCGAAAGGTTTTGTTAATAAAGCGTATTTGGTTAGAGTTTGGGGCGTAAAGATTCACAATAGTGTACATTGAGAAGTTAATATCGCAAATTAGAATTATGAATCGTCCTTGTGGGTCTGCAATCACTTTATGTTGATGGAATGAAACAGTGTCCCTTATTGCAATAAGAACTCCTCTTTTTTTTTGAGTCTGCGTTTGCAGTAAAAATATGGGGTATACTGCTTATTTGTGCACTTTGGGGGGGATGGACTATTGAAGTGCTTTTCCTGTGCACATAGGACATCGCTTTTGAATTGTTGGGCTTCCTTCCATAATGACTTACGCTTGACAGGGTAAATAAGTCCTTTGGTATTTCTAGAAAGAAATGTCACCCCCATGTGGTCAAAGAAGGTTTATTAATACTAAAGTGATTTGTGCTCAGAATACCAAGTGCTTGTTGGAGAAACAATATTGCTTTAAATAGTCCTATTAAGTGCACAAATAGTGCTGTGCTTGAAAGAATTGTTCCTCTTAATAAAACAATACTATTAAAATCAATCTTCTTATTGCAGTGCTTCTTTAGTGATAGTGCTGCTTATTTGTGCTCCTACTGTGCAAACACTCACTGAATGCCCAGACCCATGCAAATATTAGGGTTTTCCTCGATGTAGTTCTCATCAGTTTGCCATTTGTAGACCTGCTGGTTCTTGTAGTCCAGCACGTCTCTTTTTAATTTTTTCAGTTTTTTTGTTGTATTTCCTTATATTTCTTTACTGCTTCTTGTAAATTATTTTCTTTGTCTTTATATTCTCTTGATTCTAGGTATGGAATTAGCTGGTCCCTAATCTGTAAGATTTCTGATTCTATGTGCTTTAGCTTGTGTTGTCTTCGCACCACTATTTTTTGTAGCAATGCGGTCTCACTTTCATTAAATAATTTATACCATTCCTCCATCAACCCTTTATCATTAACAGCATCGTTTGGTGAGATATCCCACCTAAGTCTCCTTGGTGTGATTTTTTCTGATATATACATTTCTGTTGTTGCTACATCCCACCAAACCCTTATTTGCTTTTCAATGCTTTGTTTAAGTTGTTTAAAAAGGCCATCCATGTCTTGCCTATTTACTACTTGTTCTTGATTGAAAACCTCTGTTAAATTAATGTTCCTGTTATTTAAGTACCTGAAAATGTCCATTGCTGCACATTTCTATTTGGCTTAGTATAGCACAAACAGTTAGAAAATAAATTGATTAAAAAATCCGCGCAATGGAATAGGTATAAATGTGGTTCAGAACTGCTGCCTCGAGGGACACATGGGATGTGTCGTGCCAGAACTGGGGGAGGGGCCTGACGGCGGCGTAGTGGAGGAGGGCGGAGGTTTGAATAGCGATGGCGGCAGGGTCGGCACGGGGTTAGAGCCCGTGGATGACCTGGTAATCTTCTGCCTCTGTACAGCGGGAGGAGACGCTCTAGAGGAGGTGGCCGGAGATTGAGGGTAACGGCTGCAATACCATCTGATCGGTGCACAGCAAAAGCACCTGGATCGTCCTGTGAAGCGTCCAGCCCACTGCTGCGCCTTCCCTGCACCCAGCTCCTTGGCTCTGCTCTCGGCTCGGGAACTTCCCACTACAGCCATTTATTGTATAAGACCTACAGAAGCACTGCAATCATCAGCCCCCACTGTGAGAGATAGATACCCTGAGGACCCCGGAGTCCCGGGTGGACCCTTGAAAATGTATCGGAGCACCCTGGAGATCGGGAGCTGTGCCCTCCTCGGAAGTCATGCTTCCCTATGAAAACAGCTGCGGGTTCAAGGTAGGATCAGCGGATGCTGAGTTCTATTATATTGCGTTGCACAGTTTATGTATATTTATCGAGTAAAAGAGTACTGAGTTGTGGTTCAGTATTACGATCCATCCAAATAAGCCGAGCGGATGCTTATAAGTATAGCTGTGGTGAGATTGGTGAGCCTGATCTGAGGATCATTTTCTAAGGAGGACATTGCGTGCTGATGTGCAACACCAAACCTTGTTTGTACCGCGAGGTGAGAATGCCTCTAAGTGTACGTACTGAGTTCACTAGTCTATACCTGGACTTTAATCTACTTCTTGAAGTGTTGGTGGTTAATTGCTAATAAAAGGATTTGATAGCATTTTGCCGTTATTAAATGCCCAAAAGGATGCTTTGAGATTGTATGAAGAAAAGCAATTATAAACGCAAAGAAAATGCTAGCGGAGGGGATGTAAAGTGGGGCGAAAGAGGTACAAGGAGTAATTAAGAGAGAGCCAGATGCAAGGAAGTGGAAACGAGCTGGGTGGAGAGGATCATGAGAGGTAGCTCTCAAAAAGCTGTGGAATCTAAAAAGCCCAGAGAAAGCCTAAATTCAAGCACGATCCAAAAATACCTAAAAGAAGCGCACCTAAAAAGCCCAGTCATGGACAACAGACAACAGAGCTTAAAAGATAAGAAGAAAGATCCAGCTAAAAACAAAGGGGCCCAAGGGAGGACCCCCAGAGGGGAGACACCCCTTGAAGGGGACCTGGACCTCAGCACGGAGGCAGACTTTGTCACGGATACACTCCCAACTAAAACGGAGATGCAGGATATGTTTGTCAAACTAGAAAACTCAATTAAAGCAGAGATCCTCAATGTAAGGTCAGATATGGGCCACCTTTTGAAGCGAGTGGAAGTAGTAGAGGAGGCGTCAGAGCAACAGGCGCATGAAATTACAGCTCTAAAAACTCAAATAAGAAAGCTACAGTTAGACCAACGGGAGATGCTCTACAAATTGGAAGAACAGGGAAATCAAAATCTGCGGCAAAACTTAAGGATTAGATCTATACCAGAACAGCGAGGAGAAGACCTGATCATTAAGATGAAAGAAATTTTCAACCCCCTCCTGGGCAGAAGTTTAGATGAAAATTTTGAAATTGATCGGGTACATAGGATAAGAAAAACCCCAAGTGTGAGAGAAGACATCCCCAGGGATATTATTGTCAAGTTTCATCAATATGAGGACAAGGCAAAGATTTGGAGTAAATTGAGAAGATCCCAACCGGTGAAATTTAACATTGAAATCCAAATATTCTCCGATCTCTCTGCTGGGACTCTGTTTAGGAGACGCCAATTGAAACCCCTATTGGAAACACTGAGGGTGGCAAATTTAAAGTATAGTTGGGGTTTCCCAGTATCCTTAAATGTGAGGGTAGGAACTATAGAATGAAACACTTAGAGGACTTACAGGACTTTTGTAGGAATTTAGATATTCCAGTACCAACTATCCCTGGAGGGGCGAGTCTATAATTAAGGGTTAGGCTTAGGAAAAGGGGCCTGGGTGTTCTGGAAAAAAAAAAAAAAAAAAAGAATGCACATAAAGGGAAAACAAGATAGTTATGTAGGGGGAAAAGAGAGGAACCCAGAGGAGTCGAGATCTGGACTTCGGGGGAGTCCTTGCATTGCTGGAATAAAAAGTTTAAAGGCTGGGGGGGAGGGAAGGGGTTGAGGGGGGAGGGCGAGGGGGTGATGAGGGAAAGGTATTGGGACCTCTTCGTTCTTCATCCCCCCCTCCCTCATTGAGGGGGGAAGTCCACGGCTGTCCATTGTTGGAGCCTCACTCCACTGCATGGGGGGACGCAGGTTGAGATGGTGGGGATCTCGATGCTGCGATCCAGTGGTCAGGTACTGGCTGGGGGGAGGGAGGGGGTGGGGGGGTCGGATGATGGAGAGGGGGGTGGGGGTGTGAGGAGGGGGGAGAGGGAGGATGGGAGAGGGGTGGGGGGGTAGATGGGCTTGGGGTGGGGGAGGTGGGGATATTCGACCCCGCAGAGGCACTTCAAGAGGAGTGTAAATGGCATGTCCCTGAGTTTGAAACAAGGTTTGCTTCTTGAAGACCTGGCCGGATGGAAATTAATTGTTTGGCATATAATGTAAAAGGGCTTAATTCTCCCAGTAAGAGGCACAAAGTGCTTAGAGAGTTACAGCAGTATGGTGCGGATGTGGTTTTCCTGCAGGAGACCCACTTGGCGTTGGAAGCAGGCACTAAGCTGTACTCAAGAAATTTCCCGAGCTGGATCTACTGTGATTCCCCCATTAAACGGGCGAAGGGAGTGGCAATCGGTTTTTCTAAACGGATCAATTATGTTCTGATAGAAAGAAAAATAGATCCAGAGGGCCGTTTTTTTTTTTTGAAGGTTAGACTTGGTGAAAGGATTTTTACTTTTGCCAATGTTTATTGTACGAATAGAAACCCGATTAAATATCTCTCTCAGACCCTGAATAAGCTGATGGAATTTAAGGAGGGGGAAGTGATATTAGCGGGGAATTTTAATTTCTGCCTAGATCCAGTTTTGGATAGTACGTCAAGTGCACAGGGAGCAAGTAAAAACCTCTTAATTAGCATAGGGCGCAAATTACATAATTGTCAAATGATAGATGTATGGAGGGTGCAACATGCGAAGTCTAGGGATTACACATTCTTCTCTCCTGTGCATGGGACCTATTCAAGACTGGACTATTTTATGGTGGATCACAGTCTGTTGGAGTCAGTGGGGGAATCGAAGATAGAGATTATTATGCTATCAGATCATGCCCCTGTCATGATGAAAGTGAGTATAAAAGGGCTTCAAAAGCTCCCGTATACATGGCGACTCAATGAAAATTTAATTAGGGATGATAAGGTAGCCGGAAAAATACAGCAGGAAATCGATTTGTTCTTTTTGACCAATGACACGGGAGAGACCTCGTGAGCAGTCCTGTGCGAGACCTTTAAGGCGTATATAAGGGGGGTTTTGATTTCTATCAGGGCTGGAGAGAAAAAAGAAAGAGTAAAAAGGAAAGAGAATCTTATCTCAGAAATCTATATACTTGAACAAGCCCATAAAGCCTGTAAAGGGAATGATAGGCCCCTTCTGCAGCAACTAATAATCAAAAACGAAGAACTAAAAGACTTATTGGAGACTGAGTCAAACAGGATTATGAATAAATATTTAAAAGATAGTTACCGGTGGGGAAACAAAGTGGGCAAACATTTGGCAACAATCTTGAAGAAAAAAAGGGATATAATTTCATTGATAAAATTCAAAATAAAAAAGGAGAATTTAGGCATACATCTAAAGAGATAGGGAAGAATTTCGGCAGTATTTTACAGCCACTTATTTCTGTTAGACAGAGTGAAAATAGTGGCTGGAAAAAAGAGGAGAGGGTGAGGAATTTTTTAAAAGTTTCGGGGCTACCTATCTTGTCTGAAAGTGACACTGTAGAATTAGACAGACCTATAACCAAAGAAGAAATCTGCTTAGCTTTGAAATCATCTCCTCCGGGCATAAGTTCCGGACCAGATGGTTTCACGTCTTATTTTTACAAAAAACTCAAAGACTCCTTGGACCCGAGGCTCTGTCAGGTGTGGAACGGGTTGGGGAAGCAAGGGGAATTATGCAAGGGAGCTTTAATGGCATCAGTGACCTTAATATTAAAAGAAGGCAAAGATCGCACGCTATGTTCCAGTTACAGGCCGATCGTGCTTTTAAACACAGATTTTAAACTGCATGCCAAGGTATTGGCACTACGGCTAAAGGAAAAAATGTCCTACCTGGTGCATCCGGACCAAGTGGGCTTTATTCCAGGGAGAGAATGGAGAGATAATGGGGTCCCCAGGTCTATTTCTGTCAATAGATGCTGAGAAGGCATTTGACAGAGTAGACTGGGGATTTATGATCAAAACACTGGAAGCCATGGGAGTCGGTCCAACTATGCTAAAATGGATTACAGTTTTGTATAATCATCCCTCAGCATTTGTGAAAGTAGATAGTATAGCCTCAGCATAGTTTTCAATGGAGAACGGGACCAGGCAGGGCTGCCCGTTGTCTCCTCTTCTGTTTGTCTTGACATTAGAGCCCTTATTGGCCTTGATCCGCAAAAATCTGGATATTTGTGGCTGTACGGTGGGAAAAGAGGAACACAAATTGGCAGCATTCGCCGATGATGTGCTACTTTTTATCACGAAACCTAGGATCTCGATCCCCAACCTACTGTCCACCCTGAAGAAGTATGGAGAGTTATCAAACTACAAAATCAACCTCGGTAAATCAGAAGCCCTAAACATTAACGTAGATAGACAGGAAGTAGCTAGATTTAGAGAGGTGTTTCATTTCCCTTGGAGGGAAAACATAAAATATTTGGGGGTTAAATTAGCAAGTTCTCTTAGGAAGATATATTTGTTGAATTTCATACCATTATTGGATGAAATTAGACTAGAAATAAAAAGAATGTCGCATCGCCCGATCTCTTGGATCGGGCGAATAAATACAGTCAAAATGGTGCTGACCTCAAAAGTTTTCTATAAGATGCAGATGCTCCCAATCCCATTGGCTCAAACATACTTTAGAACATTAATGGGATTAATAAGTAGATTTGTATGGAACAACAAGAAACTGGATTATAAATAGGGAAGCACAATTAAAAGACATCACTAAGAAAGGTAAAATTATCACATTTCAGGAATTATCTGCACATTGGGATTTAATGAAGGTAAATAGATGGTGGCATGGCCAGCTCTCTCATTTTGTCGGAAGTCTTCCTGGGCCTATAAGAGATGAAGAAGACTACAGACTGATAGAGAAACTTTTTTTAAGGGACATGCCAAGGAAGAATATATCAGCGCTATATAAAATTTTGACAAGTGGAGGAGAGCTGGAAGTACCGCCATTCATCAAAAAATGGGAAAACTAATTGGGAACAGTCTGTAGTAAAAGCTTGGTGGGGATCATATTAGGGGCAACACATAGCTCGGCGGTAGATATGAAAATGATTGAGACAAATTACAAGTGCCTGGCTAGGTGGTATGCGATACTGGCAGGAAGTGATTCAGCTTACTGAGGAGTAGGGATGAGCTTCGAGTTCGAGTCAAACTCATGTTCGACTCGAACATCGGCTGTTCGCCAGTTCGCCGAACAGCGAACAATTAGGGGTGTTCGCGGCAAATTCGAAAGCCGCGGAACACCCTTTAAAAGTCTATGGGAGAAATCAAAAGTGCTAATTTTAAAGGCTTATATGCATGGTATTGTCATAAAAAGTGTTTGGGGTCCTGCCCCAGGGGGCATGTATCAATGCAAAAAAAAGTTTTAAAAATGGCCGTTTTTTCGGGAGCAGTGATTTTAATGATGCTTAAAGTC
The DNA here is from genome assembly GCF_042186555.1 of Aquarana catesbeiana. Classification (NCBI taxonomy): domain Eukaryota; kingdom Metazoa; phylum Chordata; class Amphibia; order Anura; family Ranidae; genus Aquarana; species Aquarana catesbeiana. The sequence goes on from NC_133335.1 coordinate 170,254,440, forward strand.
AAACAATAAAAGTGTAATATTCCTTTAAATTTCGTACCTGGGGGGTGTCTATAGTATGCCTGTAAAGAGGCGCATGTTTCCCGTGTGTAGAACAGTCTGACAGCAAAATGACATTTCAAAGAAAAAAAAGTCATTTAAAACTACTCGTGGCTATTAATGAATTGCCGGTCCGACAATACACATAAAAGTTAATTGATAAAAACTGCATGGAATTTCACCACAGGGGAACCCCGAACCAAAATTTAAAAAAAAACTGGCGTGGGGGTCCCCCTAAATTCCATACCAGGCCCTTCAGCTCTGGTTTAGATTTTAAGAGGAACCCCGCGCCAAAATAAAAAAAAAAAATTGGCATGGGGTCCCCCCAAAAATCCATACCAGATTGAAGTCTTCTTTTTTCCATCTTCTATCTTCTTTCTTCTATCTTCCTTCAGTTTCTTCCTCCATCTTCTTTCTCCGATCCTCTGCTTCTTTTTCTGGTGTTCTCATCCGGCATCCCCCTCCGCGGCATCTTCTTCTCTTCATCTTCTTCTCTTCATCTTCTTTTCGGGCCACTCCGCATCCATGATTGGATGGGAGGCTCACGCTGTGTGACGCTTCTCTCTTCATCTTTTTCTCCATCTTTTTCTCTTCATCTTCTTGTCTTCATCTTCTTGTCTTCATCTTCTTTTCGGGCCGCTCCGCATCCATGATTGGATGGGAGGCTCCCACTGTGTGACGCTTCTCGTCTTCTGACTGTTCTTAAATAACGGAGGGCGGGGCCACCCGGTGACCCCGCTCCCCTCTGATGCACTGGAACTTGACGGAGACTTCCCTGTGGCATTCCCCGTGACGTCAGAGGGGGACGGGGTCACCCGCACTCCGTTATTTAAGAACAGTCAGAAGACGAGAACCGTCACACAGCGGGAGCCTCCCATCCAATCATGGATGCGGAGCGGCCCGAAAAGAAGATGGAGACAAGAAGATGGAGACAAGAAGATGGAGATAAGAAGATGAAGACAAGAAGATGAAGACAAGAAAATGAAGAAAAAAAGATGAAGAGAGAAGCGTCACACAGCGGGAGCCTCCCATCCAATGATGGATGATGAGCAGCCCGAAAGGAAGATGAAGAGAAGAAGATGCCGCGGAGGGAGATGCCGGACGAGAACACCGGAGAAAGAAGCAGAGGATCGGAGGAAGAAGAAGATGGAGGAAGAAACCGAAGGAAGATAGAAGAAAGAAGAGAGAAGATAGAAGATGGAAAAAAGAAGACTTTAAATAAAGGAATTGTCAAAAACTGTCTCTTGTCATTTTTAACATTTTTGACAGTTTTTTTGTGAAATGGTAGGGGTACTTTTGTACCCCCTTACCATTTCACACAGGGGGGGCTGGGATCTGGGGGTCCCCTTGTTAATGGGGGCTTCCAGATTCAGATAAGCCCCCCGCCCGCAGACCCCCACAACCACCGGCCAAGGGTTGTGGGGATGAGGCCCTTGTCCTCATCAACATGGGGACAAGATGCTTTGGTGGGCTACCCCAAAGCACCCTCCCAATGTTGAGGGCATGTGCCCTGGTACAGTTCAGGAGGGGGGGGCGCTCTCTCGTCCCCCCCTCTTTTCCTGCGGCCTGCCAGGTTGCGTGCTCGGATAAGGGTCTGGTATGGATTTTTGGGGGGACCCCACGCCAAATTTTTTTTTTTATTTGGCGCGGGGTTTCCCTTAAAATCCATACCAGACCTGGAGGGTCTGGTATGAATTTTGAGGGGGACCCCTACCTCATATTTTTTTAAATTATGGCGCGGGGTTCCCCTTAATATCCATACCAGACCTGAAGGGCCTGGTATGGAATTTAGGGGGACCCCCACGCCAGTTTTTTTTTAAATTTTGGTTCGGGGTTCCCCTGTGGGGAAATCCCATGCAGTTTTTATCAATGAACTTTTATGTGTATTGTCGGACCGGCAATTCATTAATAGCCGCGAGTAGTTTTAAATACCTTTTTTTCCTTTGAAATGTCATTTTGCTGTCAGACTGTTCTAAACACGGGAAACATGCGCCCCTTTACAGGCATACTATAGACACCCCCCAGATACGAAATTTAAAGGAATATTACACTTTTATTGTTTGACTTTAAGCATTATTAAAATCACTGCTCCCGAAAAAACGGCCATTTTTAAAACTTTTTTTTGCATTGACACATGTGCCCCTGGGGCAGGACCTGGGTCCCCAAACCCTTTTTAGGACAATACCATGCAAATTAGCCGTTAAAATGAGCACTTTTGATTTCAAACGTTCGAGTCCCATAGACTTCAATGGGGTTCTAACGTTCGTGCAAAGTTTCGGTCTGTTCGCAAGTTCTGGTGCGAACCGAACCGGGGGGTGTTCGGCTCATCCCTACTGAGGAGATTACGGGCAAAGCTATCCTGGATGACCCATGGGTCTGCCTGTTTCATGGGTCAGAGGGATTGAACAGAGGGTACAAATTCTCCATAACTCCTGTGCTTTTGATTTCAGCGAAAAGCTTAATAGCAAAAAAATGGCAGGAAGCAGAGTGACCTAGGATTCGGGAATTAATTGCAAGGGTTAATGAAACTTATATTCTAGTGAAGACTGAAGCAGCAGACTCTTCATTTGGGGAACAAGAGGTCAGTGGAGCTAAATGGGCCAATTGGGAAGCCTTAGGAAAATCTAAGAGATTCGCCGAATTTATTATGAATTAATTTATGTATATTTTTTCTTCTGATGGAGTGTATCTGTGGGTTGTGGGGGTACTGGGGAGGAGGGTGGGAGGGGGATTTCTTTGGGTTGCTTTGAGGGACACAAATGGTCAACAAGGATATGTATAATTGAAGTTTGTAACCTTTGTTTTTTTTATATAATATTAAATAAAGAATTAAAAAAAAAAAAAAATGCAATCACCACCAAAGTGGAAAATGCTAGGATAGAAAAATGTTGGATGTGGATGCGGCGCTGTTCTGATAATTAGTAGTAAACTAGCAATGTGTTATAACAATGTAACTACATAGTGTTACAACCTCTGGTGCGTAAGGGGTGATGAAAGTATGTAGAATGACTAATTTCCTGAATGATTTGACCAGTATAAATGGTGTTACACTCAAAAATAGTGACAGTGTATAAAGGGACGGATTCTTCAGATGGTGATTTGCCCCATACAACTCATGTCTACCATGTGATATTGATATTAAAAAGTTTAAGGTCATGACAAAAAAGTCCTTTAACCACTTCAGCCCCGGAAGGATTTACCCCCTTCCTGACCAGAGCACTTTTTACAATTTGGCGCTTTAACTGCTAATTGCGCGGTCATGCAATGCTGTACCCAAACAAAATTTGCGTCCTTTTCTTCCCACAAATAGAGCTTTCTTTTGATGTTATTTGATCACCTCTGCGGTTTTTATTTTTTGCGCTATAAACGGAAAAAGACCAAAAATTTAAAAAAGACATTTTCTACTTTTTGTTATAAAAAAAATCCAATAAACTCAATTTTAGTCTTACATTTAGGCCAAAATGTATTCGGCCACATGTCTTTGGTAAAAAAAATGTCAATAAGCGTATATTTATTGGTTTGAGTTATAGCGTCTACAAACTAGGGTACATTTTCTGGAATTTACACAGCTTTTAATTTATGACTGCCTATGTCATTTCTTGAGGTGCTAAAATGGCAGGGCAGTACAAACCCCCCCAAATGACCCCATTTTGGAAAGTAGACACCCCAAGGAAATTGCTAAGAGGCATGTTGAGCCCATTGAATATTAATTTTTTTTGTCCCAAGTGATTGAATAATGACAAAAAAAAAAATTACAAAAAGTTGTCACTAAATGATATATTGCTCACACAGGCCATGGGCATATGTGAAATTGCACCCCAAAATACATTCAGCTGCTTCTCCTGAGTATGGGGATACCACATGTGTGGGACTTTTTGGGAGCCTAGCTGCGTACGGGGCCCACAAAACCAATCACCGCCTCAAAGTCGTGAATTGCGTACCTGAAGACAAAAAAATGGTTAACAATAAAACACAGTAAACGGTAAAGTATAAAAAATTGCATACCTGAAAAGCAAACATGATAAAAAGACGGGCCTGTGTTTGTCTTCTTGGTGGCAGCGGGACACTACTTGTGCTTGCCACCTCACCAGCTCGAACTGCATTTATGGGACTCGCCACGTCACCAAGTGTTACTGCAGTGCTGGTTTGACTACGACCGGGGTGTACTAGGCCGCTGGTGCTTGCCACTTCACCAAAACGCTACCAAAAAAAAACTGTTAGCGATCGCAGGGATCAGGCCTGACTCTGCGAATGCTGCAGTTATGCGTTTATTTTTTTTTTAAGTGACAGTGATCGATCAATACTGCACTTGGGTGGGCTGGGCTGGGCGGGGCGGAGGGGCAAAACGCAGGTGCTAGCAGGTATCTGGGCTGATCCCGCTAACACTGTGTTTTTGGGAACCCTAAACTGCTGGGGACGCTAGTATAGATCTGATCGGATCAGATATTGATCCGTTCAGATACTATACCACTAAGGGAGGTGTACGGTGCGTGCGTGGGTGTTAGCGGTACTGGCGCTAACCTGACGCTGCTTGGGGCTAGTGCCTGCCAGTTCACCAAAACCCTACCAAAAAAACTGTTAGCGATCGAAGGGATCAGGCCTGACTCTGCGAACGCTGCAGTTATGCGTTTAGTGTTTTGTAAGTATCAGTGATCGATCGATACTGCACTTGGGTGGGCTGGGCTGGGCTGGGCCGGGCGGAGGGGCAAAACGCAGGTGCTAGCAGGTATCTGGGCTGATCCCGCTAACACTGCGTTTTTGGGAACCCTAAACTGCTGGGGACGCTAGTATAGATCTGATCTGATCCCACATTGATCTGTTCAGATACTATACCACTAAGGGAGGTGTACGGTGCGTGCGTGGGTGTTAGCGGTACTGGCGCTAACCTGACGCTGCCTGGGGCTGGTGCTTGCCAGTTCACCAAAATGCTACCAAAAAAACTGTTAGCGATCGCAGGGATCAGGCCTGACTCTGCGAACGCTGCAGTTATGCGTTTAGTGTTTTGTAAGTGACAGTGATCGATCGATACTGCACTTGGGTGGGCTGGACTGGGCCGGGCGGAGGGGCAAAACGCAGGTGCTAGCAGGTATCTGGGCTGATCCCGCTAACACTGCGTTTTTGGGAACCCTAAACTACTGGGGACGCTAGTATAGATCTGATCGTATCAGATATTGATCCGTTCAGATACTATACCACTAAGGGAGGCGTATGCTGCGTGCGTGGGTGTTAGCGGTACTGGCGCTAATCTGACGCTGCCTGGGGCGATGCATATCACCGCCGGGCGATCAGGGGGATAACCTTTATTCTGTAATAAACAGTGGGTGCCCTGACACCATAAAAAATAAACTAACTAACCAGCGTCACCTGTAACGGTTATACGGTGATCACTGGTGAAAGGGTTAACTAGGGGGCAATCAAGGGGTTAAAACATTTATTAGATAGTATATGGGGGTCCCTGTTGCTATAGAACGCTGACGGCGAACCTAAATATTTACCTAACTAACTAGCTTCACCAGTGACACTAATACAGCGATCAGAAAAATGATCGCTTACTGACACTGGCGACGGGGGGTGATCAAGGGGTTAAAACTTTGTTAGGGGGGTTTCCTAGACCTATAGGGGGCTAACACTAACTGCCCTACCACACTAACTGTCACAAACTGACACCAATGCTGTAATCAGAAAAAATAAATAAAATAAACTGCTTGGTGTCAGTGTGACGGGGGGGGGTGATTGGGGGGTGATTGGGGGTGATCGGGGGGGATCGGGGGTGTATTGTGTGCCTGGCATGTTCTACTGAGTGTGTATGTGTTGTGCACTCACAGTGAAGTCTTCTCTCCTCGGCGCCGGAACGGAAAATACCGAGCCGAGGAGAGATGACATCATTTCCTTTGCTGCTGTTTAGCATACAGCAGCAGAGGAAGAATCTGATTGGCTGGGAGCGATCGCGAGGGGGTGGCCACGAATGGACGGTCTCCCCCTCACCTCTCATCGCTCCCAGACAGAAGCCGACGGCCTACAGGTACGTGATTCTGCCTGCCCGTGCCATTCTGCCGCAGTATATCTGCGTGAGGCGGTCGGCAAGTGGTTAAAACATATCATACATACTAAAGTGCATAAGAAAAAAAGTGCTGTAGTGAAATGATGTGGGGGAGAGGAGGGGAGGGGTGGGGTGGGGGAAGGGGTGGGAGAAAGGGGGGGGGGGGAGAGGAAATGTATTAATACTAAAGTGACTTGTGCTTAAAATACCAAGTGCTTGTTGGAGAAACAATATTGGTTTAAGTAGTCCTATTAAGTGCACAAATAGTGCTGTGCTTGAAAGAATTGTTCCTCTTAATAAAACAATATTGTTAAAATCAATCTTCTTATTCCAGTGCTTCTTTAGTGATAGTGCTGCTTATTTGTGCTCCTACTGTGCAAACACTCACCGAATGCCCAGACCCCTGCAGGGGTATTACGCAGTGTTCTAATTGGAACAGGTCTTTTTTCCTGCCACGTTGTTATTTCTCTCTCCATTGAACTTTCCCTAGACTCGTCTATCATTGAAATATTAGGGTTTTCCTCGATGTAGTTCTCATCAGTTTGCCATTTGTAGACCTGCTGGTTCTTGTAGTCCAGCATGTCTCTTTTAAATTTTTTCTGGTTTTTTTGTTGTATTTCCTTATCGTATTTCTTTACTGCTTCTTGTAAATTATTTTCTTTGTCTTTATATTCTCTTGATTCTAGGTATGGAATTAGCTGGTCCCTAATCTGTAAGATTTCTGATTCTATGTTCTTTAGCTTGTGTTGTCTTCGCACCACTATTTTTTGTAGCAATGTGGTCTCACTTTCATTAAAGAATTTATACCATTCCTCCATCAACCCTTTATCATTAACAGCATCGTTTGGTGAGATATCCCACCTAAGTCTCCTTGGTGTGATTTTTTCTGATATATACATTTCTTTTGTCGCTACATCCCACCAAACCCTTATTTGCTTTTCAATGCTATGTTTAAGTTGTTTAAAAAGGCCATCCATGTCTTGCCTATTTACTACTTGTTCTTGATTGAAAACCTCTGTTAAATTAATGTTCCTGTTATTTAAGTACCTGAAAATGCTGCAGATTTCTATTTGGCTTAGTATAGTACAAACAGTTAGAAAATAAATTGATAATAAATCCGCGCAATGGAATAGGTATAAATGTGGTTCAGAACTGCTGCCTCGAGGGACACGTGGATATTGTGACGTGCCATAACTGGGGGAGGGGCCTGACGGCGGCGCAGTGGAGGAGGGCAGAGGTTTGAATAGCGATGGCGGCAGGGTCGGCACGGGGTGAGAGCCTGTGAATGACCCGGAAATCTTCCGCCTCTGTGCAGCGGGAGGAGACGCTCTAGAGGAGGCGGCCGGAGATCGAGGGTAACGGCTGCAATACCATCCAATCGGTGCACAGCAAAAGCACCTGGATCGTCCTGTGAAGCGTCCTGCCCGCTGCTGCGCCTTCCCTGCACCCAGCTCCCTGGCTCTGCTCTCGGCTGGAGGACTCCCCACTACAGCCATTTATTGTATAAGACCTACAGAAGCACTGCAATCATCATCCCCCACTGTGAGAGATAGATACCCTGAGGACCCCGGAGTCCTGGGTCGACCCTTAAAAATGTATCGGAGCACCCTGGAGATCGGGAGCTGTGCCCTCCTCGGAAGTCATGCTTCCCAATTAAAACAGCTGCGGGTTCAAGGTAGGATCAGCGGATGCTGAGTTCTATTATATCGTGCTGTACAGTTTATGTATATTTATCGAGTAAAAGAGGTACTGAGTTGTGGTTTAGTATTACGATCCATCCAAATAAGCCGAGCGGATGCTGATAAGTATAGCTGTGGTGAGATTGGTGAGCCTGATCTGAGGTTCATTTTCTAAGGAGGACATTGCGTGCCGATGTGCAACACCAAACCTTGTTTGTACCGCGGGGTGAGAATGCCTCTAAGTGTACGTACTGAGTTCACTAGTCTATACCTGGACTTTAATCTACTTCTTGAAGTGTTGGTGATTAATTGCTAATAGAAGGATTTGATAGCATTTTGCCGTTATTAAATGCCCAAAAGATTGCTTTGAGATTGTATGAAGAAAAGCAATTATAAACACAAAGAAAACGCTAGCGGAGGGGATGTAAAGTGGGGCGAAAGAGGTACAAGGAGTAGTTAAGAGAGAGCCAGACGCAAGGAAGTGGAAACGAGCTGGGTGGAGAGGATCATGAGAGGTAGCTCTCAAAAAGCTGTGGAATCTTAAAAGCTCAGAGAAAGCCTAAATTCAAGCACGATCCAAAAATACCTAAAAGAAGCGCACCTAAAAAGCCCAGTCATGGACAACAGACAACAGGGCATAAAAGATAAGAAGAAAGATCCATCTAAAAACAAAGGGGCCCAAGGGAGGACCCCCAGAGGGGAGACACCCCTTGAAGGGGACCTGGACCTCAGCACGGAGACAGACTTTGTCACGGATACACTCCCAACTAAAACGCAGATGCAGGATATGTTTGTCAAACTAGAAAACTCAATTAAAGCAGAGATCCTCAATGTAAGGTCAGATATGGGCCACCTTTTGAAGCGAGTGGAAGTAGCAGAGGAGGCGTCAGAGCAACAGGCGCATGAAATTACAGCTCTAAAAACTCAAATAAGAAAGCTACAGTTAGACCAACGGGAGATGCTCTACAAATTGGAAGAACAGGAAAATCAAAATTTAAATCAAAATCAATTTAAATCAAATTTAAGGATTAGATCTATACCAGAACAGCGAGGAGAAGACCTGATCATTAAGAAAAACCCCCAAGTGTAAGAGAAGAGATCCCCAGGGATATTATTGTCAAGTTTCATCAATATGAGGACAAGACAAAGATTTGGAGTAAATTGAGAAGATCCCAACCGGTGAAATTTAACAACATTAAAATCCAAATATTCTCCAATCTTTCTGCTGGGACTCATTTTAGAAGACCCCAATTGAAACCCCTATTGGAAACACTGAGGGTGGCAAATTTAAAGTATAGTTGGGGTTTCCCAGTATCCTTAAATGTGATGAAAGAGGGTAGGAACTATAGAATGAAACACTTAGAGGACTTACAGGACTTTTGTAGGAATTTAGATATTCCAGTACCAACTATCCCTGGAGGGGCGAGTCTATAATTAAAGGTTAGGCTTAGGAAGAGGGGCCTGGGTGTTCTGGGAAAAAAAGAAAAAAGAATGCCCATAAAGGGAAAACAAGATAGTTATGTAGGGGGAAAAGAGAGGAACCCAGAGGAGTCGAGATCTGGACTTCGGGGGAGTCCTTGCAATACTGGAATTAAAAGTTTAAAGGCTGGGGGGAGGGGGGAGGGCGAGGGGGTGATGAGGGAAAGGTATTGGGACCTCTGCGTTCTTCATCCCCCCTCCCTCATTGAGGGGGGGGAGTCCACGGCTGTCCATTGTTGGAGCCTCACCCCACTGCATAGGGGGATGCAGGTTGAGATGGTGGCGATCTCGATGCTGCGATCCAGTGGTCAGGCACTGGATGGGGGGAGGGAGGGGGGGGGTCGGAGGATGGAGAGAGGGGTGGGGGGTGCGAGGAGGGGGGAGGGGGAGGATGGGAGAGGGGTGGGGGAGGGGGGAGGTGGGGATATTCGACCCCGCCATTAAACGGGCGAAGGGAGTGGCGATCGGTTTTTCTAAACGGATCAATTATGTTCTGATAGAAAGGAAAATAGATCCAGAGGGCCATTTCCTTTTTTTGAAGGTTAGACTTGGTGAAAGGATTTCTACTTTTGCCAATGTTTATTGTCCGAATAGAAACCAGATTAAATATCTCTCTCAGACCCTGAATAAGCTGATGGAATTTAAGGAGGGGGAAGTGATATTAGCAGGGGATTTTAATTTCTGCCTAGATCCAATTTTGGATAGTATGTCTAGTGCACAGGGAGCAAGTAAAAACCTCTTAATTAGCATAGGCACAAATTACATAATTGTCAAATGATAGATGTATGGAGGGTGCAACATGCAAAGTCTAGGGATTACACATTCTTCTCTCCTGTGCATGGGACCTATTCAAGACTGGACTATTTAATGGTGGATCACAGTCTGTTGGAGTCAGTGGGGGAATCGAAGATAGAGATTATTACGCTATTAGATCATGCCCCTGTCATGATGAAAGTGAGTATAAAAGGGCTTCAAAAGCTCCCGTATACATGGCGACTCAATGAAAATTTAATTAGGGACGATAAGGTAGCCGGAAAAATACAGCAGGAAATCGATTCGTTCTTTTTGACCAATAACACGGGAGAGACCTCGGGAGCAGTCCTGTGGGAGACCTTTAAGGCGTATATAAGGGGGGTTTTGATTTCCATCGGGGCCGGAGAGAAAAAAGAAAGAGTAAAAAGGAAAGAGAATCTTATCTCAGAAATCTATAAACTTGAACAAGCCCATAAACCTGCAAAGGGAATGATAGGCTCCTTCTGCAGCAACTAATAATCAAAAGAGAAGAACTAAAAGACTTATTGGAGACTGAGTCAAACAGGATTATGAATAAACATTTAAAAGATAGTTACCGGTGGGAAAACAAAGTGGGCAAACATTTGGCAACAATCTTGCAGAAAAAAAGGGATATAAATTTCATCGATAAAATTCAAAATAAAAAAGGAGAATTTAGGCATACATCTAAAGAGATAGGGGAAGAATTTCGGCAGTATTTTATAGCCCTTTATTCTGTTAGACAGAGTGAAAATAGTGGCTGGAAAAAAGAGGAAAGGGTGAGGAATTTTTTAAAAGTTGCGGGGCTACCTATCTTGTCTGAAAGTGACACTGTAGAATTAGACAGACCTATAACCAAAGAAGAAATCTGCTTAGCTTTGAAATCATCTCCTCCGGGCAAAAGTCCCAGACCAGATGGTTTCACATCTTATTTTTACAAAAAATTCAAAGACTCCTTGGTCCCGAGGCTCTGTCAGATGTGGAACGGGTTGGGGAAGCAAGGGGAATTATGCAAGGGAGCTTTAACGGCATCAGTGACCTTAATATTAAAAGAAGGCAAAGATCGCACGCTATGTTCCAGCTACAGGCCGATTGCGCTTTTAAACGCAAACATTAAATTGTATGCCAAGGTATTGGCACTACGGCTAAAGGAAAAAATGTCCTACCTGGTGCATCTGGACCAAGTGGGCTTTATTCCAGGGGGAGAAGGGAGAGATAATGGGGTGCGGTCTCTGCTTATTTCAGAGGCTATTAAAACTAACGGGTCCCCAGGTCTATTTCTGTCAATAGATGCTCAGAAGGCATTTGACAGAGCAGACTGGGGATTTATGAACAAAACGCTGGAAGCCATGAAGGTCAGTCCAACTATGCTAAAATGGATTAAAGTCTTGTATAATCATCCCTCAGCATTTGTGAAAGTAAATAGTATAGCCTCAGCACAGTTTTCAATGGAGAACGGGACCAGGCAGGGCTGCCCGTTGTCTCCTCTTCTGTTTGTCTTGACATTAGAGCCCTTATTGGCCTTGATCCGCAAAAATCTGGATATTTGTGGCTGTACGGTGGAAAAAGAGGAGCACAAATTGGCAGCATTCGCTGACGATGTGCTACTCTTTATCACGAAACCTAGGATCACGATCCCCAACCTACTGTCCACCCTGAAGAAGCATGGAGAGTTATCAAACTACAAAATCAACCTCAGTAAATCGGAAGCCCTAAACATTAACGTAGATAGACAGGAAGTAGCTAGATTTAGAGAGGTGTTTCATTTCCCTTGGAGGGAAAACATAAAATATTTGGGGGTTAAATTAGCAAGTTCTCTTAGGAAGATATATTTGTTGAATTTCATACCATTATTGGATGAAATTAGACTAGAAATAAAAAGAATGTTGCATCGCCTGATCTCTTGGATCGGGCGAATAAATACAGTCAAAATGGTGCTGACCCCAAAAGTTTTCTATAAGATGCAGATGCTCCCAATCCCATTGGCTCAAACATACTTTAGAACATTAATGGGATTAATAAGTAGATTTGTATGGAACAACAAGAAACCACGGATAGCATACACGGTGTTGAGTAGAGAGAAAGCACGGGGGGGGGGGTTGGCTATCCTAGACTTTAAAAAATACTATAATGCGATAGTTTTATCACGGGCGATAGAGTGGGCAAAAGGGGGGTCTAATAAAAGATGGGTTAATTTGGAAATGGGTTTAAGTAATGCACGTTTAAATCATTTGATTTGGAACCCTCCTCAATATAGGAATCTAGGTCCAGATACACACGATATAACATGTCACACATTCAAAATTTGGTACCAGATTAATTATAAAAACAATTGGGAGTATAATTCACCTTTAATTTATTTAAAAGATAACAAGTTCTTTCCCCCTGGGATGGAGGCAATGGGAGGAAACTGGATTATAAATAGGGAAGCACAATTAAAGGTAAAATTATCACATTTCAGGAATTATCTGCACATAGGGATTTAATGAAGGTAAATGGATGGCGGTATGGCCAGCTCTCTCATTTTGTCAGAAGTCTTCCTAGGCCTATAAGAGATGAAGACTACAGACTGATAGAGAAGCTTTTTTTAAGGGAAACGCCAAGGAAGAATATATCAGCGCTATATAAAATTTTGACGAGTGGAGGAGAGCTGGAAGTACCGCCATTCATCAAAAAATGGGAAAACTAATTGGGAACAGTCTGTAATAAAAGCTCGGTGGGGATCATATTAGGGGCAACACATAGCTCGGCGGTAGATATGAAAATGATTGAGACAAATTACAAGTGCCTGGCTAGGTAGTATGCGACATCTGATAAAATCAGCAAATTTCAACCTGACAAATCCCCAAACTGTTGGAGAGGATGTATGGCCCTGGGAACGATGGCTCATCTCTGGTGGGATTGCCCAATCATTAAAAGATACTGGCAGGAAGGGATTCAGCTTACTGAGGAGATTACGGGCAAAGCTATCCCGGATGACCCATGGGTCTGCCTGTTTCATGGGTCAGAGGGATTGAACAGAGGGTACAAATTCTCCATAACTCCTGTGCTTTTGAATTCTGCGAAAAGCTTAATAGCAAAAAAATGGCAGGAAGCAGAGGGACCTAGGAGTCGGGAATGGATTGCAAGGGGTTAATGAAACTTATATTCTAGAGAAGATTGAAGCAGCAGACTCTTCGTTTGGGGAACGAGAGGTCAGTGGAGCTAAATGGGCCAATTGGGAAGCCTTTAAAAAATCTAAGAGATTCACCAAAGTTATTATGAATTAATTTATGTATATTTTTTCTTCTGATGGAGTGTATCTGCGGGTTGGGGGGGTACTGGGGAGGAGGGTGGGGGGGTTTCATTGGGTTGCTTTGGGGGACACAAATGATCAACAAGCAGGGGCGGACTGACCATTGAGCCACTCGGGCACTGCCCGAGGGCCCCGGGCCACTAGGGGGCCCCATCAGGGTTGCCAGCCTAAGTAAAACCAGGGACAGTATGTATAAATCTGTGTTTTTTTTACATCTGTATGTGTATACTGTGTGATTGTATACTGTGTGTGTGTATACTGTGTGGCCCCATAATCTCTGATTGCCTGGGGGCCCCATAATCTCCTATTGCCCGGGGGCCCCATGAGTTATCAGTCTGCCCCTGTCAACAAGGATATGTATGATTGAAGTTTGTAACCTTTGTATATATTTTTTTTATATAATATTAAATAAAGAATTAAAAAAAAAAAGAACTGCTGCCTCCACAGATGCAATCACCACCAAAGTGGAAAATGCTAGGATAGAAAAAAGTTGGATGTGGGTGCGGCGCTGTTCTGGTAATTAGTGGTAAACTAGCAATGTGTTACAACAATGTAACTACATAGTGTTACAACCTCTGGTGAGTAAGGGGTGATGAAAGTATGTAGAATGACTAATTTCCTGAATGATTTGACCAGTATAAATGGTGTTACACTCAAAAATAGTGACAGTGTATAAAAGGGCGGATTCTTCAGATGGTGATTTGCCCCATACAACTCATGTCTACCATGTGATATTAATATTAAAAAAGTGTAAGGTCATGACAAAAATGTCCTTTAAAACATATCATACATACTAAAGTGCATAAGAAAAAAAGGGCTGTAGTGAAATGATGTGGGGGAGAGGAGGGTGGGGGAAGGGGGGGGAGGAAATTTAATAATACTAAAGTGACTTGTGCTCAAAATACCAAGTGCTTGTTGGAGAAACAATATTGCTTTAAATAGTCCTATTAAGTGCACAAATAGTGCTGTGCTTGAAAGAATTGTTCCTCTTAATAAAACAATATTGTTAAAATCAATCTTCTTATTCCAGTGCTTCTTTAGTGATAGTGCTGCTTATTTGTGCTCCTACTGTGCAAACACTCACCGAATGCCCAGACCCCTGCAGGGGTATTACGCAGTGTTCTAATTGGAACATGTCTTGTTTCCTGCCACGTTGTTATTTCTCTCTCCATTGAACTTTCCCTAGACTTGTCTATCATTGAAATATTAGGGTTTTCCTGGATGTAGTTCTCATCAGTTTGCCATTTGTAGACCTGCTGGTTCTTGTAGTCCAGCACGTCTCTTTTAAATTTTTTTCTGTTTTTTGTTGTATTTCCTTATCGTATTTCTTTACTGCTTCTTGTAAATTATAGTCTTTGTCTTTATATTCTCTTGATTCTAGGTATGGAATTAGCTGGTCCCTAATCTGTAAGATTTCTGATTCTATGATCTTTAGCTTGTGTTGTCTTCGCACCACTATTTTTTGTAGCAATGCGGTCTCACTTTCATTAAAGAATTTATACCATTCCTCCATCAACCCTTTATCATTAACAACATCGTTTGGTGAGATATCCCACCAAGTCTCCTTGGTGTGATTTTTTCTGATATATACATTTCTATTGTTGCTACATCCCACCAAATCCTTATTTGCTTTTCAATGCTATGTTTAAGTTGTTTAAAAAGGCCATCCATGTCTTGCCTATTTACTACTTGTTCTTGATTGAAAACCTCTGTTAAATTAATGTCCCTGTTATTTAAGTACCTGAAAATGTCCATTGCTGCAGATTTCTATTTGGCTTAGTATAGCACAAACAGTTGGAAAATAAATTGATAATAAATCCGCGCAATGGAATAGGTATAAATGTGGTTCAGAACTGCTGCCTCCACAGATGCAATCACCACTAAAGTGGAAAATGCTAGGATTGAAAAAAGTTGGATGTGGGTGCGGCGCTGTTCTGGTAATTAGTGGTAAACTAGCAATGTGTTATAACAATGTAACTACATAGTGTTACAACCTCTAGTGAGTAAGGGGTGATGAAAGTATGTAGAATGACTAATTTCCTGAATGATTTGACCAGTGTAAATGGTGTTACACTCAAAAATAGTGACAGTGTATAAAGGGACGGATTCTTTAGATGGTGATTTGCCCCATACAACTCATGTCTACCATGTGATATTAATATTAAAAAAGTGTAAGGTCATGACAAAAATGTCCTTTAAAACATATCATACATACTAAAGTGAATAAGAAAAAAAGTGCTGTAGTGAAATAATGTGGGGGAGGGGAGGGGTGGGGAGAGGTCTCTTTGTAGGTGTTGATCTGGGAGAAACAGTAGTGGCTCCGTCTGAGAGCTGTAAAGGTATCTTTAAGTTCTGACTGTGTTGGAAAAATATAGTAAGAAGAAAAACAAAACTGACTATGAACATAAAAACTTGAACTTTGAATAACATTTTAAAGCTTTTCAAGTGAACATTGTGATCCAAGCATGGGTATTTCATACCCGAATGCAGCATTTTGCTGCTCAAGTGGTTTCAAGGGGGTGAGTTCGTGAGCCGAGAGAGGCTTCTCTCCCCATAGAACTGAAGAGAATACTTATTTGCTTTCCAGGTGGTCAGTGTCTTTTAGCATTCTTAGCCGTGACCTTTTGCCATTCAGGATCCGCATGAGGAATACTCCTAGGGGAGTCAGGCCTGTTGACAGGCTCTGGAAGTATCTGCCATTCTTTGAGTAGAGATAGACCTTTTTCTAGTGAGTCTATGGTGAAAGTATGGCCCTCTTTTGTGATCGTGATTTCTGTGGGAAAGCCCCATCTATAGTTGATCTTATAATTCCTGGGGGCTTTAGTGATTGTGGTGAGGCTCCTTCTTTTCTGGAGGGTGTATTGCGATAAATCTGCAAAAAATTGCAGATTTTGATACTGTGGGGGAATATGCTCCTTGGTGCGCATTACAGACATTCATTTTTCTTTTTTGTGGTAAAAATGTAACCATAGTATTACATCCCTAGGGATCTGGTCGGGGAGGTTTGAAGGTTTAGGCAGGCGATGGATCCTGTCTAGGATCACATCTAGATCCATGAGTTCAGGAAGGATTTCTTTAAACAGAGTAGTGGTGTACTCACGCAGGTCTCCTTGCTGTATAGACTCTGGGATCCCTTTGATTTTTACGTTATTCCTTTTATTTCTGTCCTCAATGTCAGCCAACTTAGATTTGAGCCCTTCTATTACCTCCTCTTTTTCATCATGGGCATCTACTAAATCGTTTACAGTGGCTGCAAACTCCCCCATCTTGTTTTCAATGTGCCCCACTCTGGATTCTACAGCCTGTATCTCCTTATTGAACTTTTGCATGCAGGACATCATGTCAGTTTGGATTGAACTCCTTAGGGACAGTAACATGTCCTTTAGTACTATGTCCATAACTGGCTGATTATTCGTTGGGAACACCTCAATGCTGTGAGGCAGCTCTCTGGTGTCCTCCCCAGAATCAGTGCAGGAACTAGCTGTGGGGCTGCATCCAGAGCCATCTGTCACGGGCATGGCCAGAGCGGAGGCTGTTGGAGAGGACTGTGTGCAAGCCTGTTGCCCACCGATTATGGGCCCTAGCATTTGAGGTGAATGAGAAATCCAGTCTGAACTGTATTAATCGGACTCAGTCATGTATATATTGTATGGGGACTCCTTACTGTATATTTGTGTCCCTGAAGAGGGAGGGGGGATTCCTCCAGCAGCCCCCTGCTGATAAGACTGATTCATTCTGCTGGGACACATCCTGTGAGGAGATGCTGGTGTTATCAACATGTGTTTATGTTAATTGAGAGAGCTGATCACATTAGTCACCATCCCTGGCTAATAGACGAATGGTCTAGGCTGAGGAGGGGGGAGATTGTTGTTTGTATTGTTAATTGTATTAATGTGTGAAGCTCGGTGCCCACAAGACTGTCATCTGGTCTGGGTACATTTTGTAGTAAATTAGGTCATGTTAATTAGGTTAGCTTTGAGTCATCCCTGCTGTATAAAGGTCTGAGATCTCAAAATAAAGGCAGTTCTGATGTACTCCAAGACTGGTGTTGTCTAGTTCTTGGGGTTCCTATAGCCAGATCCATTGGACTCGTGTTCCAGAACTTAGGAAGCGGTATATGACGGAAGCACTCAAGCGGAGTGTGGGGCGTTCCGTGACATTGGTGGCAAGCAGCGGGAAAGCTTCCTGAAGTCTGAAGTCTGGGACATCCAAGCCTCCAACTGGATCCAAGATCAGCATAGCAGACTTCAGTCACCCCAGCGGAGATATGGACCTGGCATCAGAATTCCCGGGGCTGCTGCGGATCATCCTTTCAACGTACACCAGGACTGTGTCTGAGGATGAATACCTGGAGCTCAGGCAGCTGATTCGGGTGGAGCTCTGGATTGCAGCCCTCCGTCTTGCTGGTATAAAACAGGGCAAGTGCTTTCCAACCCAAGAGCAACGGGCCAGTGACCAACGGGCATTGCGGATGGCATTCCTGGGAGAGCAGCCCCAGGAGCAATGGGTGACTGAGTTGGACAGGTTGGTCCAGCTGGAGATAGAGCTGGACAATCGTTATCGGGCTCTGCAATGGCACGCAGAGGAGGGATATTTAGGGGAGACAACAGAATGCTCTCCGGAGGGATATGACTTTGGCGGCCCTGGATTGCTGTGGGAGAACCTTACAGATCTTTTTATGTTTGGCGATGAGGGGGAACCTGACCTTGAGGACATGAGGTACTATAGAGAGTCTATGCTCGGTCTTGCAGGGGTCTCAGAGCTCAAACCTGATCTGGACCATTTGCTAAGGAAGGAACAGCATCTGGAAAGGGCATACAGGAAACTGCTAGAACAAGTTCAGCAGCATGCCAGAGAATCGGCAGTGGAAAATCCGGAGATTGCCGTCCCCAAACCTGAAGTGCTGACAACAGGGCAGAGCTTTGCTAACCTCTGTCCAGAAATGATAACATCTTCTGGGTTCCATGGACAGGAGATGGTGAACCTCTATTCCCAGACATCAGTTGCAGAGACATGGGATTTGATAGACTTTTCTGCTGAGGAAGAACAACCTGATGAGCCTCCAGCAGAAGAGCTGCTATCATTGCCAAAGTTCACTGTGTTCTGCCCAGCACCAACAGTGGCTTCGGCCTTCCTGAGAGAAGAGGTAGTCGGCCTTTCTCCCACAACACTGACAGGGACATGTGATTTTCTGCCAGCAGCATCTATGGAGTTAAAACAAACTTCTCCAGCTGAAGATCTGGTAACTGAACAGAGGGTCCAAGACCTCTGTCCCACACTTTTACCAATTCCAGAGACTGGGGATTTAATAGACGTTTCTGTAGAGGAGGAACCACCTGGCAAACCCCCAGCAGAAGTGCTGGCAACCGGACAGAGGGTCCAAGACTTCTGCCCCACACCTGCAGCAATTGTGGAGGCCCAAGGTGAGGAGGTTGCAGTCTATCGCGAGCTGCAGATAAGGATCCAAGGAGAGAATGCAGTCATCACCTCACAACTGCAGCTTGATCTGGTGTCAGTTGATGGGGCTTCAGTCCCCACCTGTATACCCCAGGGATGCTGGGCAGTCGGCCCAGATCCCCAACAGCAGGATGGAGTGAGCCCAGTCCCCCTGTCTTCTCTCCAGCGGCAGAAAGGATTCCAGGGAGAAGGGTCAGTCCGGGCCTCTCCCCAGCGGCAGATATGTTCTCTGAGAGAGGCAGAGGATGGCTGGGTGAGTAATACACTGTTTGGAATGATTTGTTTGGGGTACTGTGTGGGTACAGGCAGTAGAGGACTGGAGCTGTGGACTAACTTCGGAGTCAACCCGTCTGGGGTCTCCTCCTGTGTTAGTCTCCTGCCCAAAGGGGAGAAATGTCACGGGCATGGCCAGAGCGGAGGCTGTTGGAGAGGACTGTGTGCAAGCCTGTTGCCCACCGATTATGGGCCCTAGCATTTGAGGTGAATGAGAAATCCAGTCTGAACTGTATTAATCGGACTCAGTCATGTATATATTGTATGGGGACTCCTTACTGTATATTTGTGTCCCTGAAGAGGGAGGGGGGATTCCTCCAGCAGCCCCCTGCTGATAAGACTGATTCATTCTGCTGGGACACATCCTGTGAGGAGATGCTGGTGTTATCAACATGTGTTTATGTTAATTGAGAGAGCTGATCACATTAGTCACCAGCCCTGGCTAATAGACGAATGGTCTAGGCTGAGGAGGGGGGAGATTGTTGTTTGTATTGTTAATTGTATTAATGTGTGAAGCTCGGTGCCCACAAGACTGTCATCTGGTCTGGGTACACTTTGTAGTAAATTAGGTCATGTTAATTAGGTTAGCTTTGAGTCATCCCTGCTGTATAAAGGTCTGAGATCTCAAAATAAAGGCAGTTCTGATGTACTCCAAGACTGGTGTTGTCTAGTTCTTGGGGTTCCTATAGCCAGATCCATTGGACTCGTGTTCCAGAACTTAGGAAGCGGTATATGACGGAAGCACTCAAGCGGAGTGTGGGGCGTTCCGTGACACCATCCATCCGGAATTTGGCTTTAGCTGGGCTTGCAGACTGAGGGGTATTAGGGTAGGATTGCTGGCTGCCTGGGGACCCACTATTTTTGCTGATAGATGCAGAGTTAGCTAAGGGGGAATGTGTGTTATAGGCCTGGGTGGATGTACGGCCGGCGCCATCTTGTCTACCTCTGTGTCTGCCATGTAACGTAATCCATCAGTTTCTGGGACTTCCTGAGTTCTTTTCTTTTCCTGGCCATGGTCACCGATGCTATGGTGTGCAGATCGCCCCGTTTTTGGGGTGAAAACCCCCTCTGGAAAGTTGCTGTGTGCTGCTGTCTGTCTGTGGGAAGAGGAGCTCAGCTCTCACACTTCCATCTCTCTCTGCAGCCGGCCACGCCCACCCCCACCTATGGAGATTTTTAAGGGTAAAAGTTTGTCGCCATTCCACAAGCGGTCGCAATTTTGAAGTGTGACATGTTGGGTATCAATTTACTTGGCGTGATATTATCTTTCACAATATAAAAAAAAATTGGGCTAACTTTACTGCTTTCTTATTTTTTAAGTAAAAAAATGTATTTTTCCCCAAAAAAGTATGCTTGTAAGACCTCTGCGCAAATACAGTGTGACAGAAAGTATTGCAACAACCGCCATATTATTCCCTAGGGTGTTAGAAAAAAAATATATATATAATGTTTGGGGGTTCTAAGTAATTTTCTAGCAAAAAAAACAGTTTTTAACTTGTAAACAACAAATCTCAGAAAGAGGCTTAGTCCTTAAGTGGTTAACAACAAGCTCAAAGCGATATATTACCGCATGAAAATATGCGGTAATTACCGCATTATGAAAACTTTACCGTCATGGGCGTCCGCACCATAGGGCAAGGGGAGTCATTTGCCCCCCCCCTGGAATCGTAAGAGTGTGTGTTGAAATCCCTGTGTTGCAACAGCCGTGGTGTTTTTTTTCAAAGCCTGGCTGCTGCTGGGGCTGCGACTGTCTTTTCCGACTACATGGATGCATCCGTGCATGACCGTCCCTCCCTCCTCACCCCCGGCCGAGCATCAGATTGGCTCTGCTGCTTGAGCCTCTGCGCTCGCCGCTCTGCTTAATGTGACACTGACCTGCTGTTCCTCGATTGGCTGCTGCCTCTGCCTGTGTAAATTATGTTGTGCCTATGCCGATCCGGCCGACGCGGCGTTGGCTCCTCCCACAGGCCACAGCTGCGTGGCGTGCAGTGGCCGGGACGACAGGAAATACACTGCCTGACTGCCAGTACCTGGACTATCCCTGAAGAACCACAGGTAACAGCAGTGCCTATACAACGATACCACTATGTACAATTTTTTTGTATTGCAATACAACTGGAACTGTTGTGGCCATATTTTGATCTTGATGGAAACAGCTATACAGACCGTATTATACAGTCTGTATAGCTGTTTTCATCAAGATCAAAATATGGCCACAACACAATGGCGGCCCGTGCATTAAGGGCGCACGGGAGCGCCGCCCCCTCTCTCCTGCCACCCCTCTATCACCTATAGATAGATTCATGCATTGCATGAATCTATCTATTTCCGCCGCTGCCACCCCCCTACTCAGGCGCCCGGCCCCTTTTCGGGGGGCCGAGCATGGGTGTCCATAAAATTATGCCCCCCCCTAAAAAAAGTTCTGCGGATGCCCATGTTTACCGTAGTAGTTATTTACTGCACAATTCCTAGTGAATTGAACATTTGAACAATGAATTCCGCATGTGTTATTTTAACGCATTTTTTTTCACCGTTATTTAATTCACAGTGAATTGACCCCAATATTTGTTATCTACACTACATTTACCTGCGCAGATAATCTTTAGAACTATTAACAATGTAAGTATCCAAACAAGAGAAAAGGTAAACACATTCAAGCAGCAGTTCACATCATATGTATTTGTCTAGTGTGATTGAAGGCTAGGCAAATGCACTGAATTCAGACTTTCAACCCTTTCACTACCATTGATGCATGACTTGCATTGGTAGCTGCACATCGGTAGCTTTCCGTGGACCGTAAAGGAAAACCTCCACCCTCAATAGGAAACAGGTGCAGACTGTGCACAAGTCTATGGTAGCAAGTAAATCCCGGACTGCTGCACTCTGAGAACGGTCATCTTTATTTCAAAAAGTATTAAAATCCAACAAAAGTCATCAGATACGATAGAAGAATAGCGATAGCTAACGCGTTTCACATACAGAGATGCTTACTCATAGCTAAAAGGTAAGTGAATGTAGTCACAATTAAATAGAGCAAAAGGGTAAAAAACCCACCAATAAGAAACTGGAGAAGCAATCAATTAAATCAATGGACAATAATTCATTAAAAGGACACACTTGCGGAACATCCCATAGACCAAAAATCCCAACAGTGAAAACCACCTATATAAAAAAAAATATATATATATATATATATGCATATTGGCACTACTGAAATATATATACATATATGTTCACATTGAGTATAAACATAAAACACATGTATATTGGCACTACCGAAACATATGTACATATATGTTTACATTGAGTACAAACATAAGTAAATATTCACCCTAAATGCGAACATAACCATCCTAGAAGCAGTCCAATAGCATATGTGAAACTTTAAAAGGCTCATAGAGAGAACAGAGAGAACACCTGCAGACAGTGAACCATGAGCAATAAAGCTTCCCGCACGGATTTACTTGCTACCATGGTTGATTTACTAAAGGCAATAGAATGTTCACTTTGCAAGGAAATGTCCCCAGAGCTTAGCGAATGATGTGAAGCTCTTCTGACCTCCATCATCCGATCATGTGCAAGCAAAAATATTGTTGCTTTTTTATTTTCCTTGCACCTGATTGGTTATTCTTTGCAAAGTGTAATTTCACCGTATTCACTAAGCTGTAGGGAACATTGCCATGCAAAGTGCAACTACTCTTGCAAAATTAACAGCCTTTTTGCTTTTAGTAAACCAACCCCATTGGCTAAAAGACTGCAGGAAAAGGGTATGTTCAAGGTTTTCTATCATCAGTCAAAATTGCTGGAGTTCAGCTTTAAAGCTTTTTCAAGAGGAAGTAAACCCTCTTAAAAAAAACAAGAAAACAAAAAGCCCTGCAAGAAAAAGGCATAATGAGCTAGTATGCATAGCGTACTAGCTCATTATGTATTACTTACCTCAGATCAAAGCCCCGCTGCGGTCCTCGTCTCCCCCTCTGGCTGCCGACATGTCGTCCCGGAGTTACTTCCGGGTATTGCGGCTCCGGTGCTGTGATCAGCCAGAGCCGTGATGACGTCACTCCCGCTCATGCGCGTGGGAGCCGCCGGTAATGGCATGGAGACTGCAGAAAAAGCACATAGGTGCCATTGCTTCAGTTTTCCCCAGTGCGCATGTGTCGATGACATCGGCACATGCAGGGGACAGGGGATATCTCCTAAACCTTGCAGGTTTAGAAGATATCCTGTGTAGCTACAGGTAAGCCTTAATATAGGCTTACCTGTAGCATAAGGCTGTAAAATAGGGTGTACAACCACTTTAAATGGCATAATCACATTGTGCTATTCTTTTACTATATGACCTGCTGCAGACAGCTTTTCATTCATTACTTGTTATCTGCACTATATTTATCGGCACAGTTAATCTTTAGAACAAATAGTAAATATCCAAAGTAAACAAAAGGTAAACACTGTCAAACAGCAGTTCTGATAGTATGTATTTGCCTGGTGTGATTGAAGGATGGGCATATGCACAGCATTCAGCCATTTAACCCTTTTACTGCCACCAACGTAAGGCTTACATTGGTGGCAGCAAAGGCTTCTAAACAACACTCCCAGCTGCTATAGTGTATTCACTTGTTAAGCTGACTTGCGACTTTCTGCAGGATCATTTCCACTTTACAGCCATCAATTTACTTTCACACATATGGAAATGCTCTTCCCTACCTCTTCCTGGCTTTACCCCCTCTCCCTCACCATATATACTGGGCTCTGCTGCCCCTTCTTTGGGCCTACATTACATTAGGAGCATAGTAGACCCCTGATGTCTCTTTAACTACTTACAGTCCGGGCCTTTTCTGGCACTTTTTGTTCAAATGTAACAATCAGTATTTTTTGCCAGAAAAATACTTAGAACCGCCAAACATTGAATATTTTTTAAATCAGAGACCCTAGAGAATAAATTGGTGGGTTTTACATCTTTTTATGTCATACGGTATTTGAGCAACGACTTTTCAAAGGCAATTTTTTGGGAAAAAATACACTTTTTTGAATTTCAATGTCAGCGACTGATGGCCTGGTCCAGCCCTTTGGTGAATATCCCTAGCTTGACCCCGATGATTACTCACCTTCCTGCCTATTTGATGCAACATACACTCATTCATTTGATTTACTACTTGTATTACAGATTTAGCAAAGCATTTACCCCTGAAGAGCGAGTGCGGTCTCGCGAAACGTCGTCGGGTACTACTTATGCTTGCAAATTTTTCTTATGTTTGTATATTGGAAAATATTGTTTTACCATCTATGTGGATTGTCTCATGTTTACATTATATGCATATTTTGTCGGCCTGTAGTTATTGCTGTTGTGTTTCAGATGCGCAACAATTGTAATAAATCTACATTATTTTACTTCCATGACATGTTTCTTGACTAACCATATTCACCTCACTCAAAGTCCCAGGGCGAACCCCTTGTATATATGTATTGAATTAGGGATGGAGGTGATGTTGGGGTAACACCAGACCTTGGATCATTTATGTTTCAACAAAACTGTTATACTGCTTGCTCTTCTATTGATGGTTCTCAAAAGATCAACTGTGTCTCTGCCATAGGAAAACAGGGATTTTACGTGTAGGCTTTATGGAAACCGTAACTCCAAATTCTTTCAATCTTAAAATTACTATGACTTGCCAGCAACAAAGAATAACTTTTTTGGATGTTGAAATCTGTATAATCGCAAATGGCAATTTAGGTTTCACTCTATATAGGAAACCATCCACTGGAAATACGATATTACATGCAGCAAGTTTACACACTGAGTCTTTATAATCTAGCATTCCATACAGCAAATTTTTAAGGGTTCCTCAAAACCATAGTAATAAATGTGACTTCTAAAGTGAAGTTGATGCATTGCAGTCATGCTTGTTGAAAAGAGGGTACTCAATAAGGACCCTTAAGAAGGCTTATAATAAAGTGAAAGTGTTAGAAAGGTCATCCCTGATTTCCCAAACAAAGTCTAAACCACCTACCCAAACTACTAGAATATTAAAAAGATTCTCTAGTCAACAAACAATTGTGGAAGATTTATAAGGAGCACTGGTATTGATTGGAAGTGGATGCAACTTTCTCTAAATACATCAAACCATACCAAGAGATAACCTACCAAAGTCCTTGATCTTTGTGAGATCATTTGATGAAAGTCACAATGCTCCCTCTCAAAAACAGATACAAACCAGTGTAGGTACCTTTCCCTGTTTTTGTTTTGTTCTTTCATTCTTAGAGGTCCATCAGTCACTCTTCCTTATGGTTCCCAATGGATACCGAAATATCATATCAGTTGTCAAACCATTAGTGGCTTTTATTTAAGGAGATATGTTTGCAATGCATTTTATATAGGGAAGATCAAACAACTTTTTTTTAAATGTATCAGGAACCATGTGTCCCTTGTGTCAAAGCAAAAAATGGAGGCACCAATTAGTAGGCACATAGGCTTGTACCATAATTTTGATACATCAGCAATTAAATTTTATGCTTTGGAGCATATACTGTCATATGAATGTAAACCTAGATGAATTTATATGCTGAATGATACCTGCCATTCAGGACTTAGTGATTCTTTAAGCCATTTTTATAAATAGCATGAAATAATGTTGAATTTCTGCTCATTCTTGATACAATTGTGTTTTGTTTTTTTGTATTTATTTTGTTTTTCTATCCTTTGTCTTTGTATATGGATGCTACGATGTTGTTTTCAACTTTACTGTATGATAATGACTGGTACCAAGCGTGATGGTACTGATTTTTTCACCTTTTTTAGTTACCGGTACTTATATTTTTATATATATTTTTTCTGTTTTCCAGGATTCAGTTTTCTGGCTATGTTTCCCCAAGTTGGATAAGGGGGTGTCCGTACAGACTCTTAACCTCCCTGGCGGTATGATTATGTCAGATTTTTGATGCTCAAAGCGGTACAGTACAATGTTTTGCATGGAAATTCAGCGTTTTATATTGTAGGCCTGTAATTCTTAGGAATAATTCACTTAAATCTGTCCAAACAAGAGTCTTAGTAGACATCCCAGATATGATAAAGTTTGAAACACAAAATCATAAATTATAATATATTAAATAACTGTAAATAATTATAACAAATAATACTATAATAATAATAAAAATTATTAAATAATGTAATCAAATCAAAAACACTGAAATGTGCTCAGTTTCAGAATTGTCGCTGTCATTACTGTCAGTGTTTGATGACGAATTTCCTCACAAATCACTATCGCTCAATTCTGCAAGTGATTCTAATTTATTATCGCTGTTTTCTAGCTGGTCTAAAACTGCTTTTGATGTAAAGGGATGCTTTTTGGTTGCTATGGGCAATCTCCAGTTTCCAGGCAGAAAGAATAGTATTTATAATATAAAACTGCATGCAGGGCACTGGACAAACTACTAGGGACAAAAGGGAGGTGAAATAATTTGATACAGTAAAGTAATCTGTATGATTACAGTGTACTGTATGTATTGTGTGTTTTTAACTTTTTGAATTTGTCGCCGTGCTCCGTCCCTGTGCGTCGCAGCGCTTGCAGAGAACGGAGCTCGGCACTGTGATGAAGATAGCGGAGATAGTGGGGAGATATCGCTGGATCCTGGGGACAAGTTAGTAACTTTGCCTGTATCCTGCGATGCATTCCTGAGTGTGGCTCGGGGATTACCGCTTTTGGTAGTGAAAATTCACCCCGAGCCACACTCGGGAATACCACTAAGGAGGTTAAGGATTAGGATCCTCCCTCCGGGTGCACAGGGGACTCAGTACCCCGATTTGTTCCTGGAGTGTCCCTGGGCCAGAGTGGTCGGCCAATTAGCAGGGCGTCTTTTTCACTCATCTGGGCCTCTTGCCTTGTTGGGACCGGGGTTGTTTCCTTGGGTTTGTCTCTGGTTGTTTCCTGGGGATGTGGCGGGGCTCCTGATAGGTGGTACTCTCTCTGCCTTCCCAGCTGTTTACATTGACAGTCCATGTTTCTGGGGCAGCCCTGTGGGCGGGCATTGCGCTAGTGATGTGTAACTGGAGGTGGGGTGAGCGGGTGAAGTGTTCCGACCATGCACGCTGGTGGCCAACCAGTGTCTGCATCCCACCAATGAGGTCAAACACCGGTGGAGTGGGGGGAGCCATAAATAGTTGTGGGCTCCCATCTCAGAGTCCGGGAGAGAAACCCAGGCTGTGGTGTCTCCATTTCCAAGTGATATTAAACCTTAATTTTTTTTTAAATAACAAACATGTTATACTTACCTGCTCTGTGCAATACTTTTGCACAGAGCAGCCCGATCCTGTTCTTCTGGGGTTCCCCCGCTGGCACTCCAGGCCCCTCCTCTTTTGCGGATGCCCCCATAGAAAGCCGCTTCCCATGGGGGCACCGATGCATGTTCACTCCATAGAATGCATTAAGGTGAAAAACCTTAAGACTTCAGAACCACTTTAAGTAAGTGCATGCGCAACTTGTTTGATGGCTTTTTTATTAGATTTTTTTTGCTAAGCCTTATAATGGACTTTACCTCTGCCAGTGCTTCTTATATATGGATTTCATTCTAAATAAATTCCAAGTGGACATTAGATCCTCCCTTTCTTGGCCTTTTTTTTCAGTTTTGTTTTCTGTGTGCCAACTTATTTAAAGTTGAAGTCACGAGCGGTGACGTAACGCGTAGGGCGTGGCCGAGAGCAGACGAAACCGGAAGCCAGTAAGGAGGCGCCTCAGACGCCGCTCTTCAACCTCTTTTCACTGTTTATGCTGTTTTTCATCATTTTTAATGTAAGAGACCACCTATATTTTCAATAAATAGTCATTTTAATTAACATACTACACCATTGGAGGCATTTTTCTCTCCCTTTTCTGTTCTTACCACCGGCCTGGTGGAGCCCAGGTGGGCAACCCCTCTCTGTTCCCATATCTGATAGGTGCTTTAAATCAGGAGAACCACTACACCACCAGAGAAGCCCTACCTGAATGGCACTACACTACAGAGGACAAAGAACCTGTTTTGATGCCCATATTTATTTTATCTAAGGTGAGAGTCCAGAGAGCCCGATGTCACCAGATCACCACATTTTAAAAATCATTATCACTTCCCTTCTCCATCATATGACCCCAGTGGAAAAGCACAATATAAACTCTTTTTCAAATATTGATGCACAATATAAACTCTTGATTTTTATTTTTATTTTTAATATTGATGCACAACAGCACTTTTGATGATCACCTATTGATTTTACATTGAGCACTGTTATGATGTTGCACGTATAGAGCACATTTATTTCATTTGTAAATTGTATGTATTTCACTTTGAGGTGATAGATTTGAAGCACGAAATCACTTTATTATTATTGAACTTATTTAAACATCCACTGGCATTTCTATATATGTGAGCCCTGGGTTTTAGTGAGATCCATATAGTAATTGCAGGTGCTATACTGGTGTCTGCATTTGCACTTTCCTTGTATTCACTTGTAGTTGCATCCCCCTCCAAGCTGTAAGGACTTAATGTAGTTTACCAACCTATGGGCACCCTCTAGGGGACTTTGATTAATGTTTACTTAGTAAGTATGGAAGTTTAAGTCTCCTGTTTTATCCAAGAGGATTTGGGGATTCATAATGATTGACATGCTTTGTGTGTACATTTATCACAGATTTTTGGTGGGCAGTTCTGGTGGCTCTCCTGCGGTGCACCAATACATCACTTGGTATTCAATGCCACGAAAATTCTAGTGCGATCTTGGAATTCCATTAAATTGAGTTTTCCTAGGAACTTTGTTCTCAGTTTTAGCTGAGATAGTATATGATTCCTTGTGAATACTCGACCAGAATTTGGATAAATCGAAGGCAGTCCAAAAATCACACTGGTATTATTGGTCTTAGCATGCAGTGGTGGATATAAAATTATTTATTGTATTTGTTTGTGTTTTACTTAAATACAGTATAAGCTTCATATAGCTAATAAATTCTCCCTGAAAAAGCCACAGAGGCCTATACTGTAGGCCCTTGTTTGGTCGCATTGTGTTATGGGGTAACAACTCTATGCCCCTATCTCCCACAATCTCCTGCCTGTATATCATCCTGCAACATGCATTACCAACCATCTTCAACTGATGTGGTAAATATATGTAATGGCTGCGCTTAGAACAGTAAGTAGGTATGCCGCCCCCCTAAATGGAGCTTCCCTAGGGATTCTCCAAACAATTACAAATAAAGATAAATAATGGGGTGATGGCGCTCCCTATATGAGGTTATAATGAGCATGAACACATATAATGGGGGAAATGGTGAAGTGGGAAGACAACCTGCTGACCCACCAGTGGGGATGCCCCACCTAACTAGAGATTATATATATAAATCTATATTGCCCCAATACAAGTAGGTGTATAGAATTAGAAATAAAAATAAATATAAATATAAAAATAAAAAGTAAAAAAGTGTAGTGTAAATAGTAAATCCCCCAAAAAATTAAACTCTATGTGTATTAGATGTACCATTAATGATAGCACATAAATGTGACATACAGTACCTCTCTAAAGTGTTGAGTAAGATGTGAAAACCAAAATAGGTTATGGTGATAACCCTAGTGGTAAACTAATGGTATAACTTCATATACCTAGCTAGCCCAAAAACTGCAACTAGCAATATTAATAATGCCCATAGATCAACATGTATGACAAGTAGGGATGAGCCGAACACCCCCCGATTCGGTTCGCACCAGAACCTGCGAACGGACCGAAAATTCGCACGAACGTTAGAACCCCATTGACGTCTATGGGACTCGAACGTTCAAAATCAAAAGTGCTCATTTTAAAGGCTAATTTGCATGGTATTGTCCTAAAAAGGGTTTGGGGACCCGGGTCCTGCCCCAGGGGACATGAATCAATGCAAAAAAACTTTTAAAAACGGCCGTTGTTCCGGGAGCAGTGATTTTAATGATGCTTAAAGTAAAAAAAAAAGTGAAATATTCCTTTAAATATCGTACCTGGGGGGTGTCTATAGTATGCCTGTAAAGTGGCATGTGTTTCCCGTGCTTAGAACAGTCCCTGCACAAAATGTCATTTTTAAAGGAAAAAATCTCATTTAAAACTGCTTGCGGGTTTAATGTAATGTCGGGTCCTGGCAATATGGATGAAAATCAGTGAGACAAACGGCATGGGTACCCCCCAGTCCATTACCAGGCCCTTTGGGTCTTGTATAGATATTAAGGGGAACCCCGCACCCAAATTAAAATAAGGAAAGGTGTGGGGCCACCAGGCCCTATATACTCTGAATAGCAGTATACAGGCGGTGTAAACAAGACAGGGATTGTAGGTTTGTTGCTAAATAGAATCTGTTTGTAATTTTGAACGGGTACATTTTTAACGTGTCTCCAGCCAAAAATCTTTTTTAAGCTTTTTGGAAAACATAGGGAAGGGTTATCACCCCTGTGACATTTGTTTTGCTGTTTGTCCTCCTCTTCAGAAGATTTCACCTCACTTTTTGTCCCAATGAAAAATGTTTTTTGAAAATTTGGGTTTTTTTGTGGAACAAGGATTGGAAAGCATCAGTGGAAAGGAGAAATGTTTTTCCCATATTAACTGTTACAGGAGAGAATTTCCCTTCCTAGGGGTAGATTTCATCTCACTTCCTGTTGTCTCCTTCCGTTTGCAAGTAGGAGTCGTTTGTAAGTTAGATGTTTGAAAGTAGGGGCCTGTCCTATATACTCAGCAGAAATTTGGGCCTTAGGTGTTGTTGTGGCCACAACACTGTAAGCCCTCACAGGGCCCTGCTGTGAAATATTAGATCAAGAATTGTAATTACATGCCCCTGTTGAACAGGGGCAGAAAAATTGGGCCTTTGGTGGTGGTGGTGGTGCTGGTGCCACAACACTGTAAGTCCTCACTAGCTCTTGGTGGGTGCAGAAATGGGCCCTGCTGTGAAATATTAGATCAAGAATTGTAATTACATGCCCCTGTTGAACAAGGGCAGAAAAATTGGGCCTTTGGTGGTGGTGGTGGTGCTGGTGCCACAACACTGTAAGTCCTCACTCGCTCTTGGTGGGTGCAGAAATGGGCCCTGCTGTGAAATATTAGATCAAGAATTGTAATTACATGCCCCTGTTGAACAGGGGCTGAAAAATTAGGCCTTAGGCACTGGTGCTGGTGCCACAACACTGCAACCCCTCACAGACACTCTGGTTGGAACGCAGGAACGAGCCCTGTTGCAAAGTATTGCATCAAAAATTGTAATTACACGCCCCTGTTAAAAAGGGGCTGAAAAATTGGGCCTTAGGCACTGGTGCCACAACACTGCAACCCCTCACTTATTCTCTAGTTGGAACGCAGAAACGAGCCCTGCAGCAAAGTATTGCATCAAAAATTGTAATTACACGCCCCTGTTAAATAGGGGCTGAAAAATTGGGCCTTAGGCATTGGTGCTGGTGCCACAACACTGCAACCCCTCACAGATACTCTAGTTGGAACGCAGAAACGAGCCCTGCTGCAAAGTATTGCATCAAAAATTGTAATTACACGCCCCTGTTAAACAGGGGCTGAAAAATTGAGCCTTAGGCACTGGTGCTGGTGCCACAACACTGCAACCCCTCACAGATACTCTAGTTGTAACGCAGAAACAAGCCCTGCTGCAAAGTATTGCATCAAAAATTGTAATTACATGCCCCTGTTAAACAGGAGCTGAAAAATTGGGCCTTAGGCGCTGGTGCCACAATACTGCAACCCCTCACAGATACTCTATTTGTAACGCAGAAACGAGCCCTGCTGTAAAGTATTGCATCAAAAATTGTAATTACATGCTCCTGTTAAACAGGGGCTGAAAAATTGGGCCTTAGGCATTGGTGGTGGCGCCCAGAACCAAAAATGTTCTTACAAGCTATCAGCGTGATCATTGAGGAGGAAGAGGATAATTACTCAGGGATAGTCACTCAGCATCAGCATAGGCAGTCTTTGAAGGGATCTGAGATTTCAAAAAAAATTATTCGGTTACATCAGCATCAGGTGCTTGGTAGCTGGTGGTGATCCAAGACTGATGAATTTTTATGAAGGTCAGTCGATCGACCGAGTCGGTGGACAGACGCACCCTGTGATCGGTTACAAAGCCTCCAGCAGCACTGAATGTGCGTTCCAAAAGAACGCTGGATGCAGGACCGGCCAGTAGCTCAATTGCATACTGTGCAAGCTCTGGCCGGTGATCCATCCTCAAGACCCAGTAACCTAGAGGATTTTCGGTGGGAAAGGTGTCCAAGTCAGATCTTGCCCCTAGGTATTCCTGCACCATGTAAAACAGACGCTGGCAATGGTTGCTGGAACCGATCATACCTTGGGGCTGCGGACCAAAAAATTGTCTGAACGCATCGGTCAGATGGCCACCTTCTCCACCGCTCCTTCTTTGACTGACCGAAGCCTCAGCAACACGTTGTCCAGAAACAGGAGTTTGTAACCTCCCAGTCTCCGGGAACGCGTTGCACAGACCTTTCTGCAAGGCCTCCCGAAGATGTTTCATCCTCTGCTCCCTCTGCGATGGCAAGATAAGGTCCGCAACCTTACCCTTGTAACGTGGATCAAGGAGGGTTGCCAGCCAGTATTGGTCCTTCTCCTTGACACCACGAATACGAGGATCCTTACGCAGGCTTTCCAGGATCAGGGAGGCCATGAAGCGTAGGTTTGCTGAAGCATTCGGTCCGGAGTCCTCTGGGTCACTAAGGACGACATGGTCCGCAGCCACCTCCTCCCAGCCACGTACAAGTCCATGTGTTTCTTGGGACTGAGCCCTTAAAGACTGCTGCTGATGCTGAGTGCTAGGCTCCACCTCCATACTGACACAATCTTCCTCCTCCTCCTCGTCCTCTTCCTGTGTGATCGGCGGGCACGCAGGAACACTGTCTGGATAAAGGGGGCCTTGAGAGCTAAGGAAGTCCTCCTCTTCCTGCCTCTGTTCTGCCTCAAGTGCCCTGTCCATTATTCCACGCAGCGTGTGCTCCAACAGGTGGACAAGAGGGACAGTGTCACTGATGCATGCACTGTCACTGCTCACCATCCTCGTGGCCTCCTCAAATGGTGACAGGACAGTGCATGCATCCCTGATCATGGCCCACTGGCGTGGGGAAAAAAAAACAAGCTCCCCTGACCCTGTCCTGGTGCCATAGTCGCACAGGTACTCATTGATGACCCTCTGCTGCGTGTGCAGCCGCTGCAGCATGGCCAATGTTGAGTTCCACCTGGTGGGCATGTCACAGTTCAGGCGGTTCTTGGGCAGGTTAAACTCCTTTTGGAGGTCCGCCAGCCGAGCACTGGCATTATATGACCGGCGGAAATGCACACAGACTTTCCTGGCCTGCCTCAGGACATCCTGTAAGCCTGGGTACCTGCCCAAGAACCGCTGCACCACCAAGTTAAGGACGTGAGCCAAACAGGGCACATGGGTCATTTGTCCCTGTCGGAGGGCAGAGAGGAGGTTGGTGGCATTGTCGCAAACCACCATTCCTGCCTTAAGTTGGCGTGGCGTCAACCACCTCTGAACCTGCCCCTGCAGAGCTGACAGAACCTCTGCCTCAGTGTGGCTCCTGTCCCCCAAGCACACCAGCTCAAGCACCGCATGGCATCTTTTGGCCTGCGTACTTGCGTAGCCCCTTGAACGGCTATGGAGCACCGCTGGTTCCGAGGAAAAAGCACAGGAAGAGGCCATGGAGGAAGAAAAAGAGGAGGGGGTGGAGGAGAGAGGTGTGTCACAATCATTAGTAGTGGCATTTTGGAGGCGTGGTGGTGGAACAACCTCCAACACTACTGCACCTTGTCCTGCATCCTTCCCAGCTGCCAGCAGAGTCACCCAATGCGCCGTGAAACTTAGGTAACGTTCCTGTCCATGCCTGCTGGACCATGAGTCAGCGGTAATATGCACCTTACCGCTGACCGCCCTGTCCAGCGAGGCATGGACATTGCCTTCCACATGCCGGTAGAGAGCCGGAATCACCTTCCGTGAGAAAAAGTGGCGTTTGGGTACCTGCCACTGAGGAACCGCACATTCCACAAACTCACGGAAGGGGGCAGAGTCTACCAACTGAAAAGGCAGCAGTTGAAGTGCTAGCAATTTTGCCAAGCTAGCATTCAACCGCTGGGCATGTGGATGGCTGGGAGCAAACTTCTTTCGGCGCTGCAGCAGCTGGGGCAGGGAAATTTGCCTGGTACAATCTGACGTCGGTGTACCAAAAGCAGATTGCCCACAAGTACTT
The DNA here is from genome assembly GCF_042186555.1 of Aquarana catesbeiana. Taxonomy (NCBI): domain Eukaryota; kingdom Metazoa; phylum Chordata; class Amphibia; order Anura; family Ranidae; genus Aquarana; species Aquarana catesbeiana. The sequence goes on from NC_133335.1 coordinate 170,288,698, forward strand.
GGCTGTGACACACCTAATTCTACACCTTCATTCCTCTCAGTGCAGGTCTCAGAGAGGACTGAAGGTATAGTGGGGTTGGAGACCTCAGCTGATGAGGAGCATGGAGAGGTCCTCTTTGTTCTTTGGTGTGGGTCTTTTAGATACGCTTGCCAACGAACTGCATGGCAGGTCAACATATGTCTGGTCAAGCATGTGGTACCCATGCGGGAGATGTTTTGGCCACGCGAGATATGCTTGAGACATATGTTGCAAATAGCAGCGGTGCGATCTGATGCACTCGTCTCAAAAAAGTCCCACACCAAAGAACTTTTTGAATAACGCGCAGAGACTGCAGCGCCCTGCACATGTGGAGCTTTGGGGTGTGATGCAGTCAATGTGCTGCCCTTAGGCTGGCCCCTGGAGGGCATCCTGCCTCGTTGGTGATGTGCCGCCTCCTCCTCCTCCTCTCTCTCCTATCAGGCACCCACGTTGAGTCAGTGACCTCATTATCCCCTCCCTCCTCATCACTGGAGCAAACCTGGCAGTATGCTGCAGCAGGGGGAGCATGACTGCCAGATTGCTGTTCTTCTTGGGCACCCCCTCTGTCCGTGCTCATGTTACTGCCTTCATCGAGCTCAGTATCATCATCAGAGCCTTCCAAAGGCTGGGCATCCTCCTGGAGCATGTACCCAACACTGTGGTCAAACAGTTAGAGGGACTCCTCAGGAGGACATGGTGGGGCTAGGGAAGGAGTCACTGATGACATTGAGCCGAGGGAAGAGGCCGCTGCTTTGCCAGACAAAGTACCCTGAGCATGGGTGAGAGAGGATGAGGAGGATGAGGACGGCTTGGTCATCCACTCGACCAAGTCTTCCACATGTTGCGGCTCAACACGGCCAGCTGCCGAAAAAAAGGCCAAGCGTGTCCCACGACCACGTGCTGATGAGGATGCACCGTCTCCACGACCAGCACTAGACACAGAGCCTGCTTGCCCTCTCTTATTGGCTTGTGACTGTCTGCCTCTCCTTCTTGGCCTTCTAAACATACTAATGGCCTGTAGCTGCACTAAGCTGGGATATATATATATATATATATATATATATATATATATATATATATATATATATATGTACTGATACTGCAGCTAGCAAAATCAACTGCCAGCCTGTAGTATGAGAACACCACCAACCTTCTACAGGTAGCTTTAGCTGAACACTGTGCAGAGCTCGTAAAAAACTAACTTGTAGCTTTTTTAGCTGCCTGCGGTAGTGATAGGATCAGGAAAACACCACCAACCTTCTACAGGTAGCTTTAGGTGAACACTATGCAGAGCTCGCAAAAAAATAACTTGTAGTTTTAGCTGAACACTGTGAGCAGGACGCACTACACTAACTTTGTAGTTTTAGCTGAACACTGTGCAGAGGTCTCACTACACTAACTTGTAGTTTTAGTTGAACACTGTGAGCAGGACGCACTACACTAACTTGTAGCTTTAGATGAACACTGTGCAGAGCTCGCAAAAAAATAACTTGTAGATTTAGCTGAACACTGTGAGGAGGACGCACCACACTAACTTGTAGTTTTAGCTGAACACTGTAAGCAGGACGCACTGCACTAACTTGTAGCTTTAGATGAACACTGTGCAGAGGTCTCACTACACTAACTTGTAGTTTTAGCTGAACACTGTGAGCAGGACGCACTACACTAACTTGTAGCTTTAGATGAACACTGTGCAGAGCTCGCAAAAAAATAACTTGTAGGTTTAGCTGAACACTGTGAGGAGGACGCACCACACTAACTTGTAGTTTTAGCTGAACACTGTGAGCAGAACGCACTACACTAACTTGTAGCTTTAGATGAACACTGTGCAGAGGTCTCACTACACTAACTTGTAGTCTTAGCTGAACACTGTGAGCAGGACGCACTGCACTAACTTGTAGCTTTAGATGAACACTGTGCAGAGGTCTCACTACACTAACTTGTAGTTTTAGCTGAACACTGTGAGCAGGACGCACTACACTAACTTGTAGTTTTAGCTGAACACTGTGAGGAGGATGCACCACACTAACTTGTAGTTTTAGCTGAACACTGTGAGCAGGACGCACTACACTAACTTGTAGCTTTAGATGAACACTGTGCAGAGCTCGCAAAAAAATAACTTGTAGGTTTAGCTGAACACTGTGAGGAGGACGCACCACACTAACTTGTAGTTTTAGCTGAACACTGTGAGCAGGACGCACTGCACTAACTTGTAGCTTTAGATGAACACTGTGCAGAGGTCTCACTACACTAACTTGTAGTTTTAGCTGAACACTGTGAGCAGGATGCACTGCACTAACTTTTAGCTTTAGATGAACACTGTGCAGAGGTCACACTACACTAACTTGTAGTTTTAGCTGAACACTGTGAGCAGGACGCACTACACTAACTTGTAGCTTTAGATGAACACTGTGCAGAGCTCGCAAAAAAATAACTTGTAGGTTTAGCTGAACACTGTGAGGAGGATGCACCACACTAACTTGTAGTTTTAGCTGAAAACTGTGAGCAGGACACACTACACTAACTTGTAGCTTTAGATGAACACTGTGCAGAGCTCGCAAAAAAATAACTTGTAGGTTTAGCTGAACACTGTGAGGAGGATGCACCACACTAACTTGTAGTTTTAGCTGAACACTGTGAGCAGGACGCACTGCACTAACTTGTAGCTTTAGATGAACACTGTGCAGAGGTCTCACTACACTAACTTGTAGTTTTAGCTGAACACTGTGAGCAGGATGCACTGCACTAACTTGTAGCTTTAGATGAACACTGTGCAAAGGTCACACTACACTAACTTGTAGTTTTAGCTGAACACTGTGAGCAGGACGCACTACACTAACTTGTAGCTTTAGATGAACACTGTGCATAGCTCGCTAAAAAATAACTTGTAGTTTTAGCTGAACACTGTGAGCAGGACGCACTACACTAACTTGTAGCTTTAGATGAACACTGTGCAGAGCTCTCAAAAAAATAACTTGTAGGTTTAGCTGAACACTGTGAGCAGGACACACCACACTAACTTGTAGTTTTAGCTGAACACTGTGCAGAGGTCTCACTACACTAACTTGTAGTTTTAGCTGAACACTGTGAGCAGGACGCACTACACTAACTTGTAGCTTTAGATGAACACTGTGCAGAGCTCGCAAAAAAATAACTTGTAGGTTTAGCTGAACACTGTGAGGAGGACGCACCACACTAACTTGTAGTTTTAGCTGAACACTGTGAGCAGGACGCACTGCACTAACTTGTAGCTTTAGATGAACACTGTGCAGAGGTCTCACTACACTAACTTGTAGTTTTAGCTGAACACTCTGAGCAGGACGCACTACACTAACTTATAGCTTTAGATGAACACTGTGCAGAGCTCGCAAAAAAATAACTTGTAGGTTTAGCTGAACACTGTGAGGAGGACGAACCACACTAACTTGTAGTTTTAGCTGAACACTGTGAGCACAACGCACTACACTAACTTGTAGCTTTAGATGAACACTGTGCAGAGCTCGCAAAAAAATAACTTGTAGGTTTAGCTGAACACTGTGAGGAGGACGCACCACACTAACTTGTAGTTTTAGCTGAACACTGTGAGCAGAACGCACTACACTAACTTGTAGCTTTAGATGAACACTGTGCAGAGGTCTCACTACACTAACTTGTAGTTTTAGCTGAACACTGTGAGCAGGACGCACTGCACTAACTTGTAGCTTTAGATGAACACTGTGCAGAGGTCTCACTACACTAACTTGTAGTTTTAGCTGAACACTGTGAGCAGGACGCACTACACTAACTTGTAGTTTTAGCTGAACACTGTGAGGAGGATGCACCACACTAACTTGTAGTTTTAGCTGAACACTGTGAGCAGGACACACTGCACTAACTTGTAGCTTTAGATGAACACTGTGCAGAGGTCTCACTACACTAACTTGTAGTTTTAGCTGAACACTGTGAGCAGGACGCACTACACTAACTTGTAGTTTTAGCTGAACACTGTGAGGAGGATGCACCACACTAACTTGTAGTTTTAGCTGAACACTGTGAGCAGGACGCACTACACTAACTTGTAGCTTTAGATGAACACTGTGCAGAGCTCGCAAAAAAATAACTTGTAGGTTTAGCTGAACACTGTGAGGAGGACGCACCACACTAACTTGTAGTTTTAGCTGAACACTGTGAGCAGGACGCACTGCACTAACTTGTAGCTTTAGATGAACACTGTGCAGAGGTCTCACTACACTAACTTGTAGTTTTAGCTGAACACTGTGAGCAGGATGCACTGCACTAACTTGTAGCTTTAGATGAACACTGTGCAGAGGTCACACTACACTAACTTGTAGTTTTAGCTGAACACTGTGAGCAGGACGCACTACACTAACTTGTAGCTTTAGATGAACACTGTGCAGAGCTCGCAAAAAAATAACTTGTAGGTTTAGCTGAACACTGTGAGGAGGACGCACCACACTAACTTGTAGTTTTAGCTGAATACTGTGAGCAGGACGCACTGCACTAACTTGTAGCTTTAGATGAACACTGTGCAGAGGTCTCACTACACTAACTTGTAGTTTTAGCTGAACACTGTGAGCAGGATGCACTGCACTAACTTGTAGCTTTAGATGAACACTGTGCAGAGGTCACACTACACTAACTTGTAGTTTTAGCTGAACGCTGTGAGCAGGACGCACTACACTAACTTGTAGCTTTAGATGAACACTGTGCAGAGCTCGCAAAAAAATAACTTGTAGGTTTAGCTGAACACTGTGAGCAGGACACACCACACTAACTTGTAGTTTTAGCTGAACACTGTGAGCAGGACGCACTGCACTAACTTGTAGCTTTAGATGAACACTGTGCAGAGGTCTCACTACACTAACTTGTAGTTTTAGCTGAACACTGTGAGCAGGACGCACTACACTAACTTGTAGCTTTAGATGAACACTGTGCAGAGCTCGCAAAAAATAACTTGTAGTTTTAGCTGAACACTGTGAGCAGGACGCACTACACTAACTTGTAGCTTTAGATGAACACTGTGCAGAGCTCTCAAAAAAATAACTTGTAGGTTTTGCTGAACACTGTGAGCAGGACACACCACACTAACTTGTAGTTTTAGCTGAACACTGTGAGCAGGACGCACTGCACTAACTTGTAGCTTTAGATGAACACTGTGCAGAGCTCGCAAAAAAATAACTTGTAGGTTTAGCTGAACACTGTGAGGAGGACGCACCACACTAACTTGTAGTTTTAGCTGAACACTGTGAGCAGGACGCACTGCACTAACTTGTAGCTTTAGATGAACACTGTGCAGAGGTCTCACTACACTAACTTGTAGTTTTAGCTGAACACTGTGAGCAGGATGCACTGCACTAACTTGTAGCTTTAGATGAACACTGTGCAGAGGTCTCACTACACTAACTTGTAGTTTTAGCTGAACACTGTGAGCAGGACGCACTACACTAACTTGTAGCTTTAGATGAAGACTGTGCAGAGCTCGCAAAAAAATAACTTGTAGTTTTAGCTGAACACTGTGAGCAGGACGCACTGCACTAACTTGTAGCTTTAGATGAACACTGTGCAGAGCTCTCAAAAAAATAACTTGTAGGTTTAGCTGAACACTGTGAGCAGGACACACCACACTAACTTGTAGTTTTAGCTGAACACTGTGAGCAGGACGCACTGCACTAACTGTAAATAATCTAGCTGCCTGACTGTGGTACTAATAGGATCAAAAGAACACCAGCAATTTTCTTCAGGTATCTGTAAATACTGTAACAAGACAAGCCTTCCTGTCAGTAAGAAGATAACAGGAACGGATCTAGCTAAACTGAATACAGTGTATATATATATATATATATATATATATATATATATATGCAACACCTGGGATGCATATATATACACAATACACTGTAAGTGCAGCTAACTCACTGATTGTCCTGCCTAATCTAGCTAACTCAAATGAAATGACACTGTCTCTCTGTCTATCTATCTCTCTCTCAACTCCGGAACACACTACACAGGGCCGCCGTGCAGGCGGCCTTATATAGTGTGAGGCGTGTTCTAAACCCCCTGAGCCATAATTGGCCAAAGCCACCCTGGCTTTGGCCAATTACAGCTCTCTCTACCGACGGCGCTGTGATTGGCTAAGCATGCGGGTCATAGTGCATGCTTGGCCAATCATTAGCCAGCAATGCACTGCGATGCCGCAGTGAATTATGGGGCGTGATGCGCCACACGAATTTGGCGCGAACGGCCCATAACGTTCGGAATTCGGCGAACGCTCGAACAGCTAATGTTCGAGTCGAACATGGGTTCGACTCGAACACGAAGCTCATCCCTAATGACAAGCTTAAATGAGCCGTTGATGGACCATAAACTATGGCCAAGTCAAAGAGTCCATGGACATTATAGGCAAACAAAAAATCATAAAATGTTCATATACAGTAGCAGTCCATATGTTGTGTATAAAATTATCTTCAGGAATCGTGAATAGAATTTCTCAAACAGGTGACTTGTGTGCTCTTAATATTCTTGGAGACTTTGTGCTCCCCCTCAAGGGTCCCCACTCACCAGATCCAGTCACCCCAAAGGGGCAATGTGCATATAGATATAGCCTCAGCAGTCTCCTCGCCAGCGTGATCGGTAGAGCTCCAAGAGTGGTCCTCAGCTTTCATAGAAATAGTTTGAGCATGGTCATGGTGATTCCCTCATAAGAAAAAAGGAACGGTGGCTCTCATAGTGTAGTATGTTAATTTATTATCGTTAAAAAACGTACTAATTGAAAAACCAAAACAAAAGATAATGTAAAATTATAAAAATATAAAAACAAAGTCCAGCAGCAAGATTGCAGGTATGCTCAAATCCTAAGTGCAGCTAGGATGGACAAGGCTACACCCAAAAAACAAGCATCAAGGGTACCGGCATCTGTAACGCTAGATGGAGACACTACCAAGCGCGAACATTCGGTAGTGTCTCCATCTAGCGTTACAGATGCCGGTACCCTTGATGCTCGTTTTTTGGGTGTAGGGGTGGAGCGCAAACACTCGGTAGTGTCTCCATCTAGTGTTACAGATGCCGGTACCCTTGATGCTCGTTTTTTGGGTGTAGCCTTGTCCATCCTAGCTGCACTGCTATATGAACATTTTATGATTTTTTGTTTGCCTATAATGTCCATGGACTCTTTGACTTGGCCATAGTTTATGGTCCACCAACGGCTCATTTAAGCTTGTCATACATGTTGATCTATAGGCATTATTAATATTGCTAGTTGCAGTTTTTGGGCTAGCTAGGTATATGAAGTTATACCATTAGTTTACCACTAGGGTTATCACCATAACCTATTTTGGTTTTCACATCTTACTCAACACTTTAGAGAGGTACTGTATGTCACATTTATGTGCTATCATTAATGGTACATCTAATACACATAGAGTTTAATTTTTTGGGGGATTTACTATTTACACTACACTTTTTTACTTTTTATTTTTATATTTATATTTATTTTTATTTCTAATTCTATTCACCTACTTGTATTGGGGCAATATAGATTTATATATATATAATCTCTAGTAAGGTGGGGCATCCCCACTGGTGGGTCAGCAGGTTGGCTTCCCACTTCACCATTTCCCCCATTATATGTGTTCATGCTCATTATAACCTCATATAGGGAGCGCCATCACCCCATTATTTATCTTTATTTGTCATCTTCAACTGATGTCACCATTTAAAGCAAGCTTTCCCTCCACTTCCAACACTTTCAAGGTATACAGCATTCTACTACCTACAGGACTTTCAATAAGGGTTTACACCCAATTTAAGAGACCTGCCAGTGTATACAAGCCCTAAAGTTATCTCTCCCTATGCAATTTATCAGCAGCACTCTATGTTTTCCTAAACATATCAAAAGTTCATTGTTCATATGACTGCTGGGAATCCACATTTTTATAATAAGGGGCTTGGCTTGTCCCTTCCAAGCTAACTGCCCTAAATTTAAAGGCCAAGCAGCGCAATATGGCTACTATAGTGAATTACCACATTAGTTCAGTGGGTCTGCAAACACGCAGAATTTACACCTTGAACCCATCGAAGCTATGAACTCAACCCTCTTTCGTAGCTGAATCACTGAATCGATGTTTCTTATTGGAAGATTTATTCTCACTTCCTGTTCCTGTGCCAGCTGCAAAGTTTTGGAAGTGCCATTACTTCCTGTCCCATTTACAGTGGTCCCAAGGACAAGCAGAGAGGGAAAATCTCCCCAGTGGGGACATAGACTATGGTACGCTTAAACAAGGTTTTAACACTTTCCCACTAAAACATGTTCCAAAACTAAAAAGAGGTTTGCGATTTCCTTTAAAGTGACACTTAATATCTTTATACTCCAAAAAGAATCCATAAACATTGACTAATTAACGGGCCTGTAATCCATTAGTTGTGGTCATGTGCACTGCTCTATGTGCACTGCAAATTCCATAGTCCCTAGTCCATCTTGGGATCAAGCAAAAGAGGGTGGCTATGTTCCTACATACAGTGGGACCATGGAGAATAAACATAGCCACTCTCTACAGGAAGTCAGATCACAGCAGCAAAAAAAGGTATTTGGAGATTTTTAAGAGGCCAAGAGCAATGGAAGGTACCGTCTTTATTGGCGTCTAACATGCACTTTTCTTCCCTTAAAATCAGAGGGAAATCGTGGGTGCGTGTTATACGCCGATCCCCCGCCATTTGTGAGTCTTTTGGCGGCTTTCGGCCGTTCTCGGCGGCTCTCGGCCATTCTCGGCGGCTGTCGGCCATTCTCGGCGGCTTTCACCGGCTCTCGCAGTCCTGCGTGAGCCACCGAAAGCCACCAAGAGCGGCCGAAAGCCGCTGAGAACAGCCGAGAGCGCCCGAAAGCCGCTGAGAGCGGCCGAAAGCCACCAAGAGCGACCAAGTGCGTCCAAAAGCCGCCGAGAAAAGCCGGAAGCCGCCGAGAGCGGCCAAGAGTGGCCGAAAGCTGCCAAGAGCGACCAAAAGCCGCCGAGAGCGGCCAAGGGCCGCCGAGAATGGCGGCGCCATTTTTAAACGGCAGTGTACTGACAAGTCTGCAAATGACACAGGGGTAAGGCTGCAGATGGACACTGACAAGGCTGCAATGATGGACAAGGCTACAGATGGACACTGACAAGGCTACACTGACACTGACAAGGCTGCAGATGGACACTGACAAGGCTGCACTGACACTGATAAGGCTGCACTGACACTGAAAAGGCTGCAGATGGACACTGACAAGGCTGCATTGATGAGCATTTAAATGTAAGTTTTCTTTCCTTAAACTTCCCTCCTAAAAGTTTTTTACCTTAAAATTCCCCTACTAAACTTGGGGTGCATGTTATACGCCGGCGCGTGTTATACACCGATAAATACGGTACATATCTGAGATAAGACTTAAAGCGTTTGTTACCCCAACATATTCCTGATATGTGCCTGCTGTAGCATGTACTTGTATGAAAAAGTATGCTGTTCTCTTTGTATTGCTTTCTTTGTGTGAAATCCCAGTCTCTTCGCTTTCCATTAGAAACTGACCACACTAAGCATGAGAACACAGCTTGGTCAGTTCTCTAGCTATGCTGGGAACTTTGTGTGCTCTGCTCCAATGATCAGCCTTGATCATTGACACAGTCCTGACCCCCCCCCCCCCCCACTGAAAAGCATCTCACTGGGAAGATCAGTGTACTGCTGTTTTTCCTCCCCCCAGTTCTTATGCAGCTGAGAACAGAGGGAATGTGATCTCTTATAAAAAAAAGGGGGATAAAAAGGGGGATAAAAAGGTATTTATAATGTTTTTTTTTTTTTTTTTATATCTATACTCAAATGTTTTGCCTTTCATTTCTATTTTAAACTGAATAGGTTGTTTTACAAGGTGATCGTTTATAAACACTTTAATAGAATTTTTTTTAAACCAGAGTGTAAAGTGTAGCTTCAAGGTAAACAATGCAATAAGAACTCAAAGTATGCACTTCCTGAATTTTATATTTTTCCCACGTAGAGCTCAGAAGTTAAACAGCCACTTTTTTTGCCTCTAAATTTAATGCACTACATATACTGAAAATGTGATTAATGGAAGTCATATTTATAACAGTAAATGGTTTATCTAATATAGGCTTTGCAAAAAGCAGTCATTTTTTAAAGCGTGTGAATTTACAGCAACCAAAAAGATTTTTAACTTGTCCACAAAAGTAAACTGAAATTTGATTTATTACTGCACTCTGCACATATTATTTTCACTTTCCCCCTGTGTAATTAATAAATAATATTTTCAAACTGCAAACTGTGAAATAATATCAAATTAGGCCATTCACTGAACACCCAGTATCTACATATCTGACTTACCTTTTGGGGTACACGTGCTCCCATATGGGATTGAGCAAAACGAAAAGAAGTATAAGGAGCAGGACAGCCTGAAGAGAGATACAGAAATAAAGTTTAAGCTTGGAAAACTTCATTGTTGCAATCTAGAAATGAATGGGACATGTCAACATGCCGAGAAGTTTCTTGTGTGCTGTTGAGGTTGCCACTGCCAGATGACCTTTCTACAATGTTTTGTTCTGCATGACATCTAATTCCTCCTGAGCGTTTGTAGTTCCCACCAAAGGGTCCTCCTGTTTGCACTCTTGAAACACCCTGAAATTAAATATGCTCTTGTTTTTTCTTCTCATATAGGTAAAGATTGAGTGCCAAGAAATGTTCTAGTGAGAAAAGTGCAGTTCTTGCAAGAGACAGGATGAGAAGAGAGCACAGCCCAGCTGGCTGCAAAAAGCTAATCCAGGGAACATACAGAATTAATTGAACTCCAGAGTATGAAGCACTATCGTAACCCACTGATTGCCACGCCCTGTATATAAATATGTGCTTTTATGCCTCTGAAAGTCACTTCGCTGCCCTGATGTTTTTAACAATAGGTGCTTATCATAAGTATGTGGGGTGGTGCTTTTGTGCTATGGGCCACCTACCTGATCATGTTCAATGGATCAAAGGTTACCAGACATAGCATGCCCTACGCTAAGGTTCCCTAGTGCCTGCCATGGTATCTTTAACCACTTAACGTAGATGTAACCATCAATAAATATTGTAATAGTTTGCTAGAGGAATGTATATCATAAACAGTTGGGATTTTTTTTTCCATTAGAATATACTTTATTATTTGCTTTTGCATCTCAGTGCTACTGATCCCCTCCAGCCTTTTTGAACAACATCCTATCTACATGCATGTACTTCATCGGCAGCTGCATGTTATTATTATTATTATTATATAGGATTTATATAGTGCCGACAGTTTACAACATTGGGGCAGACAATACAATTACAATACAATTCAATACAGGAGGAATCAGAGAGCCCTACTCGTTAGAGCTTACAATCTAGGAGGGAGGGTCAAGTTATACAAAAGTGTAATAGCTGTGGGGGATGAGCTAATGAAGAAAATAGTGCAGTTGTTAGATGGAGGCAGGATAGGCTTCTCTGAAGAGAAAGTTTTTCAGGGATTGCCTAAAAGTGGATACATTTGGAGACAGTCTGACAGATTGGGGTAGGGAATTCCAGAGGATGGGCGAGGTTCGGGAGAAGTCCTGGAGGCGGATGTGGGAGGAGGTGATGAAGGAGCTAGACAGCAGGAGGTCTTGGGAGGAACGAAGAAGGCAATTAGGTGGGTATTTTGAGACTAGGCTTGTGATGTAGATGTTATTGGTCAGGACAAGTTTCTAGATGTTAAAAAAGCAAAACACGTATGTGAAATGTGGTTGGCGTGGCCATGCATAGTCTCCACCAAAAACAACATAGGAGACCAGTGCATTTCACCTTACTACAGGAAGAGCCTGAAGATAGAACATTCATGGCAGGCTCACCAATTACTGTTTAAATGAAAGCTGCAGGTTTTAAAAGATCAAATTTGATCTTTGAAATTACGCAAACATGTTAAAATGGTTTTAGTGATTGGGCTTTTATCTACTTCTAAGCTTCTGCACCTGTATATCCCCTACGGACAAGCGCAATCTTTGTATTTTAGCTATTGGCCTGTTGCATTCTAAACAACATTATCAATATATAGAGATGTGATACATATATTGTTTTCTCGGAGAAGAAACAATGCTTTCCTTAGTGGAATTGTTATCCAAAAACGAGATCATTTTCTATATATTCTAAAAGTAAAAAGTAAAGTAAAAAAAAAAAAAAATCTCCAGTTTTAAACCAACTAATGTTATTGTAGATAAAAAGCACACAAAATGGGTGCACACTGAGTGATATTAACAAGAAATTCACTGACATTTACCCACATGTGTTCTTGCTTAGAAAAAGGTGCTTACTGTAATTTTTGTGTTACTTTATCTGCACATTAACTGACAATTAAAAATACAATTATCTGGGTTGATGTGTCTATTAATACATTTTATAATGAAAATTTCTGATCCTGTACTCTTAACACTTTCATAAAACAGAGAATTTGACTTTTAGAAATATTCTCTGGTGAAAAAAACATTCAGGCGTGTTTCAAATGGTTGATTATCGACCAGCAAATTTTGTAAAAGTCACATTCTCTGCTTCATAAATAGACCCCTTAGGGTACATTCACACCAGGTGCAGTGGGACTGCGGTGGGTCACTATTCCAATACCTTGTGTGCTACCTGGCCACTGCGTTGTGGTCGTGTGCTCTGAAAAAAAAAAATTTCCAGCACAGCGCAGTGCTAGGCAATCCACTGCCTCGAACCGCTTGGTGGCTCATAGAACATAATGAAATGTGTGACATTTCAATAAAGTTTGTTATAAAAAAAAAAAGTGAATAGGCTATGCACCGCAATTGGTGCAACAGCACTGTTGTCATCCCACTGCATAACCTCTGCTGCTTTCTAATGCAGCAGCTGGTGTGAATGTACCCTCAGTATTAATTTCCTTTTTTGTTTGATTTTTAAATGAAAAACCAGTGCCCAAGAGGAGGAGACCACAAATGGTCCTCAGGTGCCAAGGGTCCTTTGGACCCTTAAAGGAGTTGTAAAGTCTCAGGGTTTTTCACCTTAAAGCGGAGTTCCACCCAAAAATGGAACTTCCACTTTTTGGATTCCTCCCCCCCTCTGGTGTCACATTTGGCACCTTTCAGGGGGGAGGAGGGAGCAGATACCTGTCTAATACAGGTATTTGCTCCCACTTCCTGGCATAGATCACTGCGGCGTTTGTGGTGACCTACACCACTTCTGGCGCCTACGCTGTCCTCCCCCGCTGTATTCTGGGAGACACACAGGTCCCAGAACACAGCAGGGACCAGAGAGGACGAGCAGCATGCGCAGTAGGGAACCAGGAAGTGAAGCCGCACGGCTTCACTTCCTTATTCCCTTACCGAGGATGGCGGCGGCAGCAGCTGAGAGCCGACGGACGGATGGGCTTCGGCTGCCGACATTGCGGGCTCCCTGGACAGGTAAGTGTCCATATATTAAAAGTCAGTAGCTGCAGTATTTGTAGCTGCTAACTTTTAATATTTTTTTTTCGGCGGACCTCCGCTTTAATGCATTCTATGCATTCCATGTTCGAGCAGCATTTAAAACTGTTCTTCTGTTGGTCTCCCTCAGTGGCCATATTCAGGTAGTGAATTTTTTTTCTAACCTTGAAATAATTCATTCTAATGCATTCTATGCATTAAGATAAAAAACCAGCAGCCGACCCAGCACCCTCTAATACTTACTTGAGCCCCATCTCTATCCAGCAATGTCCATGAGTGCCTCGGCGATCCGGGACTCTCCCTCCTGATTGGTTGAGACACAGCAGCAGCGCCATTGCTGTCAATCAAAGTCAGTTAGCCATTTAAGAGAGGGGGGGGTGGTGTCGAACCATGGCTCCGCATCTGAATGGACACAGGGAGCTTCGTCTCAGCTCGGGTACCCCCATAGCAAGCTGGAGGGGCCAGGAGGGCCGAAGAGGGACCCAAGAAGAGGAGGATCTGGGATGCCCTGTGCAAAACCACTTTTTTTTATAGAAAAAAAAGCTGAGACTTTACAATCACTTTAAGTCCCATAAGACATTCTGTTAGGTGCCTGAACACTGATTTTGTAATAATACTTTCTCACTTTCACAGTTCCAAAATGTATTGAAACCCTAAAGCATTTTTTATGTTGCAGCTTACCAGTACTTGGATGTGGTGGCTGCATTTGTTTTCCTCTTTCAGGCTAAATTCGTTTTCTGCAAATACAGAAAAATGAAAGTGTCCTTGTATTCTACTGTGCAGCGAACTGGAATTTTAAACAATGTTATCAGCTTTCCTAGCTCTCTTCTGCGAATGAGTGTTGCCACCCCAGGATGTGTGTTACTGACAGGATCACCAGGGGAGAATAAATAGAAAAAGCCTTTAAGCTGAACTCCAGGCTGTCTCTCCCCACCATACAGCAACCTCTTCCTGCCCCCTTTAAATCTGGCCATAAATGGATCGGTTTGGTTATTTTTTGTTTTTTGATCAGCCAGGTGGCTGATCAAAAAAATGTATTAAAAAATAAACTGACTCCTCGATCCACAAAATCGAGGTGGATGAAGGAATGTTCTCTGGTGCATTATTGTGGTCTGACAGCAGGGAGTCAGAATACAACTTGCTGCATGCTCTGATCAAGTGGAACATTTTCAACATTCACGTTCAAGAGAAGCCAATTGGTTAGTCAACTTCTCTCTAGCAGAAACAGCCATAGAGGGATTAAACGTTTACTGGTTTCTATTGAACCGGACGAATTTCAATCCATCTATGACAAGCTTAAGTACCGTATATACTCGAGTATAGGTCAATCCGAGTATAAGTTGAGGCCCTAATTTACCACAAAAAACTGGGAAAAACTTATTGACCCGAGTATAAGACGAGGGTGAGAAATGCAGCAGCTACTGTAAGTGGAAAAAGAGGGTCAATAATGCCCATCTGCAGCTGCATGCCTCCCTGTGTCCTGTGCATGTGTCCCTGTGTATGTGTGCATGTGTCCCTGTGTATGTGTGCATGTGTCACCTACCTGTGTCCTGTGCATGTGTCCCTGTGTATGTGTGCATGTGTCCCTGTGTATGTGTGCATGTGTCACCTACCTGTGTCCTGTGCATGTGTCCCTGTGGCGATCTGCATCCTCCGTGTGCCGCTCTGCACCGATCAGCCTGTGATATTACAATTCGGCGGCCATTCTACTGTTCAAAAGCCGCGCCTCCTCCTCGTTTGTGATAGGCAGAACACTCCATTTCCCAGCAGTCAGCGGTCAGCCTATCACGGACATTCTCTCATCCTTATACCACGGATGAGGATGAGAGAATGTCCGTGATAGGCTGTACACTGACTGCTGGGAAATGGAGTTTTCTTCCTATCACAGACGAGGAGGAGGCGCGGCTTTTGAACAGTGAATGGCCGCCAAATGGTATTATCACACGCTGGCCGCCGTCTGTCTGCATGACACGCTGATCATGCAGACAGACGGCGGTGACTCGAGTATAAGTCGAGGGGGACACTTTCAGCCCAAAAAAAGGGCTGAAAATCTCGACTTAAACTCGAGTATATACGGTAATTGCTGGCTTAAAAGAACGATCTGAATACCCTTTTTACTCACCTAAATCTGCCCTGAGTCTTGCCTTTTCCTTTGTGCAGAGGAAGCAGGTCCATCGTTGGGTAATCATGTCACAACCTGCATAACATGGACACTTCCTATTGGCTGTCCAGTGGCGGGGTCCAGAAAACAGATTGAAATTATAACATCAGCACAAGGGGGGGCTGTTGGGGGCCAGGCAACACTGGTCCATCTGCATTACAGGATTACTGGTCCTCCTCAGCTGGAAATGGGCTGCCAAAGGAAACAGCTGGTGGACCTGCTAAATGGTTAATTAATTTTTCCTGGAGATGGGCTATATAAAATATTACTGCACCTAAGAACCGGTGGGCTGCAATGTATTACATTTTTGATATCTTGAATTTTTAAATTTTATTAGACTATTGTGTTGTTGTGTGTTACAAATTTTATGGCATGCTTGATTTTTTAGAAGTTCTGGTGCGCTGGTAGCCATCATTTTCTATGGGCTGCTTTAATGAATGACAGTTAACATGAGGCATAACTAGAGATGTAAAATTTCCAGAAATTTTGAAACCATGGGAGGAAAAATTTTTTTTTCCCCGTTTTTTTTTTCTGGCAAAAATGGACATTTTCATAAAAATTTTAAAAAATTTAGTGTAGTTTTACAAATTGAAAGTCATTCTGTCACACTGGGATGGTGAAATGCAGTGTATACAAAAGTATTATGTGTGAAATAAAAGTATAGCTTATTCAGTAAATAAACTAAACTTGTTTTTTAAAATGTAATTTTTCCTTACAAATGGAATAACAAGGACTGTATATGTTAAGAACATTTCAACATTTCAACTATACATGAGAAAAGGTCAAACCCCCCCCAAAAAAAAGACTATAGGTAAACATTATGCTGTGATGATGGAGAACATAAATAGGAATCATTTAAAGGTTAAAAAAGAAACTAATTTGTCAGACAAATTTACCCTCTTACATACCTCCCAACATTAGGAGATGGGAATGAGGGACACCTACTAACAAATGTATGTAGGCATAGGACACGCCCCATGCCACACCCCCTTAAAGGAGAATTAACCAAAAAAAAGATCCACAAGGACTTTTTTTTTACCACTACTCACCTCATAGGTGCCCATCAGTGCCGCCGTATCAGTGCCCGTCAGTGCAGCCATATCAGTGCCCATCATTGAAGAAGAAAACGTACTTATTTACAAACAGTTTTAACAGAAACAAAGAAAAACTTGTTTTTTAAAAAAAATTTCGGTCTTTTTTTATTTGTTGCGCAAAAAATAAAAACCGCAGAGGTGATCAAATACCACCAAAAGAAGGGGCGTGGCTTCACCTGATGCATGCAGTCGTCTCACAGAGAGAGGATGTGGACGTGAGACGCCAGGTGAGGGGAGGGGCCTGATGGCGGCATCGGAGTGAGGGTCAGAGGCGGGCTGGATCTCGTGGGCTGCAGTGTATGGAGCGAGGAGCGGGGTGAGAGCCTGCTGCCGCTCCGATCGTGAGGATATCCAGAGGACTCACCGGGTCCCCCAGACATACAGCGCCAGCGGCAGTGAGTGCATCTCTCCCCTAAGGGCTGTGGGGAGCGCGGCAGTTTTTTAGGAGCTGGCTGCAGGGACAGAAAAACGTGGTTGCAGCGGAGGTGAGAGCTTCTGGAAGTAAACAGCAAGCAGACCCCATCATTCCCTCGAGGCAGAATACAACACGCTGAGATACAACACGGACGCTCCAGTGGCCGCATTTCTCCCCCCTCTCCCATCCCACCCTCTTCCACCCCTGTGATGCTAAGCCTTCATCTTCCGGGAATCAATGCAGCTCTCAGGCTGGGGAAGCAGTGAGCTCACAGAGCCCTAGGACATCTATGAAGAGGAACAGAACATATAGAGGTAACGAAGACCTCTCTCCCCAAGTATGAAAACAAACGTTCTGAACTATCAATCTGTTAAAGACATAGGTCTGGTGACTTTTTTTTTTTTTTCTCTTGGAATAACTTTAAAAGCTCAGTATAAGAGGCTGCTTAAAGGGGACCTGGTCTTTGTATAGAAATACATATCCCCCAAGAGGTTGGGAGGCTGCTGAAAGGGGGACAAAATTAGGAGGACCCTGATACAGTACCGAACACTTGGCCCCCATACAGCCAAAAAGGGTCAAGGATTGGGGGTAGTTAATAACAGCCAATAACAGCCAATAGCAACAGCAGTAAGCCTCATGTAGACCAGGGCTTGTTGGTGGGAATAAAACAGCGCCTACTGTGGTGGAAGGTTAGAGTGGATGGTCTCCTGTGGTCCCTGGTGGGACGGAACTCACTTAGCCGACACCGTCAAGCACGGGAGTCTGTGGATTGAGGAGGCGAAGCATGAGAGATCGGTCCCAAAGAACAGCAGATCCCAAGACCCCTAGGGAAAGTCTCAATACGAGTACAATACAATACAATACAATACACAAAACAAAAGGGAGGACAGGGGGAGAAGTCCAGAGAAGAGTTGGAGCCAGAGGGAGCATGTTTCACGAGCGATATAGAGGAGTTAAGGAACATTGCATTAATTCCTAATAAAACAGAAATGTTCGCTAAACTTGAAAATGTTATTAAATCTGAAATATTAAATGTACGGACAGACATGGGACATCTATTACGTAGAGTTGAAGAAATGGAAGAGGCCTCAGGAACCCAGGTGAAAGAGATCAAGGATCTAAAAGCGCAAGTGAAAAAAATACAGAACGAAAATCGCATGTTGGCCTATAAAATGGAAGAACAAGAAAATCAAAATCGTCGCCAAAACCTTAGAGCGCTTCCTGAACAACAAAATGAAGACTTAGGGCTTAAGATGCAGAAAATATTCAATCCAATCCTGGGAAGAAGGGAAGATGAGGTGCTGAGGATTGACAGGGTCCACAGGATTAGAAAACCTTTAAATATAAGACAAGATATTCCGAGAGACGTAATAGTAAAGTTCCACTCATATGAGGATAAGGAGAAGATCTGGGTCAACCTCAGGGGCAGTTCCCCAATAAGCTTTGAAAATAGAGATCTACAAATTTTCTCTGACCTTTTAGCGGGAACATTGGCACGTAGAAGACAACTCAAGCCCTTATTAGATCAACTGAGAAGGGCCAACTTAAAATACAGCTGGGGGTTCCCAACATCCCTGCTGGTGACAAAAAAGGGCAGAACCTATAGGATGAGGTTTCCAGAGGAGATGCGGGACTTTTGTGAAAACTTGGGTATTCCTACACCAGACGCATTTACTGAAGCAGACAGCTGAGAAGACAGGGTCGACATTAAATGGTTGGAGGAGAGGAGAAGAAAGGGAGGACTTTTTTCCTTTTTTTTTTTTCTCCCTCTTTTCTTCCTTTCCTTTTGTTTTTTGGGAGAGACTGGCGGATGGGGGCTATTTGAGTCTTAAAACAATGGGACTCGTGGAACTGGGGTGGAGGACATGGAAAAGTGTCATATGAAGGGTAAGAGTGTTGGATGGACCTCGGGGGGGTGGGGTGGGTGGCCTGGTGGGTCGGCCCGCCTCGGTCTCTCCTGTCCCCCTCCTCTCGCCTCGGGCGAGAGGGGGGGACACCGGCGGCCGTTGGTGGAGCCTCACCCTTGGAAAAGAGGCTCAAGGTATGGGATCTAGTAGGATTTCTACGTAGGGGCATAGGGCCGGTGAGGCCGGGGGGAGGGTGGGGTTGGAAGCTATTGGGAGGGGGGGTGGGGAAAGAGTGGGGGGGAGTAAATCCTGCAGGAGGGGTCACAGCTGGGCAGTGGACGAGGGACGAGTATGGTTAAATGTTTCTGGAATTAAATGCCAGAACTAAAATTTTTATCCTATAATGTGAAGGGCTTGAACTCGCCGAGTAAAAGACACAAAATCTTAAAGGAACTACAATGGTATCAAGCAGACATAATATTTCTCCAGGAGACCCATCTGACCCTAGATTCTAATATTAAGCTGTACTCCCCAAAATTGCCCTTGTGGTTTTACAGTGACTCTCCCATTAGAAGAGCTAAGGGAGTAGCAATTGGATTTTCAAAAATGTCAAAATTCTCAATATCAAGCAGGATGTCGGATCCAGAAGGGCGCTATCTTTTCCTCAAGGGCAATGTGGGGAGTAAAAAGCTTACTTTAGCTAATGTCTACTGCCCGAACAGGAACCTAATCGCTTTTTTAAAACAGGTTCTGGTTAAATTGACGGTGTTTAAGGAGGGGGAGGCGATATTGGCCAGAGACTTTAATTTCTGCCTGGAGCCCACTGTAGATAGTACGTCCCGAGCACAGGGGACAAGTAAGGTTTAATTGGGAAGAATCAGGAGAAAGCTGCATCATTGCCGGCTAATGGATGTGTGGCGGTTGCAGCATGCTAAAGCAAAAGATTACACCTTCTTCTCCCCTGTGCACAGGACTTACTCAAGATTGGATCACATTATGATAGATCACAGCTTACTGGAATGTGTTGTGGACTCCAAGATAGAGATTACAACGCTATCAGATCACTCCCCTGTCACAGTGAGGGTTAAGTTTCCTGAGTTACAAAAACAATCATTTTCATGGAAGTTGAATGGAAGTCTACTTAAATGAATCAAGTTGCAGACAAGGTGCAGGAAGAAATTGATTTTTTCTTTAAAGTCAACGATATAGGAAACGTGCATCCATTTATTCTTTGGGAGGCGCATAAAGCGTGTATCAGGGGGCTGTTGATCTCCATTGGGGCAGGGGAGAAAAAAAAAGAAAGGAAAAAAGGGAAAAACTCTTGGAAGAAATTGCCTCGCTAGAGATGGACCATAAACACTTCAAGGGACAAAACCAAGATAGTTTCCACCTTCTAGTATCAAAAAGGGAGGAGTTAAGGGATAGTATGGAGCAAGACACAAGGAGGGTATTTACTAAAATTACAAGAGATTACTATGGTAATAAATCGAGCAAATACTTGGCGAGGGTCTTAAAAATGAAAAGAGAACGGAATTTCATTGAGAAAATACAAAACAGAAATGGGGAAATGGTGACCGCCACTAAAGGGATTGCAGAGGAGTTCAGGAAGTTTTACGAAGCATTGTATGCCATTAGACAAAAGGGAGGGGGCAGCCAAATTGATGACAAGAAGGTGGAGGAATTCCTGAAAGGCGTGGGGGTAGAGATGCTATTGGAAGAAGATAAATCAGTTTTAGATAGTCCTATAACAGAAGAAGAAGTCCATGTCGCCCTAAATAAATCTCCCAAGGGGAAAAGTCCAGGCCCCAACAGTTTTACCACCCTCTATTTGAAAGAATTCAGACAGACCTTGGTACCTAAGTTGTGCCTCTTTTGGAACAAGTTGGGCCCCAATTGTTCCATGAGGGGAGAGTCCCTACTAGCAACTCTATCATTGATCCTGAAAGAAGGGAAAGATAGTACGCTTTGCTCCAGCTATCAACCTATTGCGTTGCTAAATGCAGACGTGAAGCTGTACGCAAAGGTGCTGGCAAATAGACTGAAAGATAAAATGAAATGAAATTTCTGGTGCACCCGGACCAGGTCGGGTTTGTTTCGGGCAGACAAGGCAGGGATAATGGGGTTCGAACATTGCTCCTGCTTGAAGCAATAAAATCAGGGGGGCACCCAGCTCTATTCCTGTCAATGGACGCAGAGAAAGCGTTTGACAGGGTAGACTGGGGGTTCATGGTTAAAACGTTAGAAGTGATGGGGTTTGGCCCCAGGTTTATCGCCTGGGTGAAAACATTATACAATCATCCCACGGCCTATGTGAGGGTAAACGGAGTTTTGTCTAGGATGTTTAAGATGGAGAATGGGATGAGGCAGGGGTGCCCCCTGTCCTCTTTACTATTTATTTTGTCCCTGGAGGCCCAGATTGTAGAGGGGTGAAGATAGGGCAGGAGGAACACAAGTAAGCGGCCTTTGCTGATGACGTGATGTTCTATATAACAAACCCTAGAATTACAATCCCGAATCTGCTCAGTGTATTGAGGAGATATGGGGATATTTAAAATTTTAAAATAAACCTGAGCAAATCTGTGGTCCTTAACATAAATATGGGCAAACAAGAGGAAGAAAGTCTGTCTGCGGCCTTCCCCTTCCCTTGGAAGAAGGAAATTAATTACTTAGGAATTAAATTGTGTAACACAATGGGAAAAATTTTCCTGACTAACTACATTCCCCTGCTAGACGAAATTAGACAGGAAATAAGACGCTTGTCATTGCGGCCCCTCTCATGGTTTGGACGCATTAACGCAGCTAAAATGATGCTTTTACCTAAAATATTGTATAGGTTCCAGATGCTGCCAATCCCTCTTCCACACTATTTATTAAGAGCCTTGCGGGGATTAATGATGAGATTTGTCTGGCATGGCAAAAAACCACGTATAGCTCACTCGGTTTTGATTAGAGGAAAAAAAAAAAGGAGGACTGGCTCTACCAGACCTCAACAAATACTACACGTCTGTTGTGCTCTCACGGGTGGTAGAGTGGTCCAAGGATGAGCCAGATAGGAGGTGGGTGAACATTGAACACAGTTTAAGTAGCACGGATTTAGGTCACATAGTTTGGAACCCTCCAAAATACAGGGCACTTAGCACGCAGACAGCGACACACGTAATACGCTTAAATTGTGGGATCAGGCACATGCACATAATAAGTGGAGTTATAATTCGCCCTTGATATATATCAAGGACAATACATTTTTTGAACCAGGCATGAGGGAGGTGGGAGGGAATTGGATAAAAAATAGTAGCACGCAACTAAAAGATATTATTAAACTATGTTCCTATCAGGACTTGAAAGCAGAGACAGACCGATTGGTGGTCAATGAGTGGAGGTATAAGCAGTTATCGCTCTTTATTGACAAGCTCCCGAAACCAATCAGAGGAGAGGACGAGTATAGGCCATTAGAGCAGTTATGTAAGAGAGAGGAACCGGGTAGCACTATCTCCCACCTCTACAAAATCCTGTCCAGGAAGGAAGAACAGGTTTTACCTCCATATATTAAGAAATGGGAAAGGGAACTGGGGTCACAATGTAGTGAATTCACAGCGGAGAGGACTTTGAAAATGATACATGGTTCTTCGTCTGACACTAAGCGGTCGGAGATCAATTTTAAATGTTTAGCAAGGTGGTATGCCACGCCAGACAGACTCAGTAAATTCTATCCTGACAAAACAGATAGATGCTGGAGGGGGTGTTCGAATTTAGGAACGATGGCCCACATTTGGTGGGAGTGTCCACACATTAAAGTATATTGGAAGAAAATTATACAATTGATTAAGGAAATAACTAAGGAAACGGTAGTAGAAGATCCCTGGATATGCTTATTCCATGGAACTGCGAAGCCGATAAAGCAGTACCAATCACCTATCGTCCCCATATTATTAGACGTAGCGAAAAAACAGATATCAAGGAAATGGCTACAGCCCGAGAGCCCCAACCCCAGGGACTGGATCTTTGGTATAAACGAAGTATATAATATTGAATATAAGGACTATCCGGGGGACGAGTCAGATGAGGAGGTTGCCGGAATAGATAAATGGGCAGGGTGGAGGAGTTTTAAAAGTTCCTGGAGTTATCTAGTGGAGATCACAAAATAGCCTTATGAGTTTGAGACCAGGGAAAGAAAAGATATATCAGGTCTGTCTAGCTCAGTTGTCAATACCTGCAGGGTGGGGGATGGGGGGGGGGGGGGGTACTGGGAGGGGAGAGGGTATTAAGTCCAGCGGGAGATCAATGTATTTTTGACTGCGATAACTGCTGTAAACACATTTTTAAAACATTGTTTTTTTTTTGTTACTGTATTAAAAAAAAACAAAACTTATAAATAAAGAATAAAAAAAAAAAAAAAGAAGGGGCGTGGCTTCAACATGCAACAGTGAGGACGCATCTTCCCCGAGCTCCGTGGCCACCACCAAATAATTAGCATCTTATCCACTCATCGACATCGCAGCCCGCTTGACAACCATGCGGAAGAGGCCAAGTAAGAGCCTACCTAAAAAGGGAACCTCGGCGGGATTGATAAAACGATACCTAGCCGCCGAACCCGAGGACACGGCAGATATGGATGAACTAGGCCGTTCACCTCGTGGCGTGAGTAACCTTACAAGCTCCGCCCCTCGCCTCAGAGCTGCTTCTAGACACTGCTCTCCTGTCTCATCGGCCGGTTCTGATGGAGAAGAGAGTACATCCAGGCATTCAGGTGTCGCGGCATTGGTGAGTGATCTACCCACTAAATTTAGAACTGGCATCCATGCTATTGGGCCTAGAAAGAGCCATTAAAAAAGAAGTCTCAGCGGTTCGCACAGACCTCTCCCACATCCTAGAGCGAGTGTAGGAATCCGAGCAGCGTCTTGACCGCCATCAGGAACCTCCAGACGACCACTCGTACCTTAACTATAGCTCACAGGATGGCCCTATATAAAATAGAGGACCAGGAAAACCGCAATAGGCGGAACAATATACGGACTATAGGCCTGCCTGAGGCGACAGGAAACGAGGATCTCCTCCCATCCATCCGAGGCATCTTTAATGGCCTACTAGGCCGAGAGGCAGCTTACCCTTTAAAAATTGATCGGGCCCACCGGGCCCTGCACCCTCGCAACCTCGCATCAGACGTCCCACGAGATGTCATTTGCTGGCTTCATCACTTTCCGGAAAATGAACTGATTTTGAAAAAGGCCAGGGAGGCCGTGTCGCTGAACTTTGACGATGCTGCCCTATCTTTTTATGCGTCGCAGGGCTCTGCGTCCCCTAACTGAGAAGCTTCAGGCAGCTTCAGTTAACTATAGATGGGGCTTCCCAGCGGCCCTGATCGCACATAGAGATGGCAAAACTGCGACCCTTCAGTTTACGGAAGACCTGGAAAAATTTTGCTTGAATCTCAATATATCCCCCTCGGAGCTTCCCGGGTGGCAGGAAGTCATCCAACCTCTATCCAGCAACACCGAAGCAAAATGGAAAAAAGTGGATCATAAACACAGATCCCCCACGTCCAGCGCTTCTCCCCAGTTGGACTAGTCTCTGAATGTATGGGCTGAGGCCTCACTTTACCTACCGCTGTCAGTCCTCTTCCAGCAGCTTGCAAATATTGCTGCTTCTTTTCAATGTCATGGTTCAGTTTATAGTTTATACAGTTTATAGTTCGACATTGGAGAGATAAATCATTCATCTGATCTAAGGTAACTACTTGGCCTGAGAAGCTTAAGGATTACCAGGGGTTTTCCGTTACTTAAGTTAGGAATTGTGTTAATGGTTTTATATGTTACATTTTTGCCTTAAACATTCTTTGATTTGTGCTTTCTATTATATGTTAAGTTTGGTGCTACTGGTGTCGGCACCGGAGCAAGGGGTCCTCGTCCGCACCGACTATGGTGCGGGTGTTCGGATCCCCCCTCAGGGGGCGCTATGTGGCCTTGTGCCCGTGCGTATCTGTCCCTCAAGGGGTGATAGGCATGCAGGTGTTGGGTCTCATGGGTGCCCTCTTTATGCACAGCAGACATATGCGTGCACATGTTGACCAACCCTCAGTTTGGTCTGCGATTTGTTTAATGCGAATTGATAACGGTCTTTGTTTTCTTTTTTCTCTTTTTTCACTCTCTCTCCTCTCCTCTTCCCTTTTCGTTTCCAGCATCCCCACCCCCTCCCACCTACCCGCATCGGGCCTACACCCTCCTGGACACAAAGTACACTGGGACCCTCTGCTGGACCTCATGGCTACGGTAAATTTAATCTCTTTTAATGTATGGGGCTTACATGCCCCAGGCAAAAGACATAACCTATATAGAGAGCTGGGTCATTTGCAGGGGGACATTGTGTTCCTGCAGGAGACCCATCTCACTCACACCACTTCAGTCAAACTTGGTTCCCAACAGTACCCTACATGGTACTATAGCCTATCAGATATTACAAAGCAAAAGGAGTCGCCATAGGTATGCAGAGGGGTACCTCTTTACGTTACATACTATGTTGAGTGATTCCACCGGTCGCTTTCTGTTCCTGAAGGGCAACCTGGGAAGTATGCCTTGCACCTTGGCGACAATATATGCTCCTAACCGTGACCAGGCAGGTTTCATAGCATCCACCCTTAAGAACCTGAGAGACATTGCTTGTGGGTGCATCATATTAGCAGGTGACTTTAATACCCCTCTAGAACCGATCCTGGACACGTCCAAGGGGAGACCTTGCATCTCGTCCAAACGTTTGCTATTTATACACAAGAGATTACATGAAGCCCAACTCGTTGACATATGGAGGATATTGCACCCGCGAGAGAAAGATTATACCCACTACTCTCAGGTTCATTGTACCTACTCCAGAATAGACATGTTTTTTATAGATCATCATCACCTCTCGCTCTCTGTAGGTGCGACTATCGAGACCTCACCCTTAGCTGATCACGCCCCGATTTTGCTCAAATTAAAAATCCCATCCCTGCCTCATAAAGCCACAAATTGGAAGTTGAATGAAGAGCTTTTATTGGAGGAGTTAGATAAAAAAATGATAGGAGAAGATCTGGCCTTCTTCTTTAAGGAAAACGTACAACCTGATATTTCTCCAGGAATAATATGGGAAGCCCATAAGGCTCATATCCGGGGGAAATTAATAGAACTAGGCTCTAGAAAAAAAAAAGAACGCACATTTCAACAAGTTAAATTACTCAACGAAATTAAGGCACTTGAGCAACAACATAAAATTAACCAATCCCAAGCAATATTCCATACTCTTACTATGAAAAGGGAAGAATTGAACTCCCTTATTCATACCGAACAAAGACAACAGGCCCGTATTATATCCCAACGATTTTATGAATGGGGTAACAAACCAAGCAGATTACTAGCCCGATCACTTTATCAGAAAAAATCCGCATCATTCATAGCCAAATTTAAAAATAAATCTGATAAGTTAGTACACGACATGCCCTCTATAGCCAAGGAATTTCGTGCATTTTATCAACATTTATATCATGTGAATCATACTATAGAGGACCGGGAAACTAAGGCCAAGACCATCAGGGACTATTTAGCATGAGCCAATTTAACTAAACTACCCCCCGAGACTCTGGCTACTTTGGAAAGAGATTTCACCATCTCGGAGTTACGCATTGCCCTGAAAGCCATGGCTAACGGTAAAGCACCAGGCCCTATTGGTTTCACAGTGGCGTATTATCGATGTTATGCTGACACTTTATTACCTCACCTGACTAGCTATGCAAATGCGATCTCCGCTGTTGGTGCCCTCCGACCCAAAACTTTACACGCACATATCACTATTCTTCCCAAACCTGGGAAAGACCCTAGTAGCTGTGGAAGTTATCGCCCCCATATCGTTGTTGAACATTGACGCCAAATTATATGCCAAGGCCATAGGGAATAGACTCCTCCCTTTAAGTGGGTATCTAACGACCAGACGGGTTTTATCCCGGGTAGAGAGGCAAGGGATAACTCTCTTCACACACTGTCCCTGATGGCTCACGTTCTGAGGTCCAACCAGTCCACCCTGCTACTCTCGACGGATGAAGAAAAAGCGTTTGACAGGGTGGACTGGGAGTATCTTATGGCAACGTTATCTCACTTAGGTATATGTCCGTCCCTCTTAACTCGGATATCTGCGCTTTATAACTTTCCCACTGCGCAATTGCGCATTAACGTTACGTTAAGTAACCACTTCACCCTATATAATGGCACTCGTCAAGGGTGCCCCCTTTCATCTATTTTGTTTGCCCTTTCGTTCGAACCATTTCTGTCTACGGTTAGAGATAATCCCAGTATCCACGGGATTTCCTTAGGGAAGTCTGAACATAAATATGCCGCATATGCGGATGATATTTTATTCTACGTACAACAACCCCTGATATCCCTTCCTAACCTTATGCTGGAATTCTCCAAATTTGGCGCTATTTCTAATTTTAAAATTAACATGATAAAGTCGGAGATCTTAAATATATCCTTACCTGCCAAGATAGCTTCGCAATTAAAACAATCCTTTCCCTTTAGCTGGCAGAAGAGTCAAATGAAATACCTAGGTATACACCTAACACCAAAACTGACTGACCTTTTCCGCGCTAATTACTTACTCCTATTAAATGCGATTAGGCTAGACATACAAAAATGGTCTCAGTTGGCACACTCATGGCTGGGGAGAATTGGAATAATAAAGATGAATATACTGCCCCTGGGGTTGTTTTGTTTCTGTTTTTGCTTTTTGTTTTTGGAGGGGGGTTTTGGTGGAGTTATGGTTGCACAAGCTAAAGAGCCTTCAAGTTATATAAATATGAATGTTTCATGTATTTTTTCTATATATTTACCTTTTTTTTTCTTCTTTTTGAACATCCAAGGTTGTTTTTACCGTGAATATTGTTGTTGAATAATTGAAAAGCCTCGTCTATTTTCCTGATGAAGCCTTCCTGGCGAAACATGTTGAAATTTTGTGGACGTAGTTATGATCTGAACCCCTTGTGACCACAGTTCCTTCATTGTCATTGTTAGGTTGAGGATGTATACCTTTGACTATGAATGTATAACTGTTCTCACATTTTATTGCTCTTTTTTGTAAAATTGTATTAATAAATATTTGGTATATTTTTAGTAGATAGTGTTCTTTCATATATTAGGGGTACCTTTAAAATCCCACTTCTTACACATTTTTTGGTTTATTAATAAACAACACTTAGCCCTCGCCAATGGACCTTTGGAGATATCACCAACTTGCTGCGTTTCTGCATTTTCTTCCAAAACCCCTGAGATCACTCTCATATTTGACACCCCTGGAATCTGCTTTATCAGAAGACCAACCGGTGGAGAAACCCATCACTCATTTTTACAAAGTGTTACTCACACTATCCAACTTAAGCGATCCTACCTTCTTAAGTAATTGGGAAACAGATCTCTATAAAAAGATCACAGCAACTCAAAAATCCACCATCCTCTTGATGGCCCATACCTCTTCTGGAGCTTCTAAAATGGCGGAGATAAATTATAAACTGTTGACAAGGGTGACACTATAACCCAATGATACTACATAAGTTCTTTCCACAAACATCTCCTATGTGTTGGAGGGGATGTGGAGACAACGCCACACATGCTCACGTTTGGTGGTTTTGCCCGCTTATACGCCCTTACTGGTTGTCTATCCTCCATTGGGTGAAAGAAATCCAAGGTTCCGAGTTACCTAATGACCCATGGATTGTATTGTTACATTGTTCTGGGGAACCAGTAGGATCATATAAAAAATCTATAACACCTCATCTCCTTAATGCCGCAAAAGCTCTTATTCCCTAATATTGGAAACAATCGACTATACCCACAATACATCAATGGCTACTGAAGGTAGATCACACGTATTATATGGAAAATCTAAATCTCTCCCTCAGAAATAAATCAGACCTTGCAAAGAAAATATGGTCCTGCTGGTTTGCCTTTAAGTACACTTCTATTTATGCAGAAATTATGTCTCAAATTGATTAACTTTGATGTTAATCTAATTTTTTTTTCTAGTGACAGGAGCTGGCCTGTGGCGGGTATGCCATTCCCTATCCCCCCACCCTTGTTGTCTTTCATCCTACATTTTACCTATCTCTTTCTCTTTTCTTACTTTTTGTCTTAGCTAAATTACAGAGATGATTTTTACTGCTTCAACATAGGCTATGAGTAAAAATCTTGGTTTGTGACATGCTGGTATGAATAACTCACACTAGACCTCATTATTATGGGGTCCAAGTGTCATTCAACTATAATCTTCTCTGTTTTATATAAGAAAACAATGTAAAATGGATGTTGTATATGCTATATTTTAATAAAAATTAATCAAACAAAAAAAAAATACCACCAAAAGAAAGCTCTATTTGTGGGAACAAAATGATAAAAAATTTGTTTGGGTACAGTGTAGCATGACCGCGCAATTGTGATTCAAATTGCGACAGCGCTGAAAGCTGAAAATTGGCCTGGGCGAGAAGGTGTCCAAGTGCCTGGTATTGAAGTGGTTAAGGTCTTCATGTTATATAATACCATGTCATAGATTATTCATTATTCTAAAAGAACATATAAAAAAACAGCTTTGAAAAAAACATTTTTTCACCAATCTTTTGATTTTTTTCCAGGCCTTCCCATCTCTACGCATGACACATGTTAAAACACTGCAAAAATGTAAATAAGCCCTTAAAGATAAACTCTGCTTTTGTTGAGAAAAAAACATTCCCCCCTGGGTGATCTACTGTATGTTCATTAATATATATATATATATATATATATATATATATATATATATATATAATATTATTATATTATTGTATGTACTTATTTTAACAAACTTTGTTGCAGATTTCTACCTTTTGTTATTCTGAAAAAAATCCCTGTGTGTTTTCTTTGTCTATGTGGTAAGTGAATCTAATGGGAGTGGTTTCATAATTATCAATCAGTTGCTGCACCTGCAGGGCTCCAATGAGAACAATTGCAGGGTCTGCATCCCTTTAGAGAGGATATTCTATTGGGAGTATCTCACCAAAAATGACATTTTTGTTGCAGGGGATGTCTGATTTGTAGTGCAGATTAGTGCAGACTTCTGGGAAAATCAGTGAGCCAATCACACAAACAGGAAATAATGTTTCCGGGGGTGGTCAGTACACATTCTGTGTACAGAACACCTCCAGGTAGCCATATTGCATTGCATTTTCAGAATGATTACAGTGGCCGCAAATTAAAAAGGAAAGGTATTTTTTATTAACATTTAATTACAATATGACTTGTGTCACAATTATATACGCTATATTATTTTTCTTTATTCTATATTTTTTTTCCCCACGAAAGTGGAGTTACCCTTTAAAGGATAAGTATAGCCAAAGCTTTTTTTGGCTGTACTTCTTCTATGGATCACAGGAGTGCACTTCGTTCAGCTAACAGCGGGTTAAAGCCTGCTCTCAGTTGACATCACAGAGCGAGTCCAGGCTCTGAAAAGATCCCGACCATATGGTCAGGATCCACCCAGAAGCCTGGACCTGCAGCCAGCTTAGCTTTTCAGTGAGCAGCTGAGAGCCTGAGCTGGCCGCTCTCGTCACCTCCACAGCCCAGCGCTCCGGTGAGCGCTGGAGGGGCAGAGCAGAGAGTTGGCGACTGGCAGTCACCAGCTCTCTGCTTGCAGAACACTGAGAACTGAGCGGTCGGCTGTGTTTAATCGCTCAGTTCTCAGTGCAGAGGCAGCGGGGACAGATGAAGCATGCCTCCACCTAGGTGAGTGTAATGTTTTTTTGTACAGCACATACTGTTCTTTTAGTATTCAGAAAAAAGGACTGCAAACACTCGCTCCTGCTCTGCACACTTGTTTCTCATGTCAGCATAGGATCTTCTAAGTTTAGACCAATTTGAAATTTCAGCTGATATACAAGATGTAATAAAAATAGGATTGAAAACAAAAATTGTAGGTAAATAAATCCTTCATTCTTTTTATGCTCCAGTCTTGTTTGTTTGTGATTTTTCAATTTGAAAAATTTAAATAAATAAAAAGAGAGCAGAAAATATATTTAACTTTTTCTAAATCAAATAGATGCTTTACATTTATTCAGAGTACTTCTTGGATCTAGTATAAGATAATAATACAAAACAGAAATGTGAAGTTTTATAGTCTGCCTATAGTATAGCCTCCATTTCCTATAACCGATGAGGATTAATTTGTTCCTTGACAAATCCTTGACAAAACAAGGATGTATATTTTTCATTGTAGATATTCTTACGTGTACATATTCTAACATGACTTACTACATTATTTGTTTTCAGTATGGGTCACTCAATACTAATGAAAGAACTGTATTTATATTTCCAAAACATGCATTTAGTTAGTTATAGTGATCTTCTTTACAAAGCAAAAACTATTACTGCCTGGGCTAGTCATAGAGCCAGTCGCCTTTAATTATGATAATAAAAAAGCATTTTTTTTAATTCCTTTGTTATGGCAAAGCATCTCAGATACAACAAGTCAAGTCGTCTCCAAAAATTTACCGAATTTATCAGAGATATAATAAGCAAAACATCGTCGGCATATACCAAAGATCAGGAACAGGCAAGACCAGTGAATAAGTTTGCTGACTGCTTGTATACTGCATATACTATAGGATCTAAAATTAGTGAACCAAGGGGCCTTAGGGCCCAAGAGTAAACATCCAAAAAATCAGTCAGTCAGTATAATTATAATGAAACTGAGTAAATAACAGAAATAAGAGAAAACAGGTATGTTTTTTTTTTAAACTTGTGCATCACTTGTTTATCGACAGATATTACCATGTAACTCCTAACTTTCGAGAAGTCTACCGATTTTCATATTTGCAATTACAAAAGCTAGGTAGCAAGAGTAAGGCAGATAATAAGGGAAGAAAGGGGGGGGGTAGAAAAGCAAATGGCTTCTTCTCCCAAAAGGTAAACAGAAGTCCCAACATGAAAATCTGGGCTTCTGCCTGGTTTAACTCAATGAGGACTCAGAACTGGCAATATCCTGCAAATACGCTTCCGTACATCATGTGAAGTATCTCCAGGGCCTCCACTTGTCCCTGAATTGTTCTTCTGCATTATGAAGTGTAGCTGTCAGTTCCTCCATACGGTGGATATAATTGATTTTAGAGTACCACAGGACTCTGGTTGGCGGTGAAGGCTGCATTCACAATGAAGGGACACAGGCCCTAGCTGCATTGAGTAACTGCATAGTAAGAGTTTTTTTACACTTCCGAAGGGGTCTTTCTGTCAGGTGGAGTAGACATGCGGCCGGATTTCCCTTCAAATCGACGGAAGTCAAATGTTTTATGGTGGTCATCACCTCCTCCCAAAAAAGTCTCAAAGCGGGGCGGGACCAAAAGATGTGGAATATTGTGCCGCCCACTGCATTGCGCTGCTGAAACTTGTCAGGGTAGCATTATCCATCTTGTGGAGTACATAAGTCACTCTGTACCATCGGGATAGGATTTTATACCCGATTTTCTGATATTGGTTCGCTACGGAAGATTTGTGAGCCAAAAGGAGAACTTTTTCAGCATGTGGTATAAACCGAGTGTCTAGATCAGCTTCCCAACAACAAACAAAATGTTGGAGTCGGTTCATCTGCATGGTCTGTAAGATAGCTATGTAGCAAAGACAGTGTATGCCTAGAGGGTTCCGCCTTCCTACACAAGGATTCAAAAAGAGTGAAGTCACGCGGGATATAGTGCGCTTTCTGAAGTCCGCAGAAAGTGTCTAAGTTGGTTAGTGCTTAAGTTATACAAGGGTGGTTCTGAAAGCCTGGAGATGGCTGTGAGGAAAGGGAGCCCACCCTGTGACCACATGTCCCCAAGATTTCCCTAGCTGGGCCAGACTCCGCACTCTTCTACTGCTAACCATTTTAACCACTTGACCTCCGGAAGATTTACCCCCCTTCATGACCACCCTATTATTTGCTAAACGACACTGCGTTACTTTAACTGAGAATTACGCGGTCGTGCGACACTGTACCCAAATAAAGGTTCTTTTTTTCCCACAAATAGAGCTTTCTTTTGGTGGTATTTTTTTGTGCTATAAACAAAAAAAAAGACCAATAATTTTGAAAAAAAAAACACAATATTTTTTACTTTCTGCTATAAAACATATCCAATAAAAAAAATTTAAAAAAATCGAATTTCTTGATAAATTTATGGCAATATGTATTCTGCTATATATTTATTGGTTTACGCAAAAGTTTTATGCTGTGTACACACGATCGGAATTTCCGATAACAAATGTTTGATGTGAGCTTGTTGTCGGAAATTCCAACCGTGTTTAGGGTCCATCAGACATTTTCTGTTGGAATTTCCGACAACAAAAATTTGAGAGCTGGATCTCAAATTTTCCGACAACAAAATCCGTTGTCGTAAATTCCGAGCGTGTGTAGACAATTCCGACCACAAAATTCCACGCATGTTCTGAATCAATTACGAGATGGAAGCGCTCGGTCTGGTAAAACTAGCGCTCGTAATGGAGATAGCACATTCGTCACGTTGCAAAGTTTTTAATCTTTCAATGCAGCGCATTCTCTTCTTCTTTATAATGCTAGAATAATTGAGTTGTTTTGCTGCTGATATTCACACAGAGTTCTGACAAACTGATTTATTTATTATTTCTCGTGATCTCATGAATAATCTTCTTCTTTTTTTTTTTTTGTCGTCAGATCTCCAGAATAATGTTTAATTTTTTTTTTTCTAGTGATCTACTTTTTTTTTTTTTTGGTCAAA
Organism: Aquarana catesbeiana; assembly: GCF_042186555.1. NCBI lineage: Eukaryota > Metazoa > Chordata > Amphibia > Anura > Ranidae > Aquarana > Aquarana catesbeiana. The sequence goes on from NC_133335.1 coordinate 170,322,445, forward strand.
ATCTCCTGATTTTTTTTTTTTCTAGTGATCTCCATAATATTTTTTGTCGTTTTGTGTGTCAAGTTACCACAACACCATTATTATCTTGTATTTTTTAACCTCAAGGAGATTGGTTGGTATTGGTGTCCCTTGTTAATCTGACATTGTATTTTTGAAATGTACCTGCCTACTCACAAAAACTGTCCTTTTTGAACTAAAACACATAGCCAAGTATTTGTGATAAAAAAAATAGACATTTATTAAAAAAAAAAAAGAGGAAGACAACGCTGGATAAACTGGTAAAATTGGCGAAGCCTTTGTACCCCAGGGCACACAACAACTATTTGGCAGGCAAAACTGGTAGCCTGAGTAGTCCATTTAATAGGGAGCGCAATCCGGTCCAGGACTCTGAGAGATCAGGACCAGCAGCAGATGACATATATGTCCCGAGGCTGTGGTCTTACAACAGCCTGCGTCTTTTGCCAGACCAGACTGAACCCAGGCCATCACTCTCTTGTCTTCCTTCCACGCTTGCTTCCACGCTTGCTTCCAGGCTGTGGCTCTGGTGTTGGAGTTGTGGCAAGAGGTGGAGGACGAGGATGGTCCAACTCACACAGGTGGGTTTTGCTTGTGAGTTCGCCCCTCAACCCCTTATTTAGGGCCAGATAGATCACTTCCTCACAAATGAGGCATTGGCCCACCTCCATTTCCTGCATTTTGTTGGCAGCCATGCAGGCATAGGCCTCTTGAATATTGGGGATGGTTCTGAGGGCCACAGTAGCCTCCTGAATCAAAGAAAGCGCTAACTCCTCCACGTTCCTCCCCTTCCTGGTACTTTTTGTTGGAAGGCGGAGGGGAGGAACCTGGGATTCAGTCAGGCTACTGGGCCTGGCCACCTCCTGGCTGCCACTTACCCCCCGCTTCCTCCTGGCTGAGACTTTCCATGGCCTCCTCCTGGCTTAGACTTTCCACGGCCTCCTCCTGGCTGAGACTTTCCTGTGTATGAAAATGGGACATAGTTTTAGTTTTTTGGCCATCAATCACACACAGTTTTGAGCTCATGACTGTTGCAAATTGAATGTTAACAAATAGAAAAGACTATCATTCTGACACCAGCATTTTTCATTCTTGTCCCAATCATTTTTGGCTACTATTGTCTATTGATATGTAAACCACTTTGTTAATTCCAAAATTAGTGATCAATACTAACATCTAGTTAACATCATTAAATTTTTGGACAAGAAGTATGTTGAACAATGCTATACCTGGCTCAAACTGGGCTCTTCCACGTCTTCCTGGGTGGAAGGCCCAGGTTGTACGTCGGAAGCCTCATCTGATGTGGAAGGAAGAGTGGAGGGAAGAGTGGAAGGAAGGGTTGAGAGTGATGGCCTGATTTCAGTCTGGTCTGACAAAAACCGCAGTCTGTCGTAGTACCAGAGCCTGGGGACATAAATGTCATCTGCTGCTGCTCCTGATCTCATGGAATCCTGGACCTTTTTGTGCTTCCTATTATATGTGCTCCTCAGGCCACCAATTTTGCACTTCAAATAGGGGATGGTTGCTGTTGGAATCACCGGCTTCACCAATTCCAGCAATTGATCCAGCGCTGCATTCCTCTTTATTTTATTATTATAAAAAGGGTGTTTCACCTGCCATGGACAGGGCAGCTCCCTGTATTTATCAATGAAGTTGGGGAGGAAGTCATGATCATTGAATCTATCCATTTTATCTGCAAGACACAACACATGACAAACCCAAATGTCAGGCTAAACTCTCCTAATCCTGTCCCAATATAGGCCTCAATCTATAAGCAGTATAGGTCACTGATGCCCCAAGTTAAAATTGTACCTTCGTTAGAATGATCGGCGCTTACGCTACTCCGTCCTCCGCTCACAGATCATACGTACGATGCGTGCGTTTTACGCTTTATATACACTGCACATGCGTGAAACTCCGCCCCTGACCTTCTTTCTAGTATATTCCCCGCCCCTTCTCTTTCGGCACAGTGGGAGAGCACATGGCGAAGAAAGAGCAAGTGCATGCAGAGGAAAGCAGCAACAAGGAGGACGACGAAAGCCCGGAGCCACAAACGTCCCGATTCTGGAGGAGATTTAAGGCCTCAAATATATCCTTTGTAAAGATGGCAGAGATGGTGGACATCTTGAAGAGGGCCGACTATGATGGGAAGCATGGACCTTACCCAAACCCAAATGTGAGAAAGGCCAAGATCATTACTAAAGTTGTGAAAAGTCAGCAGAAGAATTTTGGGGTACAGCGATCCAAGGATCAACTGAGGAAATGATGGTCAGACCTCAAATTGAGGGAGCAGGATCGGTACAGAAGAATCAAGAGAGTGCTGCAAAAAAGTATTTTGTCATGTGTTCCTATTATTATAATTACTTTCGTGCTGCTCCATGTGCTTTTTTACTTTTGCAGTTTAAAATGGCAAGTTTCAGGTTTGTGGGCACAGTAATCGTTCGTAGTAAACATCGTTCGTTCACCCACTAATACGATGTTTTTGGCAGATGCAGGTTAACTACATTTGTTCATGCCTATTTGTATTAAAAGAAGTTTGATGTCTACTATGATGTATGATGTAACTAGAATGAAATGCAAACTTGATTCAGTGTAAGGATAGGACACTCAGCAGCTGTTTACACATCTGGATGCAGGAGCACTAGTGTGGGACACTAGAACACCCTTTTTTGAGTGTCCCACACAGGTGCTCCAGTGGATACTAGGGGTGTCTCCATGTGTGAAACTTGCACAAAACAGGTAAGTATTCTAGCTTTAGAAAGGGAAAAAAAAATAATGTCTTCAGCTTGGAACTCTGCCAAAACAGACAATTGTACGACACTTCCAAGCAATGTTTCATATTCCTAATTCTGTCCTCAAATATATGTTTACTAAGTATACCTATTTTTTAATTCACATAGGGGAGAAAAGACTCAGGACATCAGAGGACACCAGGGAAGGGGAAGTCACCACACCACAACCTCAGGATGTGGAGGAAGGAGAGGTTTATGAAGTGGGCAAAATAGTGACCACAACAGGTGAGTGTCTGAGACCACAGCTTCAGGTAGTAGATGTATGCCTGCATATTTATAATACGTGGTGTGTTTTTTTTTTTTTAGGTGATGTGAATGTTGTGGAAGAAGAATCTCATTTCACCAGTGCATTTCATTTTATTTTTAGGTGATGTGAATGTTGTGGAATAGGGATGAGCTTCGTGTTCGAGTCGAACCCATGTTCGACTCGAACATCGGCTGTTCGATCGTTCGCCGAATTGCAAACGATATGGGCCGTTCGTGCCAAATTCGTGTGGCGCGTCACGGCCCATAATTCACTGCGGCATCGCAGTGCATTGCTTGCTGATGATTGGCCAAGCATGCACTATGACCCGCATGCTTGGCCAATCACAGCGCCGCCTTAACAGAGAGCCATAATTGGCCTTAGCCAAGGAGGCTTTGGCCAATTATGGCTCAGGGGATTTAGTACACGCCCCACACTATATAAGGCCGCCTGCACGGCGGCCCTGTGCAGTGTGTTCCGGTGTGCTTAGAGAGAGAGAGAGACAGTGTCATTTCATTTGAGTTAGCTAGATTAGGCAGGACAGTCAGTCAGTTAGCTGCACTTAAAGTGTATTGTGTATATATATGCATCCCAGGTGTTGCATATATATATATATACACTGTATTCAGTTTAGCTAGATCCATTCCTGTTATCTTCTAGACTATTTACATTTAGTGCAGTGCGTCCTGCTCACAGTGTTCAGCTAGATCCGTTCCTGTTATATTCCTACTGACAGGCAGGCTTGTCTTGTTACAGCATTTTGAAGAAAATTACTGGTGTTCTTTTGATCCTATTAGTACCACAGTCAGGCAGCTAGACTATTTACATTTAGTGCAGTGCGTCCTGCTCACAGTGTTCAGCTATCTGTTATCTTCTTACTGACAGGCAGGCTTGTCTTGTTACAGTATTTTAAAGAAAATTACTGGTGTTCTTTTGATCCTATTAGTACCACAGTCAGGCAGCTAGACTATTTACAGTTAGTGCAGTGCGTCCTGCCCACAGAGTTCTGCTAAACCTACAAGTAAGTGGGGTGCGTCCTGCTCACAGTGTTCAGCTAAACCTACAAGTTAGTGGGGTGCGTCCACCTCACAGTGTTCAGCTAAACCTACAAGCTAGTGGGGTGCGTCCTGCTCACAGTGTTCAGCTAGATCCGTTTCTGTTATCTTCTTACTGACAGGCAGGCTTGTCTTGTTACAGTAAATACAGCTACCTGAAGAAAATTGCTGGTGTTCTTTTGATCCTATTAGTACCACAGTCAGGCAGCTAGACTATTTACAGTTAGTGCAGTGCGTCCTGCTCACAGTGTTCTGCTAAACCTACAAGTTAGTGGGGTGCGTCCTGCTCACAGTGTTCAGCTAAACCTACAAGTTAGTGGGGTGCGTCCACCTCACAGTGTTCAGCTAAACCTACAAGCTAGTGGGGTGGGTCCTGCTCACAGTGTTCAGCTAGATCCGTTTCTGTTATCTTCTTACTGACAGGCAGGCTTGTCTTGTTACAGTAAATACAGCTACCTGAAGAAAATTGCTGGTGTTCTTTTGATCCTATTAGTACCACAGTCAGGCAGCTAGACTATTTACAGTTAGTGCAGTGCGTCCTGCTCACAGTGTTCTGCTAAACCTACAAGTTAGTGGGGTGCGTCCTGCTCACAGTGTTCAGCTAAACCTACAAGTTAGTGGGGTGCGTCCACCTCACAGTGTTCAGCTAAACCTACAAGCTAGTGGGGTGCGTCCTGCTCACAGTGTTCGGCTAGATCCGTTCCTGTTATCTTCTTACTGACAGGCAGGCTTGTCTTGTTACAGTAAATACAGCTACCTGAAGAAAATTGCTGGTGTTCTTTTGATCCTATTAGTACCACAGTCAGGCAGCTAGACTATTTACAGTTAGTGCAGTGCGTCCTGCTCACAGTGTTCTGCTAAACCTACAAGTTAGTGGGGTGCGTCCTGCTCACAGTGTTCAGCTAAACCTACAAGTTAGTGGGGTGCGTCCACCTCACAGTGTTCAGCTAAACCTACAAGCTAGTGGGGTGCGTCCTGCTCACAGTGTTCAGCTAGATCCGTTCCTGTTATCTTCTTACTGACAGGCAGGCTTGTCTTGTTACAGTATTTTAAAGAAAATTGCTGGTGTTCTTTTGATCCTATTAGTACCACAGTAAGGCAGCTAGACTATTTACAGTTAGTGCAGTGCGTCCTGCTCACAGTGTTCTGCTAAACCTACAAGTTAGTGGGGTGCGTCCTGCTCACAGTGTTCAGCTAAACCTACAAGCTAGTGGGGTGCGTCCACCTCACAGTGTTCAGCTAAACCTACAAGCTAGTGGGGTGCGTCCTGCTCACAGTGTTCAGCTAGATCCGTTCCTGTTATCTTCTTACTGACAGGCAGGCTTGTCTTGTTACAGTATTTTAAAGAAAATTACTGATGTTCTTTTGATCCTATTAGTACCACAGTCAGACAGCTAGACTATTTACAGTTAGTGCAGTGCGTCCTGCTCACAGTGTTCTGCTAAACCTACAAGTTAGTGGGGTGCGTCCTGCTCACAGTGTTCAGCTAAACCTACAAGTTAGTGGGGTGCGTCCACCTCAAGTGTTCAGCTAAACCTACAAGCTAGTGGGGTGCGTCCTGCTCACAGTGTTCAGCTAGATCCGTTTCTGTTATCTTCTTACTGACAGGCAGGCTTGTCTTGTTACAGTAAATACAGCTACCTGAAGAAAATTGCTGGTGTTCTTTTGATCCTATTAGTACCACAGTCAGGCAGCTAGACTATTTACAGTTAGTGCAGTGCGTCCTGCTCACAGTGTTCTGCTAAACCTACAAGTTAGTGGGGTGCGTCCACCTCACAGTGTTCAGCTAAAGCTACCTGTAGAAGGTTGGTGGTGTTCTCATACTACAGGCAGGCAGTTGATTTTGCTAGCTGCAGTATCAGTACATATATATATATATATATATATATATATATATATATATATATCCCAGCTTAGTGCAGCTACAGGCCATTAGTATGTCTGGAAGGCCAAGAAGGAGAGGCAGACAGTCACAAGCCAATAAGAGAGGGCAATCAGGCTCTGTGTCTAGTGCTGGTCGTGGAGACGGTGCATCCTCATCAGCACGTGGCCATGGGACACGCTTGGCCTTTTTTTCGGCAGCTGGCCATGTTGAGCCGCAACATGCGGAAGACTTGGTCGAGTGGATGACCAAGCCGTCCTCATCCTCCTCATCCTCTCTCACCCATGCCCAGGGTACTTTGTCTGGCAAAGCAGCGGCCTCTTCCCTCGGCTCAATGTCATCAGTGACTCCTTCCCTAGCCCCACCATGTCCTCCTGAGGAGTCCCTCGAACTGTTTGACCACAGTGTTGGGTACATGCTCCAGGAGGATGCCCAGCGTTTGGAAGGCTCTGATGATGATACTGAGCTCGATGAAGGCAGTAACACGAGCACGGACAGATGGGGTGCCCAAGAAGGACAGCAATCTGGTAGTCATGCTCCCCCTGCTGCAGCATACTGCCAGGTTTGCTCCAGTGATGAGGAGGGAGGGGATGATGAGGTCACTGACTCAACGTGGGTGCCTGATAGGAGAGAGGAGGAGGAGGCGGCACATCACCAACGAGGCAGGATGCCCTCCAGGGGCCAGCCTAAGGGCAGCACATTGACTGCATCACACCCCAAAGCTCCACATGTGCAGGGCGCTGCAGTCTCTGCGCGTTATTCAAAAAGTTCTTTGGTGTGGGCCTTTTTTGAGACGAGTGCATCAGATCGCACCGCTGCTATTTGCAACATATGTCTCAAGCGTATCTCGCGTGGCCAAAACATCTCCCGCTTGGGTACCGCATGCTTGACCAGACATATGTTGACCTGCCATGCAGTTCGTTGGCAAGCGTATCTAAAAGACCCACACCAAAGAACAAAGAGGACCTCTGCTTGCTCCTCATCAGCTGAGATTTCCAACCCCACTAGACCTTCAGTCCTCTCTGAGACCTGCACTGAGAGGAATGAAGGTGTAGAATTAGGTGTGTCACAGCCACGTACTTGTGGGCAATCTGATTTTGGTACACCGACGTCAGATTGTACCAGGCAAATTTCCCTGCCCCAGCTGCTGCACCGCCGAAAGAAGTTTGCTCCCAGCCATCCACATGCCCAACGGTTGAATGATAGCTTGGCAAAATTGCTAGCACTTCAACTGCTGCCTTTTCAGTTGGTAGACTCTGCCCCCTTCCGTGAGTTTGTGGAATGTGCGGTTCCTCGGTGGCAGGTACCCAAACGCCACTTTTTCTCACGGAAGGCGATTCCGGCTCTCTACCAGCATGTGGAAGGCAATGTCCATGCCTCGCTGGACAGGGCGGTCAGCGGTAAGGTGCATATTACCGCTGACTCATGGTCCAGCAGGCATGGACAGGGACGTTACCTAAGTTTCACGGCGCATTGGGTGACTCTGCTGGCAGCTGGGAAGGATGCAGGACAAGGTGCAGTAGTGTTGGAGGTTGTTCCGCCACCACGCCTCCAAAATGCTAATGATTGTGACACACCTCTCTCCTCCACTCCCTCCTCTTCTTCTTCCTCCATGGCCTCTTCCTCGGAACCAGCGGTGCTCCGTAGTCGTTCAAGGGGCTACGCAAGTACGCAGGCCAAAAGATGCCATGCGGTGCTTGAGCTGGTGTGCTTGGGGGACAGGAGCCACACTGGGGCAGAGGTTTTGTCAGCTCTGCAGGGGCAGGTTCAGAGGTGGTTGAAGCTACGCCAACTTAAGGCAGGAATGGTGGTTTGCGACAATGGCACCAACCTCCTCTCTGCCCTCCGACAGGGACAAATGACCCATGTGCCCTGTTTGGCTCACGTCCTTAACTTGGTGGTGCAGCGGTTCTTGGGCAGGTACCCGGGCTTACAGGATGTCCTGAGGCAGGCCAGGAAAGTCTGTGTGCATTTCCGCAGTCATATAATGCCAGTGCTCGGCTGACGGACCTCCAAAAGGAGTTTAACCTGCCCAAGAACCGCCTAATCTGTGACATGCCCACCAGGTGGAACTCAACGTTGGCCATGCTGCAGCGGCTGCACACGCAGCAGAGGGCCATCAATGAGTACCTGTGCGACTATGGCACCAGGACAGGGTCAGGGGAGCTTGGTTTTTTTTCCCCACGCCAGTGGGCCATGATCAGGGATGCATGCACTGTCCTGTCACCATTTGAGGAGGCCACGAGGATGGTGAGCAGTGACAGTGCATGCATCAGTGACACTGTCCCCCTTGTCCACCTGTTGGAGCACACGCTGCGTGGAATAATGGACAGGGCACTTGAGGCAGAACAGAGGCAGGAAGAGGAGGACTTCCTTAGCTCTCAAGGCCCCCTTTATCCAGACAGTGTTCCTGCGTGCCCGCCGATCACACAGGAAGAGGACGAGGAGGAAGAGGAGGAGGAGGAGGAGGAAGATTGTGTCAGTATGGAGGTGGAGCCTGGCACTCAGCATCAGCAGCAGTCTTTAAGGGATCAGTCCCAAGAAACACATGGACTTGTACGTGGCTGGGAGGAGGTGGCTGCGGACCATGTCGTCCTTAGTGACCCAGAGGACTCCGGACCGAATGCCTCAGCAAACCTACGCTGCATGGCCTCCCTGATCCTGCAAAGCCTGCGTAAGGATCCTTGTATTCGTGGTATCAAGGAGAAGGACCAATACTGGCTGGCAACCCTCCTTGATCCACGTTACAAGGGTAAGGTTGCAGACCTTATCTTGCCATCGCAGAGGGAGCAGAGGATGAAACATCTTCGGGAGGCCTTGCAGAAAGGTCTGTGCAACGCGTTCCCAGAGACTGGGAGGTTACAAACTCCTGTTTCTGGACAACGTGTTGCTGAGGCTTCGGTCAGTCAAAGAAGGAGCGGTGGAGAAGGTGGCCGTCTGACCGATGCGTTCAGACAATTTTTTGGTCCGCAGCCCCAAGGTATGATTGGTTCCAGCAACCATCGCCAGCGTCTGTTTTACATGGTGCAGGAATACCTAGGGGCAAGATCAGACTTGGACACCTTTCCCACCGAAAATCCTCTGGGTTACTGGGTCTTGAGGATGGATCACTGGCCAGAGCTTGCACAGTATGCAATTGAGCTACTGGCCTGTCCTGCATCCAGCGTTCTTTCGGAACGCACATTCAGTGCTGCTGGAGGCGTGGTAACCGATCACAGGGTGCGTCTGTCCACTGACTCGGTCGATCGACTGACCTTCATAAAAATGAATGAGTCTTGGATCACCACCAGCTACCAAGCACCTGATGCTGATGTAACCGAATAATTTTTTTTGAAATCTCAGATCCCTTCAAAGACTGCCTATGCTGATGCTGAGTGACTATCCCTGAGTAATTATCCTCTTCCTCCTCAATCATCACGCTGATAGCTTGTAAGAACATTTTTGGTTCTGGGTGCCACCACCAGTGCCTAAGGCACAATTTTTCAGCCCCTGTTTAACAGGGGCGTGTAATTACGATTTTTGATGTAATACTTTGCAGCAGGGCTCGTTCCTGCATTCCAACTAGAGTGTCTGTGAGGGGTTGCAGTGTTGTGGCACCAGCACCAGTGCCTAAGGCCCAATTTTTCAGCCCTTGTTTAACAGGGGCGTGTAATTACAATTTTTGATGCAATACTTTGCAGCAGGGCTCGTTCCTGCATTCCAACTAGAGTGTCTGTGAGGGGTTGCATTGTTGTGGCACCAGCACCAGTGCCTAAGGCCTAATTTTTCAGCTCCTGTTCAACAGGGGCATGTAATTACAATTCTTGATCTAATATTTCACAGCAGAGCCCTGTGAGGGCTTACAGTGTTGTGGCCACAGCAACACCTAAGGCCCAAATTTCTGCTGAGTATATAGGGCAGGACCCTACTTTCAAACAACTAACTTACAAACAACTCCTACTTGCAAACGGAAGGAGACAACAGGAAGTGAGAATAAATCTACCCCTAGGAAGGGAAATTCTCTCCTGTAAGAGTTAATATGGGAAAAACATTTCTCCTTTCCACTGATGCTTTCCAATCCATTGGGACAAAAAGTGAGGTGAAATCTTCTGAAGAGGAGGAAAGACAGCAAAACAAATGTCACAGGGGTGATAACCCTTCCCTATATTTTCCAAAAAGCTTAAAAAAGATTTTTTGGCTGGAGCTAAACACATTAAAAATGTACCCGTTCAAAATTACAAAGAGATTCTACTTAACAACAAACCTACAGCCTGTATACTGCTGTTCAGAGTATATAGGGCCTGGTGGCCCCACACCTTTCCTTATTTTAATTTGGGTGCGGGGTTCCCCTTAATATCCATACAAGACCCAAAGGGCCTGGTAATGGACTGGGGGGTACCCATGCCGTTTGTCTCACTGATTTTCATCCATATTGCCAGGACCCGACATTACATTAAACCCGCAAGCAGTTTTAAATGAGATTTTTTCCTTTAAAAATGACATTTGGTGCAGGGACTGTTCTAAACACAGGAAACACACGTCACTTTACAGGCATACTATAGACACCCCTCAGGTACGATATTTAAAGGAATATTTCACTTTTTTTTTTTTTACTTTAAGCATCATTAAAATCACTGCTCCCGAAAAAACGGCCGTTTTTAAACGTTTTTTTTGCATTGATACATGTCCCCTGGGGTAGGACCCGGGTCCCCAAACCCTTTTTAGGACAATACCATGCAAATTAGCCTTTAAAATGAGCACTTTTGATTTTGAACGTTCGAGTCCCATTGACGTCAATGGGGTTCTAACGTTCGTGCGAACTTTCGGTCCGTTCGCAGGTTCTGGTGCGAACCGAACTGGGGGGTGTTCGGCTCATCCCTATTGTGGAAGAAGAATCTCATTTCACCAGTGCAAGTGCACAAGTCCTCATCGGGGAGATCATGGTTTGCAATCGTGATTTAGAGCTGATAAAGGAAAACATCAATGATGTTCAAAAAGAAATGAAGAACATCATTGATGTTTTAGGCAGAATCTAAAAGACACAAAAATGTTATTGTTTTGTTGTGTCATTTTTTCTTTTAAGTCAAGTTTTAAAGTATTTTAAAAGCCAAATTTTGAAGATGCACACAGTGTGTCAACATGTGCTATCTGCCATTACGGATATCAATGTATGCGTTTTGTGGGTGCAACCCCTTCCTCGCAACTAAAGTAGATGAGAGGAAGGGGTTGCACCCCCAAACACGTGCATTGATCCCCCATGATGGGAGCTAGCACATGTTGACATTAGGCATGGGATCAGGAGGGAAATCCACATTTTGACTTGTAATTTGTGTGCATCTTCAAAATTTGGCTTTTACAGTGGTGACATCACCCCATCTGATGAAGGCAATATCAACACAGTTTGGACATACTAATGTCTGATATTGCCTTCACTTTGTCAAAGTTGAACTTTGTAAGTTCCTGAGTTGTGTATGTTTTATGGTTTTAAACATGCCTGTTTTACCCAAAAAAGGCTATTTGTACTGTCAAACCTAAAAATGTTATAGAACAAATATGCTGGTTTGTTCAAAAACCCTTCTCTAACGCACATGTGAATGTGCACAGAGTAAAATGTTTTATACTCAACAATGTGTGGCTTCTTCTTTCAATGCTCAATACCAGTTTTTGGAGTAAGTTGGTGTTTACAGTGGCAATGGGGGTTATTTACTAAAGGCAAATCCACTTTGCACTAAAAGTGCACTTTCAGTGCATTTGTAGTGCAAAGTGGATTTGCCTTTAGTAAATAACCCCCACAGTGCTCTAAAATTTGCCACAATCAGGCCATTTTCGGGACTCAAAACAATTAATTATTCATGGTGCTGAAAATGTGTTTTTTTAGCAGTAATGTATTACATACATTAAAACAAAAACAAGGTGTGTGTGTGGCAGACCCGCAACATAATAGTTAGCTGAAGAAGAGATTGTCACCTCAAGTATCAAATAAATTACATTTGCACTATTGAAGGAAATTAGCCAAAAAGAAAAGCCCATTGGAGAACCTAGGAGACAGCTAAAAGAAACACAAGCAGTAAATGAAATGAAATATTATTTCAGTTTAAAATAAAAATGTATTTTAAAAATGTTTCTCAAACATTTGCTGGCATATCAATGGCCCCCCTACCCGCAAAGTATTCCAAATATTTTTCACGGACTTTGCGCGCGCTTTGGGGGGGCAAGCCAGATGGCCAGCTTCAAGCACAGTCAGGGTTGACTGATCTGGCAATCCGGCCTCAGGCCCAACTGAGGCCACATAGTTCGAAGCATTTCTCCTTAGAAAGTTGTGCATAATGCAGCATGCAAGTACGATATGGTTTGTTTTATATTCCGCCATGTGAATTGGCTTCAGGAATAGGCGGAACCGGCTGGCCATTATGCCGAAAGCATTCTCCACCACTCTTCTGGCCCTGGCCAGCCGGTAGTTAAAAACCCTCTGGTCCTGGGTGAGGTAACCCTCTCCACTTCATTGAGAGCTGAATACATACATAATGTGTGTTATTTTGGCCAGGCCCTCCTTACTTACACTATTAGCAGCCCACTGGACAGGTAAGAAGTGTCATAATACAAAAATATAAATATAAATATAAATACACACTGTACCTTTACCTATCAAGATAATAGGAGAACAAAACTTGAAACAGTACCATTTGAAAGTATTCAGACAGGCCCTTGCACTACATGCTTTGGTGAATTCATCCATGAATCTGACTACAAAAGAGGTAGGTATAGTGTGTATGGGTTTGGCAAAGTCATAGATAGAGGATTGGTATCGGTTGACTTAGCAGTTGGGGGGAGGGAGGGTTCCAAATGAGTTTGGGACCCCCCAAAAAAACCTCTGGCACTCTGCCTGAACAAAAATAACATTTGGACACATTTTAGGGGGTGTTTAGGGTAAAGCACTACAATGGAGCTGACAAAATACATTGTTAAGTGACTAGCCACTTCAGCCCCGGAAGGATTTACCCCCTTCCTGACCAGAGCACTTTTTCCAATTTGGCACTGCGTCGCTTTAACTGCTAATTGCGCGGTCATGCAATGCTGTACCCAAACGAAATTTGCGTCCTTTTCTTCCCACAAATAGAGCTTTCTTTTGATGGTATTTGATCACCTCTGCCGTTTTTATTTTTTGCGTTATACACGGAAAAAGACCGAAAATTTTGAAAAAAAATGATATTTTCTACTTTTTGTTCTAAAAAAAATCCAATAAACTCAATTTTAGTCATACATTTAGGCCAAAATGTATTTGGCCACATGTCTTTGGTAAAAAAAATGTCAATAAGTGTATATTTATTGGTTTGCGCAAAAGTTATAGCGCCTACAAACTAGGGTACATTTTCTGGAATTTACACAGCCTTTAATTTATGACTGCCTATGTCGTTTCTTGAGGTGCTAAAATGGCAGGGCAGTACAAAATCCCCCCAAATGACCCCATTTTGGAAAGTAGACACCCCAAGGAAATTGCTGAGAGGCATGTTGAGCCCATTGAATATTCATTTTTTTTGTCCCAAGTGATTGAATAATGACAAAAAAAAAAAAATTACAAAAAGTTGTCACTAAATGATATATTGCTCACACAGGCCATGGGCATATGTGGAATTGCACCCCAAAATACATTTAGCTGCTTCTCCTGAGTATGGGGATACCACATGTGTGGGACTTTTTGGGAGCCTAGCCGCATACGGGGCCCCGAAAACCAATCACTGCCTTCAGGATTTCTAAGGGTGTACATTTTTGATTTCACTCTTCACTGCCTATCACAGTTTCGGAGGTCATGGAATGCCCAGGTGGCACAAACCCCCCCCAAATGACCCCATTTTGGAAAGTAGACACCCCAAGCTATTTGCTGAGAGGCATGGTGAGTATTTTGCAGCTCTCATTTGTTTTTGAAAATGAAGAAAGACAAAAAAAAAAAAATTCTTTTTTTAATTTTCAAAACTTTGTGACAAAAAGTGAGGTCTGCAAAATACTCACTATACCTCTCAGCAAATAGCTTTGGGTGTCTACTTTCCAAAATGGGGTCATTTGGGGGGGTTTTGTGCCATCTGGGCATTCCATGGCCTCCGAGACTGTGATAGGCAGTGAAGAGTGAAATCAAAAATTTACGCCCTTAGAAAGCCTGAAGGCAGTGCTTGGTTTTCGGGGTCCCATACGCGGCTAGGCTCCCAAAAAGTCTCACACATGTGGTTTCCCCGTACTCAGGAGAAGCAACAGAATGTATTTTGGGGTGTAATTTCACATACACGACTGCATTTGGTTGGGGATGTGAATGGGGGAAGTACGGGCGCTGCAGAAGTGGTGGGTTCCCAATTAGGATTGGCGAATGCAGCAGGAAGGGCATTATGGGCACGACGGGCCTGTGTTTGTCTTTTTGGTGGCAGCGGGACACTACTTGTGCTTGCCACCTCACCAGCTTGAACTGCACTTATGGGACTCGCCACGTCACCAAGTGTTACTGCAGTGCTGGTTTGACTACGACCGGGGTGTACTAGGCCGCTGGCGCTTGCCAGTTCACCAAAACGCTACCAAAAAAACTGTTAGCGATCGCAGGGATCAGGCCTGACTCTGCGAACGCTGCAACTCTAAACTGCTGGGGACGCTAGTATAGATCTGATCGGATCAGATATTGATCAGTTCAGATACTATACCACTAAGGGAGGTGTACGGTGCGTGCGTGGGTGTTAGCGCGACCGGCGCTAACCTGACGCTGCCTGGGGCTGGTGCTTGCCAGTTCACCAAAACGCTACCAAAAAAACTGTTAGCGATCGCAGGGATCAGGCCTGACTCTGCGAACGCTGCAGTTATGCATTTAGTGTTTTGTAAGTGACAGTGATCGATCGATACTGCACTTGGGTGGGCTGGGCTGGGCGGAGGGGCAAAACGCTGGTGCTAGCAGGTATCTGGGCTGATCCCGCTAACACTGCGTTTTTGGGAACCCTAAACTGCTGGGGACGCTAGTATAGATCTGAACGGATCAGATATTGATCCGATCAGATACTATACCACTAAGGGAGGATACAGTGCGTGCGTGGGTGTCAGCGCGACCGGCGCTAACCTGACGCTGCCTGGGGCTGGTGCTTGCCAGTTCACCAAAACGCTACCAAAAAAACTGTTAGCGATCGCAGGGATCAGGCCTGACTCTGCGAACGCTGCAGTTATGCGTTTAGTGTTTTGTAAGTGACAGTGATCGATCGATACTGCACTTGGGTGGGCTGGGCTGGGCCGGGCGGAGGGGCAAAACGCAGGTGCTAGCAGGTATCTGGGCTGATCCCACTAACACTGCGTTTTAGGGGAACCCTAAACTGCTGGGGACGCTAGTATAGATCTGATCGGATCAGATATTGATCAGTTCAGATACTATACCACTAAGGGAGGTGTACGGTGCGTGCGTGGGTGTTAGCGCGACCGGCGCTAACCTGACGCTGCCTGGGGCTGGTGCTTGCCAGTTCACCAAAACGCTACCAAAAAAACTGTTAGCGATCGCAGGGATCAGGCCTGACTCTGCGAACGCTGCAGTTATGCATTTAGTGTTTTGTAAGTGACAGTGATCGATCGATACTGCACTTGGGTGGGCTGGGCTGGGCGGAGGGGCAAAACGCTGGTGCTAGCAGGTATCTGGGCTGATCCCGCTAACACTGCGTTTTTGGGAACCCTAAACTGCTGGGGACGCTAGTATAGATCTGAACGGATCAGATATTGATCCGATCAGATACTATACCACTAAGGGAGGATACAGTGCGTGCGTGGGTGTCAGCGCGACCGGCGCTAACCTGACGCTGCCTGGGGCTGGTGCTTGCCAGTTCACCAAAACGCTACCAAAAAAACTGTTAGCGATCGCAGGGATCAGGCCTGACTCTGCGAACGCTGCAGTTATGCGTTTAGTGTTTTGTAAGTGACAGTGATCGATCGATACTGCACTTGGGTGGGCTGGGCTGGGCCGGGCGGAGGGGCAAAACGCTGGTGCTAGCAGGTATCTGGGCTGATCCCGCTAACACTGCGTTTTTGGGAACCCTAAACTGCTGGGGACGCTAGTATAGATCTGAACGGATCAGATATTGATGCGATCAGATACTATACCACTAAGGGAGGCGTATGCTGCGTGCGTGGGTGTTAGCGGTACTGGCGCTAATCTGACGCTGCCTGGGGCAACGCATATCACCGCCGGGTGATCAGGGGGCTAAACCTTTATTCGGTAATAAACGGCGGGTGCCCTGACACTATAAAAAATAAACGAACTAACCAGCGTCACCCGTAACGGTTATACGGTGATCAGTGGTGAAAGGGTTAACTAGGGGGCAATCAAGGGGTTAAAACATTTATTAGATAGTATATGGGGGTCCATGTCGCTATAAAACGCTGACGGCGAACCTAAATATTTACGTCCCTAACTAGCGTCACCAGCGACACTAATACAGCGATCAGAAAAATGATCGCTTAGCGACACTGGTGACGGGGGTGATCAAGGGGTTAAAACTTTATTAGGGGGTGTTAGGGGGGTACCCTAGACCTAAAGGGGGCCTAACACTCACTGCCCTAACACTGTAACTGTCACAAACTGACACCAATCAGTAATCAGAAAAAAAAAAAAAACCTGCTTGGTGTCAGTTTGTGACAGGGGGGGGTGATTGGGGGGGATCCGGGGGAGATCGGGGGGGGATCGGGGTGTTTTGTGTGCCTGGCATGTTCTACTGTGTGTGTAGTGTTGGTGCACTCACATACCTGTCTTCTCTCCTCGGGCCGGAACGGAAATTACCGAGCCGAGGAGAGATGACATCATTTCCTCTGCCTCTGTGTACACTACAGAGGCAGGGAAATGATCCCATTGGCTGGGAGCGATCGCGAGGGGGGGGCCACGAATGGATGGCCTCCCCCTCACCACCGATCGCCGGGGGAGATTTGCCGACCGCCGCAGGCACCGGGGGGGGGTCCGATCGGACCCCCCACCCGCGGGCAGGCAAGGACGTACCTGTAAGTCCTTTTGCCTGCCCGTGCCGCTCTGTCGACGTACATCGTCGTGCGGCGGTCGGCAAGTGGCTAGGCTAGGTGTGTATGGGCCCAGGATAGCATGCTGGGGAGGCTAGTAAAGGCAAATATGCATGAAGGACAAAAAAGGAACTTTAAAAACTTCCAGCATGCATGAAGACAAAGAGGACATTCACAGCATATTACAATCATGGTAATTATGGAATGATGAAATAAATACAATACATTAGCAAACATTAAATACATAGAATGTGATGTTAAAAGAGAAAACTTACCTTAATATAGTCCTTCTGCAGGACCTGAATAGTGGCAGAACAAGTCTCTGGAATAATGATCCCCAGAGCCCGGGGGAGATGCCTGTCAAGAAATTAATGTCCTGCAGACTTCTCCCCATTGCCAAGCACCGCAAGGTGGCGACTAGCCTTTGTTCCGGAATAATGGCTCCCGCATGCAGGTGTCCTGCTTCATAATATAAGGGGACAGCAAAGCCAACAAACAGTGAAAAATGGGGTCCGTCATCCGGAGATAATTCCTGAAATCATTAGGATTATTCTCACGGATCTCCCGCAACAAAGGCATGTGCGAGAATTGGTCACTCTGGAGTAGTCCCGTTGTACGTGTTGTATGTCAGCGCGTTCTTGCCGATCGGAATTTCTGAAAACATTTGTGTGACCGTGTGTATGCAAGACAAGTTTCAGCCAACATCCGTCGGAAATAAATCCACGGTTTGGTTGTCGGAAATTTCGATTGTCTGTACACGGCATTAGCGTCTACAAACTATGGGATATATACTGTCATTTTTATTTATTTCATTTTTTTTTCTACAGTAATGGCGGCGATCAATAACTTATAGAGGGACTGCGATATTGTGATGTACATTTGGGCACTAAATGACACTTTTTGGGGACCAGTGACACTAATACAGTGATCAGTGCTAAAAATATGCACTGTCACTGTACTAATGGCACTGGCTATGAAGGGGTTAAACATCTAGGGCAATCAAAGGGTTAAATATGTGCCTAGCCAGTGTACTGTGGGAGGTGCTTTTACTAGGGGAAGTAATCGATTTTCTTTTCCTGCTTTGCGGGGAAAGAAAATAGATTACAAATCCACTGACAGGTAGGGGCTCTGCCTTGTTTGCATAAGCAGAGCCCTGTCCTGTGTAAATTCATGATGATCGCTGGGTGCTGGCGGTAATCCATTGGCCAGCACTCGGTGATCAACAACCCAGGTCGGCGGTGGCAAAGTGTCAGATCACCGCTATATATCTAGTGTGATGATTTGGGGTATTTTAGCTCATTGGCAGCGTCAAGCAATGAGTCCACTCCACAAAGTCAGTTTTAGTGCTTTTTCTGCCCACTTTTATTAAAAAAGAAAGTAAAAATTCACATCAGAGTAGTTTTCCCTTGCAGGGGTTCTCACCATCAATGTGATAAAAAAAAACAAATGGTACTCCACCTCGTGACTCTTTTCTTCTGTAAGGAGGCACTACTGTGCCATGCTCTGATGTCAGGGGGCACTGTGCCAAGCTCTGATGTCAGGGCACTACAGTGCCATGCTCTGATGTCAGGGGGCAATACTGTGCCATTCTCTGATTTAAGGAGGCACTACTGTGCTATGATCTGATGTCAGGGGGCACTGTGCCATGCTCTGATGTGATGTAAGGGGCACTGTGCCATGCTCTGATGTGATGTCAGGGGGCACTGTGCCATGCTCTGATGTCAGGGGGCACTGTGCAATGCTCTGATGTCAGGGGGCACTACTGTGCCATGCTGTGATGTCAGAGGGGACTGTTCTATGCTCTGATATAAGGGGTCACTGTGCCATGCCCTGATGTCAGGGCACTACAGTGCCATGCTCTGATGTAAGGGGGCACTGTGCAATGCTCTGATGTCAGGGGGCACTACTGTGCCATGCTCTGATGTCAGGGGCACTGTGCCATATTCTGATGTCAGAGGGCACTACTGTACCATTTTCTGATGTAAGGGGCACTACTGTGCCATGCTCTGATGTCAGGGGGTACTGTGCCATGCTCTGATGTCAGGGGGCACTACTGTACCATTCTCTGATGTAAGGGGCATTGTGCCATGCTCTGATGTCAGGGAGCACTGTGCCATGCTCTGTCAGGGGGCACTGTGCCATGCTCTGATGTCAGGGGCACTGTGCCATGCTCTGATGTCAGGGGGCACTGTGCCATGCTCTGATATCAGGGCATTACTGTGCCATGCTCTGATGTCAGGGGGCACTACTGTGCCATGCTCTGATGTCAGGGGGCACTACTGTGCCATTCTCTGATGTAAGGGGCACAATGCCATGCTCTGATGTTGGGGCACTACTGTGCCATGCTCTGATATAAGGGGCACTGTGCCATGCTCTGATGTCGGGGGGCACTATTGTGCCATGCTCTGATGAAAGGGGGCACTGTGCCATGCTCTGATGTCAGGGGGCACTGTGCAATGCTCTAATGTCAGGGGGCACTGTGCCATGCTCTGATGTAAGGGGGGCACTGTGCCCCACTGTGGGCAATCTGATACTAACTGACACTGACTGGCAGAGTCACGAACTGACACTGATGTCACTAGTTTACAGTAATACTGTACACTGTACTAATGGCACTGGCAGGGAAAGGAGTAACATCAAGGGGTTAACTGTGTGTCTAGCAATGTGAAAAAGTGTGCTGCTTTTACTTACAAATCTGGCTGTTTTTTCTCCCTGCTTTTCAGGAAGAAGGACCAGATCACTATTCCAATGTACACAGAGTTCTGTGGGAAATACATGTAATATATATATATATATATATATATATATATATATATATATATATATATATATATATTCACATTTGAGCTTCTGTTTGGAGTGCACACCCTAATGCAATAGGCTGCGCACACCTATGGTTCAGACACACCCAACCCAGAACCATCCATCAATGTTAACAGCTTCCCAGGAGGAGGATTGATGAGATCATTCATTCAGGCTCTGCACTTGCCGAGGTCTGGTAAGTGTCCATTTCACAGGGAGTGGGATTCGTACACAGAGTGAGTGTGCCCAAGAATCCATTGCAAAGCGGAGAAATATTATTTTCCTCACAGACTCCATGGCAGACTATGTGGGTTAACCCCGCCTCCTCTCCAATGCTATAGCACCCCACTCCCATGAATTTGAGCTCACCACTAGCATAGTTGCCAACATTGTAAAAAAAATTTAGGGACCCTTTTTTGGCTGTAGGAGGAGTCTTATTATAATTAGGGGTGGGGCATGTGGTTGTAGGTGTTTGTAGGTGTGGCACAGGGGAAAAGTAAAAATGAGCGCGCCGCGGTGAACAATGGGCGTGGTTTACACAAAATAGTGGGCGTGTCTTAAATGGGTGTGGCTCAAAGGGGGTGTGGTTAGCGTCTGAACGAGGGATGGAGGGAGAGGGAGAGGGAGGGAGGGATGGAGGGGCAGCAGCCGCAGATCCTACACAACAATAGAAATATGTGTATTCCAGAAAGTTTAACAATCAGCAGATAAAGATACTCCAAACACCTGGTGTTAGCACTTCAATCATCCCGGCACCATGGTTGTTATGGTGTCAGGATGATTGAAGTGCATTATTTCTATTATTACATTGTAATAGAGAATTTTTTTTTTTATTTTAATTACTCTTTATTATTTTTCCCTTCTACAAAAAAAAGCATGTATTTACATATCAAGTTACAGACATTATTGGATCCAGTAGTACAAAAATACTTGACATTCAGCAATAATCAAAACAGTAGAGACTGGATCCAACCCTATGCCTTTTAAAACCCCTCCCCCCCACCCCGCCCTCCCGGCACAACCCACCCCCCACTCCCCAAGTAATAATTCTTAGCAAAAGGGTAAGTAACCAGGATATTATGCTATCGCCGCATCCGTAGTTGGGCCTCTTCTCCCCCCTACTCCTTTACTTCCCCCCTGTGCCACCGGATAACCTGATACCTTAAGCCCTTTTCAAGTCAAGTCCTTGGTCAGGGGTCTATGCCCAGCCAGTGCAGCCAGGGTCTCCATAGCTTTACAAATTTTTCATAGTTACTCCTTCTAGTGTAAACTGTCTTTTCTGTCCACACTAAATTGTCCACTGTGCTAAGCCAATCTTCCATGGTTGGAGGCGAGGTGGAGAGCCAGGATTGTGCTATTAGTTTCCTAGCTTGATAAAGACACCTCGCTATGGCGATTTTTTTATTGTTACCCCCAATGTTCTCCCCTACCAGGCCAAGGATGCAGACCCTGGCCTCCTGGTTCAGTTTGATATTAAACCTGAGTTCTATGGTCCTAATTATCCCTGACCAATATCTCGCCAGTTTTGGGCATCTCCTCACCATGTGTATTAAATCTCCTGTCTCCAGACATCTAGGGCATTTGTCATCCGGTCTACGGCCGAACCTAAATAGTCTCTTAGGGGTGTAGTAGACTCTGTATATCAGGAAAAGGTGCGATGCCTGCTGCGACGGGGAGACGGATACCAGCGGTCCAGCCCTCAAGTTTCCTTTCCACTCGCCATCAGTAATCTCCCCCACATCCTCCACCCACCTTTCCCTGACACCCAGAGCCTTATGCCGAGCCAGCAGCCTCTCCGAGACTTGATCATATGTCATTGCTATCAGACCCTTAGTGGTGTTTGCTCTAATAATTTTATTGAGGAGTGGTGCATTGCACCACTCTAAGGGAGTATTATTAAATTGACTATCAAGTGCATGCCTGATCTGGAGGTAGGTGTAGAACGTTTTGTTTGGAATACCATATTCTCGCTTCAGCTCGGCAAAAGATTTCAGAGTATTGGCTTTGTATAACTGTGTCACCCTACATATTCCGTGACGCACCCATATCAAGTTTTTCTCCAATGTTAGCAGCTCCCTCAGACCCTTATTATGCCATATGGGTGAAAATTCAGTAGTACCATAACCCATGATCCTTTTGACCGACTTCCAAACCTTAGCAACTAATTTATATGTTGGGGGCCCCTCCTGGAACGACCCAGCCTCTAGCGCTTCTGCCATAGATCCATGTGGGTTATCCTGCAGCATAAGTTTCCCATTAGTGCTCAAAATACCCTGGGATTCACAGCCTCCCAGGTGTTGTAGTTGAGCCGCCAAGAAGTAACTATAAGGATGGGGCACTGCTAATCCCCCCTCCCCGACCGGCCGCTGTAATGTTTGTAAACTGATCCTTGCCAGCCCTTTCTTCCATATTAATTCTCTAAATAAGGAGTTTATTTTTTGAAACCAGGTCTTCCCAACCCAGACTGGGGAATTATGGAGTACGTACAGTAGTTGTGGCATCTATACCATCTTGATCAAATTAATTCTGCCTGCCAGGGACAAAGGGAGTTGGCGCCATATAGCACTTTTTCTTTTAAGTTTTTCCAGCAGGGGGACTAAATTATCCCCAATATACTGGACCAGATCATTTGAGATGACTATGCCCAGGTATCGCATCTTCTTCTCTACTCTCAACTTTGGCATGCCCTCCCTGCGGATACCGCATGTCCAGTCCAGCGGGAGCAATGTTGACTTTTCCCAATTAACTACTAAACCCGATGAACTCCCAAATCTCTCCACTAGTTGTATAGCTTTTTCAAGGGACGGCCCCATATCCCCTAGGAAGAGTAGCACATCATCAGCGTAAAGTGCCACTCTTTCCATCCTGTTCCTTCCTCCAAATCCCTGTATTCCTGGCGAGCTTCTTATTACCTCTGCCAGTGGCTCCATTGCTAGAGCGAATAACAGGGGTGAGAGTGGACACCCCTGCCTCGTCCCTCTCTCAAGAGAAAACCACTCCGTATATTCATTATTGATCTTTAGCCTAGCCCTTGGGTGGAAGTATAGGGTTTTCACCCAGTTAATAAATTTTGGACCAAACCCGGACCTCCCCAGCACCCACCATAGATACTCCCACTCCAGGCTATCAAACGCCTTGGCAATATCCAGAGCGAGAACCGCCCTGGAGCTCTTGATCCCCGGCGGGGACTGGAGGCTCAGGTATGTCCTTCTGATGTTAACACTAGTAGATCTATTTGGGATAAACCCTGATTGGTCCGGATGCACCAGTTCTGAGATGCATTTATTCAACCTAGTAGCCATTACTTTTGCCAAAATTTTAACGTCGGAGCATAGCAATGAGATTGGTCTATATGAAGCTGCTTCGAGGTGATCTTTCCCCTCCTTCTGAATTAAAACTATGCTAGTCTCTGCCATCGAGGAGGGCAAACTTCCCTCAGCGACCGCCCAATTTAATGTTTTCAAGAGTTCTGGGAGTAGCGCCTCCCCATAATATTTATAAATTTCCACAGGCAAACCGTCAGGGCCTGGAGCTTTCTGGTTAGGCATATCCGCTACTGCTTTCTGTAGGTCTTCGAGGGTTATGGGAGACTCCAAACCAAACCTTTCATTTTCAGAGAGACATGGCAGACTAACGCCCTCTAAAAGGCTCTCTATCTCACTCAGTTCCAGTTGTTGATGTGATTTATACAAGTTACTATAATATGCATGGAATGTATTAGTAACCATCAAAGGGTCCGATGAGATTTCCCCGCTAGGGGTGCGAATCATAGATATCGTTGAGGAGGGTGAGTTGGTCTCTGCTAGTAATGCCAGTATTCGGCCCAGTCTTTCCCCCTCTCCAAAGTACCTCTGCCTCTGAAATAATCTCCTGTTTTCAGCATTTTTAAGTATGTCCATTTTATGTTCCTGTTGTTTTTTTACCCAGAGCTCCTGTTTCCCTGGGTTTGGGTCCTCCACATATAACCTTTCTGCCTCCCACACCTCTTTTCTAATCCGCTCCCCCTTTTCTCTAGATTGTCTCTTAACCCATGCTATTCGCTGTAGCATAATGCCCCTCAAAAATGCTTTCAGGGAGTCCCAGACCACCCCCTGAGACGCCGACCCTGAGTTAATTACAACAAATTCTTTTATTTTCATTAACCATGTTGGATTTAGTGCCCACAATCTCTGGGTATGTCTAATACGAATATTTATCATCAGCGTCAGAGGCGAGTGGTCCGACATCCCCCTTGGCCTATACTCTATTTTCCCTAATAAGGATGGCACCCCCCGCTACCCATAGCCATGTCTATCCGGGAGAGAGTATGGTGCGACCCCGAGAAGCAGGAATACTGCCGCTCCTCTGGGTTACGTGTTCTCAAGGGGTCGCACCATCCAATCTCTTTGAGTAGCTGAGCTAGTCTTCCCCCAGTCGCTCTTTCCTCCCTAGCCCTTGGGGGGAACCTGTCCAATTTACTGTTAAGAACCGTATTGAAATCACCCACCACTATAAGCGGGGTATCGTTTTTATCCTCCACATATTCTGGCAGGCGATACAGAATCTCCATCTTAAAGGGAGGAGGAATATAGACATTAGCTACGATAAAAGGTTTACCCTCTATTAAACAGTATAAAAAAACATAGCAACCCAGCGCATCGATCCTAACGTCCCTACAGGAGAACGCCAGCCCCTTTTTAACCAAAATACTCACTCCTCTCGAATAGGAGGTGTGCACTGAATGAAATTGTGCTTGGAATTTTTTATTTCGAATTAGTAATTTAGACTCGTTGGTCAGGTGTGTCTCCTGTAGGCACAGCAGGTCCGTGCCATGGGACTCCAATTCTGAAAATACGGTAGTTTTTTTGATGGGATCCCCCATACCCCGGATATTCCAAGAGGTTATTCCTACCATTCTAAACAAACTTTAATATATAAACAGCGAAAACCAATTAAAAAAAAAGAAAAAGAGAAAAAAAAAAAAAAAAAGGGGGATATGTACAAGGTGCAAATATACAAAACCCCACAAAAAGAGAGCAGAGATATAGAGATCTGCCTCTTGTGCCTGTGATCTCTAGAAACCCCTCTACTCCAACCCACCAGTGAAAAACAGTTATCTACTTGCTTAACCTCCAATACTCCCAACCAAACCATTATTGCAGGGAAGTAAAAACTTATATACATAATTTCCCGACCCACTACACTTACTAAATTTATTTTTACAAATCTTAAATGTGAATAAGTGACTCAAAAATCCATGTGATATTTTTATCTTTCCCCTCTGCGGCTTTTGTGATACTGTGATATAACCCTTTATTGTAATTTGAAGCGTGCATACTCCTTTACCCCTGTGCCCCCCCTTCCCCCTCCCCCCTGCCATTCTTGGCCCACCCTGAGGGCTTAACTTGTGACCCTACTAACCCCATTGACCAACTCATTCCCACACTCTTTTACCCAAGCAGGGACAAAGGAGAAAAACTTTCCCCTGCTTAACCTTCCCAACCCCCCTAATCTACTCACAAACACCACCCCATCAACAACAAAGCCAACCTCCTCCACCATTTGCAATCTCTCATTGGGAACTGTCCCCAATGCAACAACTACCCCCTCTCCCCCTCCAATCCCTGCTGTCAAAAAACAACAAAAAAAAAAAAAACCCACAACAAAAAAAAAATTTGAAAAAGGAGAAAAAAAAAAAAAAATCAATCAATTAATGATACTCCAGCTCTAAAAGTTCTTTTTGTTTTCTTCCAGCCATTTTGTGGCCCTATCAGCTGAGTCAAAAAATGGTATCCCTCCTGGGGCTTCGATACGCAGTTGCGTATAACAATGCATATGTTAATTTCATAGTCCTCAGGCTACGCTTAATTTCAGCAAATCCTGCCCTCTTCTTTTGCAATTCCGGGGAGTAGTCTGGGTAAATTGAGATTCTAGTACCATTGTAAAAAATGTCCCCCTTGTCCCTAGATTTCTGCATTAGTACTGTCTTATCTTTGTAATTAAACAATTTCATGATCAATGGTCTGGGACGGGTACCTGGAGAGATTAACCTGGTGGGGACTCTATGTGCCCTCTCGATGGCGAAAAAATGCGAAAATGTCTCAGCCCCAAAAACCTCCCTGAGCCATCTTTCCAAAAATGCTTCAGGACAGGACCCTTCGCTTCCCTCTGGGAGGCCTAGGATCCTCACATTTTGTCTGCGCAGGCGATTTTCCAATTCATCCGTTTTGGATTTATAAGTATCTAACTGAGTCTGCATCAGTTTAAACTCCTGCCTCATAGGATGTGGCAGGGCAGCGAGGGCAGCACAGTGGTGTAGTGGTTAGCACATTCACCTAGCAGCAATAGGGTCGCCGGTTCAGATCCCGATCACGACACCATCTGCCTGGAGTTTGCATGTTCTCCCTGTGCCTGCGTGGGTTTCCTCCGGGTACTCCGGTTTCCTCCCACACTCCAAAGACATGCTGGTAGGTTAATTAGATCCTGTCGAAAAATTGGCCAAATATGTGTATGTTGTATGTGTATGTGTTTGTAAGCGTGTCAGGACCCCATGGGGCAAGGACCACGCTATACTGCAGATGGACACCGGCAGCAAAAAGCGCCCTGAGGCGATTCAGTTCGCATAGGTAGCGCTATACAAGTCATTCATTCATGTAAAATATCCTCTAGTTGATTTAGCCTCTCCTCCAGCATGGAAGTCCTCTCCACCACATTCTGTAAGTCTTGGCTCATTGAACGCAACTCTTCTTTAGGGCCTCTTAGCTGGTCACATAGGTCACTCAGTGATCCCCTGCAAGCATTAACTGCACTCAGCACCTCTTTCAATGTAGGCTTAGGTTCATTAAATACCCCTGTATCAGGATTTACCGCAGCCATTTTTTCTAAGGGGTCCCTCTCAGGGCTTTTTTTGTGCGCAACTTTCGTAGCTGTTAGTGTTGCTGTAGTAGCTTTACTTGTGCTTTTTCTGTCCCCTGTGCCTCCCATCAGGATTTTCTCTTGGGACTGTTGATTACCCTTGACTGGGGAGTGCGAGGGAGTATGGGCATATTTTTCCAACTTAGCCGCCGCTACCGATGCAGATGCTGCCGGGTTCCCCTTTTCCTTGGATGACCGAGTGGCCTGTGCCAGGCAGCTCTCCTGTGGGAGCTGGGACTGATCCTCCCCCTTCTTCTTGGTCATTTTCTTCTTTTCTTACCTTCTTTTCTCCTCTCCTCTTTCCTTAGCTATACCAGAGTGTATATCCGTTATCCCAAAAAGCTAGAAAGGTACCTACAAGAAGTACCCCTGTTCCTCTGCACCTTGTTAAGCTGAGACACTGTTCAGAGGCTAAGAGAAGCAGGCACCCGTATATGCATTGCAACAACTCCTCAGCATAGTACATCGTAATTATTAAAGAGGAAAACAGTTTAGTGTTGTTACCTTGAAGTCCTCTCAGAGCAAAGCCAGCGTTCAGCCCAGTCAAGCCCATCCAGTGGACCCCCCTGTCATCAGAGACTCCGGTCTGGATATTTTCCCCTTTCTGCTTCTCTCCTTCCTTCCTTCCTTCATTTTCCCAGGGATTGCAGAGCGAGCTAAACGCCGTTCCTCTCGCTTCTCCTGCAGGTCCCGTGAGACTTGTAGCTCTCGCGGGAACTCAGACCGCTGCTAGGTAACCAGAATAAAACAGCCTACGAGCACAGCTACGCAGCCGACCGCCGCCACTGACGGGTACTTCCCACTTCTTTACCAGGATCACCCGAACGGTGCTCCGCCAAGGTAGATTATAAAGTTATGAGAGCGGTAGAGCAGTTAGCCAGCAAGGGGAGGATAGGGAGAGAGGAGGCCAACAAACATAGGCAATGCAACGTTGAGAGCTGGATTAGTCCATAAGACATGACAGCAGGGAGCTGGAGCAAGGAGAGGACTCACACACCTCCGTTCACCTCCACATCCGGTCTAGCCCCCCGTAATAGAGAATTAAATCATTCAACTCACCATAATGCCGAAACAGTGGGATCCCTGAGCGTGTCACCTGCCACGTTGCCTGCCATCAGCCGTCCGTCCTTGCATCAGGTGCCCCCAGCAGAGTCCGTCCTTGCATCAGGTGCCCCCAGCAGAATCCATCCTTGCATCAGGTGTCCCAGCAGAGTCCGTCCTTGCATAAGGTGTCCCAGCAGAGTCCGTCCTTGCATCAGGTGCCCCCAGCGGAGCCCCCCCCTTACATCAGATGTCCCCAGAGGAGCCCCCCTTACATCAGGTGTCCCCAGCAGGGCCCCCTTACATCAGATGTCCCCAGCGGAGCCCCCCTTACATCAGGTGTCCCCAGCGGAGCCCCCCTTACATCAGATGTCCCCAGCAGGGCCCCCTTACATCAGATGTCCCCAGCGGAGCCCCCCTTACATCAGATGTCCCCAGCGGAGCCCCCCTTACATCAGGTGTCCGCAGCAGAGCCCCCCTTACATCAGATGTCCCCAGCGGAGCCCCCTTACATCAGGTGTCCCCAGCGGAGCCCCCCTTACATCAGGTGTCCTCAGCGGAGCCCCCCTTACATCAGATGTCCCCAGCAGGGCCCCCTTACATCAGATGTCCCCAGCGGAGCCCCCCTTACATCAGATGTCCCCAGCGGAGCCCCCTTTACATCAGGTGTCCCCAGCGGAGCCCCCCTTACATCAGGTGTCCCCAGCGGAGCCCCCCTTACATCAGATGTCCCCAGCGGTGCACCCCTTACATCTGGTGTCCCCAGCAGAGCCCCCCTTACATCTGGTGTCACCAGCGGAGCCCCCCTTACATCAGATGTCCCCAGCGGAGCCCCCCCTTACATCAGGTGTCATCAGCGGAGCCCCCCTTACATCAGATGTCCCCAGCGGAGCCCTCCCTTACATCAGGTGTCACCAGCGGAGCCCCCCCTTACATCAGATGTCCCCAGCGGTGCCCCCCTTACATCAGGTGTCCCCAGCAGTGCCCCCCTTACATCAGATGTCCCCAGCGGAGCCCCCCTTACATCAGGAGTCCCCAGTGGAGCCCCCCTTACATCAGGTGTCCCCAGCGGAGCCCCCCCTTACATCAGGTGTCCCCAGCGGAGCCCCCCCTTACATCAGGTGTCCCCAGCAGTGCCCTCCTTACATCAGGTGTCCCCAGAGGAGCCCCCCTTACATCAGGTGTCCCCAGTGGAGCTCCCCTTACATCAGATGTCCCCAGCAGTGCCCTCCTTACATCAGGTGTCCCCATCGGTGCCCCCCTTACATCAGGTTTCCCCAGCGGAGCCCCCCTTACATCAGATGTCCCCAGCGGAGCCCCCTTACATCAGGTGTCACCAGCGGAGCCCCCCCTTACATCAGATGTCCCCAGCGGAGCCCCCCCTTACATCAGGTGTCCCCAGCGGAGCCCCCCTTACATCAGGTGTCCCCAGCAGTGCCCCCTCTTACATCAGGTTTCCCCAGCGGAGCCCCTCTTACATCAGATGTCCTCAGCGGAGCCCCCCCTTACATCAGTTGTCACCAGCGGAGCCCCCCTTACATTAGATGTCCCCAGCGGAGCCCCCCCTTACATCAGGTGTCACCAGCGGAGCCCCCCCTTACATCAGGTGTCACCAGCGGAGCCCCCCCTTACATCAGGTGTCCCCAGCGGAGCACCCCTTACATTAGATGTCCCCAGCGGAGCCCCCTTACATCAGGTTTCCCCAGCAGAGCCCCCTTACATCAGGTGTCCCCAGCGGAGCCCCCCTTACATCAGGTTTCCCCAGCGGAGCCCCCGCTTGCAACAGGTTTCCCCAGCGGAGCCCCCCCCCTTTCATCAGGTTTCCCCAGCGGAGCCCCGGCCGTGTGGTTACAATAGAATGGGCTGGGGGTAGGCGGGACGGGGCGGAGCGGAGTGGAGGGTGGGCGGCAACACAGGAGCTCCGTTATGTCGCCCAGCCATGTTCCTGGTCTTCTTAAAAATGGCGGCCCTCTAGCTGCGGTGGCGGAAAATCATGGAAAAACCGAATATTTTGGGAAAATAGTGTAAATCCTGGAAATGGGACAGTTGGTAAGTATGCACTAGAGACTGCGTTCCTTTTTTGTCCTCCTCTTTGGACCTACAAACAATGTACGTACTTTTTCAGAGGTCCAAATCAATCAGGGTTGTTGCTGGGCATACTTCCTAGCGGTATGAAGATAGCCCAGGGCCCAGGTCTGAAGATTTATCTTTCCTCCATGGCAGAAAATTTTTGTATGTGATCGTCTGTCTCCCCCTCACGTCCCCTCTTTCCTGCAAATTTTTCTTTCTTTTGCTCTTGCTACTATGGGGCCTGAACATGGCTCCCTCTTCCGGATTGCAGCCCAGTTCGCTTCCGCACATGCTCGATCCTCGGGTGAAACCGAGGTTTCGCGCATGCGCAGTGCGGCCGGGGACCCGGCGGTCGCAGAGGCGCTCTACGGCAGGTCGCCATTGGGCAGGCGCGGACGGGGCACGGCGGTGACATCATTATGGCGGGGATTTTAAACCCCTGTCAGCCCCTGTCATATTGGGGATTCCTGTGGGCAACTTGCTCCTCCATGCACCAGGCTTCCAGGTGAAGGTAAGCTTCAGCCTGGGGGCTATGGTGCAGGGTGAGGGGGGGTCTGAGATGGCTCTTAAAGGGGAAGCTACACTGCATTTGCATTCCTTTTTCCTAGGACGAGTGAGCATTCCTACAAAGCTGCAGGATTGTCACCTATTCATCCGCCAGGTTGCCGTGGATAGGCCTCTGTGAGGCCAGCCCTCACGCTCTAAGTACGTGAGGTGTGAGAAGGGGGGCCAAGTCCACACTGGTATGGACATATCCCCTAAAGTCATGTTTTATTTGCTTCTCTTTTAGCCCTTCCAGGTCAGACAGTCAGTTTACTGTCCAAAATGGCAGGGACCTTGCCAGGCCGCAACGTCAACCTTCCTCATACAGGTCCAGACGTGACTCTCCGTCTAGGACCCACCAGCAGAGGAGTTCCCATTCCTCCTCCAGACACTGCACCCACCGCTATGCCAGCCGCTCTGATCGCGGAGCCTGCTGGGGATGTTGGACACGAGTTCTGGAGGGCAAGTCACTGTGTGATTCGTTATGCCCATGCGGTTGGGGAAAAAGAGACGGAAAACCAACAAATGGAGTCTCTTGTTAAGCATATGGTGCAGCAATCTCTAAAGGAGTGGGATACAACCCGCACGCTGAGCCATTCCACCACTCTGTCTGGCTCCCTGGCTGACGATGCCCAGGAGGATCCGGGCCCATTCCAGCCTTACAATGCCTCCCCCGGCTCTTCAGATAATTGGAGGGAGATGATTTTGTCAGTGGTTTGGGCTTCACCCTTGTTTCCCCACTAATTAAGGCCTTCAAAGAGGCCCTTAAGTGGGAAGATCCTTCCACTCCTCCGGCTAAGCAAAGAAAGTTCTTTAAGCACCTGGGGAAGGAACGTTACAACTTCCCGATCCTTTCCGAATTGAAGGATATCATTGATGAGGAGTGGAGCAAGATAGACAAGAAGACTTCTATGTCAAGCAAAACCTCCAGATTATACCCCTTCAAGCTAGAGGAAGTGAAATATCTGGAAAATGCCCCTCTTGTAGATGCAGCATTATTGCGACTGGTCAAACACGTCACTCTTCCTTTAGAGAACACTGTGTCCTTGAGAGGAGAATAGATCAAGACCTCAAGAGAATTTACGGGCTAGCCGGTATGGCTTGTAAATCCGCCTTGGCCCTTGCGGCTATGTCCAAGGCTATGGAAGCCTGGACAGAGAATGTAGACTCCGTGCTCAAGCTAGCAGTGGCCTTCCTGGGGGAAGCTTCTATTGATCTGATCCGCCTATTAGCTATCCTCGGTCATGGCTAAGCGGGCCCTATGGTTGCGCCCTTTGCTCGCTGATCCAGCATCTAAGCAGGCCTGGTGTAGGATCCCCTTTGAAGGGCCCTCATTGTTTGGTAACAGGCTGGATAGCGCCATAGCCTGAGCCACGGGTGGGAAATCGGGTTTCCTGCCCCAGGATAGGCACCTGTTTAGTCAAAAGAAGCCTCAGCGCAGAAGATGCAGTACTGAGCATTCACGGGAAGCCCGCTCTTACAGGCCCAGCTGAGATTTCAGAAGGAATTGGGGCAGAAGTCAGACATCCTTCCAAAAGTCTGCTAAAAGCCAGGCGTCCAGTGGATGAGAGCCGGCTAAGTCATTTTGAGATTGGGCCCGCCCAGGTGAATCGGGTGGGGGCGCATCTGCTTCTCTTCCGGCACATCTGGGTGGCCTTGATCTCGCACTACTGGACCATCAAGACTGTCTCCGTAGGCCCCACATGGTCCGTCACTAGTACTTCTCCCGCCAGATTTATCTCCACGCATGGTCAGAAGACAAGAAGCAGGTGTTACTATCCTACGTGGATTCACTGATAGTACAAGGAGCCGCGGTGCCTGTCCCAAAAGGCAAAGAGTTTCAGGGGGTATACTCCCCTCTCTTCCTTGTGCAGAAGAAAAATGGTTCATGGCGCCCCGTGATAGACCTAACTTACCTAAACAAGTTTATAAAATACAAAAGATTCAAAATGGAGACTTTGTTTACCATCCAGCAAACGGTGCAGCCAGGCGATTGGCTAATCTCAATCGACTTAAAAGATGCCTATTTTCATGTGCCTGTGCCAGAAGAATTCCGCAAATACCTCTGGTTCAGAGTCAGGCAAGAACATCTACAGTTCACTTGCCTCCCTTTTGAGTTGAAAAACCTCACCCAAGTCTTTTCAAAAGTTCTTCTGGCAGTAGTGGCCGTCATCAGAACAAAAGGGATATGCTTGTATCACTATCTCGATGACCTCCTGCTACTGTCCCAAGACAAGAAGCAGCTATTGATCCACAGAGAGCAGGTTATCACCACACTGCTCGAGTTTAGATGGCTCCTAAACTTGGAGAAAAGCCATTTGGAACTAGGGATGAGCCGAACACCCCCCGGTTCGGTTCGCACCAGAACCTGCGAATGAACCAAAAATTCGAATGAACGTTAGAACCCCATTGAAGTCTATAGGACTTGAACGTTCGAAATCAAAAGTGCTAATTTCAAAGGCTAATTTGCATGGTATTGTCCTAAAAAGGGTTTGGGGACCCGGGTCCTGCCCCAGGGGACATGTATCAATGCAAAAAAAAGTTTTAAAAACGTCCGTTTTTTCGGGAGCAGTGATTTTAATGATGCTTAAAGTGAAAAAAAAAGTGAAATATTCCTTTAAATATCGTACCTGGGGGGGTGTCTATAGTATGCCTGTAAAGTGGCACGTGTTTCCCGTGCTTAGCACAGTCCCTGCACAAAATGACATTTTTAAAGGAATAAAAGTCATTTAAGACTGCTTGCGGCTTTAATGTAATGTCGGGTCCCGACAATATGGATGAAAATCAGTGAGACAAACGGCATGGGTACCACCCCCCCCCTCCAGTCCATTACCAGGCCCTTTGGGTCTTGTATGGAAATTAAGGGGAACCCTGCACCCAAATTAAAAAAAGGAAAGGCGTGGGGCCCCCAGGACCTATATACTCTGAACAGCAGTATACAGGCGGTGCAAACAAGACAGGGACTGTAGGTTTGTTGTAAAATAGAATGTGGTTGTAATTTTGAACTGGTACATTTTTAAAGTGTAGCTCCAGCCAAAAAATCTATTTTTAAACTGTTTGGAAAACATAGGGAAGGGTTATCACCCCTGTGACATTTGTTTTGCTGTCTGTGCTCCTCTTCAGAAGATTTCACCTCACTTTCTGTCACAATGACAAATGTTTTTAGAAAATTTGGGGGTTTTAGTGAAGCAAGGATTGGTGATAAAGCATCAGTGGAAATGAGAAATTTACAGGAGAGAATTTCCCTTCCTAGGGGTAGATTTCATCTCACTTCCTGTTGTCTCCTTCCGTTTGCAAGTAGGAGTCGTTTGTAAGTTGGATGTTTGAAAGTAGGGGCCTGCCCTATATACTCTGCAGAAATTGGGGTCTTAGGTGTTGGTGTTGCCACAACACTGTAAGCCCTCACAGGGCCCTGCTGTGAAATATTAGATCAAGAATTGTAATTACATGCCCCTGTTAAACAGGGGCAGAAAAATTGGGCCTTTGGTGATGGTGGTGGTGCTGGTGCCACAACACTAACTGTAAGTCCACACAGTTACTCTTGGTGGGCGCTGGAACGGGCCCTACTGTGAAATATTAGATCAAGAATTGTAATTACATGCACCTGTTGAACAGGGGCAGAAAAATTGGGCTTTTGGTGGTGCTGGTGCCACAACACTGTAAGTCCTCACAGTTACTCTTGGTGGGCGCTGGAAGGGGCCCTGCTGTGAAATATTAGATCAAGAATTGTAATTACATGTCCCTGTTGAACAGGGACAGAAAAATTGGGACTTAGGCACTGGTGCTGGTGCCACAACACTGCAACTCCTCACAGATACTCTAGTTGGAGCGCAGGAACGAGCCCTGCTGCAAAGAATTGCATCAAAAATTGTAATTACACGCCCCTGTTAAACAGGGGCAGAAAAATTGGGCCTTAGCCTCTGGTGCTGGTGCCACAACACTGCAACCCCTCACATATACTCTAGTTGGAGTGCAGGAACGAGCCCTGCTGCAAAGAATTGCATCAAAAATTGTAATTACACGCCCCTGTTAAACAGGGGCTGAAAAATTGGGCCATAGCCACTGGTGGTGGCGCCCAGAAACAAAAATATTCTTACAAGCTAACATCATGATCCTTGAGGAGGAAGAGGAGAGTCACTCAGCATAACAGGATAGTCACTCAGCATCAGCATAGGCAGTCTTGAAGGGATCTAACATTTCAAAAATATTTATTTGGTTACATCAGCATCAGGTGCTTGGTATCTGGTGGTGATCCAAGACTGATTCATTTTTATGAAGGTCAGTCGATCGAACGAGTCGGTGGACAGGCGCACCCTATGATTGGTTACAAAGCCTCCAGCAGCACTGAATGTGCGTTCCGAAAGAACACTGGATGCAGGACAGGCCAGTAGCTCAATTGCATACTGTGCAAGCTCTGGCCAGTGATCCATCCTCAAGACCCAGTAACCCAGAGGATTTTCAGTGGGAAAGGTGTCCAAGTTAGATCTTGCCCCTAGGTATTCCTGCACCATGTAAAACAGACGCTGGCGATGGTTGCTGGAACCGATCATATCTTGGGGCTGCAGACTAAAAAATTGTCTGAACACATCAGTCAGACGGCCACCTTCTCCACCACTCCTTCTTTGACTGACCGAAGCCTCGGCAACACGTTATCCAGGAATAGGAGTTTGTAACCTCCCAGTCTCTGGGAACGCATTGCACAGACCTTTCTGCAAGGCCTCTCGAAGATGTTTCATCCTCTGCTCCCTCTGCGATGGCAAGATAAAGTCTGCAACCTTACTCTTGTAATGTGGATCAAGGAGGGTTGCCAGCCAGTAACGACCCCTCTCCTTGAAACTACGAATACAAGGATCTTTCCACAGGCTTTGCAGGATCAGGGAGGCCATGCAGCGTAGGTTTGCTGAGGCATTCGGTCCGGAGTCCTCTGGGTCACTAAGGACGACATGATCCGCAGCCACCTCCTCCCAGCCACGTACAAGTCCATGGGTTTCTTGGGACTGTAAATGATCCCTTAAAGTGGATGTAAACCCAATGTCATTCTTTCTAAACTACTGCCATAGGGGTTATCTATAAGGATATACATGCCTCCTGTATGTATCTTTACCTGTGAAATGTCTCCCCTCTGTCTGTTATTATACCCGAAAAACTGCATATTCTGTGGGTGGGTCTGTTGTCTGGAGCTCGGTGGGTGGAGTCATGATGTCAGTAGACTCCCCACCCACCTCTACACTCCTTGTCAATATGCATTTTCTCCTGTTTATTTCTAACACTGAACTTCTGCTATGATCTCTAACATCCAGTGAAAAGACAGGAAAGTAACCACATGACTTCAGCATGCCAAATCATGCTGAGGTGTGGAACAGCCAATCCTTGCAGAGCTGCTGAAGAAAGGAGTGGGGGAGGGAATTAAAAAATAATGCCCACAGCAAGGGGGAGTATTCGACAAAGTTTTTCTCAGTTTGTCAAGATTTTTCTCACTGAACAATAAAAGAGGATTGCTCAGAGATGGATTAACTCTCTGTGGCAAGACTGGGCTCAAATGATAGGATATCTTATACTCTACAGAATGATATAAAAAAAATTTCGGGTTTACATCCACTTTAAAGACTGCTGCTGATGGTGAGTGCCAGGCTCCACCTCCATGCTGACACAATCCTCCTCCTCCTCCACGTCCTCTTC
Source organism: Aquarana catesbeiana (assembly GCF_042186555.1). Lineage (NCBI taxonomy): Eukaryota > Metazoa > Chordata > Amphibia > Anura > Ranidae > Aquarana > Aquarana catesbeiana. The sequence goes on from NC_133335.1 coordinate 170,358,457, forward strand.
CTGTGTGATCGGCGGGCACGCAGGAACACTGTCTGGATAAAAGGGGCCTTGAGAGCTAAGGAAGTCCTCCTTTTCCTGCCTCTGTTCTGCCTCAAGTGCCCTGTCCATTATTCCACGCAGCGTGTGCTCCAACAGGTGGACAAGGGGGACAGTGTCACTGATGCATGCACTGTCACTGCTTACCATCCTCGTGGCCTGCTCAAATGGTGACAGGACAGTGCATGCATCCCTGATCATGGCCCTCTGGCGTGGGGAAAAAAAAACAAGCTCCCCTGACCCTGTACTGGTGCCATAGTCGCACATGTACTAATTGATGGCCCTCTGCTGTGCAGCCGCTGCAGCATGGCCAACGTTGAGTTCCACCTGGTGGGCATGTCACAGATTAGGCGGTTCTTGGGCAGGTTAAATTCCTTTTGGAGGTCAGCCAGCCGAGCACTGGCATTATATGACCGGTGGAAATGCACACAGACTTTCCTGGCCTGCTTAAGGACATCCTGTAAGCCCGGGTACCTGCCCAAGAACCGCTGCACCACCAAGTTAAGGACGTGAGCCAAACAGGGCACATGGGTCAGTTGTCCCTGTCGGAGGGCGGAGAGGAGGTTGGTGCCATTGTCGCAAACCACCATTCCTGGTTTAAGTTGGCGTGGCGTCAACCACCTCTGAACCTGCCCCTGCAGAGCTGACATAATCTCTGCCCCATTGTGGCTCCTGTCCCCCAAGCACACCAGCTTAAGCACCGCATGGCATCTTTAGGCCTGCGTACTTGCGTAGCCCCTTGAATGCCTACGGAGCACGCGCTGGTTCAGAGGACAAAGCACAGAAAGAGGCCATGGAGGAAGAAGAAGAGGAGGGGGTGGAGGAGAGAGGTGTGTCAGAATCACCAGTAGTGACATTTCGGAGGCGTGGTGGCGGAACAACCTCCAACACTATTGCAGCTTGTCCTGCATCCTTCCCAGCTGCCAGCAGAGTCACCCAATGCACCGTGAAACTTAGGTAACCTCCCTGTCCATGCATGCTGGACCATGAGTCAGCGGTAATATGCACCTTACCGCTGACCGCCATGTCCAGCAAGGCCAAGACATTGCTTTCCACTATCCCGGTAAAGAGCCAGAATCGCCTTCCGTGAGAAAAAGTGGCGTTTGGGAACCTGCCACTGAGGAACCACACATTCCACAAACTCACAGAAGGGGGCAGAGTCTACCAACTGAAAAGGTAGCAGTTGAAGTGCTAGCAATTTTTCCAAGCTATCATTCAACCGCTGGGCTTGTGGATGGCTGGGAGCGAACTTCTTTCTGCGGTGCAGCAGCTGGGGCAGGGAAAATTGCCTGGTACAGTCTGATGTCGGTGTACCGATAGCAGATTGCCCGCAAGTACTTGGTTGTGACACACCTAATTCTACACCTTCATTCCTCTCAGTACAGGTCTCAGAGAGGACTGAAGGTATAGTGGGGTTGGAGATCCCGGCTGATGAGGAGCAAGGAGAGGTCCTCTTTGTTCTTTGGTGTGGGTCTTTTAGATACGCTTGCCAACGAACTGCATGGCAGGTCAACATATGTCTGGTCAAGCATGTGGTGCCCAAGCGGGAGATGTTTTGGCCACGCGAGATACGCTTGAGACATATGTTGCAAATAGCAGCGGTGCGATCTGATGCTCTCGTCTCAAAAAAGGCCCACACCAAAGAACTTTTGGAGTAACGCACAGAGACAGCAGCGCCCTGCACATGCGGAGCTCTGCGGTGTGATGCAGTCAGTGTGCTGCCCTTAGGCTGGCCCCTGGAGGGCATCCTGCCTTGTTGGTGATGTGCTTACTCCTCCTCCTCTCTCCTATCAGGCACCCACATGGAGTCAGTGACCTCATCATCCCCTCCCTCCTCATCACTGGAGCAAACCTGGCAGTATGCTGCAGCAGGGGGAACATGACTGCCAGATTGCTGTCCTTCTTGGGCACCCCCTCTGTCTGGGCTCATGTTACTGCCTTCCTCTAGCTGAGTACCTTCATCAGAGCCTTCAAAATGCTGAGCATCCTCCTGAAGCATGTACCCAACACTATGGTCAAACAGTTCGAGGGACTCCTCAGGAGGTCATGGTGGGGCTAGGGAAGGAGTCACTGATGCCATTGAGCCGAGGGAAGAGGCCGCGTTGGCAGCTGCTTTGCCAGACAAAGTACCCTGAGCCTGGGTGAGAGAGGATGAGGAGGATGAGGACGGCATGGTCATCCACTAGACCAAGTCTTCCGCATGTTGCGGCTCAACACGGCCAGCTGCCGAAAAAAAGGCCAAGCGTGTCCCACGGCCACGTGCTGATGAGGATGCACCGTGTCCATGACCAGCACTGTTGCCTCTAGACACAGAGCCTGCTTGCCCTTTTTTGTTGGCTTGTGACTGTCTGCCTCTCCTTGTTGGCCTTCCAGACATACTATTGGCCTGCAGTGAGATGTAGCTGCACAAAACAGGGATGTATATATATATATATATATATATATATAATGATTATACTGCAGCTAGCAGAATCAACTGCCTGCCTGTAGTATTATTAGTATGAGAACACCTGCACTTGTCTTCAGGTAGCTATACTGTAGGTGCAACTGTGCAGGGTACACAGTACAGTAACTGGAAATACTTCAAAGAGCCTACACAAGCACCTGGCTTCAGGTAGCTATACTGTAGGTGCAACTGTGCAGGTTACACAGTACAGTAACTGGAAATACGTCAAGAGCCTACACATGCACCTGGCTTCAGGTAGCTATACTGTAGGTGCAACTGTGCAGGTATCACGTACCTGATCAGAGGCTGAAATGCTGGGAGGGTTTCCCTTGCGACTAAGTGCAGAGCGCCCCCTGAAGGTGGCACAGGGGGAGCTATACTCAAAGTGGCAGGGGTTCCTGGCTGCGGCAAGTTGAGATGAAGCAGAGAAGTCCACTGGCAGGTGATGAGCAGGGTAGACTGCTAGGCAGGGGTACCTCGGAAGTACCAGATGAGATCATGCAGCAGGGAGTACCAGGAGCAGTGTCAGGGGCCAGGCCGGGGTTCATACACAGGACAGCAAGCAGTAGCAAAGTCTATGAAACAAGCCAGGGGGTCATACACAGTGCAGCAGATCAGAGCGGAGTAAAAGGAACAAGCCAAGGGTCAAGCTGGGGTCAATGTAGATCAGATAGGTCAAGACAAGTCGGGTCGTTAACAGGTAATTCAAGACAATAGGAACAGGAACTCAGGAATGTACAAGAAGCTGAAGATCATGCAGCAGTTGGTGACTGCTGCAACATGCGTCAAATGGAAATGTGGTTAGACAGGTTAATGTAGATACAGCACCTCATCCCAGAGGGTATTCGTGATTAATCAAAAAGGGGAGGACGAGGGATTATTACGGTGCCAGAGAAAGCAAAGGTAAAGAGATAAGATAGCGAATGTAAAAATACAAAATTACTTTAGTTCACAAAATTCAGATTTCAATATATACAGAAAACAATAAAATCATTAGCTGAAATTGACATATATAAAATACATGACCAAAGTGCACTAAGGTGGGCCGAAGATGGGCGGCCTTCAAAACAAGAGCTCAGTTTCCTACATGTTTCGCCAAAGCATTGGCTTCCTCAGGGAATGGTAAGAGCTAGTTTGAGTATCTAAGGATCTATGCGTAGAAATACAAAAAACATGATGTAAGCAAACAGAGAAATAAACCTTAAGGTATACAATGGTACAAATGCTGATAAATGTAAGGGTACATGGCTGGACTGATTCACAAAAGGGGACCCTGCAAATTGATCCCTAGGACCGAGAACAAAGCCTGACACCCAAGGGAGGCCCACCGGGGGGACCCCAGCCGAGGAGAGACAGAGCCGCACCATATCTATGTCTGCAGGATATATGCAAGACCTGGCAATCAAATATATTGCGAGTTAGAAGAATATAGAGACTATACTAGCTAGAGGTGTGTATAAAACATGCAATAATCAAGAATATATGTGGGGTCAACGACCGTATGTAGAATATATAGGGCCACAAGGCCTCAAAAAAACTTACGCTTTAAAAACAGATTAAATGAGACCAAATCGCCTGGAGAATACTAGAGAGGCAAGCTTAACTGACTGGCAGGGTGATGATTACTAATCTGAAAAGATCAACAGAATGGGGGAAGGTAAGAAGTGAGCTGTAAGACCTGAAAAGAAAACAGCCTTTTTTTAGAGGGGTAAGAGGTAATAATGAGAAAGAAGGCTTACCCTGTAAGGTATTTATAAGACATATGGCTGTACAGGATCGCTGCTCACATATTGTATGGGAGGTGATGGGTAAGAGCTTGTCTATAGCAGGAGGTCCTGGGAGAGGGTAAGTGGAAACTATATAAAGAAAGAAGTTCTTCAAAGGTACTGGAAGGTGGGGAGCAGTGAAGAGTTACCTGGCCAGTATGTACAGGCTTGTGCAGGCGTTGGTCATGTCCAGCTGGATACGAGGACGGGCTGGCTTACATATACCCCCCACACCCAATCAGATTGTGATCAGGTGTGCGGACGCTGAGTGGAGGCGTCCGCGCGTGTGCACTCGGCAGCATACCAGGGCCTACAAGGTCATGTTTTTTGTATTTCTACGCATAGATCCTTAGATACTCAAACTAGGTCTTACCATTCCCTGAGGAAGCCAATGCTTTGGCAAAACATGTAGGAAACTGAGCTCTTGTTTTGAAGGCCGCCCATCTTTGGCCCACCTTACTGCACTTTGGTCATGTATTTTATATATGTCAATTTCAGCTAATGATTTTATTGTTTTCGGTATATTTTGAAATCTGAATTTTGTGAAATAAAGTAATTTTGTATTTTTACATTCGCTATCTTATCTCTTTACCTTTGCTTTCTCTGGCACCATAATAATCCCTCATCCTCCCCTTTTTGATTAATCACAACATGCGTCAAATAGTATACTGGTGCCTGGAGTCACTCACGTAGTGCGTGTGCTTTGGCGCAACATGTGCGCATTGGCGCATTAGCGCTGGAGAATTTGTGTTTGTTGATACAAGATTCTGCTGGCCATAGATGTCAGTTCTCCTGCAGGTTAGTCCCTGACAGTGCCCCCCCCCCCAAGGGCAGCCTCCGGATGCCCAGGCGTGCTTGCTTCTTCGGATATCTTCTGAAGAATTCACGTAGCAGTTTAGGGGCATGAACATTATTTGCGGGTTCCCAAGAGCTCTCCTCTGGTGAGTAGCCCTTCCACTTCACTAGATATTGAATTTGTCTACCTCTCTTTCGACAATCCAGGATGGCTTCCACCTCGAACTCCGTTTCTTCACCCACTGCGATTGGTGGTGGAGGAGGATCTTCTCTTCCAGAAAAGGGGCCAGCACTGATTGGCTTGAGCAGTGAGACGTGGAAGACTGGGTGAATCTTGTAAGAGCTCGGCAGAGACAATTCAAAAGCCACAGGATTAATCTCTCTCTTAATTGCAAAGGGACCGATGAACCTTGGGTCCAGCTTCCGGGAGGGGCAAGACAATTTGAGATTTAATGTGGAGAGACAAACTTTGTCCCCTACTTTCAGAACTCAATTACCTTTCTTCTTCCTGTCGTAATGCTTTTTGTAGTCTTCCTGTGATTTTTTCATGTTTTCTTGAAGAACCTGTAAATTTTCTTGAATGAAAGTTAATCTGTCCTGTACAGCAGGTACCGCTGCTTCTGGAGTGACATGAGGCAAGAAGGATGGGTGGAATCCATAGTTCGCCCAGAATGGAGACTGATTGGTGAAGGCGTGTACCGAATTATTATAGGCGAATTCGGCACATGGCAGCAAGGTTACCAAGTTATCTTGAGAGAAGGTAGAAAAACAGCGGAGGTACTGCTCTAGGGTCTGATTTGTCCTCTCCGTCTGGCCATTACTCTGCGGGTGATAGGCAGAGGACAAACAGATTTCAATGTTCAAAGCTTTACAGAGAGCCCTCCAGAACCTCGAAGTAAATTGTACTCCTCTGTCGGATACAATACTGTCTGGCAAGCCGTGCAATCTTACGATCTCTTTAATAAAGACATGTGCTGTATCTATGGCAGAAGGTGTACAGGCAGAAAGTGGGCCATCTTTGATAAACGATCGACCACCACCAGGATAGTGGTAAAGCCTTCGGATGGGGGTAACTCCACAATAAAATCCATAGACAGCATTTTCCAGGGGCAGTCTGGGATAGGTAGTGGTCTTAGCAGACCCCAGGCTTGGGTGCAGCTTCCCTTACTTCTGGCACAGGTTGTGCAGGAGCCTACAAAATCCTTACAATCTTGCCACAATCTAGGCCACCAGTAGGATCGCTGAATCATATACCCCCCACACCCACACTGGTTAACAGGCGTAGGCAGGATGTTACGATGACGTAACATCCTGCCTACGCCTGTTAACCAGTGACATCACTTCCTGGAGTTGGTGGAACGCACGCCGTTCAGCGGCGAACACCGACCTAGTATCTGAATGCCTGCTCTGCACGCCGGTCCCGTGAGTAGCGCATATATGCGCAGGTGACCCCAAGGTATCAAAAGGTTTTACACTATATGTTTTCTCTTTTCTTTTGGTGGAATGCGAGCTTTATGGTCCCAAAAGTATCCTCCTAACCATCATCAACATCAGCACACCTTCTTGCCCTGACTTATCATATGGATGAAAAAGTTGGAAGTCTGCTGATTGTCCTTTTGTGAAGGAACATTTTGATCTAATAGATACTCTGTCATTTGCAAATTGCAAATTCTGATTCAACTGACTTTTTGTTTCATACATTTTTTTTTTTTTTGGTGTATATTCCTCATAGGGATCCACTTTATTGTCATTTATGATCACGAATATATTTATATGATATATATATTTTTTGCATCAGTATAGCAATATTTTTAGTTGCATAGTGTTTGGGTGTGTATATGTCTTCGGATTATCCATCCAAACCGCATCACTTGATTTGCCTTTTATTATATTACAGTCACCTTATCTGTTGTGACAGAATAGCCCCCATGGCGACTTCCGATGCATCGACCTCCAAAACGTAGGGCAGGGCTGGATCTGGATATTGCAGAATGGGGTCCAAGGTAAATAGAGACTTTAGTTTATCAAAAGCTTCTTGGGCTTCCTGGGACCACTGGAAACGGGTATGCTGGCGAGTGAGCTGAGTAATGGGGGCAATAATACCAGAAAAATCTTTAACAAATCTCCGATAAAAGTTAGCGAACCCCACAAATCTTTGGATACCTTTCTTGTCGGTCGGGGCTTACCACTCCAGAATAGCGGATACTTTGAGGGTCCATAGCTATCCCAGATGTGCAAATAATTAAGCCCAGGAATTGTATGGACGTCTGTCCAAATTAACACTTTTCTGCTTTTGCATAGAGCCTGTGTTCTCTCAATGTAGATAGTACCTTCTGGACGTGGGTTCTGTGTAACTCCAAAGTGTCAGAGAAGATGAGGATGTCATCCAAATATACGATCAGGAAATGATCCAGGAACTCTTTAAAGATATTGTTTACAAAATGTTGAAAGGTCGCTGGGGCATTACATAATCTGAAAGGCATAACATGGTATTCAAAATGCCCGAAACGAGTTCTGAAAGCCATCTTCAACTCATCCCCCTTCCTGAGGTTGTAGGCGCCTCGTAAGTCCAGCTTAGTTGTCAGAAGAATTAGTAGACCAGACTGTGTGGACTGCACAGAGATAACCCAAAACGCATGTAGAGTGAATAATGATATTTATTAAAATAGATGATAATCAGAAAAAACAAACAGTGCCCAAACAACCCAACAAACCCACCAACAACAACAATATATACAGCAAGGGGCAATACCAGAATCACAGATGTCAGCCAGGCCAGGGTCATACACAGCAGGTCAGCAGGACAAGGGATATTCCAGGAACGTAAACGTTAGCCAAGCCAAGGTCATACACAGGGAGATCAATAAATGAGGAACAGGGAACCAACAGGACAGAGGGGGAATGGATCGGGCTGAAGGGTACAGGAACACAGAAGGGACTGGGTCAGCATAAGCTTGGGAACAAGGTCAGATGCAGGCCCAGGATCGGGTAACAGGCGAACAAGGTCAGGGCTCAAGGAGAGAGATACCAAGGCAAGCATGTGAGGGCTTGCCGGGTATTTATGGGACTGACAATAGTTGTCTTCATGTAACACCTGAGCGCAGGGAGTGTTGTCTTCTCCATACTGCCAGGATCCATCCGCTGGTGGACGTCAGTACTGCGGCCAAAAAATGAAATAACACCAGCAGGGAAAGATTCCCCTGACAGTTCCAAACTGCCAGGAGACACCTGCTGGTGGACCCCAGTACTGCACGCCAAATGATATATCTTACCAGCGGACGGACCCTTTCCTGACAGTACCCCCCCAAAGGAGCGGCCTCCGGACGCTCCAACTAGTTATAATTGTCCATAGTCTATGGCATCAGGCAGAATGGTGGAAGAAAGTATTTCAGGCTGGTCGTCAGGCACATCCGGGCAGACAGCTGGGCAGCAGACAGGAACACACCAAGCTGGGCAGCAGACAGGAACACACCAAGATGGGCAGCAGACAGGAACACACCAAGCTGGGCAGCAGACAGGAACACACCAAGCTGGGCAGCAGGCATGGGCACTTTGAGCTGGGCAGCAGGCACTTCGAGCTGGGCAGCAGGCACGGGCACTTCGAGCTGGGCAGCAGGCACATCAGGCTGGGCAGCAGGCATGGGCACTTCAAGCTGGGCAGCAGGCACATCAGGCTGGGCAGCAGGCATGGGCACTTCAAGCTGGGCAGCAGGCATGGGCACTTCAAGCTGGGCAGCAGGCACGGGCACATCCGGCTGGGCAGCAGGCATGGGCACATCAGGCTGGGCAGCAGGCACATCAGGCTGGGCAGCAGGCACGGGCACTTCAAGCTGGGCAGCAGGCATGGGCACTTCAAGCTGGGCAGCAGGCATGGACACATCAGGCTGGGCAGCAGGCATGGGCACATCAGGCTGGGCAGCAGGCACATCAGGCTGGGCTAGCAGGCATGGACACTTCAAGCTGGGCAGCAGGCACGGGCACTTCAAGCTGGACAGCAGGCACGGGCACTTCAAGCTGGGCAGCAGGCACGGGCACTTCAAGCTGGGCAGCAGGCACATCAGGCTGGGAAGCTGGCACATCAGGCTGGGAAGCTGGCACATCAGGCTGGGAAGCTGGCACATCAGACTGGAAGGCAGGCACATCAGACTGGAAGGCAGGCATCGAGACATCAGGTTGAAAGGCAAGCTTCGAGACATCATGCTGGAAGGCAGACACTGAGACAACAGACTGGGAAGCTGGCACATCGAACTGGGAAGCTGGCACATCAGACTGGGAAGCTGGCACATCAGGCTGGGAAGCTGGCACATCAGGCTGGAGGGCAGGCATCGAGACATTAGGTGGAAATGCCGACACCGAGACATCAGGCTGAAAGGCAAGCTTCGAGACTTCAGGCTGGAAGGCAGGCATCAGGACATCAGACTGGAAAGCATGCACATTAGACTGGAAAGTGGGTACATCAGACTGGAAGGTGGGCACATCAGACTGGAAGGCAGAGACATCAAGCTGGAAGGCAGGCACTGAGACATCCGGCTGGAAGGCAGGCATCAAGACATCTGGCTGGAAGGCGGACACCGAGATATTAGGCTGGAAGGTAGGCATCAGGACATCAGACTGGGAGGCAGGCACATCAGACTGGATAGAAGGCACATCAGACTGGAAAGCGGGCACCGAGACTTCGGGCTGGAAGGCAGGCATCAGGACAGACTGGACAGCGGGCACATCAGACTGGACAGCGGGCACATCAGACTGGGAGGCAAAGACATCAAGCTGGGAGGCAGGCGCCGAGACATTCGGCTGGAAGGCAGGCATCAAGACATCAGACTGAGAAGCGGGCACATCAGACTGGAAGGCGGGCACATAAGACTGGAAGGCAGAGACATCAAGCTGGAAGGCAGGCACCGAGACATCCGGCTGGAAGGTAGACATCAGGACATCAGACTGGGAGGCAGGCACATCAGACTGGGAGGCAGGCACATCAGACTGGATAGCAGGCACATCAGACTGGAAAGCGGGCACCGAGACTTCGAGCTGGAAGGCGGGCATCAGGACAGACTGGACAGCGGGCACATCAGACTGAAAATCGGGCATCGAGACTTCAGGCTGGATAGCAGGCAGAGGTTTGGCAGAATCAGGTGGGTTATCAGGTTTAGCTGGCACGCAAACAGACTGGAGTGAGTTGGTTGGTGTGGAAGCAGGTTGGGTTACTGGCAGGATCGTGTGGGTAGGAAAGAACTTTTGTTTCTTTTTTGGTTTAGCCAGCGCAGCCTTGTAGGTAATTGCAGGGCTGTAAGGAAGGGATGTAACTGGGCAAAAGGAAGACCAGGGAACAGTGGCTGGAGGAGGGGTCTGTGGGATTGTTACAGGTGAAAGAGAAGAGGCAGGTGGATTGAAAGCAGGATAGGTGCAGTGAGTAGAGACTGGGTAATAGTACTTAGTGGGAAGCTGTGTATACTGGACTGTAGCTGAGGTTGCCATGGGCGACTGGGAGAAAGATTCTTGGGAAGGTAGGTGTTTGGTAGCAGACATGGGGTGTTGTGAGCGGAGTGAGGCTGAGTGCAATATATTAGACCAGGCTTGGAATAATGTCTGAACAAAACTTGGTTTACATGCTGCCTGTCTAACAAGAGATTGCACACTCTGATAACACCTGAGAACATGAGGAATAATGTTCAAAGAAAGAAACCGGGTCATCCTCTAATAACCACACCAGAGACTCAACCTGATCAAAACTGAAGGGGGGAGAAAAATCATCCCTGCCCTCTGGAGTACTGGACAAGGCTAGCTCTGCACACAGCTGAATCAGAGGCTGAACATTTTCAAATAGCATACCGCCCTGATCCACCAGAGAATGGACCAGACGGATACACTCTAATGCCCCGTACACACGGTCGGATTTTCCGATGGAAAATGTCCGATCGGAGCGTGTTGTCGGAAATTCCGACCATGTGTGGGCTCCATCGGACATTTTCCATCGGATTTTCCAACACACAAAGTTGGACAGCAGGAGATAAAATTTTCCGACAACAAAATCCGATCGCGTCAATTCCGACCGTGTGTGGCCTGTTCCGACGCGCAAAGTGCCACGCATGCTCAGAAGAAACGGGACAGCTCATGCTGGTAAACTTAGCGTTCGCAATGGATACAGCACTTTCGTCACGCTGCAATGTTAAAAATGGTTTAATACAGCGCACTCTCTTCTTCTTTATAATGTGACCAGAATTAAGTAGTTTTGCTGCTCATATTCACACACACTTCTCACAAAGTTTTATTTGTGTTTTTTTAGTGGGATTCCCTGAATATATTGTTATTAGTTGTCACATCTGACAGTTTTATATTATTTTATTTTTTTTTTTTTGGGATTTTCAGCCTTTTTTTTTCTTTAATGTTTGTATTTTTTCCAAGGCTGATCTTTGTTCAATGTTATTTTTATTTTTACTCCAGAATATTTTTGTGTGTGTTTTGTGTGTCAAGTTACCCCAACACCATTGATATCTTGTATTATTTAATCTCCAGGAGATTGTTTGTTGTTGGTGTCCCTTGTTCATTTCACATTGTATATTTGAAATGTACCTGAATCCTCACAAACAAACTGTCCTTTTTGAAGTAAAACACATAGGAGAGTAGAATTCAAAACAAAAATCCTTTATTAAGGGATCAGAACCAAAAAAGAGGAAGGCAACACTGGATCAACAGGAGAAATTAGCAAAGCCTGGGACCCCCACGGCAGACATCAATTTTTCAACATCAAAATTGGTGGCCTGAGGAGTCCATATGTAAGGGAGGGCAGTCTGGTCCAGCAGATGACATCTGTGTCCCCAGGCTGTGGTACCACAAGAGGCTGCATCTTTTGGCCGACCAGACTGAACCCAGGGCAATCACTGTCTGGTCTTCCTTCCACGCTTCCTTCCGGGCTGTGGCTGTGCAGTTGGAGATGTGGCAGGAGGAGGAGTAGGACCTGGAGGAGGAGGAGGACTGGGAGGACCTGGAGGAGGACTGGGAGGACCTGGAGGAGAGGGAGGAGGAGGAGGAGGAGGACCTGCAGGAGGAGGAGGAGGACCATCCCAAAGGTGTGTCTGAGGTGTCATTTGGCCCCTCATACCTTTCTCAAGAGCCTCCAATATGAGGGCCTCACACATGACTTGTTGTCCCTCCTCCATCCTCTGCATTTTATATGCAATGAAGGCAGCAATGTTCTCCTCCATGGTGTGGGATGCTCCCAGGACCTCTGTAGCCCTCCAAAAGAATCCTATAGCAGCCTCCTCTAGGGCACTCCTCCTACTGCCACTTTCTCTTTTCAGGGGGGTGGAGGGACCTGCAGATCAGCCAGCCGGCTCGGCCCGGCCACCTCCTGGCTGAGACTTCCCTGTGTATGAAAAAGGGACATGGTTGTAATGTTTTGCATCATCAATCCCAATCCTAAATTAGTACTCCCAACTAACATCTAGTTAACATCATTGATTGGACAAGCAGAAATATTTAGAGAAATGCTATACCTGGCTCAATCTGGGCTCCTCCACATGTGGCCTGGAAGGCCCAGGTTGGGCGTCAGAAGCCTCAGCCGGGGGGGAAGGAAGCGTGGAAGGAAGACTGGAGAGGGATGACCTGGGTTCAGTCTGGCCTGCCAGAAAATGTAGCCTGTCGTAGTACAACATCCTGGGGACATAAATGTCATCTGCTGCTCCGGATCTCTGTGAATCCTGGACCTTCTTGCGCTCCCTTAGATATGTGCTCCTCAGGCAACCAATTAATATCTTTAAATAGGTGATGTCTGCCGTGGGGATCACCTGCTTCACAATTTCACACAATTGCTCCAGTGCTGCCTTCCTCTTTGCTTGGTTCTTGAAATGGGGGTGTTTAATCTCCCACAGACAGGGCAGCTCCCTTAGCATCTCTAGGAATACTGACATGAAGTCATTATCTTTGAGTAGCATATCCATGTTCACTGCAAGACACAACACAAGATAAAGCCTAATGTCAGACAAAACTCTCCTAATCTTGTTACAATATAGGCCTCAATCTAGAAGCAGTATAGGCACAAGTTTGTCTCTTACCCTCGTTCTTACGATCGGCGCGTCCAATGCTCCTTCCTCCGCTCACAGATCGTACGTAATACGCACGCGTGTTACGCTTTATACACACTGCGCATGCGTGTAACTCCGCCCACCCCTGACGTTCTTTCTAGTCTATTCCCCGCCGCTTTTCGTTTGGCGCAGTGGGTGAAGAGCACATGGCGGAGTTACAGCAGGTGCATGCTAATTCTAGCAACGAGGAGGAGGAGGAGGAAAGCACGGATCCGGACACGTCCCGATCCAGAAGGAGACGTTTTAAGGCCACAAATATGTCCTTTGGGGAGATGTTGGAGATGGTCGACATCATGAAGAAGTCCGACTATGGCGGAAAGTATGGGCCTTACCCCAACCCCAACATCAGAAAGGCAAAGATCATGGCGAAAGTGGTCAAAAGCCTTCACAGGAATTTCGGTGTACGAAGATCGAAAGATCAGCTCAGGAAGCGGTGGTCGGACCTGAAGTTAAGAGAGCCAGAGCAGTACCGAAAGATCCGGAGAGTGCTGCAAAAAAGTAAGTAGTTGTGCTGTGTTCCTATTCTTTCTGTCTTTATTACGTTCGTGCTGCTCCATGTGCTTTTATTAATTGTAACGTTTAAAAGGGCAACTTTAATGTTCATGGGCCCATTATTCGTTCGTATCAAACATTTTTCTTTCGGCCTCTAAAACACCATTGTTTAGGCCATATGCATTTTCCCACATTTTTTTGGGGCCTACTTGGATGCCAAATAATTGTTTGTGTAGATGGGTTTGTTACTAGAATGAAATGCCAACTAGATTGTGTGTAAGAAGAGGACACTGAGCAGCTGTTTTCACATCTGGACACTGGAGCACTAGTGTGGGACCCCAGAACACCATTTTTATTAGGGGGCCACACAGGTGCTCCAGTGTATACTATACGGGGGTCTCCATCTGTGAAGCTTGTACTAAACAGGTAAAGTATTGCAGCTTGACAAAGGGCAATAAAAAAAAGACATCTTTGAACTCGGCTAAAATAGACAATTGTACCCCACTTCCAAGCAATGTTTCCTATTTCTAGTTCGGCCATCAAATATCTGTGTGCTAATTATACCATTTTTGTTTTACATAGGGGAGAAAAGACTCGGAGGACACCCCTCATCCGAGGAGACCAGAGACCCTCCACCTCTGGAAGAAGGTGAAATACCCCAAACCCAAGCTGAGCAGGAGGAAGAAGAAGATGTGGTGGAGATTGGCACCACAACAGGTGAGTGTCTGCGACCACAGGCTCAGGTAAAAGAGATGGATGGTGGCAGATTTTTGAGACCTGTTTTTTTTTTCTTTCTCTCTTTTTAGGTGATCGTGATGTGAGGGATAGAGAACGCTTTACTTCAGAAAGTGCCCAGATCCTGATCGGGGAGATCATGGGGTGTAATGCCGAACTGCAAAACATCCAGCAAAAAATCATTGATGTTATTAAAAAAAATAATAACATCATTGATGTTTTGGGGTGAATTTAAAACCCCACAAAATCACTTTTTGGATTGTGGTCCAATCTTTTAAATTTTTTTGCAATGTTTTGAAAAGCCAAATTTGGAGGATGCACACAGTGTGCCAACATGTGTTATCTGCCATCACGGGACGCGTTTTGGAGGTGCAACCCCTTCCTCAATTATAAAGTCGCGTTGAGGAAGGGCTTGTTCCCCCAAAACACGTCCCTTGATCCCCCCTGATGGCAGATAGCACATGTTGACATTCGTAAATTGGTGTGCATCTTCCAAATTTGGCTTTTCCAGGGGTGATTTCCCCCCATCTGAACGCTATATCAAACCCAGTTCCTAAATACTGATGTCTGATATAGCCTTCAGGTTTTACCTAATGTGAACTTTGTAAGTTCAAGTTTTTTGGCTTTCTTGTTGGTTTTACAAAGGCCTGTTTTATCTGAAATGGACATTTCGAATTTTGCTAATGCTACTGCAAAAATTGTTATACAACAAACATGTTGGTTTGTTTTAAAAACCTTTGGTAAATGCACATGTGATTGTGCAGGTATAAAAAGTGGCTTACTCAAGAATGTGTGGATTATTGTCTCAACACTACAACACTTTTGGGGTGATGTAATAGCTGTTTTATGCAAAAATGGGGGTTATTTCCTAAGGGCAAATCCTCTTTGCACTACAAGTGCAGTTTCAGTGCAGTTGCAAGTGCACTTGTAGTGAAATGTGTTTTTGCATTTAGGAAATACCAGCCAACAGTGCTTTGTATAAGGTTACCCAATCACGACATTTTCTGCACTCAAAACATTTATGTCAGGGTCAGCTAAAACAAACACAAGCAGTAAATGTCCACAAAGAATTTCTTTTTTTTTTTTATTATAAAAAGGCTTCACATATTGTCTGGCATATTGATAGCCCCCCTACCCGCAAAGAACTCCAGGTAGCGTAACCAGACATCACGTGCACTCAGGGAGGGCAAGCCAGGACGGCCACTTTCAAGCGCCGTCAGTGTGGTTTGATGTAGGATTCCGGCCTCAGGCCCAACTGAGCCAGCATAGTTGGCCGAATGTTTCTGTAAAAAGTTATGGAGAACACAGCACGCAAGTATTATATGGTTCAGTTTATACTCCGCCATATGGATAGGTGTCAGAAATAGGCGGAACCGGCTGGCCAGGATTCCAAATGTGTTCTCCACCACTCTTCGGGCTCTGGCCAGCCGGTAATTAAAAACCCTCTGTTCCGGGGTGAGGGTCCTCATTGGGAATGGCCGCATCAGGTGGTCCCCCAGCGCAAATGCTTCATCAGCAACGAACACAAATGGGAGTCCTTCCACATTGTCCTCTGGAGCTGGCAAGTCCAAGCTGCCATTCTGGAGACGCCTGTAGAACTCCGTCTGGGCGATGACTCCACCATCGGACATCCGGCCATTCTTCCCCACGTCCACATACAAGAAGTCGTAATTAGCCGACACCACCGCCAACATCACTATACTAATAAACCCCTTGTAATTATAATAGTACGACCCCGAGTTGGGTGGTGGGACGATGTGGACGTGTTTCCCATCAATTGCCCCTCCGCAGTTAGGAAAGTCCCATCGCTCAGCAAAGTGGGAGGCCACAGTCTGCCATTCCCGTGGTGTGGAAGGAAACTGTTGAGGAAAAAACAATAAACATTACTATTTTTACTCTGAAACATGGCAAGCAGATTAGACACAAACATTATGGGGCAACCTCCAGATAGCATTTATTAAGGGGAATTTAACAACACCAAAGTATAAGGTACACCTATCATATTCCCCCTCCCCCCCTCTCATGGGCCATTTCTAACATTATAGGGGGTGTGTGTAAATCTTGGACAGGTAACCCTCTTCACTTCATTGAGAGATGAATGCCTAAATAATGGGGATTACTTGGAACAGCCCCTCCTTAGTTACACTATTGGCAGACCACTGGACAGGTAAGAAGTGTCTGAATACAAAGATATAAATACACACTGTACACATTTGAGGACATTTGGACATTCTGCTATTACCTATCAAGATAATAATAGGATACAAAAACTTTAAACAGTACCATTGGAAAGTATACAGGCAGGCCCTTGCACTACATGCTTTGGGGAATTCATCCATAAATTTGACCAGTAAAGAGGTGGGTATAGTGTGTATGGGTTTGGCAAAGTCAGCAGATAGATAATTGAGGATAGATATAGAATAGGGATCAGCTGACTTAGCAGTTGGGGGAGGGAGGGTTACTAAAAATTATTTGGGGACACCACAAAAAAAAGCCTTTGGCACTCTGCCTGAATTTAAAGAAAAAATAACATTTCCAAACATTTTAGGGGGTGTTTGGGGTAAAGCACTACTATGGAGCTGTTAAAATACGTTGTTAAGTAACTACATGAGGTGAATATAGGGCAGGAGACACCATGCGGGGGAGGTTATTGAAGGGCAAATATATATGAAGGACCTAAAATAATAATTACATAAAAATCCAGCATGCATGAGAACAAAGGGGACATTCACAGTATATTACAATCATGGTCATTAGGGAATGAGGAAAGAAATACAAGATATTATCAAACATTCAATACAATAAAATGTGATATTAAAGGATAAAAATCTTACCTTCATATACTCCTTCTGCAGGACCTGTATGATGGCAGAACAGGTCTCTGGGATGATGATACCCAGAGCCTGGGGGGAGATGCCTGTCGAGAACTTTAAGTCCTGCAGGCTTCTCCCTGTGGCCAAATACCGCAAGGTAGCGACCAAGAGTGATGGCTTGCCTCATGCAGATATCCTGCCTGCTGATATAGGGGGTCAGCGAAGCCAACAAACGGTGAAACACGGGGTCCGTCATCCTGAGAAAGTTCCTGAAATCATCAGGATTATTCTCACGGATCTCACGGAGCAAAGGCATATGACAGAACTGGTCACGCTGAAGCAACCAATTCTTGGTCCATGAACTCCTCCCCACCCTGTTCATGGACTGGACTTGTGTCAAGGTCAGGACCCCAACACCAAGCCCCCGCACAGCACTAACCCTACGAGGAGTACGCATACGAAACATGGCTAGAAAACGGTCGGCTGCTCAGAACGAAGTAACAGAACACACTGAAGAACAGCAAGGCCTGTGAAGAGCGACCTGAAAAACAGTAACGAACGAACAAGAATACAATGACTACCTAAAGTCACGCGGAACTTGCTGCACGCACTGAAGAGCAGATACAAACCCACAAGCACAAACTGAACGGCAGAAAACGATCTGAAAGCCACGAGTCTGAAAAAGCACAAATCGTCTCTCACCAAACTTTTACTAACACGAGATTAGCAAAAGGAGCCCAAAGGGTACCGCGCTTGGTTCTGAACCGGCCTTTTCTAGTCTCGTCGTACGTGGTGTACGCGTGGTTGGCGATCGGAAATTCTGACAACTTTGTGGGACCGTGTGTAGGCAAAACAAGTTTGAGCCAACATCCGTCGTAAAAAATCCTAGGATTTTGTTGTCGGAATGTCCGAACAAAGTCCGACCGTGTGTACGCCCTATAATAGTTGATCCCTGGCCCACTCCTTCAATACCAGACGGCAATAACTATTATCCTTAGTTACCAATGAGGAAAGATAAATCACTATTTCTGCCTGCATTTTCTAAAAGGCTCCTCAGTGCAGCCACTTCTGGTCAGGGATGGCCTTTGTATACTGTCAGGAGAATTAGTAGACAAGACTGTGTGGACTGCACAGAGATAACCCAAAACGCATGTAGAGTGAATAATGATATTTATTAAAATAGATGATAATCAGAAAATACAAACAGTGCCCAAACAACCCAACAAACCCACCAACAACAACAATATATACAGCAAGGGGCAATACCAGAATCACAGATGTCAGCCAGGCCAGGGTCATACACAGCAGGTCAGCAGGACAAGGGATATTCCAGGAATGTAAACGTTAGCCAAGCCAAGGTCATACACAGGGAGATCAATAAATGAGGAACAGGGAACCAACAGGACAGAGGGGGAATGGATCGGGCTGAAGGGTACAGGAACACAGAAGTTACTGGGTCAGGATAAGCTTGGGAACAAGGTCAGATGCAGGCTCAGGATCGGGTAACAGGCGAACAAGGTCAGGGCTCAAGGAGAGAGATACCAAGGCAAGCATGTGAAGGCTTGCCAGGTATTTATGGGACTGACAATAATTGTCTTCATGTAACACCTGAGCGCAGGGAGTGTTGTCTGCTCCATACTGCCAGGATCCATCCGCTGGTGGACATCAGTACTGCGGCCAAAAGATGAAATAACACCAGCAGGGAAAGATTCCCCTGACAGTTCCAAACTGCCAGGAGACACCTGCTGGTGGACCCCAGTACTGCATGCCAAATGATATATCTTACCAGCAGACGGACCCTTTTCTGACATTAGTAAAGACTTGGGCAGAACGGAATCTCTGAAAAAGCTCAGGAACCAGGGGGAGAGGATAACGATTTTTGACCGTAATTTTGTTAAGTTCCCTGTAATCCACACAAGGCCTGAGGGTATGATCTTTCTTCTCCACAAAGAATATTCCGGCACCAGCTGGGGATGATGACGGGCGGATGAACCCTTTCTCCAAGTTCTCGTCAATATATTGACGTAGAGTCTTAAGCTCAGTCTCTGAAAGTGGAAATATTCAACCAAAGGGGATCTCTGCACCAGGCAACAACTCGATTGGACAATCGTAAGAACGATGGGGTGGCAAAGTGTTGGCTTTTTTCTTATTGAAGACATCTAAGAAGTCATGGTAAACTGGAGGGACGTCTTGGCTAGAATTGGAAACTGGCTGGACGATAAGGAAACTGGAAGGTGCTACAGGTTCAGGTATGATACAATGCTGGTGGCAATAGGTTGACTTGAAAGAGATATTCCCTGTGTTCCAGTCTATCTGAGGGTTGTGTGCTCATAGCCAAGGGAGTCCCAAAATTACAGGGAACATTGGAGAACAAAGAACATCAAAACAAAGAAATTCTTGATGGTCTGGGTCAATCATGGTGAGAGTAGGCAAAGTCTCTTGAGTAACAGGCCCAAACTGCGGTGTCGATCCGTCGGCCAAATGAATTTTAGGTTTATGTTCCTTCTTCCGAAGTGGAATCTGAAAGTCTTTAGCCAGGGAAATGTCCAAAAAGCACCTGCAAGCCCCGGAGTTGATTATTGCTGGAAGTCTGACCTCTCCTCTTGCCAACTGTAATGCAATATGGAGAACAAGATGAGTTGGAGAAGGTTTTGGGACTTGGAGGCTAGTAGAGTTGCGGAAAGGAAATCTACTGGGCCTTATTGGACAGTTGAGACGAATATGTCCGGGTTCTCGGCAATAGAAGCATAGGTTAGCTTGCCGGCGATGAAGTTTCTCATTATGGGTCAGAGCAGAGCGAACTGCGCCAATTTGCATAGATCCTTTATTAGACGTGACCGGAGTGGTAGTTGCAGGAACGGCCGGAACTATAGGCATCATTCAAGAAGGCCGGAGGGATCGTGCACGTTCAGACTGTCGCTCCCGCAGGCGCCTACCAAGTTGGACGACTAGCTGGATGAGTCCTGCTAATGTGGTTGGGGACTCTACTCGTGCAAGTTCGTCTTTGACAAGTTCAGATAAGCCAAGCCAGAATTTGAATCTGAGAGCGGCCTTATTCCACCCTGTGTTGGCAGCCCAACTGCGAAAGTCCACGATATAATCCTCTACAGGGCGCTGCCCTTGCCACAAGACATGAAGGGCGGCCTCAGCAGTAGCCATACATTGTGGATCATCATATAATCTGGACATGGCTTCAAAGAACAAGTCCACTGAATTAATAGCGGGATCCTTTTGCTCCAATAACTGATGGGCCCAAGACTGGGGTTCATTGGACAGCAGGGAAATAACAAATCCCACTTTAATAGTTTCTAGGGAAAAAGTTCTTGGTTGAAGGGCCAGGTAAAGTAAACAGGTATCCTTGAATGCTTGGAACTTCCTTCGGTCACCAGAGAAGCGTTCAGGAGTAGGAACCCTTGGTTCAGTGGGTGGAATCATCATAGGGGGCTTTGGTTGGTTCTGAAGGTGAATCTCCAACTGGGAATAATGTCCTTGTAGGCTCATCACTGCTTGGGTAAGCACAGCGACTTGCTGGCACAGAGTATTGAGCAGGGAAGCACCTCCGTCAGCCTCTGACGTTACTGGCTGCATGATACTATCACGTACCTGATCGGAGGCTGAAATGCTGGGAGGGCTTCCCTTGCGACTAAGTGCAGAGTGCCCCCTGAAGGTGGCACAGGGGGAGCTATACTCAAAGTGGCAGGGGTTGCTGGCTGCGGCAAGCTGAGATGAAGCAGAGAAGTCCACTGGTGGGCAGCTGACGAGCAGGGTTAACTGCTAGGCAGGGGTACCTCGGAAGTACCAGATGCGATCGTGCAGGAGGGAGTACCAGGAGCAGTGTCAGGAGCCAGGCCGGGGTTCATACACAGGACAGCAAGCAGTAGCAAAGTCAATGAAACAATCCAGGGGGTCATACACAGTGCAGCAGATCAGAGCGGAGTTACAGGAACAAGCCAAGGGTCAAGCCGGGGTCAATGTAGATCGAATAGGTCAAGACAAGCTGGATCGTTAATAGGTAATCCAAGACAATAGGAACAGGAACTCAGGAATGTACAAGAAGCTGAAGATCATGCGGCAGTTGGTGACTGCTGCAACATGCTTTAAATAGTATACTGGTGCCTGGAGTCTCTCCCGTAGTGCGCGTGCTTCGGCGCACACATGTGCGCATTGGCGCACGCTTTGGCGCGTGCATGAACACTGAAAGATACACTGTCCTGACAGCTTTCGCCCGCGTGTGTGCACATTAGCACTGGAGAATTTGTGTTTGTTGATACAAGATTCTGCTGGCCATAGATGTCAGTTCTCCTGCGGGTTAGTCCCTGACAGCAGGGTACACAGTACAGTAACTGGAAATACTTCAAAGAGCCTACACAAGCACCTGGCTTCAGGTAGCTATACTGAAGGTGCAACTGTGCAGGGTACACAGTACAGTAACTGGAAATAATTCAAAGAGCCTACACAAGCACCTGGCTTCAGGTACCTATACTGTAGGTGCAACTGTTCAGGGTAAACAGAACAGTAACTGGAAATACTTCAAAGAGCCTACACAAGCACCTGGCTTCAGGTAGCTATACTGTAGGTGCAACTGTGCAGGGTACACAGTACAGTAACTGGAAATACTTTAAAGAGCCTACACAAGCACCTGGCTTCAGGTAGCTATACTGTAGGTGCAACTGTGCAGGGTACACAATACAGTAACTGGAAATACCTCAAAGAGCCTACACAAGTACCTGGCTTCAGGTAGCTATACTGTAGGGGCAACTGTGCAGGGTGCACAGTACAGTAACTGGAAATACTTCAAAGAGCCTACACAAGCACCTGGCTTCAGGTAGCTATACTGTAGGTGCAACTGTGCAGGGTACACAGTACAATAGCTGGAAATATGTCAAGAGCCTACACAAGCACCTGGCTTCAGGTAGCTATACTGTAGGTGCAACTGTGCAGGGTACACAGTACAGTAACTGGAAATAATTCAAAGAGCCTACACAAGCACCTGGCTTCAGGTAGCTATACTGTAGGTGCAACTGTGCAGGGTACACAGTACAGTAACTAGAAATACTTCAAAGTGCCTACACAAGCACCTGGCTTCAGGTAGCTATACTGTAGGTGCAACTGCGCAGGGTACACAGTACAGTAACTGGAAATACTTCAAAGAGCCTACACAAGCACCTGCTTCAGGTAGCTATACTGTAGGTGCAACTGTGCAGGGTACACAGTACAGTAACTGGAAATACATCAAGAGCTTACACAAGCACCTGGCTTCAGGTAGCTATACTGTAGGTGCAACTGTGCAGGGTATACAGTACAGTAACTGGAAATACTTCAAAGAGCCTACACAAGCACCTGGCTTCAGGTAGCTATACTGTAGGTGCAACTGTGCAGGGTACAAAGTACAGAAACTGGAAATACATCAAGAGCTTACACAAGCACCTGGCTTCGGGTAGCTATACTGTAGGTGCAACTGTGCAGGGTATACAGTACAGTAACTGGAAATACTTCAAAGAGCCTACACAAGCACCTGGCTTCAGGTAGCTATACTGTAGGTGCAACAGGGCAGGGTACACAGTACAGTAACTAGAAATACTTCAAAGTGCCTACACAAGCACCTGGCTTCAGGTAGCTATACTGTAGGTGCAACTGCACAGGGTACACAGTACAGTAACTGGAAATACTTCAAAGAGCCTACACAAGCACCTGGCTTCAGGTAGCTATACTGTAGGTGCAACTGTGCAGGGTACACAGTACAGTAACTGGAAATACGTCAAGAGCCTACACAAGCACCTGGCTTCAGGTAGCTATACTGTAGGTGCAACTGTGCAGGGTACACAGTACAGTAACTGGAAATAATTTAAAGAGCCTACACAAGCACCTGGCTTCAGGTAGCTATACTGCAGGTGCAACTGTGCAGGGTACACAGTACAGTAACTGGAAATACTTCAAAGAGCCTACACAAGCACCTGGCTTCAGGTAGCTATACTGTAGGTGCAACTGTGCAGGGTACACAGTACAGTAACTAGAAATACTTCAAAGTGCCTACACAAGCACCTGGCTTCAGGTAGCTATACTGTAGGTGCAACTGCGCAGGGTACACAGTACAGTAACTGGAAATACTTCAAAGAGCCTACACAAGCACCTGGCTTCAGGTAGCTATACTGTAGGTGCAACTGTGCAGGGTACACAGTACAGTAACTGGAAATACGTCAAGAGCCTACACAAGCACCTGGCTTCAGGTAGTTATACTGTAGGTGTAACTGTGCAGGGTACATGGTACAGTAACTGGAAATACTTCAAAGAGCCTACACAAGCACCTGGCTTCAGATAGCTATACTGTAGGTGCAACTGTGCAGGGTACGCAGTACAGTAACTGGAAATACTTCAAAGAGCCTACACAAGCACCTGGCTTCAGGTAGCTATACTGTAGGTGTAACTGTGCACGGTACACAGTACAGTAACTGGAAATACTTCAAAGAGCCTACACAAGCACCTGGCTTCAGGTAGCTATACTGTAGGTGCAACTGTGCAGGGTACACAGTACAGTAACTGGAAATACTTCAAAGAGCCTACACAAGCACCTGGCTTCAGGTAGCTATACTGTAGGTGCAACTGTGCAGGGTACACAGTACAGTAACTGGAAATACTTCAAAGAGCCTACACAAGCACCTGGCTTCAGGTAGCTATACTGTAGGTGCAACTGTGCAGGGTACACAGTACAGTAACTGGAAATACGTCAAGAGCCTACACAAGCACCTGGCTTCAGGTAGCTATACTGTAGGTGCAACTGTGCAGGGTACACAGTACAGTAACTGGAAATAATTTAAAGAGCCTACACAAGCACCTGGCTTCAGGTAGCTATACTGCAGGTGCAACTGTGCAGGGTACACAGTACAGTAACTGGAAATACTTCAAAGAGCCTACACAAGCACCTGGCTTCAGGTAGCTATACTGTAGGTGCAACTGTGCAGGGTACACAGTACAGTAACTAGAAATACTTCAAAGTGCCTACACAAGCACCTGGCTTCAGGTAGCTATACTGTAGGTGCAACTGCGCAGGGTACACAGTACAGTAACTGGAAATACTTCAAAGAGCCTACACAAGCACCTGGCTTCAGGTAGCTATACTGTAGGTGCAACTGTGCAGGGTACACAGTACAGTAACTGGAAATACGTCAAGAGCCTACACAAGCACCTGGCTTCAGGTAGTTATACTGTAGGTGCAACTGTGCAGGGTACATGGTACAGTAACTGGAAATACTTCAAAGAGCCTACACAAGCACCTGGCTTCAGATAGCTATACTGTAGGTGCAACTGTGCAGGGTACGCAGTACAGTAACTGGAAATACTTCAAAGAGCCTACACAAGCACCTGGCTTCAGGTAGCTATACTGTAGGTGTAACTGTGCACGGTACACAGTACAGTAACTGGAAATACTTCAAAGAGCCTACACAAGCACCTGGCTTCAGGTAGCTATACTGCAGGTGCAACTGTGCAGGGTACACAGTACAGTAACTGGAAATACTTCAAAGAGCCTACACAAGCACCTGGCTTCAGGTAGCTATACTGTAGGTGCAACTGTGCAGGGTACACAGTAGAGTAACTGGAAATACATCAAGAGCTTACACAAGCACCTGGCTTCAGGTAGCTATACTGCAGGTGCAACTGTGCAGGGTACACAGTACAGTAACTGGAAATACTTCAAAGAGCCTACACAAGCACCTGGCTTCAGGTAGCTATACTGTAGGTGCAACTGCGCAGGGTACACAGTACAGTAACTGGAAATACTTCAAAGAGCCTACACAAGCACCTGGCATCAGGTAGCTATACTGTAGGTGCAACTGTGCAGGGTACACAGTATAGTAACTGGAAATACGTCAAAAGCCTACACAAGCACCTGGCTTCAGGTAGCTATACTGTAGGTGACACTGTGCAGGGTACACAGTACAGTAACTGGAAATACTTCAAAGAGCCTACACAAGCACCTGGCTTCAGGTAGCTATACTGTAGGTGCAACTGTGCAGGGTACACAGTACAGTAACTGGAAACACTTCAAAGTGCCTACACAAGCACCTGGCTTCAGGTAGCTATACTGTAGGTGACACTGCGCAAGGTACACAGTACAGTAACTGGAAATACTTCAAAGAGCCTACACAAGCACCTGGCTTCAGGTAGCTATACTGTAGATGCAACTGTGCAGGGTACACAGTACAGTAACTGGAAATACTTCAAAGAGCCTACACAAGCACCTGGCTTCAGGTAGCTATACTGTAGGTGCAACTGGGCAGGGTACACAGTACAGTAACTGGAAATACGTCAAGAGCCTACACAAGCACCTGGCTTCAGGTAGATATACTGTAGGTGCAACTGTGCAGGGTACACAGTACAGTAACTGGAAATACTTCAAAGAGCCTACACAAGCACCTGGCTTCAGGTAGCTATACTGTAGGTGCAACTGTGCAGGGTACACAGTAGAGTAACTGGAAATACATCAAGAGCTTACACAAGCACCTGGCTTCAGGTAGCTATACTGTAGGTGCAACTTTGCAGGGTATACAGTACAGTAACTGGAAATACTTCAAAGAGCCTACACAAGCACCTGGCTTCAGGTAGCTATACTGTAGGTGCAACTGTGCAGGGTACACAGTACAGTAACTGAAAATACATCAAGAGCTTACACAAGCACCTGGCTTCAGGTAGCTATACTGTAGGTGCAACTGTGCAGGGTATACAGTACAGTAACTGGAAATACTTCAAAGAGCCTACACAATCACCTGGCTTCAGGTAGCTATACTGTAGGTGCAACTGTGCAGGGTACACAGTACAGTAACTAGAAATACTTCAAAGTGCCTACACAAGCACCTGGCTTCAGGTAGCTATACTGTAGGTGCAACTGTGCAGGGTACACGGTACAGTAAATGGAAATACATCAAGAGCTTACACAAGCACCTGGCTTCAGGTAGCTATACTGTAGGTGCGACTGTGCAGGGTATACAGTACAGTAACTGGAAATACTTCAAAGAGCCTACACAAGCACCTGGCTTCAGGTAGCTATACTGTAGGTGCAACTGTGCAGGGTACACAGTACAGTAACTGGAAATACATCAAGAGCTTACACAAGCACCTGGCTTCAGGTAGCTATACTGTAGGTGCAACTGTGCAGGGTATACAGTACAGTAACTGGAAATACTTCAAAGAGCCTACACAATCACCTGGCTTCAGGTAGCTATACTGTAGGTGCAACTGTGCAGGGTACACAGTACAGTAACTAGAAATACTTCAAAGTGCCTACACAAGCACCTGGCTTCAGGTAGCTATACTGTAGGTGCAACTGTGCAGGGTACACAGTACAGTAACTGGAAATACATCAAGAGCTTACACAAGCACCTGCCTTCAGGTAGCTATACTGTAGGTGCAACTGTGCAGGGTATACAGTACAGTAACTGGAAATACTTCAAAGAGCCTACACAAGCACCTGGCTTCAGGTAGCTATACTGTAGGTGCAACTGTGCAGGGTACACAGTACAGTAACTAGAAATACTTCAAAGTGCCTACACAAGCACCTGGCTTCAGGTAGCTATACTGTAGGTGCAACTGTGCAGGGTACACGGTACAGTAACTGGAAATACTTCAAAGAGCCTACACAAGCACCTGGCTTCAGGTAGCTATACTGTAGGTGCAACTGTGCAGGGTACACGGTACAGTAACTGGAAATACTTCAAAGAGCCTACACAAGCACCTGGCTTCAGGTAGCTATACTGTAGGTGCAACTGGGCAGGGTACACAGTACAGTAACTGGATATACGTCAAGAGCCTACACAAGCACCTGGCTTCAGGTAGCTATACTGTAGGTGCAACTGTGCAGGGTATACAGTACAGTAACTGTAAATACTTCAAAGAGCCTACACAAGCACCTGGCTTCAGGTAGCTATACCGTAGGTGCAACTGTGCAGGGTACACAGTATAGTAACTGGAAATATGTTAAAAGCCTACACAAGCACCTGGCTTCAGGTAGCTATACTGTAGGTGACACTGTGCAGGGTACACAGTACAGTAACTGGAAATACTTCAAAGAGCCTACACAAGCACATGGCTTCAGGTAGCTATACTGTAGGTGCAACTGCGCAGGGTACACAGTACAGTAATTGGAAATACTTCAAAGTGCCTACACAAGCACCTGGCTTCAGGTAGCTATACTGTAGGTGACACTGCGCAAGATACACAGTACAGTAACTGGAAATACTTCAAAGAGCCTACAAAAGCACCTGGCTTCAGGTAGCTATACTGTAGGTGCAACTGTGCAGGGTACACAGTACAGTAACTGGAAATACTTCAAAGAGCCTACACAAGCACCTGGCTTCAGGTAGCTATACTTTAGGTGCAACTGGGCAGGGTACACAGTACAGTAACTGGAAATACGTCAAGAGCCTACACAAGCACCTGGCTTCAGGTAGCTATACTGTAGGTGCAACTGTGCAGGGTACACAGTACAGTAACTGGAAATACTTCAAAGAGCCTACACAAGCACCTGGCTTCAGGTAGCTATACTGTAGGTGCAACTGTGCAGGGTACACAGTACAGTAACTGGAAATACATCAAGAGCTTACACAAGCACCTGGCTTCAGGTAGCTATACTCTAGGTGCAACTGTGCAGGGTACACAGTACAGTAACTAGAAATACTTCAAAGTGCCTACACAAGCACCTGGCTTCAGGTAGCTATACTGTAGGTGCAACTGCGCAGGGTACACAGTACAGTAACTGGAAATACTTCAAAGAGCCTACACAAGCACCTGGCTTCAGGTAGCTATACTGTAGGTGCAACTGTGCAGGGTACACAGTACAGTAACTGGAAATACGTCAAGAGCCTACACAAGCACCTGGCTTCAGGTAGTTATACTGTAGGTGCAACTGTGCAGGGTACATGGTACAGTAACTGGAAATACTTCAAAGAGCCTACACAAGCACCTGGCTTCAGATAGCTATACTGTAGGTGCAACTGTGCAGGGTACGCAGTACAGTAACTGGAAATACTTCAAAGAGCCTACACAAGCACCTGGCTTCAGGTAGCTATACTGTAGGTTTAACTGTGCACGGTACACAGTACAGTAACTGGAAATACTTCAAAGAGCCTACACAAGCACCTGGCTTCAGGTAGCTATACTGCAGGTGCAACTGTGCAGGGTACACAGTACCGTAACTGGAAATACTTCAAAGAGCCTACACAAGCACCTGGCTTCAGGTAGCTATACTGTAGGTGCAACTGTGCAGGGTACACAGTAGAGTAACTGGAAATACATCAAGAGCTTACACAAGCACCTGGCTTCAGGTAGCTATACTGCAGGTGCAAGTGTGCAGGGTACACAGTACAGTAACTGGAAATACTTCAAAGAGCCTACACAAGCACCTGGCTTCAGGTAGCTATACTGTAGGTGCAACTGTGCAGGGTACACAGTACAGTAACTAGAAATACTTCAAAGTGCTTACACAAGCACCTGGCTTCAGGTAGCTATACTGTAGGTGCAACTGCGCAGGGTACACAGTACAGTAACTGGAAATACTTCAAAGAGCCTACACAAGCACCTGGCTTCAGGTAGCTATACTGTAGGTGCAACTGTGCAGGGTACACAGTATAGTAACTGGAAATACGTCAAAAGCCTACACAAGCACCTGGCTTCAGGTAGCTATACTGTAGGTGCAACTGTGCAGGGTACACAGTACAGTAACTGGAAATACTTCAAAGAGCCTACACAAGCACCTGGCTTCAGGTAGCTATACTGTAGGTGCAACTGTGCAGGGTACACAGTACAGTAACTGGAAACACTTCAAAGTGCCTACACAAGCACCTGGCTTCAGGTAGTTATACTGTAGGTGTAACTGTGCAGGGTACATGGTACAGTAACTGGAAATACTTCAAAGAGCCTACACAAGCACCTGGCTTCAGATAGCTATACTGTAGGTGCAACTGTGCAGGGTACGCAGTACAGTAACTGGAAATACTTCAAAGAGCCTACACAAGCACCTGGCTTCAGGTAGCTATACTGTAGGTGTAACTGTGCACGGTACACAGTACAGTAACTGGAAATACTTCAAAGAGCCTACACAAGCACCTGGCTTCAGGTAGCTATACTGTAGGTGCAACTGTGCAGGGTACACAGTACAGTAACTGGAAATACTTCAAAGAGCCTACACAAGCACCTGGCTTCAGGTAGCTATACTGTAGGTGCAACTGTGCAGGGTACACAGTACAGTAACTGGAAATACTTCAAAGAGCCTACACAAGCACCTGGCTTCAGGTAGCTATACTGTAGGTGCAACTGTGCAGGGTACACAGTACAGTAACTGGAAATACGTCAAGAGCCTACACAAGCACCTGGCTTCAGGTAGCTATACTGTAGGTGCAACTGTGCAGGGTACACAGTACAGTAACTGGAAATAATTTAAAGAGCCTACAGAAGCACCTGGCTTCAGGTAGCTATACTGCAGGTGCAACTGTGCAGGGTACACAGTACAGTAACTGGAAATACTTCAAAGAGCCTACACAAGCACCTGGCTTCAGGTAGCTATACTGTAGGTGCAACTGTGCAGGGTACACAGTACAGTAACTAGAAATACTTCAAAGTGCCTACACAAGCACCTGGCTTCAGGTAGCTATACTGTAGGTGCAACTGCGCAGGGTACACAGTACAGTAACTGGAAATACTTCAAAGAGCCTACACAAGCACCTGGCTTCAGGTAGCTATACTGTAGGTGCAACTGTGCAGGGTACACAGTACAGTAACTGGAAATACGTCAAGAGCCTACACAAGCACCTGGCTTCAGGTAGTTATACTGTAGGTGCAACTGTGCAGGGTACATGGTACAGTAACTGGAAATACTTCAAAGAGCCTACACAAGCACCTGGCTTCAGATAGCTATACTGTAGGTGCAACTGTGCAGGGTACGCAGTACAGTAACTGGAAATACTTCAAAGAGCCTACACAAGCACCTGGCTTCAGGTAGCTATACTGTAGGTGTAACTGTGCACGGTACACAGTACAGTAACTGGAAATACTTCAAAGAGCCTACACAAGCACCTGGCTTCAGGTAGCTATACTGCAGGTGCAACTGTGCAGGGTACACAGTACAGTAACTGGAAATACTTCAAAGAGCCTACACAAGCACCTGGCTTCAGGTAGCTATACTGTAGGTGCAACTGTGCAGGGTACACAGTAGAGTAACTGGAAATACATCAAGAGCTTACACAAGCACCTGGCTTCAGGTAGCTATACTGCAGGTGCAACTGTGCAGGGTACACAGTACAGTAACTGGAAATACTTCAAAGAGCCTACACAAGCACCTGGCTTCAGGTAGCTATACTGTAGGTGCAACTGCGCAGGGTACACAGTACAGTAACTGGAAATACTTCAAAGAGCCTACACAAGCACCTGGCATCAGGTAGCTATACTGTAGGTGCAACTGTGCAGGGTACACAGTATAGTAACTGGAAATACGTCAAAAGCCTACACAAGCACCTGGCTTCAGGTAGCTATACTGTAGGTGACACTGTGCAGGGTACACAGTACAGTAACTGGAAATACTTCAAAGAGCCTACACAAGCACCTGGCTTCAGGTAGCTATACTGTAGGTGCAACTGTGCAGGGTACACAGTACAGTAACTGGAAACACTTCAAAGTGCCTACACAAGCACCTGGCTTCAGGTAGCTATACTGTAGGTGACACTGCGCAAGGTACACAGTACAGTAACTGGAAATACTTCAAAGAGCCTACACAAGCACCTGGCTTCAGGTAGCTATACTGTAGATGCAACTGTGCAGGGTACACAGTACAGTAACTGGAAATACTTCAAAGAGCCTACACAAGCACCTGGCTTCAGGTAGCTATACTGTAGGTGCAACTGGGCAGGGTACACAGTACAGTAACTGGAAATACGTCAAGAGCCTACACAAGCACCTGGCTTCAGGTAGATATACTGTAGGTGCAACTGTGCAGGGTACACAGTACAGTAACTGGAAATACTTCAAAGAGCCTACACAAGCACCTGGCTTCAGGTAGCTATACTGTAGGTGCAACTGTGCAGGGTACACAGTAGAGTAACTGGAAATACATCAAGAGCTTACACAAGCACCTGGCTTCAGGTAGCTATACTGTAGGTGCAACTTTGCAGGGTATACAGTACAGTAACTGGAAATACTTCAAAGAGCCTACACAAGCACCTGGCTTCAGGTAGCTATACTGTAGGTGCAACTGTGCAGGGTACACAGTACAGTAACTGAAAATACATCAAGAGCTTACACAAGCACCTGGCTTCAGGTAGCTATACTGTAGGTGCAACTGTGCAGGGTATACAGTACAGTAACTGGAAATACTTCAAAGAGCCTACACAATCACCTGGCTTCAGGTAGCTATACTGTAGGTGCAACTGTGCAGGGTACACAGTACAGTAACTAGAAATACTTCAAAGTGCCTACACAAGCACCTGGCTTCAGGTAGCTATACTGTAGGTGCAACTGTGCAGGGTACACGGTACAGTAAATGGAAATACATCAAGAGCTTACACAAGCACCTGGCTTCAGGTAGCTATACTGTAGGTGCGACTGTGCAGGGTATACAGTACAGTAACTGGAAATACTTCAAAGAGCCTACACAAGCACCTGGCTTCAGGTAGCTATACTGTAGGTGCAACTGTGCAGGGTACACAGTACAGTAACTGGAAATACATCAAGAGCTTACACAAGCACCTGGCTTCAGGTAGCTATACTGTAGGTGCAACTGTGCAGGGTATACAGTACAGTAACTGGAAATACTTCAAAGAGCCTACACAATCACCTGGCTTCAGGTAGCTATACTGTAGGTGCAACTGTGCAGGGTACACAGTACAGTAACTAGAAATACTTCAAAGTGCCTACACAAGCACCTGGCTTCAGGTAGCTATACTGTAGGTGCAACTGTGCAGGGTACACAGTACAGTAACTGGAAATACATCAAGAGCTTACACAAGCACCTGCCTTCAGGTAGCTATACTGTAGGTGCAACTGTGCAGGGTATACAGTACAGTAACTGGAAATACTTCAAAGAGCCTACACAAGCACCTGGCTTCAGGTAGCTATACTGTAGGTGCAACTGTGCAGGGTACACAGTACAGTAACTAGAAATACTTCAAAGTGCCTACACAAGCACCTGGCTTCAGGTAGCTATACTGTAGGTGCAACTGTGCAGGGTACACGGTACAGTAACTGGAAATACTTCAAAGAGCCTACACAAGCACCTGGCTTCAGGTAGCTATACTGTAGGTGCAACTGTGCAGGGTACACGGTACAGTAACTGGAAATACTTCAAAGAGCCTACACAAGCACCTGGCTTCAGGTAGCTATACTGTAGGTGCAACTGGGCAGGGTACACAGTACAGTAACTGGATATACGTCAAGAGCCTACACAAGCACCTGGCTTCAGGTAGCTATACTGTAGGTGCAACTGTGCAGGGTATACAGAACAGTAACTGTAAATACTTCAAAGAGCCTACACAAGCACCTGGCTTCAGGTAGCTATACCGTAGGTGCAACTGTGCAGGGTACACAGTATAGTAACTGGAAATACGTTAAAAGCCTACACAAGCACCTGGCTTCAGGTAGCTATACTGTAGGTGACACTGTGCAGGGTACACAGTACAGTAACTGGAAATACTTCAAAGAGCCTACACAAGCACATGGCTTCAGGTAGCTATACTGTAGGTGCAACTGCGCAGGGTACACAGTACAGTAATTGGAAATACTTCAAAGTGCCTACACAAGCACCTGGCTTCAGGTAGCTATACTGTAGGTGACACTGCGCAAGATACACAGTACAGTAACTGGAAATACTTCAAAGAGCCTACAAAAGCACCTGGCTTCAGGTAGCTATACTGTAGGTGCAACTGTGCAGGGTACACAGTACAGTAACTGGAAATACTTCAAAGAGCCTACACAAGCACCTGGCTTCAGGTAGCTATACTTTAGGTGCAACTGGGCAGGGTACACAGTACAGTAACTGGAAATACGTCAAGAGCCTACACAAGCACCTGGCTTCAGGTAGCTATACTGTAGGTGCAACTGTGCAGGGTACACAGTACAGTAACTGGAAATACTTCAAAGAGCCTACACAAGCACCTGGCTTCAGGTAGCTATACTGTAGGTGCAACTGTGCAGGGTACACAGTACAGTAACTGGAAATACATCAAGAGCTTACACAAGCACCTGGCTTCAGGTAGCTATACTCTAGGTGCAACTGTGCAGGGTACACAGTACAGTAACTAGAAATACTTCAAAGTGCCTACACAAGCACCTGGCTTCAGGTAGCTATACTGTAGGTGCAACTGCGCAGGGTACACAGTACAGTAACTGGAAATACTTCAAAGAGCCTACACAAGCACCTGGCTTCAGGTAGCTATACTGTAGGTGCAACTGTGCAGGGTACACAGTACAGTAACTGGAAATACGTCAAGAGCCTACACAAGCACCTGGCTTCAGGTAGTTATACTGTAGGTGCAACTGTGCAGGGTACATGGTACAGTAACTGGAAATACTTCAAAGAGCCTACACAAGCACCTGGCTTCAGATAGCTATACTGTAGGTGCAACTGTGCAGGGTACGCAGTACAGTAACTGGAAATACTTCAAAGAGCCTACACAAGCACCTGGCTTCAGGTAGCTATACTGTAGGTTTAACTGTGCACGGTACACAGTACAGTAACTGGAAATACTTCAAAGAGCCTACACAAGCACCTGGCTTCAGGTAGCTATACTGCAGGTGCAACTGTGCAGGGTACACAGTACCGTAACTGGAAAAACTTCAAAGAGCCTACACAAGCACCTGGCTTCAGGTAGCTATACTGTAGGTGCAACTGTGCAGGGTACACAGTAGAGTAACTGGAAATACATCAAGAGCTTACACAAGCACCTGGCTTCAGGTAGCTATACTGCAGGTGCAAGTGTGCAGGGTACACAGTACAGTAACTGGAAATACTTCAAAGAGCCTACACAAGCACCTGGCTTCAGGTAGCTATACTGTAGGTGCAACTGTGCAGGGTACACAGTACAGTAACTAGAAATACTTCAAAGTGCTTACACAAGCACCTGGCTTCAGGTAGCTATACTGTAGGTGCAACTGCGCAGGGTACACAGTACAGTAACTGGAAATACTTCAAAGAGCCTACACAAGCACCTGGCTTCAGGTAGCTATACTGTAGGTGCAACTGTGCAGGGTACACAGTATAGTAACTGGAAATACGTCAAAAGCCTACACAAGCACCTGGCTTCAGGTAGCTATACTGTAGGTGCAACTGTGCAGGGTACACAGTACAGTAACTGGAAATACTTCAAAGAGCCTACACAAGCACCTGGCTTCAGGTAGCTATACTGTAGGTGCAACTGTGCAGGGTACACAGTACAGTAACTGGAAACACTTCATAGTGCCTACACAAGCACCTGGCTTCAGGTAGCTATACTGTAGGTGACACTGCGCAAGGTACACAGTACAGTAACAGGAAATACTTCAAAGAGCCTACAAAAGCACCTGGCTTCAGGTAGCTATACTGTAGGTGCAACTGTGCAGGGTACACAGTACAGTAACTGGAAATACTTCAAAGAGCCTACACAAGCACCTAGCTTCAGGTAGCTATACTGTAGGTGCAACTGGGCAGGGTACACAGTACAGTAACTGGAAATACGTCAAGAGCCTACACAAGCACCTGGCTTCAGGTAGATATACTGTAGGTGCAACTGTGCAGGGTACACAGTACAGTAACTGGAAATACTTCAAAGAGCCTACACAAGCACCTGGCTTCAGGTAGCTATACTGTAGGTGCAACTGTGCAGGGTATACAGTACAGTAACTGGAAATACTTCAAAGAGCCTACACAAGCACCTGGCTTCAGGTAGCTATACTGTAGGTGCAACTGTGCAGGGTACACAGTACAGTAACTGGAAATACATCAAGAGCTTACACAAGCACCTGGCTTCAGGTAGCTATACTGTAGGTGCAACTGTGCAGGGTATACAGTACAGTAACTGGAAATACTTCAAAGAGCCTACACAAGCACCTGGCTTCAGGTAGCTATACTGTAGGTGCAACTGTGCAGGGTACACAGTACAGTAACTAGAAATACTTCAAAGTGCCTACACAAGCACCTGGCTTCAGGTAGCTATACTGTAGGTGCAACTGTGCAGGGTACACGGTACAGTAACTGGAAATACTTCAAAGAGCCTACACAAGCACCTGGCTTCAGGTAGCTATACTGTAGGTGCAACTGTGCAGGGTACACAGTACAGTAAATGGAAATACATCAAGAGCTTACACAAGCACCTGGCTTCAGGTAGCTATACTGTAGGTGCAACTGTGCAGGGTATACAGTACAGTAACTGGAAATACTTCAAAGAGCCTACACAAGCACCTGGCTTCAGGTAGCTATACTGTAGGTGCAACTGTGCAGGGTACACAGTACAGTAACTGGAAATACATCAAGAGCTTACACAAGCACCTGGCTTCAGGTAGCTATACTGTAGGTGCAACTGTGCAGGGTATACAGTACAGTAACTGGAAATACTTCAAAGAGCCTACACAATCACCTGGCTTCAGGTAGCTATACTGTAGGTGCAACAGGGCAGGGTACACAGTACAGTAACTAGAAATACTTCAAAGTGCCTACACAAGCACCTGGCTTCAGATAGCTATACTGTAGGTGCAACTGTGCAGGGTACGCAGTACAGTAACTGGAAATACTTCAAAGAGCCTACACAAGCACCTGGCTTCAGGTAGCTATACTGTAGGTGTAACTGTGCACGGTACACAGTACAGTAACTGGAAATACTTCAAAGAGCCTACACAAGCACCTGGCTTCAGGTAGCTATACTGCAGGTGCAACTGTGCAGGGTACACAGTACAGTAACTGGAAATACTTCAAAGAGCCTACACAAGCACCTGGCTTCAGGTAGCTATACTGTAGGTGCAACTGTGCAGGGTACACAGTACAGTAACTGGAAATACTTCAAAGAGCCTACACAAGCACCTGGCTTCAGGTAGCTATACTGTAGGTGCAACTGTGCAGGGTACACAGTACAGTAACTGGAAATATGTCAAGAGCCTACACAAGCACCTGGCTTCAGGTAGCTATACTGTAGGTGCAACTGTGCAGGGTACACAGTACAGTAACTGGAAATAATTTAAAGAGCCTACACAAGCACCTGGCTTCAGGTAGCTATACTGCAGGTGCAACTGTGCAGGGTACACAGTACAGTAACTAGAAATACTTCAAAGTGCCTACACAAGCACCTGGCTTCAGGTAGCTATACTCTAGGTGCAACTGCGCAGGGTACACAGTACAGTAACTGGAAATACTTCAAAGAGCCTACACAAGCACCTGGCTTCAGGTAGCTATACTGTAGGTGCAACTGTGCAGGGTACACAGTACAGTAACTGGAAATACGTCAAGAGCCTACACAAGCACCTGGCTTCAGGTAGTTATACTGTAGGTGCAACTGTGCAGGGTACATGGTACAGTAACTGGAAATACTTCAAAGAGCCTACACAAGCACCTGGCTTCAGATAGCTATACTGTAGGTGCAACTGTGCAGGGTACGCAGTACAGTAACTGGAAATACTTCAAAGAGCCTACACAAGCACCTGGCTTCAGGTAGCTATACTGTAGGTGTAACTGTGCACGGTACACAGTACAGTAACTGGAAATACTTCAAAGAGCCTACACAAGCACCTGGCTTCAGGTAGCTATACTGCAGGTGCAACTGTGCAGGGTACACAGTACAGTAACTGGAAATACTTCAAAGAGCCTACACAAGCACCTGGCTTCAGGTAGCTATACTGTAGGTGCAACTGTGCAGGGTACACAGTACAGTAACTGGAAATACTTCAAAGAGCCTACACAAGCACCTGGCTTCAGGTAGCTATACTGTAGGTGCAACTGCGCAGGGTACACAGTACAGTAACTGGAAATACTTCAAAGAGCCTACA
This sequence comes from Aquarana catesbeiana, assembly GCF_042186555.1. Lineage (NCBI taxonomy): Eukaryota > Metazoa > Chordata > Amphibia > Anura > Ranidae > Aquarana > Aquarana catesbeiana. The sequence goes on from NC_133335.1 coordinate 170,395,607, forward strand.
CAAGCACCTGGCATCAGGTAGCTATACTGTAGGTGCAACTGTGCAGGGAACACAGTATAGTAACTGGAAATACGTCAAAAGCCTACACAAGCACCTGGCTTCAGGTAGCTATACTGTAGGTGACACTGTGCAGGGTACACAGTACAGTAACTAGAAATACTTCAAAGTGCCTACACAAGCACCTGGCTTCAGGTAGCTATACTGTAGGTGCAACTGCGCAGGGTACACAGTACAGTAACTGGAAATACTTCAAAGAGCCTACACAAGCACCTGGCTTCAGGTAGCTATACTGTAGGTGCAACTGTGCAGGGTACACAGTACAGTAACTGGAAATACGTCAAGAGCCTACACAAGCACCTGGCTTCAGGTAGTTATACTGTAGGTGCAACTGTGCAGGGTACATGGTACAGTAACTGGAAATACTTCAAAGAGCCTACACAAGCACCTGGCTTCAGATAGCTATACTGTAGGTGCAACTGTGCAGGGTACGCAGTACAGTAACTGGAAATACTTCAAAGAGCCTACACAAGCACCTGGCTTCAGGTAGCTATACTGTAGGTTTAACTGTGCACGGTACACAGTACAGTAACTGGAAATACTTCAAAGAGCCTACACAAGCACCTGGCTTCAGGTAGCTATACTGCAGGTGCAACTGTGCAGGGTACACAGTACCGTAACTGGAAATACTTCAAAGAGCCTACACAAGCACCTGGCTTCAGGTAGCTATACTGTAGGTGCAACTGTGCAGGGTACACAGTAGAGTAACTGGAAATACATCAAGAGCTTACACAAGCACCTGGCTTCAGGTAGCTATACTGCAGGTGCAAGTGTGCAGGGTACACAGTACAGTAACTGGAAATACTTCAAAGAGCCTACACAAGCACCTGGCTTCAGGTAGCTATACTGTAGGTGCAACTGTGCAGGGTACACAGTACAGTAACTAGAAATACTTCAAAGTGCTTACACAAGCACCTGGCTTCAGGTAGCTATACTGTAGGTGCAACTGCGCAGGGTACACAGTACAGTAACTGGAAATACTTCAAAGAGCCTACACAAGCACCTGGCTTCAGGTAGCTATACTGTAGGTGCAACTGTGCAGGGTACACAGTATAGTAACTGGAAATACGTCAAAAGCCTACACAAGCACCTGGCTTCAGGTAGCTATACTGTAGGTGCAACTGTGCAGGGTACACAGTACAGTAACTGGAAATACTTCAAAGAGCCTACACAAGCACCTGGCTTCAGGTAGCTATACTGTAGGTGCAACTGTGCAGGGTACACAGTACAGTAACTGGAAACACTTCATAGTGCCTACACAAGCACCTGGCTTCAGGTAGCTATACTGTAGGTGACACTGCGCAAGGTACACAGTACAGTAACAGGAAATACTTCAAAGAGCCTACAAAAGCACCTGGCTTCAGGTAGCTATACTGTAGGTGCAACTGTGCAGGGTACACAGTACAGTAACTGGAAATACTTCAAAGAGCCTACACAAGCACCTAGCTTCAGGTAGCTATACTGTAGGTGCAACTGGGCAGGGTACACAGTACAGTAACTGGAAATACGTCAAGAGCCTACACAAGCACCTGGCTTCAGGTAGATATACTGTAGGTGCAACTGTGCAGGGTACACAGTACAGTAACTGGAAATACTTCAAAGAGCCTACACAAGCACCTGGCTTCAGGTAGCTATACTGTAGGTGCAACTGTGCAGGGTATACAGTACAGTAACTGGAAATACTTCAAAGAGCCTACACAAGCACCTGGCTTCAGGTAGCTATACTGTAGGTGCAACTGTGCAGGGTACACAGTACAGTAACTGGAAATACATCAAGAGCTTACACAAGCACCTGGCTTCAGGTAGCTATACTGTAGGTGCAACTGTGCAGGGTATACAGTACAGTAACTGGAAATACTTCAAAGAGCCTACACAAGCACCTGGCTTCAGGTAGCTATACTGTAGGTGCAACTGTGCAGGGTACACAGTACAGTAACTAGAAATACTTCAAAGTGCCTACACAAGCACCTGGCTTCAGGTAGCTATACTGTAGGTGCAACTGTGCAGGGTACACGGTACAGTAACTGGAAATACTTCAAAGAGCCTACACAAGCACCTGGCTTCAGGTAGCTATACTGTAGGTGCAACTGTGCAGGGTACACAGTACAGTAAATGGAAATACATCAAGAGCTTACACAAGCACCTGGCTTCAGGTAGCTATACTGTAGGTGCAACTGTGCAGGGTATACAGTACAGTAACTGGAAATACTTCAAAGAGCCTACACAAGCACCTGGCTTCAGGTAGCTATACTGTAGGTGCAACTGTGCAGGGTACACAGTACAGTAACTGGAAATACATCAAGAGCTTACACAAGCACCTGGCTTCAGGTAGCTATACTGTAGGTGCAACTGTGCAGGGTATACAGTACAGTAACTGGAAATACTTCAAAGAGCCTACACAATCACCTGGCTTCAGGTAGCTATACTGTAGGTGCAACAGGGCAGGGTACACAGTACAGTAACTAGAAATACTTCAAAGTGCCTACACAAGCACCTGGCTTCAGATAGCTATACTGTAGGTGCAACTGTGCAGGGTACGCAGTACAGTAACTGGAAATACTTCAAAGAGCCTACACAAGCACCTGGCTTCAGGTAGCTATACTGTAGGTGTAACTGTGCACGGTACACAGTACAGTAACTGGAAATACTTCAAAGAGCCTACACAAGCACCTGGCTTCAGGTAGCTATACTGCAGGTGCAACTGTGCAGGGTACACAGTACAGTAACTGGAAATACTTCAAAGAGCCTACACAAGCACCTGGCTTCAGGTAGCTATACTGTAGGTGCAACTGTGCAGGGTACACAGTACAGTAACTGGAAATACTTCAAAGAGCCTACACAAGCACCTGGCTTCAGGTAGCTATACTGTAGGTGCAACTGTGCAGGGTACACAGTACAGTAACTGGAAATATGTCAAGAGCCTACACAAGCACCTGGCTTCAGGTAGCTATACTGTAGGTGCAACTGTGCAGGGTACACAGTACAGTAACTGGAAATAATTTAAAGAGCCTACACAAGCACCTGGCTTCAGGTAGCTATACTGCAGGTGCAACTGTGCAGGGTACACAGTACAGTAACTAGAAATACTTCAAAGTGCCTACACAAGCACCTGGCTTCAGGTAGCTATACTCTAGGTGCAACTGCGCAGGGTACACAGTACAGTAACTGGAAATACTTCAAAGAGCCTACACAAGCACCTGGCTTCAGGTAGCTATACTGTAGGTGCAACTGTGCAGGGTACACAGTACAGTAACTGGAAATACGTCAAGAGCCTACACAAGCACCTGGCTTCAGGTAGTTATACTGTAGGTGCAACTGTGCAGGGTACATGGTACAGTAACTGGAAATACTTCAAAGAGCCTACACAAGCACCTGGCTTCAGATAGCTATACTGTAGGTGCAACTGTGCAGGGTACGCAGTACAGTAACTGGAAATACTTCAAAGAGCCTACACAAGCACCTGGCTTCAGGTAGCTATACTGTAGGTGTAACTGTGCACGGTACACAGTACAGTAACTGGAAATACTTCAAAGAGCCTACACAAGCACCTGGCTTCAGGTAGCTATACTGCAGGTGCAACTGTGCAGGGTACACAGTACAGTAACTGGAAATACTTCAAAGAGCCTACACAAGCACCTGGCTTCAGGTAGCTATACTGTAGGTGCAACTGTGCAGGGTACACAGTACAGTAACTGGAAATACTTCAAAGAGCCTACACAAGCACCTGGCTTCAGGTAGCTATACTGTAGGTGCAACTGCGCAGGGTACACAGTACAGTAACTGGAAATACTTCAAAGAGCCTACACAAGCACCTGGCATCAGGTAGCTATACTGTAGGTGCAACTGTGCAGGGAACACAGTATAGTAACTGGAAATACGTCAAAAGCCTACACAAGCACCTGGCTTCAGGTAGCTATACTGTAGGTGACACTGTGCAGGGTACACAGTACAGTAACTGGAAATACTTCAAAGAGCCTACACAAGCACCTGGCTTCAGGTAGCTATACTGTAGGTGCAACTGTGCAGGGTACACAGTACAGTAACTGGAAACACTTCAAAGTGCCTACACAAGCACCTGGCTTCAGGTAGCTATACTGTAGGTGACACTGCGCAAGGTACACAGTACAGTAACTGGAAATACTTCAAAGAGCCTACAAAAGCACCTGGCTTCAGGTAGCTATACTGTAGATGCAACTGTGCAGGGTACACAGTACAGTAACTGGAAATACTTCAAAGAGCCTACACAAGCACCTGGCTTCAGGTAGCTATACTGTAGGTGCAACTGGGCAGGGTACACAGTACAGTAACTGGAAATACGTCAAGAGCCTACACAAGCACCTGGCTTCAGGTAGATATACTGTAGGTGCAACTGTGCAGGGTACACAGTACAGTAACTGGAAATACTTCAAAGAGCCTACACAAGCACCTGGCTTCAGGTAGCTATACTGTAGGTGCAACTGTGCAGGGTACACAGTAGAGTAACTGGAAATACATCAAGAGCTTACACAAGCACCTGGCTTCAGGTAGCTATACTGTAGGTGCAACTTTGCAGGGTATACAGTACAGTAACTGGAAATACTTCAAAGAGCCTACACAAGCACCTGGCTTCAGGTAGCTATACTGTAGGTGCAACTGTGCAGGGTACACAGTACAGTAACTGAAAATACATCAAGAGCTTACACAAGCACCTGGCTTCAGGTAGCTATACTGTAGGTGCAACTGTGCAGGGTATACAGTACAGTAACTGGAAATACTTCAAAGAGCCTACACAAGCACCTGGCTTCAGGTAGCTATACTGTAGGTGCAACTGTGCAGGGTACACGGTACAGTAAATGGAAATACATCAAGAGCTTACACAAGCACCTTGCTTCAGGTAGCTATACTGTAGGTGCGACTGTGCAGGGTATACAGTACAGTAACTGGAAATACTTCAAAGAGCCTACACAAGCACCTGGCTTCAGGTAGCTATACTGTAGGTGCAACTGTGCAGGGTACACAGTACAGTAACTGGAAATACATCAAGAGCTTACACAAGCACCTGGCTTCAGGTAGCTATACTGTAGGTGCAACTGTGCAGGGTATACAGTACAGTAACTGGAAATACTTCAAAGAGCCTACACAATCACCTGGCTTCAGGTAGCTATACTGTAGGTGCAACTGTGCAGGGTACACAGTACAGTAACTAGAAATACTTCAAAGTGCCTACACAAGCACCTGGCTTCAGGTAGCTATACTGTAGGTGCAACTGTGCAGGGTACACGGTACAGTAACTGGAAATACTTCAAGAGCTTACACAAGCACCTGGCTTCAGGTAGCTATACTGTAGGTGCAACTATGCAGGGTATACAGTACAGTAACTGGAAATACTTCAAAGAGCCTACACAAGCACCTGGCTTCAGGTAGCTATACTGTAGGTGCAACTGTGCAGGGTACACAGTACAGTAACTGGAAATACATCAAGAGCTTACACAAGCACCTGGCTTCAGGTAGCTATACTGTAGGTGCAACTGTGCAGGGTATACAGTACAGTAACTGGAAATACTTCAAAGAGCCTACACAATCACCTGGCTTCAGGTAGCTATACTGTAGGTGCAACTGTGCAGGGTACACAGTACAGTAACTAGAAATACTTCAAAGTGCCTACACAAGCACCTGGCTTCAGGTAGCTATACTATAGGTGCAACTGTGCAGGGTACACGGTACAGTAACTGGAAATACTTCAAAGAGCCTACACAAGCACCTGGCTTCAGGTAGCTATACTGTAGGTGCAACTGTGCAGGGTACACGGTACAGTAACTGGAAATACTTCAAAGAGCCTACACAAGCACCTGGCTTCAGGTAGCTATACTGTAGGTGCAACTGGGCAGGGTACACAGTACAGTAACTGGATATACGTCAAGAGCCTACACAAGCACCTGGCTTCAGGTAGCTATACTGTAGGTGCAACTGTGCAGGGTATACAGTACAGTAACTGTAAATACTTCAAAGAGCCTACACAAGCACCTGGCTTCAGGTAGCTATACCGTAGGTGCAACTGTGCAGGGTACACAGTATAGTAACTGGAAATACGTTAAAAGCCTACACAAGCACCTGGCTTCAGGTAGCTATACTGTAGGTGACACTGTGCAGGGTACACAGTACAGTAACTGGAAATACTTCAAAGAGCCTACACAAGCACCTGGCTTCAGGTAGCTATACTGTAGGTGCAACTGCGCAGGGTACACAGTACAGTAATTGGAAATACTTCAAAGTGCCTACACAAGCACCTGGCTTCAGGTAGCTATACTGTAGGTGACACTGCGCAAGATACACAGTACAGTAACTGGAAATACTTCAAAGAGCCTACAAAAGCACCTGGCTTCAGGTAGCTATACTGTAGGTGCAACTGTGCAGGGTACACAGTACAGTAACTGGAAATACTTCAACGAGCCTACACAAGCACCTGGCTTCAGGTAGCTATACTTTAGGTGCAACTGGGCAGGGTACACAGTACAGTAACTGGAAATACGTCAAGAGCCTACACAAGCACCTGGCTTCAGGTAGCTATACTGTAGGTGCAACTGTGCAGGGTACACAGTACAGTAACTGGAAATACTTCAAAGAGCCTACACAAGCACCTGGCTTCAGGTAGCTATACTGTAGGTGCAACTGTGCAGGGTACACAGTACAGTAACTGGAAATACATCAAGAGCTTACACAAGCACCTGGCTTCAGGTAGCTATACTGTAGGTGCAACTGTGCAGGGTACACAGTACAGTAACTAGAAATACTTCAAAGTGCCTACACAAGCACCTGGCTTCAGGTAGCTATACTGTAGGTGCAACTGTGCAGGGTACACAGTACAGTAACTGGAAATACGTCAAGAGCCTACACAAGCACCTGGCTTCAGGTAGTTATACTGTAGGTGCAACTGTGCAGGGTACATGGTACAGTAACTGGAAATACTTCAAAGAGCCTACACAAGCACCTGGCTTCAGATAGCTATACTGTAGGTGCAACTGTGCAGGGTACGCAGTACAGTAACTGGAAATACTTCAAAGAGCCTACACAAGCACCTGGCTTCAGGTAGCTATACTGTAGGTTTAACTGTGCACGGTACACAGTACAGTAACTGGAAATACTTCAAAGAGCCTACACAAGCACCTGGCTTCAGGTAGCTATACTGCAGGTGCAACTGTGCAGGGTACACAGTACCGTAACTGGAAATACTTCAAAGAGCCTACACAAGCACCTGGCTTCAGGTAGCTATACTGTAGGTGCAACTGTGCAGGGTACACAGTAGAGTAACTGGAAATACATCAAGAGCTTACACAAGCACCTGGCTTCAGGTAGCTATACTGCAGGTGCAAGTGTGCAGGGTACACAGTACAGTAACTGGAAATACTTCAAAGAGCCTACACAAGCACCTGGCTTCAGGTAGCTATACTGTAGGTGCAACTGTGCAGGGTACACAGTACAGTAACTAGAAATACTTCAAAGTGCTTACACAAGCACCTGGCTTCAGGTAGCTATACTGTAGGTGCAACTGCGCAGGGTACACAGTACAGTAACTGGAAATACTTCAAAGAGCCTACACAAGCACCTGGCTTCAGGTAGCTATACTGTAGGTGCAACTGTGCAGGGTACACAGTATAGTAACTGGAAATACGTCAAAAGCCTACACAAGCACCTGGCTTCAGGTAGCTATACTGTAGGTGCAACTGTGCAGGGTACACAGTACAGTAACTGGAAATACTTCAAAGAGCCTACACAAGCACCTGGCTTCAGGTAGCTATACTGTAGGTGCAACTGTGCAGGGTACACAGTACAGTAACTGGAAACACTTCAAAGTGCCTACACAAGCACCTGGCTTCAGGTAGCTATACTGTAGGTGACACTGCGCAAGGTACACAGTACAGTAACAGGAAATACTTCAAAGAGCCTACAAAAGCACCTGGCTTCAGGTAGCTATACTGTAGGTGCAACTGTGCAGGGTACACAGTACAGTAACTGGAAATACTTCAAAGAGCCTACACAAGCACCTGGCTTCAGGTAGCTATACTGTAGGTGCAACTGGGCAGGGTACACAGTACAGTAACTGGAAATACGTCAAGAGCCTACACAAGCACCTGGCTTCAGGTAGATATACTGTAGGTGCAACTGTGCAGGGTACACAGTACAGTAACTGGAAATACTTCAAAGAGCCTACACAAGTACCTGGCTTCAGGTAGCTATACTGTAGGTGCAACTGTGCAGGGTATACAGTACAGTAACTGGAAATACTTCAAAGAGCCTACACAAGCACCTGGCTTCAGGTAGCTATACTGTAGGTGCAACTGTGCAGGGTACACAGTACAGTAACTGGAAATACATCAAGAGCTTACACAAGCACCTGGCTTCAGGTAGCTATACTGTAGGTGCAACTGTGCAGGGTATACAGTACAGTAACTGGAAATACTTCAAAGAGCCTACACAAGCACCTGGCTTCAGGTAGCTATACTGTAGGTGCAACTGTGCAGGGTACACAGTACAGTAACTAGAAATACTTCAAAGTGCCTACACAAGCACCTGGCTTCAGGTAGCTATACTGTAGGTGCAACTGTGCAGGGTACACGGTACAGTAACTGGAAATACTTCAAAGAGCCTACACAAGCACCTGGCTTCAGGTAGCTATACTGTAGGTGCAACTGTGCAGGGTACACAGTACAGTAAATGGAAATACATCAAGAGCTTACACAAGCACCTGGCTTCAGGTAGCTATACTGTAGGTGCAACTGTGCAGGGTATACAGTACAGTAACTGGAAATACTTCAAAGAGCCTACACAAGCACCTGGCTTCAGGTAGCTATACTGTAGGTGCAACTGTGCAGGGTACACAGTACAGTAACTGGAAATACATCAAGAGCTTACACAAGCACCTGGCTTCAGGTAGCTATACTGTAGGTGCAACTGTGCAGGGTATACAGTACAGTAACTGGAAATACTTCAAAGAGCCTACACAATCACCTGGCTTCAGGTAGCTATACTGTAGGTGCAACAGGGCAGGGTACACAGTACAGTAACTAGAAATACTTCAAAGTGCCTACACAAGCACCTGGCTTCAGGTAGCTATACTGTAGGTGCAACTGTGCAGGGTACACGGTACAGTAACTGGAAATACTTCAAGAGCTTACACAAGCACCTGGCTTCAGGTAGCTATACTGTAGGTGCAACTGTGCAGGGTATACAGTACAGTAAATGGAAATACTTCAAAGAGCCTACACAAGCACCTGGCTTCAGGTAGCTATACTGTAGGTGCAACTGTGCAGGGTACACAGTACAGTAACTGGAAATACATCAAGAGCTTACACAAGCACCTGGCTTCAGGTAGCTATACTGTAGGTGCAACTGTGCAGGGTATACAGTACAGTAACTGGAAATACTTCAAAGAGCCTACACAATCACCTGGCTTCAGGTAGCTATACTGTAGGTGCAACTGTGCAGGGTACACAGTACAGTAACTAGAAATACTTCAAAGTGCCTACACAAGCACCTGGCTTCAGGTAGCTATACTGTAGGTGCAACTGTGCAGGGTACACGGTACAGTAACTGGAAATACTTCAAAGAGCCTACACAAGCACCTGGCTTCAGGTAGCTATACTGTAGGTGCAACTGTGCAGGGTACACAGTACAGTAACTGGAAATACTTCAAAGAGCCTACACAAGCACCTGGCTTCAGGTAGCTATACTGTAGGTGCAACTGGGCAGGGTATACAGTACAGTAACTGGATATACGTCAAGAGCCTACACAAGCACCTGGCTTCAGGTAGCTATACTGTAGGTGCAACTGTGCAGGGTATACAGTACAGTAACTGTAAATACTTCAAAGAGCCTACACAAGCACCTGGCTTCAGGTAGCTATACTGTAGGTGCAACTGTGCAGGGTACACAGTATAGTAACTGGAAATACGTTAAAAGCCTACACAAGCACCTGGCTTCAGATAGCTATACTGTAGGTGACACTGTGCAGGGTACACAGTACAGTAACTGGAAATACTTCAAAGAGCCTACACAAGCACCTGGCTTCAGGTAGCTCTACTGTAGGTGCAACTGCGCAGGGTACACAGTACAGTAATTGGAAATACTTCAAAGTGCCTACACAAGCACCTGGCTTTAGGTAGCTATACTGTAGGTGACACTGCGCAAGATACACAGTACAGTAACTGGAAATACTTCAAAGAGCCTACAAAAGCTCCTGGCTTCAGGTAGCTATACTGTAGGTGCAACTGTGCAGGGTACACAGTACAGTAACTGGAAATACTTCAAAGAGCCTACACAAGCACCTGGCTTCAGGTAGCTATACTTTAGGTGCAACTGGGCAGGGTACATGGTACAGTAACTGGAAATACGTCAAGAGCCTACACAAGCACCTGGCTTCAGGTAGCTATACTGTAGGTGCAACTGTGCAGGGTACACAGTACAGTAACTGGAAATACTTCAAATAGCCTACACAAGCACCTGGCTTCAGGTAGCTATACTGTAGGTGCAACTGTGCAGGGTACACAGTACAGTAACTGGAAATACATCAAGTGCTTACACAAGCACCTGGCTTCATGTAGCTATACTGTAGGTCCAACTGTGCAGGGTATACAGTACAGTAACTGGAAATACTTCAAAGAGCCTACACAAGCACCTGGCTTCAGGTAGCTATACTGTAGGTTCAACTGTGCAGGGTACACAGTACAGTAACTGAAAATACGTCAAAAGCCTACACAAGCACCTGGCTTCAGGTAGCTATACTGTAGGTGACACTGTGCAGGGTACACAGTACAGTAACTGGAAATACTTCAAAGAGCCTACACAAGCACTTGGCTTCAGGTAGCTATACTGTAGGTGCAACTGTGCAGGGTAACAAGTACAGTAATTGGAAATACTGTAAAAACCTGCCTGCCTGTCAGTACATTAGGAAGAGAAAAACAGGATCTAGCTAAACTGAATACAGTATGTATATATATATATATATATATATATATATATATATATATATAAAACACCTGGGATGCATATATATATACACAATACACTGTAAGTGCAGCTCACTGACTCGACCTGCCTACTCTATCTAACTTAAATCAAATGACACTGTCTCTCTCTCTGTCTATTTCTCTCTCAAGCCGGAACACACTACACAGGGCCAACGTGCAAGTGGCCTTATATAGTGTGGGATGTGTACTAAACCCCCCTGAGCCATAATTGGCCAAAGCCTCCTTGGCTTTGGCCAATTACGGCTCTCTGTACACACAGCGCTGTGATTGGCCAAGTATGCGGGTCATAGTGCATGCTTGGCCAATCATCAGCCAGCAATGCACTGTGATGCCGCAGTGAATTATGGGCCACGATGCGCTGCTCGAATTTGGCGCGAACGGCCCATATCGTTCATAATTCGGCGAACGACCAAACACACGATGTTCGAGTTGAACATGCGTTCGACTAGAGCACGAAGCTCATCCCTATTTGGAACCAGTTCAGCGCCTGGTATACCTAGGGACCCAGTTTGACACTGTGGAAAGCACCATCTCTCTCCCAGTGGAGAAGATCCCAGTCATCAGAGGGAGAATCTCATTGCTCTGAGCTCCTTACGCCTAAAGGCCTCACAGTGCCTAAAAATTATCGGCACAATGGTCTCTACGACCCCCATGGTCAAATGGTCCCTGTGGAGGTTACGCCCTTTCCAGACAGGGTTTCTCCGTCAGTGGAACTCAGGAGACGGCAATAAGTCCATTCACATAACCTCAATGATGAGGAACAGCCTCTTCTGGTGGCTTCAGCGCAGAAACCTGCTCACCTGCCACTCCATTGCCCCCTTCTCATGGGTCACAGTTACGACCAATGACAGTGGTGCTGGTTGGGGAGCACTTTGCAGGTCAGAACTCACTCAAGGCAAGTGGGATGCACATCTTCACAACCCAGGCTCAAACATCCTGGAACTACGGGCAGCCTGGTGTGCCCTTCAATCTTTCACTCATCTCCTGAAAAGGGGAGTCAGTTTTACTGAGAATGGACAACATCACAGCGGTCTCCTATGTGAAGAGGCAAGGGGGCACTCCGAGCTCCACACTGCTCCAAGAAATCGAGCCCATCATGTCCTGGGCTCAGAAAAACCTAGCCAATAGTCCAGCGGTCTTTGTTCCCGGAGTCCAGAACGTCCAAGCGGACTTCCTGTCTCGCACACAGTTAGACAACAACGAGTGGGCTCTTCATGTGCAGACGTTCAAATGTATCCTGTCTTTGGGAGTCAATCCCAAAGTAGACCTATTTGCATCCCCCTGCAACTTCAAGATTAAGAAGTATTACACTCGGGGCCGTTGCGGCCAGGCCTTTGGAGTAGACGCCCTGACAGATCAGTGGAGCTTCAACATGGCATACGCCTTACCACCGCTTCCGATCATCCTCAGGTTCTTACAGAGACTCCAAGCGGAAGCAGTCAAGGTGGTAGTGTTTGCACCTTACTGGCCGAACAGGCCATGGTTTCCCCTCCTGACCCAGCTCAGCTTCTGGGACCCGGTGTCTCTTTCTACCAGGCTGGATCTACTTTCTCAGGGGGCAGTCCTGCACCCTTGTCCGGCGTCACTAAGACTGATGATCTGGTTCTTGAGAGGGAAAAGCTTGAATCTCTCGGGTTGCACTTCAAGAGTGATTTCCACCCTCATGAGCTCGAGAAAAGGGAGCGCGAATAAAGTCTATGGGAGGATATGGGCCAAGTTCGTTGAATCCTCTTACTCTACGGGCAGATCGTTCAGGGATCCAGGAGTCGGGGATATCCTCGGCTTCCTCCAATCTGCCCTAGATCTGTCTCTATCCATCAGCTTTCTTAGAGTTCAAGTCACAGCTCTGTCGGCCTTCTCCGGAACATCATGGGTGGTTCACACTTTAGTGCAGCAGTTCTTCTGTGGGGCGACAAGACTCAGGCCCCAAAGAAGACCAAGATTTCTCAAATGGGATCTTTCCCTTGTTCTCGACTCACTGTCTGGTCTCAGTACTGCAGGATCCACTCCGCTTTCTATCAAAGATCTTTCTGCAAAAGTTGCTTTCCTAGTTGCCATCACTTCGGCCAAAAGGGTTTCTGAGATCGGGTCCTTGGGTCATGAAGAACCTTTCCTGACTTTCTTTCCGGACCGGGTGGTCCTCATCTTCAGTGTCCCATGAGAACCAAGAAATTTTCCTACCTACATTCAGGCCTCCAGGGTCCTCTGAAGTTCATCCTCTGGATGTAGGTGAAATACTGAAAGAATATTTGCAAGTTACTTCCTCCTTTAGATGCTCCGACTACCTGTTTATCTTGCACTCAGGCAGTATCAGAGGGAAGCGAGCTTCGTCCAGAATGATTGCGGCTTGGATTGTCCAGTCCATCCAGCAAGCTTATAGGGCCAAGGGCTTGGCTCCTCCAGAGGCGGTGATGGCACATTCCACCAAGGGTATGGCGGCGTCTTGGGCAGCAGCCCGGTATGTGGCTCCTGACGTCATGTGTAAAGCGGCCTCATGGGCCTCCATCAATACCTTCATGTCACATTATTGCATAGAGCCTGCATCTCTATCTTATGTGAACTTTGGTTTAAGAGTCCTGTCAGTTGACGGGCTAAATTAAATTTCTTTTTGATCTGTATACCAACCCGTGTGGATTGGCTAGTTATTTCCCACACATAGTCTGCCGTGGAGTCTGTCAGGAAAAAGGAAAATTTATTATCAATACTTACCGTAATTTTCCTTTCCTGATGGACTCCATGGCAGATGGAGGTCCCACCCATCGGTCAAAGAGTTGGCTAGTTACGGAACGCAGTCTCTAGTGGTGAGCTCAAATTTACGGGAGTGTGGTCCTATAGCATTGGAGAGGTTAACCCACACGTAGTCAATGAGACAATGTAAAAAATAGAAATAAAATATAAGGTGCAATAAATACTGTAAAAAATGCAGAAAATATAAAAGAATCAGATGAGTGAGGTGGGAACATCCAAAAAATAGCTTTGTGGAAATCTGTTATAAATTACTAATAAACATATAATATGGAGAGAGATCAGCATTTAACTGTACCACATCCTGATCAAATAGACAAAATCCCTTTAAGCACACTGTGGACTTAGGTGCAAACTACAGCTAATTAAAAAAAATATATATATATTTTATTAATATATTTATACAGTGCATTCATAAAGTATTCAGACCCCCTTCACTTTTTTCAATTTTGTTATGTTGCAGCCTGACACTACAGTTACTTAAAATTCATACTTTTTTTATTAATCTACACTCAGTATACCATAATGACAAAGTGAAAACAGAATTCTAGAAATGTCTGTGAATTTATTAAAAAGAAAAAATGTAACTATCACATATGCTCAAGTATTCAGACCCTTTTCTTATTTTTGGCAGCAGTTACTACCTCAGGTTTTTTGAGGTATGATGCAACAAGCTTTGCACACCTGGATTGGGGGATTTTCTGCCATTTTTCTTTGTAAATCCTCTCAAGCTCAGTCAGGTTGGATGGGGACCATCGGTAGACAGCCATTTTCAGGTCTGTCCAGAGATATTCAATAGGGTTCATGCCAGGGCTCTGGCTGGGCCACTCTAGGACATTCAAAGTCTTGGCTGTGTGCTTAGGATTGTTGCCATGTAGGAAGGTGAACCTTCAGCCCAGTCTGAGTGATGTGGAACAGGTTTTCATTGAGAATATCTCTGTACTTTGCTCCATTCAGCTTTCGCTCATCACTGACCAGTCTACCAGTCCCTGCTGCTGAAAAACACCCCCACAGCATGATGCTGCCACCACCATGCTTCACTGTTGGGATGGTATTGGGCAGATGATGAGCGGAGCCCGGTTTCCTTCAGACATAACATTTAGAACTGAGGCCAAACAGTTTAATCTTGCTTTCATCAGACCAGAATATTGTGTTCCTCACTGAGAGTGCTTCAAGTGCTTTTTTTCCAAACAAACTTTCATGTGTTTTGCACTGGGGAGAGGTTTCTGTTTACTCGTTCTGCCATAAAATCCAGATCGGTGGAGGGCTGCAGTGATGGTTGTCCTGGAACAGTCTCCAAGATGAAGTCACGTGACTGTGATGTAACGTGTAGGGTGTGAGTGGAGGCAGATGTAGACAGGAAATTGTGTTAGGAAGTCCGGTATCTGGCTATGAATGATTTTTAAAGCATTTTTATATCATTTTATGTGTAAGTGCATTTCTCTTAATAAATTTACCATTTTTTTTTTCATTTACCACACTGTGGGAGCCCTTAATTTATGCTTCTTTCAATGAGATTATTGCATAATGGCCACATGAATACTTAAGGGATCCTAAAGGAAACACATCCCTGCAATTCCTGGAGGCAGTAACTAGTGTACTAAGGGAGAGTCCAGTGTCAGTGGAACGGAGGTTGATGCGGTTCTATGCTTTGGAACTGGGAATTCAGATTACTTGGCTAACACATGCTTTTTTTCTCCAGATTGGAGGTGAGAGTTCTGGAGGGAGCACATGCTGTTTTATACATAAGCAGTATTATTTACATTCACTGTGTAGGCCTTACTTACCACAGAAGATCACAAGTATTTTGTAATGGAGGAGTTTTACTGAAGAACTGTGCACATAATTTTGGACTGATTTTTTTATAATATGATCAAGTTTTGGGGGAGCCTGGGGGAAGCACATTGCAATTTTTTCAGGCTGACAGAAGCTCATTGAGGAGTAACTGTCTCCTGCTATGGGCTCCAGGCAGCCATCTTGGGGAGGAAAGCAATCCTGTTGGATGCCAAGGTCCTATGAGTTTTGAGCAGCCAACTTCACTAGGAATTCTACAAATGGTAGGATCCTGCATCATTTGGTGTGCCCGCAGTGTAGGAGTAAGTCAGGGACAGAACCCCTGCTGGATAGGGAGAGGATAGGAGGAACAATAGGGAGAGGTACCTGTTGAGGAGGGACAGAGCAGGTTTCCCTTTACATGGTGTCTCCTCTGTCAGCTTCCTGGAAGAGTCTCGCACTGGCAGCCATATATTTGCTGGGACATTTGGGGATCTCAGTGTGAACAAGTTATAGCCTCCTACTAGGGGAGTATTCCTCTGGCATTCTGTGGTATGTGAATGGCTGATATATTACTATTTGGAAAAGTACCCTCTTCTGCCTGAAAAAGTGTGACTTGCAGCGTATGTGGTGCCATTGCTGTAAATTGCAGTTTTTCATTTTAAATGTGCAACTTAGGCTGCATGCATGTTCTGGGTGACTAAACAGGTAAATAAGGATAAGGATGTCAACATGATGTTTGCATCCTCATAAAGTAGTTGAAAATGGCAGATTTTATTTTTATATCTTGACAAGATACCTTAAAAAATCAAATTACAGTCAACAGATATCCTGTTTCCCAAGTACTTGCAATATGACCTTCTGGCAAAAAAATAAATATATCAGGTGTTTAAAGGGTGGTTGTGGGAGATTGGGATCTGCTTTGTCAGATGTTAAAGTTTCTAGAGCATAGCACCAGCAACTAAGGAATAATTAAATATATATATATATATATATATATATATATATATATATATATATATATATATATATATATATATATATATTAGCAAGTATTTATTGTCAAAATAATTATTAAGAAGTTTATCTGACAAGTTTACGTGATGAGATTGTGTATGCTAACATAATAACATGGTGAAAAAACCTAAAAAAAAGGGGAAAACTAAAGCACAGTCCCAATGTGTATAATGAAGAATCTGAGAATCAATATTGCATGTATAATAAGGTGAACCTATTAAAACAATATGAAACTCTGTACATGGCAAATACCGGTATATGATACAAGTGCCAAAAATAATTTCAGGTGAATGAAATAAAAAAATCATGAACATTTGCATGAATACATAAATTCGCAATGAAATCAGAAACCTGAAAAATCTACATAAACCAACGGTGAAAAAAAAACACAAGCAAAAAATGTGGGAAGAGAAAGAAATTATTTAAAACTAAGACAAAGTCCCAAATGAGGATAAGCAGTGATTCAGAAGGTATCCATGTAGATATGAAGGCCCTTCCTCCAAGTAAGTGTTACACCCAGAGTGAGTATGTAGTCTCCTTACCCGCAGAAATTACCACAATGGCGGTCTCACCAAGCACAGGGAATTCGGTCTCCCAAAAACCTATCTGGATGTCCCAAACTGCTGGACCCTTATAACTCAAAAACAAAAATTGTGCCCATAGTGCAGTACTTAAAAGAATGATTTATTGTATTCAAATAGATTGCACTTATGACATAATGCTGATAAATAAGCGATGTGTCAATGCATAGACTGGCGGCGTCGCCTCGAGCTTCCTCTGCCTGCTGCTTACTGTATCATCAGTCTCCGAAGAGACAGAAAGTGATGACGTCAGTATCACAGGCCTACCCTGCGTGTTTCGTCACGATAGCCATTCTGGGGATTAATAATAATAATAAAAATGCCATAAATCTATCCCCTATTTTGTAGACGCTATAACTTTTACGCAAATCAATCAATATACGCTTATTGTGATTATTTTTTACCAAAAATATGTAGAAGAATACATATTGGCCTAAACTGAGAAAGAAATTTGTTTTTTTATATATTTTTGGGGGATATTTATTATAGCAAAAAGTAAAAAATATTGCTTTTTTTTCAAAATTTCTCTCTTTTTTGTTTATAACGCAAAAAATAAAAAACACAGACGTGATCAAACACCACCAAAAGAAAGCTCTATTTGTGGGAGAAAAAGGACAACTTTGTTTAGGTGCAATGTCATACGACCTCGCAATTGTCAGTTAAAGCGACGCAGTGCGGTATCGCAAAAAGTGCTCTGATCTGGAAGGGGGTAAATCCTTCTGGGGGTGTCAGAAACCATGGAATCAGGCTGAGACAGAAGTACAGTTAAATCACACTTGTTTAATAATAAAAGTAAAAAGAACGCACTTAGTCAAAACATAGCCAAAGTTCAGTAACCGGAATGGATAGTCAGCCAAGCAAGAAGTCAGGTATCAAAGTAGTGGAACAGCAAGCAGGATCTGGAGCCAGAAGGGATGTCAGCAAAGCCAGTCTTTAACCACTTGACGACCGCCTCACGCCGATGTACGTCGGCAAGGCAGCACGGACAGGCAAAATCATGTACATGTACGTGATTTGCCTTCCGCGGGTGGGGGGTCCGATCGGACCCCCCCCGGCGCCCAAGGCGGTCGTCTTTTGTCCCACGGCGATCGGAGGTAAGGGGGAGGCCATCCGTTCGTGGCCCCCCCTCGCGATCGCCGCCGGCCAATCGAATCATTCCTTTGCTGCTGTATGCTAAACAGCAGCAAAGGAAATGATGTCATCTCTCCTCGGCTCGGTAATTTCCGTTCCGGCCCGAGGAGAGAAGACAGGTATGTGAGTGCACAACACTACACACACACAGTAGAATATGCCAGGCACACAAAACACCCCGATCCCCCCCCCCCCCGATCGCCCCCGGATCCCCCCCCCAATTGCCCCCCCCTGTCACAAACTGACACCAGCAGTTTTTTTTTTTTCTGATTACTGCATTGGTGTCAGTTTGTGACAGTTACAGTGTTGGGACAGTTAGTATTAGCCCCCTGTAGGTCTAGGATACCCCCCTAACCCCCCTAATAAAGTTTTAACCCCTTGATCACCCCCTGTCACCAGTGTCGCTAAGCGATCATTTTTCTGATCGCTGTATTAGTGTCGCTGGTGACGCTAGTTAGGGACGTAAATATTGAGGTTCGCCGTCAGCGTTTTATAGCGACAGGGACCCCCATATACTACCGAATAAATGTTTTAACCCCTTGATGGCCCCCTAGTTAACCCTTTCACCACTGATCACCGTATAACTGTTACGGTTGACGCTGGTTAGTTCGTTTATTTTTTATAGTGTCAGGGCACCCGCCGTTTATTACCGAATAAAGGTTTAGCCCCCTGATCGCCCGGCGGTGATTTGCGTCGCCCCAGGCAGCGTCAGATTAGCGCCAGTACCGCTAACACCCACGCACGCAGCATACGCCTCCCTTAGTGGTATAGTATCTGATTGGATCAATATCTGATCCGATCAGATCTATACTAGCGTCCCCAGCAGTTTAGGGTTCCCAAAAATGCAGTGTTAGCGGGATCAGCCCAGATACCTGCTAGCACCTGCGTTTTGCCCCTCCGCCCAGCCCACCCAAGTGCAGTATCGATCGATCACTGTCACTTACAAAACACTAAACGCATAACTGCAGCGTTCGCAGAGTCAGGCCTGATCCCTGCGATCGCTAACAGTTTTTTTGGTAGCATTTTGGTGAACTGGCAAGCACCAGCCCCAGGCAGCGTCAGGTTAGCACCAGTAGCGCTAACACCCACGCACGCACCGTACACCTCCCTTAGTGGTATAGTATCTGAACGGATCAATATCTGGTCCGATCAGATCTATACTAGCGTCCCCAGCAGTTTAGGGTTCCCAAAAACGCAGTGTTAGCGGGATCAGCCCAGATACCTGCTAGCACCTGCGTTTTGCCCCTCCGCCCGGCCCAGCCCAGCTCACCCAAGTGCAGTATCGATCGATCACTGACACTTACAAAACACTAAATGCATAACTGCAGCGTTCGCAGAGTCAGGCCTGATCCCTGCGATCGCTAACAGTTTTTTTGGTAGTATTTTGGTGAACTGGCAAGCACCAGCCCCAAGCAGCGTCAGATTAGCGCCAGTACCGCTAACACCCACGCATGCAGCATACGCCTCCCTTAGTGGTATAGTATCTGAACGGATCAATATCTGATCCGATCAGATCTATACTGGCGTCCCCAGCAGTTTAGGGTTCCCAAAAACGCAGTGTTAGCGGGATCAGCCCAGATACCTGCTAGCACCTGCATTTTGCCCCTCCGCCCGGCCCAGCCCACCCAAGTGCAGTATCGATCAATCACTATCACTTACAAAACACTTAACGCATAACTGCAGCGTTCGCAGAGTCAGGCCTGATCCCTGCGATCGCTAACAGTTTTTTTGGTAGCTTTTCATTGAACTGGCAAGCGCCAGCGGCCTAGTACACCCCGGTCGTAGTCAAACCAGCACTGCAGTAACACTTGGTGACGTGGCGAGTCCCATAAGTGCAGTTCAAGCTGGTGAGGTGGCAAGCACAAGTAGTGTCGCGCTGCCACCAAGAAGACAAACACAGGCCCGTCGTGCCCATAATGCCCTTCCTGCTGCATTCGCCAATCCTATTTGGGAACCCACCGCTTCTGCAGCGCCCGTACTTCCCCCATTCACATCCCCAACCAAATGCAGTCGGCTGCATGAGAGGCATTTTCTTGATGTCCTCCCGAGTACCCCTACCCAACGAACCCCCCCAAAAAAGATGTGTCTGCAGCAAGCGCGGATATAGGCGTGACACCCGCTATTATTGTCCCTCCTGTCCTGACAATCCTGGTCTTTGCATTGGTGAATGTTTTGAACGCTACCATTCACTAGTTGAGTATTAGCGTAGGGTACAGCATTGCACAGACTAGGCACACTTTCACAGGGTCTCCCAAGATGCCATCGCATTTTGAGAGACCCGAACCTGGAACCGGTTACCGTTATAAAAGTTAGTTACAAAAAAAGTGTAAAAAAAAAAAAATATATATAAAATAAAAAAAAATAGTTGTCGTTTCATTGTTCTCTCTCTCTCTATTCTCTCTCTCTATTATTCTGCTCTTTTTTACTGTATTCTATTCTGCAATGTTTTATTGTTATTATGTTTTATCATGTTTGCTTTTCAGGTATGCAATTTTTTATACTTTACCGTTTACTGTGCTTTATTGTTAACCATTTTTTTGTCTTCAGGTACGCCATTCACGACTTTGAATGGTTATACCAGAATGATGCCTGCAGGTTTAGGTATCATCTTGGTATCATTCTTTTCAGCCAGCGGTCGGCTTTCATGTAAAAGCAATCCTAGCGGCTAATTAGCCTCTAGACTGCTTTTACATGCCGTAGGAGGGAATGCCCCCCCCACCGTCTTCCGTGTTTTTCTCTGGCTCTCCTGTCTCAACAGGGAACCTGAGAATGCAGCCGGTGATTCAGCCGGCTGACCATAGAGCTGATCAGAGACCAGAGTGGCTCCAAACATCTCTATGGCCTAAGAAACCGGAAGCTACAAGCATTTTATGACTTAGATTTTGCCAGATGTAAATAGCGCCATTGGGAAATTGGGGAAGCATTTTATCACACCGATCTTGGTGTCGTCAGATGCTTTGAGGGCAGAGGAGAGATCTAGGGTCTAATAGACCCCAATTTTTTCAAAAAAGAGTACCTGTCACTACCTATTGCTATCATAGGGGATATTTACATTCCCCGAGATAACAATAAAAATGATTAAAAAAAAAAATGAAAGGAACAGTTTAAAAATAAGATAAAAAAGCAAAAAAATAATAAAGAAAAAAAAAAAAAAAAAAACCCCTGTCGCCCCCTGCTCTCGCGCTAAGGCGAACGCAAGCGGCGGTCTGTCGTCAAACGTAAACAGCAATTGCACCATGCATGTGAGGTATCGCCGTGAAGGTCAGATCGAGGGCAGTAATTTTTGCAGTAGACCTCCTCTGTAAATCTAAAGTGGTAACCTGTAAAGGCTTTTAAAGGCTTTTAAAAATGTATTCATTTTGTTGCCATTGCACGTTTGTGCGCAATTTTAAAGCATGTCATGTTTGGTATCCATGTACTTGGCCTAAGATCATCTTTTTTATTCCATCAAACATTTGGGCAATATAGTGTGTTTTAGTGCATTAAAATTTTAAAAAGTGAGTTTTTTCCCAAAAAAATGCGTTTGAAAAATCGCCGCGCAAATACTGTGTGAAAAAAAAAAATGAAACACCCACCATTTTAATCTGTAGGGCATTTGCTTTAAAAAAAATATATAATGTTTGGGGGTTCAAAGTAATTTTTTTGCAAAAAAAACTTTTTCATGTAAACAATGAGTGTCAGAAAGGGCTTTGTCTTCAAGTGGTTAGAAGAGTGAGTGATGTGTGACATAAGCTTCTAAATGTTGTGCATAAAATGCCAGGACAGTTCAAAACCCCCCCAAATGACCCCATTTTGGAAAGTAGACACCCCAAGCTATTTGCTGAGAGGCATGTCGAGTCCATGGAATATTTTATATTGCGACACAAGTTGCGGGAAAGAGACAAATTTTTTTTTTTTTTTTTTTTTTTTGCACAAAGTTGTCACTAAATGATATATTGCTCAAACATGCCATGGGAATATTTGAAATTACACCCCAAAATACATTCTGCTGCTTCTCCTGAGTACGGGGATACCACATGTGTGAGACTTTTTGGGAGCCTAGCCGCGTACGGGACCCCGAAAACCAAGCACCGCCTTCAGGCTTTCTAAGGGCGTGAATTTTTGATTTCACTCTTCACTGCCTATCACAGTTTCGGAGGCCATGGAAAGCCCAGGTGGCACAAAACCCCCCCAAATGACCCCATTTTGGAAAGTAGACACCCAAAGCTATTTGCTGAGAGGTATAGTGAGTATTTTGCAGACCTCACTTTTTGTCACAAAGTTTTGAAAATTGAAAAAAGAAAAAAAAAAATGTTTTTTCTTGTCTTTCTTCATTTTCAAAAACAAATGAGAGCTGCAAAATACTCACCATGCCTCTCAGCAAATAGCTTGGGGTGTCTACTTTCCAAAATGGGGTCATTTGGGGGGGGGTTTGTGCCACCTGGGCATTCCATGGCCTCCGAAACTGTGATAGGCAGTGAAGAGTGAAATCAAAAATTTTCACCCTTAGAAATCCCGAAGGCGGTGATTGGATTTCGGGGCCCCGTAGGCGGCTATGCTCCCAAAAAGTCCCACACATGTGGTATCCCCATACTCAGGAGAAGCAGCTGAATGTATTTTGGGGTGCAATTCCACATAGGCCCATGGCCTGTGTGAGCAATATATCATTTAGTGACAACTTTGTGCAAAAAAAAAAAAAAAAAGTGTCACTTTCCCGCAACTTGTGTCAAAATATAAAATATTCCATGGACTCAATATGCCTCTCAGCAAATAGCTTGGGGTGTCTACTTTCCAAAATGGGGTCATTTGGGGGGGTTTTGTGCCACCTGGGCATTCCATGGCCTCCGAAACTGTGATAGGCAGTGAAGAGTGAAATCAAAAATTTACACCCTTAGAAATCCTGAAGGCGGTGCTTGATTTTCGGGGCCCCGTACGTGGCTAGGCTCCCAAAAAGTCCCACACATGTGGTATCCCCATACTCAGGAGAAGCAGCTGAATGTATTTTGGGGTGCAATTCCACATAGGCCCATGGCCTGTGTGAGCAATATATCATTTAGTGACAACTTTTTGTAAATATTTTTTTTTTTTTTTTGTCATTATTCAATCACTTGGGACAAAAAATAAATATTCAATGGGTTCAACATGCCTCTCAGCAATTTCCTTGGGGTGTCTACTTTCCAAAATGGGGTCATTTGGGGGAGTTTTGTACTGCCCTGCCATTTTAGCACCTCAAGAAATGACATAGGCAGCCATAAACTAAAAGCTGTGTAAATTACAGAAAATGTACCCTAGTTTGTAGACGCTATAACTTTTGCGCAAACCAATAAATATACGCTTATTGACATTTTTTTTACCAAAGACATGTGGCCGAATACATTTTGGCCTAAATGTATGACTAAAATTTAGTTTATTGGATTTTTTTTATAACAAAAAGTAGAAAATATTGTTTTTTTTCAAAATTTTCGGTCTTTTTCCGTTTATAGCGCAAAAAATAAAAACTGCAGAGGTGATCAAATACCATCAAAAGAAAGCTCTATTTGTGGGAAGAAAAGGACGCAAATTTTGTTTGGGTACAGCATTGCATGACCGCGCAATTAGCAGTTAAAGCAACGCAGTGCCAAATTGGAAAAAGACCTCTGGTCCTTAGGCAGCATAATGGTCCGGGGCTCAAGTGGTTAAACAGGAACGCAGGTGATAGTTTGTTGTGATGTGACCAAGGCGAAGGCAGAGCTCCTCTGGACTGGGCAGCTTAAGTAGGCAGGACTGACAGGCAGGATCACCAACAGCTGAGTAACTGTGGAGAGAGATGGGAGCTGGCAATTAGCTGACAGCTGAGCAACCATCTCAGAGAAGGAAGGGCTGAGCCCAGCCCTGACAGTACCCCCTCCTCAACGACCCCTCCCCCTCGGAGGACCACCAGGCTTGAGGGGAAAACGTCTACGCAAATCCTGGAGGAGGACAGGGGCATGTACGTCCGAGGATGAGACCCAAGAGCGTTCCTCCGGACCGTACACTTTCCAATGCACCGGGTACTGTATGCTCCTACGGGAGTCAACAAAGGACTGTACTTCATACTCCTCATGGTTCTCAACCTGTACAACGTGAGGACGTGGCACTGAGGTGGTAAAGCGGTTGCAAACCAAACGTTTTAATAAGGAGACAAGAAATACGCATATTAGGATGAAGGTCTAATGCGTAAGCCACTGGGTTAATCCTGCAAGGAATACGGAAAGGCCCAATAAACCGAGGTGCGAACTTCAGGGAGGGAAAATGAAGTCGGAGGTTGCGAGATGACAGCCAGACCCTGTCTCCAACCTGGTAGGAAGGCGCAGGCAGGCGTCTGCAGTCAGCATGGAGTCTGTACCTATCACTAGCATGACGCAAAGCCTCCTGGACTTGTGCCCAAGTGAAACGAAGACCACGGAGATGCTCCTCTAATGCAGCAATACTCTGCGGAACAAATGAGTCAGGCAACATGGAAGGTTGAAAACCATAATTCGCCATAAATGGGGACAATCAGGAAGCAGAATTCAAGGCACTGTTGTGAGCAAACTCTGCCCACGGTAATAGGTCTGACCAGTTGTTATGATGATCAGAAATATAGCAACGTAGGAATTGCTACAAGGAGTGATTGGCTTGTTCTGTGGCCCCATTAGACTGCGGGTGATAAGCAGAGGAGAAAGCAAGCTGAATTCCCAACTGTGCACAAAAGGCTCCCCAAAACCAAGACACAAACTGACTACCCCTGTCTGAGGCAATCACCTTGGGTAGCCCATGTAAGCGAAAGATCTCCTGAGCAAAAATGGAAGCCAGTTCCTTAGAAGTGGGCAACTTCTTAAATGGAATGCAATGACACATCTTTGACAACCGGTCAACCACCATAAGGATAACAGTGTTGCCTTGGGAGTTGGGTAACTCCACAATGAAATCCATGGACAGGTGGGTCCAGGGCTTCTCTCCATTGGGTATGGGTTGTAGGAGGCCCACTGGAAGGTGTCGTGGAGTCTTATGCCCCGTACACACAGTCGGACTTTGTTCGAACATTCCGACAACAAAATCCTAGGATTTTTTCCGACGGATGTTGGCTCAAACTTGTCTTGCATACACACGGTCACACAAAGTTGTCGGAAAATCTGATCATTCTGAACGCGGTGACGTAAAACACGTACGTCGGGACTATAAACGGGGCAGTGGCCAATAGCTTTCATCTCTTTATTTATTCTGAGCATGCGTGGCACTTTGTCCGTCGGATTTGTGTACACACGATCGGAATTTCCGACAACGATTTTGTTGTCGGAAAATTTTATATCCTGCTCTCAAACCTTGTGTGTCGGAAAATCCGATGGAAAATGTCCGATGGAGCCCACACATGGTCGGAATTTCTGACAACACGCTCCAATCGGGCATTTTCCATCGGAAAATCCGACCGTGTGTACTTGGCATTACTCTGAGCACACACAGAACAGGCAGCTAAGAAAGCAGTTACATCAACACGTAAACTAGGCCACCAGAATTGTTGGGAAATGGCCCAAACAAGTTGATTCTTCCCAGGGTGGCCAGCTGCCTTGGGAGAATGGTAAGTCTGGAGCACGGCAGTACAGAGACTCTCTGGGACAAAGCAGCGGTCACATGGTCCTGAGCAGCAAGAATTTTGTCACCCAAAGGAGAAGTGAGACTGGTGCAAACCGTAGCCAGAATACGATCAGAAGGAATCACAGGAACCGACTCCAACTTGAAAGTGGAGGAAAATTGTCGGGACAAGGCGTCAGCCCTTACATTCTTAGTACCGGGTAAGAATGAGACAATGTAATGGAAACTTGACAAGAAAAGAGCCCATTGTGCCCTTCTGGGAGAGAGGCGTTTAGCCTCAGACAAGATTGTTAGATTCTTATGGTCAGTAAGAATGAGAACCGGCACAGTGGTACCTTCGAGGAGATGTCTCCATTCTTTCAGGACTAAAATGATCGCCAACAGCTCTCTGTCACCAATCTCGTAATTGCACTGCGCAGGTGACAGTTTCTTGGAAAAGTAGCCACAAGGCTGCATAGCGCTCCCAGAGGTAGGACGTTGAGACAGAAGGGTGCCAACATCAGTCTCAGAAGCATCAACCTCAAGGATAAAAGGTAATGTAGGATCAGAATGTGCCAACACAGGGGCAGAAACAAAGGCAGCCTTGAGAATCTCAAAGGCCTTAATGAACTCTGGAGACCAACTCTGTGGGTTACCGTCCTTTCTGGTCATATCATTCAGGGGCTTGACCAGAGACGAGAAGTTACGAATACTTCCGATAATAGTTGGCAAAGCCCAGGAAACGCTGCAGATGACGTAAACCCACTGGTCAGGGCCACTGTAGGACTGCCGAAAGTTTCTCTGGGTCCATCGAAAAACCAGCAGTGGAAATGACATAGCCCAGGAATTTAATCTGTTCATGATGGAACTCGCACTTCTCCAGTTTACAATAGAGATTGTTCTCTCTTAGTTTCTGAAGCACACAACAGACATCTGTGTGGTGGCTCTCCAGGGACTTGGAAAATATGAGGATATCATCGAGATAAACCACCACACATAACTGCAACAAATCTCGGAGGACATCGTTAATAAATTCCTGGAAAACTGTCGGGGCATTACAAAGGCCAAAAGGCATTACGAGGTACTCATAATGGCCTGTTCTGGTATTCCACTCGTCGCCCTCCTTAATCCTCACAAGATTTTATGCCCCTCTCAAATCAAGCTTCGTGAAAACCGTTGCTCCCTTGAGGCGGTCAAACAACTCTGTAATCAACAGAATCGGATAGGCATTCTTAATCGTGACACGACTGAGACCCCTATAATCAATGCAAGATCTCAGTTCACCACTCCTCTTCTTCACAAAGAAGAAACCAGCACCAGCAGGAGACGAGGGGATGTGCCTTTGTATCCAAGGATAACCAATAACCAGCGGAAACTTAGGTGAGGAAATAACTTGGAATTGGATTATCTCATGGTGAAGAGCCCCTACGGCCATGGACAATGGGACCGTCTCATGAGTCACATGGGCAGGCTGTAGAGGTCTCCTGTCAAGAGCCTCAATGGCAAGTGGAGTGTCACGCAGCTGCATCGGAATCGAGTGCTTCGATACAAATGCAGCATCAATGAACAGGCCTGCAGCCCCAGAGTCGATTAGAGCCTGTATCTCGAAGGACAACTCAGCCCAAGAAAGGGTGACCGAAACCAGGGGCTTATCCTTCTGGATAACTGAGGATGAAACAACGTCACCTAAGGTCTGTCCATGACAGGACCTCATAGTTCGGGCGTTCCCTGGGCAGGTAGGACAGGACTTCAAAAAGTGACCTGCCTGGCCACAATAAAGGCACAATCTCTCCTTCCTCCTAAAGGCTCTCTCATCCGCAGAGATATGCGTGAAACCCAAGTGCATGGGTTGACCTTCACTACCCGACTCGGTACCAGGAGGCATGGGAGGTGAGGGAGGCACGGGTGGGACTGCAAAGCTCGCAGACAAACATACAGGAGGCTTCTGCAAGCGCTCCCTAAAAGAGAGTCTTTCTCTGAGTCTGGAGTCAATGAGGATGGCAAACGTGATCAACCTCTCCAGCTCAGTGGGTATATCTTGGGCTGCTATCTCATCCTTGATGGTACCCGAGAGACCATGAGAAAAAGCAGCCACGATGGCCTCATTGTTCCAACCTCTGCTGCCAGAGTACGGAATTCAATGGCATAGTCACCAACAGCTCTCATACTCTGTTCGATGGACATGAGGCACTTGCCAGCAGAAGCGGAGCATGCGGGAACGTCAAATACCCTTTTAAATTAAGCCACAAACTCAGGGTAACTCAATTAGCAAATGAAGAACCAAAAAAGGGGACTTTGGACTTTGTAGGCACAGTAACAACAAGTATATATCACAAAAATAATTTATTGAAGAAACATATAGATAGGGCATCAATTTAAAAACCACAAATCACATATATGTAACGAGATATTTAGTGGAATCATTGCTATACAAAACCATTTAAATGTGTGATAACTCGGACATGAGGATATTCATCCAGAGTAACAACTGGTCCGTGGATGGTTGGATAGCAGGTCAGCGAACGATTAGTTCTTTACGCTTCTTCAGGAGCAGAAAGTGTGTTGTGGCTATCAAAATACATAAACAACATACAAAACAAGGCAAAGCAAAATACTACGATACAAGAAAGTCTGTGCTGGTCAGACCAAAGCGATATAGGATGGGACACCAAAAAAGGGGGGCAATAAAAGGCTACCATGGGGGCGTGCACAACATGGTACTATCATTGTGTCTGAGAGATGTGTCATGATAGGGAATTTTTTTGTGTATTTTGATAGCCACAACACACTTTCTGCTCCTGAAGAAGCGTAAAGACACGCGAAACATGTTGAGCACTGAGCATCTGCATGATATGAACTAATCATTCGCTGACCTGCTATCCAACCATCCTCTCGGACCTGTTGCTACTCTGGATGAATATCTTCATGTCCAAGTTATCACACATTTAAATGGTTTTGTATAGCAATGGTTCCACTAAATATCTCGTTACATATATGGGGGGCGTGTCTGGACGTGCACCGAGGAGGACGTGGGCTAGCTGAGCTCCTCAAAGCCACAGAGATTCCGATGCCATCCAGGGGCTAATTCACCTCTCTGAGCCCCCATCACACCTATACAGCCTCCTGGACTCCCCTGCTATACTCCGGGAGGGTCCTTTCTTGGCTCCAGTTGATTACTTTGTTCCGGGCCTGCAGATTGTTCCGCGCCGGGAATGCCGGCCGCCATCTTGGGGCCTGTTGCCCGATCGGAGCCTCCGGCCTGCCGTTCTGGTGACCCGGGTGCTGAGCAGACGTCTGCCCCGGGTCGACGGTTCCCCGCCCTACCGAAGATCGCAGGTGATCAGCGGCGGTACCCTGCCTGTGAGCCCGAGCCCTCGGCTCTGATTCCCTGAGGCCGGACGCCATCTTGCGGCCTACCGCTCGTTCGGAGCCTCCGGCCTGCAGTATCAAGACTTAGGACACCAACCGGGAGCTGATCTGCCCTCTATACCAACCGGAACACAGTGAGTAACAGCATCCCCCTTCCATCCACGCACCGCACGGAGACTACCCTCTTAATTAGCGGCGGCGCTCACCCGGCCGTCAGGAAAGTCCGCGGCTTCGGCCTACTTCTGGAGGCCGGCGGCCATCTTGGTGCTCCAAATACTCCTCTAACTCACCTGCTCCACGGATCACCTCACTGAAGTCCTATTACAATTTTCATCCTGCAGCAGGATCCCCCCCCTTACAGAGCTGGGCTATACACCTCCTGTTGTGACTTTGGACCCTTACTGAATCTTATGTGCCCCATATATTCTGCTGCTCATATTAATCTCAATTCCAATAACCCTCCTTGCTCCTTTCTGCAATTGCTGGAGTACTTTACTACTTTAATGCTGCCTGCATACTGCCTACATGGATATTTCCCTGTGTGCTAATAACATCTTGATGAATGTGTGATATTGCTCAGATGTGAGGGGAGGTACTCTTTACAGCTATCGGCCATATAGCTCCAGTTATGCCCGCCAAAACACCTAAAATCCGGTCTGCCCCAGTTAAGCGTCCAAACAAGAGATCACTACCCATTCCAGTCTCCACTGGATCCATACAGCAATACTTAGCCAACGCACGTGGCGACCAAGCCAGAACCTCGAGAACAAGCGCCTCTCCATCATCCCACGCCGCATCTGTGAGAGAGAGCTCTCCGGCATCCTCCTATTGCTCTGACCTTATGGACGATCCTGGATCCCCCGCGGGTTCTGAAATGTCTTCACTAATGAACGGTCTTAAAAAAGAACTTGCAGGTATGTTTCACAGTTTAGAGAAATCCATTAAAAAAGAAATAACTGCAGTCAGATCTGATATGTCACATATCTTGGTCAGAGTAGAGGAAACAGAGCAGCGCCAAGACACGCAAGCATTAGCTATTAAAGAATTGCAGGACACTGTTACCCAGTTGGCGTATGCCCACCGTGCATCTTTGTATAAGCTTGAAGACCTCGAGAACCGTAACCGTAGAAATAATATACGGGTTAGAGGTCTGCCGGAAGCCACTGGAGATACTGATCTCGAACCTTCTATAAGAGGCATTTTTAATACTATCCTGGGTAACCCTGTCACTGCACCGTTACGCTTTGACC
The DNA here is from genome assembly GCF_042186555.1 of Aquarana catesbeiana. Classification (NCBI taxonomy): domain Eukaryota; kingdom Metazoa; phylum Chordata; class Amphibia; order Anura; family Ranidae; genus Aquarana; species Aquarana catesbeiana. The sequence continues at coordinate 170,426,081 of NC_133335.1, forward strand.
GTGTACATCGTGCCCTACGACCCCGTAATGCTAACTCAGATTTGCCCAGGGATGTTATATGTCGCCTGCATTACTTTGAAGATAAAAATGCCATCATGGTAAAGATGCGGGGACTGCCTAACATTGATTTTGACGGGGCTACCATCACCATCTATCCGGACCTCTCTAAGGATACTTTAGATCGTCGTAGAGCTCTGAAACCGCTCCTTGACCAACTACGCTCTGACGGGATCACATACAGATGGGGCTTTCCTGCCTGCCTGATAGCCACAAAAAATGGCCGCTCCCATACGCTGAGATTTCCTGAGGAACTTCTAATTTTTTTGCAGGATTTACATCTCTCACCCATGGAACTGCCAGGCTGGCAGGATCCAGTCCCCAAATTCTCCTGCTCCATGGACTCTCTATGGAAAAAAACCCCCTCAAAGAAGAGGCGCACTTCTCCTCCGGGTTCTGCACAAAAACATGGTTGAAACTTTTACTTTTTCACCCATGCCTCTATCATTAATGTAACCAATCTCTCTCCTACAAGGGTTTTTTTTTTAATTTCTGTTTTTTTTGTTTTTGTTTGTTTTTTAATGTCCGACTATGGCCGCTGTGATTTTCTACTTTTATTTGCCTACATATGACCAAAGCGGTCTCGCCATTAAGCTGACCAATGTTTGATCTTCCTCCTTATTTTAAGGGTTTTTTTTTTGGTTCATACTCCAGATTGGTCTACATTTGTGAACTCTTGTAGGATGTACATTGTTTATACTGATTCTAGTTTTATTTGTATGGTTTTTCATATTTCTAACTGGAACTTATTGTTTTTTTGTTGGCTGCAAGTTATTTGGTAATCTCTACAGGCCGTGTGCTGTCGGGGCACTCTCCCCTCACTACCTCCATCCTATAGCTTAACCCCGCCCCCATTTCCTTCTGGGGTAGGCGAGTGCGAACGGCCCTGAAGTTGTCCTATTCCACCCCTGCTCAGGGACTGGGATGGCCTTTCGCTCTCTCTCTCCCCAACGGGACCACTGCAGATTTCTGCGTGATATTTTTCTGTTTCCCACAAGTTCTTTGATTTACATGTATATTTTCTGTATATGTTTATATCTCTCTAGTCTTCCTCATCTCTCTCTCTACTCCCTCTCTCTCTCCCCTTTCCCCCCACTTTCTCCTCCCTGCTGGCATGCATGGCAAGCTAGGCTGAAGGTCCACATCCTATTTTAAATGGCTAAGGTAAAGATTTTATCCTATAATGTTAGGGGTCTTAACGTTGCTGCTAAACGACACCAAGTTTATCGGGAGCTGAAACAAGCCACATGTTCCATTGCTTTTCTTCAGGAAACGCATTAAACTCATACGACACCCGTTAAACTAACATCACCTAGCTTTCCACAGTGGTATTATAGCCTATCAGACACCAATAAGGCCAAGGGGTTAGCTATTGGTTTTTGCAGAAACATGTCCTTCAGGTTATCCGATATGCTTGCGGATGATCATGGTCGCTTTCTTTTTCTTAGGGGATTTATTGGAAACACCCAATGCACTCTTGCAAATATCTATTGCCCGAACCATAATCAACCAGCCTTCCTCTCCCAAATACTGACTAAATTGTCACACTTCGCTAAGGGACTTACTATCCTAGCGGGGGATATAAACATGCCACTAGACCCCACTATTGATACGTCACAAAATCGTTCTAATATCTCTTTTAACCACTTCCCGCCCGCCCTATAGCGGATTGACGTCCGGGAAGTGGTTCTGTTATCCTGACTAGATGTCATATGACGTCCAGCAGGATAACATGCCGCAGCGCGCCCCCGGGGGCGCGCATCACGGCGATCGGTGGAGCGGTGTGTCAGTCTGACACACACCGCTACACTGATCTTGGTAAAAAGCCTCCGGCGGAGGCTCTTTACCACGTGATCAGCCGTGTCCAATCACGGCTGATCACGCTGTCAATAGGAAGAGCCGTTGATGGGCTCTTCCTCACTCGCGTCTGACAGACGCAAGTAGAGGAGAGCCGATCGGCGGCTCTCCTGGCAGGGGGGTCTGCGCTGATTGTTTATCAGCGCAGCCCCCCCTCAGATCACCACTAGGACCACCAGGGAAGGAGCAACATGTGGATGGCCAGGTATGTACCCCATGGCCATCCACATGTGCCCAGTGTGCCAAATCTGTGCCAATAAGTGCCCACAAATGGGCACTGATTGGCACAATTATGTTGCAGTGATGCCCAGCAATGCCACCCTTAGGGGCATCACTGCAAATAAGCAATGCCATCAGTGCCACCCATCAGTGTCCATTCATGCCACCTGTCAGTGCCCATCCGTGCCCATCAGTGCCCATCTATCAGTGCCCATCCGTGCCCATCTGTGCCAACTATCAGTGCCACCCATAAGTAACCATCAATGCCACCTATGAGTGCCCATCAATGCCACCTATGAGTGCCCATCAGTGCCGCCTATAAGTGCCCATCCGTGCCACCTATGAGTGCCCATCAGTGCCGCATACCAGTGCCACCTATCAGTGCCCATCAGTGCCACCTATCAGTGCCCATCAGTCCCCATCATCAGTGCCCCTCAGTGCCACCTCATCGGTGCCACCTCATCTGTGCCTATCAGTGCCGCCGTATCAGTGCCCGTCAGTGCAGCCATATCAGTGCCCGTCATTGAAGAAGAAAACGTATTTATTTACAAAAAGTTTTAACAGAAACAAAGAAAAACGTGTTTTTTTTCAAAATTTTCGGTCTTTTTTTATTTGTTGCGCAAAAAATAAAAACCGCAGAGGTGATCAAATACCACCAAAAGAAAGCTCTATTTGTGGGAACAAAATGATAAAAAATTTGTTTGGGTACAGTGTAGCATGACCGCGCAATTGTCATTCAAATTGCGACAGCGCTGAAAGCTGAAAATTGGTCTGGGCGGGAAGGTGTCTAAGTGCCCGGTATTGAAGTGGTTAAACAACTGAAATTTGTGAAAAAACGGCTTCTTGATCTTCATTTAATGGATGCCTGGCGCCTTCTTCATCCTAAGGAGAAGGATTTCTCACATTTCTCCTCAACACATCAGTCACACTCCAGAATAGACAATATATTCATAGATCACTTTCATCTCCCCCTCTTACACTCTACTCACATAGGCACCGCATCTATTTCAGACAATGCACCTGTGTCGATGACATTGACCATGCCTTCCCTACCCTGACGCTCCACCAATTGGAAGCTGAATGACTCCCTTCTCTCGGATGAAGTGGAGGTTTCCATGTTGGCTTCCCATCTATCGCAGTACTTTAAGGAAAACAAACCTTCGGATACCTCCCCCTCTATTGTGTGGGAGGCTCACAAGGCTACTATTAGAGGCCGACTCATTGAGCTTGGCGCTCGGAAGAAAAGGGAGCATGGTCAACAAATTGACCAGGTCTTACAACAGATAGCGGCTCTTGACAAGCAACATAAACTTTCTTTACATATTGAACACCTTCAATCCCTCACACTTAAACGAGAGGAATTAAAGTCCCTCCTTAATTTAGAAACCAAGCGAAAGTTCCAACGTCTGTCACAGAAATTTTACGAATGGGGGAACAAGCCTAGTAGATTGTTAGCCAGATCATTAAAAACTAAACAATCGCAATCATTTATTTCCAAAATCAAACTTACGTCAGGTGCATTAGCTCATGCAACTCCAGACATTGCTAAAGCCTTCAGAGAGTATTATACGGATCTGTATAACGTCAAAAACTACCTATCCTCTCTTCCTCAAAAGGAGAGACGGAATCGCATGCTCTCCTACTTGAAAGAAGCTAACCTTCCTAAATTGCCCACATCTGTCCTTAAAGACTTAGAGGAAGACTTCTCAGTTGAGGAATTTCAGGTAGCATTAAAGTCTTCACCTTCTGGTAAAGCCCCCGGACCAGACGGGTTCACTATTCTTTATTACAAAACATTCAGTGACATCCTGCTTCCTCGCCTCTCCGCATATGCAAACTCTATCTCTCACTCCTCAGGTTTACGCCCGGAATCACTCTCAACTCATATTACTGTTATTCCCAAATCAGATAAAGACCCTACCCTTTGTAACAGTTACAGACCAATATCATTAATAAATGTTGACATTAAATTATTCGCCAAAGTAATGGCAAACCGTTTACTTCCCCTTATACCTAAATGGATCTCGGCAGACCAATCAGGTTTCATACCCGCTAGAGAAGCAAAAGATAATTCCCTTCGAGCAATCTCCTTGATTCAATATGTTCAGCGATGCTCCCAGCCCACCCTACTCCTTTCCACTGATGCAGAAAAAGCTTTTGATAGGGTGGACTGGGAGTACCTAAAGCTGACCCTACGCCACTTTGGTCTGGGACCCAAAATGTTCCATCGTATCTCATCCCTCTATTCTGATCCCTCAGCACAAATTAGAATTAATGGGACGCTAAGTGACCCCTTTGTTCTACGTAATGGAACCAGGCAAGGATGTACCCTCTCCCCTCTCCTTTTTGCTATTACCTTAGAACCCTTCTTAGCTACAATTAGGAACAATGCTAATATCAAAGGCATACAAATAGGTAACAGATCCCATAAATACGCAGCTTATGCAGATGATGTTCTATTTTTCATTCAACAACCACGTATTTCGATTCCCAACCTGATGTGTGCATTCTCCACGTTTCATTCAATCTCTAACTTCAAAATAAACCTATCTAAATCTGAAATTTTAAACATTAACATCCCTAAGTCCGAGGCTCTCTCTCTCAAACCCCTCTTTCCCTTTAAATGGGAACCAAAATGTATGAAATACTTAGGTATTTATCTTACCTCTAATCTCCAATCCCTTTTTCGGTACAATTATATTCCCATGTTAAACGATCAGAACTGACTTACGAAATTGGTCTAACCTGTCCAACACCTGGTTAGGGAAAGTAAATATAATTAAAATGAACGTTTTACCTCGCATCCTCTTTCTCTTTCAAATGCTACCATTGAGTGTCCCTGTGGGTTTTTTTACTATTTTACTATCCATGATCTCTCGCTTCATCTGGAAGGACAGACATCCTAGAATATCCAGAGAGCTATTGTTTCGTTCCAAATGTTCAGGTGGTCTGGCACTTCCCAATTTCAAAGCATATTGCCAAGCGGCTGTTTTGGCCAGACTTGCTGATTGGAAATATGCTCTTAATTCGAAGCTATGGGTACAAATTGAGTATTCCTTAAGTGGCATGGATCTCTCAATGGCTCCCTGGATACCCCGCTCCCACAGAAGCCTTACTCGTACTACCTCGGCTCTCACCATATCCTCTTTAGACGTATGGGATGCCTTACACAAAAAATTTTCTTGGACTTATGACTCCCCCCTTTTACCTCTCCTCAATCATACATACTTTTTGCCAGGTCTTCTGGATCCAGGCTTTAAATCATGGAGGCCGGAAGAGCCTCTCTTGCTCCATCATATTCTAAATGGCAATGTACTAAAACCATTATCTGCGATCCTCGCCCCTAAACCTGTTACGTTTCTAGATAAGTGGAGATACCACCAAATACAACACTTCTTAAGCTCTCTTCCTACTCCTATTAGGGGCATCAGTGATTTAAACGATATAGAAGTTATATTTTATCCAAAAGACCATCCTCTACATAGCATTTCGTTATTTTATAAAGCCCTTATCACTCTTCAAAACCCTGGCTTCCCACCTTACCTGACTAAATGGGAAGAAGACTTTGATCTTTTCCTAACTGACAACCAAAAGGATAGGATCCTTCAATTAGCCCACACCTCGTCACTAGCCTCAAAAATGTCAGATGTTAACTATAAATTGCTCACTAGATGGCATTACACCCCAGTTAGATTGCACCAAATGTTCCCTGCCAGTTCCCCATTGTGCTGGAGGAACTGTGGGAACAAAGCTACTCATGTACACATATGGTGGTTTTGTCCTCTTATCCGCCAATATTGGGATCTCATTCATGATCTGATTGTTCAGATTGCTGATGTTCACATACCAAATGACCCGTGGGCTATCCTTTTTCATGTTACAAAAACTCCCATAGGGTCGTACAAACGCTCAATCATTCCTCATTTATTGAATACTGCCAAGGCCTTAATCACCACTTTATGGGGTCAACCGGTAATTCCCTCTATAAAAAATTGGCTACAAATGATTGACAATGTACACCTCATGGAGAGTATCACCCACAATATCAGAGGGACCTCTCAGAAACACTCTCTAATTTGGGATCCTTGGAAAAAATTTCAAACCACTTCTACATATAAAAATCTTATTACACAAACCCCTTAAACTTATCATTCACACTTAGCCACCTAGCATTGCATTTAATTTTGCTAATGCACCTCTCTTTTCAATACATGGCCCTGCATGCCGGCAACCCTCCTCCTTCCTTCCCCTCCCTCTTAACCCCTTTTCTTCCAATTCTTCCTCTTATATTCTTTCCCATTCTTTCTTCCTTCTATTCCTTTTTTCTTTTTTTTTTTTTTTTCTCTCTTCTTTTCTACACTTCTCTCCCACTACTTTTTTTTAGTGTTTATTTTTTCATAAACGAATGCAATATGTTTATATTCAACTACGTTCGGTTCATAGTGCTCACATAGTTTATATTCTTTGCCCAATCAGCTAGTGCGCTGACTTTATGGATCTCCCTGGAGGCAATTATAGAATTATTCTAATTAATGTGATATGTGAGTACTGTTTCCTGCTTTATTGTAAAAAATGGAAATGCTCTCTATTTTGATTTTCACTTGTATTCTTGTTATATATTTTTCTTTAATAAAAATTTATTAAACAAAAAAAAAAAATCTCATTACATATATGTGATTTGTGGTTTTTAAATTGATGTCCCATCTATATGTTTCTTCAATAAATTATTTTTGTTATATATACTTGTTGTTACTGTGCCTGCAAAGTCCAAAGTCCCCTTTTTTGGTTCTTCATTTGCTAATACAGTGTCAGGATGTGGCACACGTATATGGTTCATGTATCCACAGCACCACTCTGTGTTATGATACATCCCCATTTTTGCATCTCAGAGTAACTCAAGACAACAGGTTTTTGCGTCTCCCATAGAGGGTTTGCCCAGGCCAATGCTCTCTCAGAAAGCAAAAATATCATGAAACTTACTTTGCTTCCGTCCTTGGGAAACGCCTGGGGCAGCATCTCAAAGTATATCTCAACCTGGTTGAGAAACCCCCTGCATTGGACTGGATCACCCCCAAATCTCTGGGGAAGTGGTGCGGAACCAGACATACCTCTAATAGAGGTAAAACTCGAGGTGGGTGCCTGCACTGAGACTGGAGCAGCAGCAGGGTTGGCCTGCAACATAGGTTGTATCGGGGCGCCCACAGTGGGAGATTCCAGGTGAGCCGTATGACTCAGGAGTTCCACCGTTCGTTGAATTGTGAACGTTATGGGCCGTTCGCGCCAAATTCGAGTGGCGTGTTACGGCCCATAATTCACTGCGGCATCGCAGTGCATTGCTGGCTGATGATTGGCCAAGCGTGCACTATGGCCTGCATGCTTGGCCAATCACAGTGCCGTCTGTACAGAGAGCCATAATTGGCCAAAGCCAAGGTGGCTTTGGCTAATTATGGCTCAGGGGGTTTAGTACACGCCTCACACTATATAAGGCTGCCTGCGTGGCGGAGAGAGATAGACAGAGAGACAGTGTCATTTGATTTAAGTTAGATAGAGTAGGCAGGTGAGTCAGTTAGCTGCACTTACAGTGTATTGTGTATATTTATATGCATCCCCGTGCTGCGGCCGACCGGTAGAATTGCCTGGCACAAAGAGCCGCCCAGTTCCTTTTCTGACTGGCATTCTTGGAGGCTGATGGACGTTTTACATCACCGCCCACAGCCTCCATCTTGCCACTCCGGCTGACATGCGCAGTCCGCCGGTGGGGCATACTGTGTCGGTGGGCTGGGTGTGCATGACACCACTCCGACGTGCTGATGCTCGCGCATGCACATGGGGGCCGCGCACATTCAGACCAGGGGGCAGTCGGAGGTTTCCCTGGTAACCATCCCCAGCATCAGCTGTGTGCAATCTACTGCACCAGCTGATTGGGGTTTAATGTCTTTAAAATCCAAGGCCAGCTCACTCCCAGATCGAGCACTTTGTAGCTGGATGTTGGGATGTGCGGCTGGTCTTTTCAACTTCTCCCCTACTAAGGTAATTGCTTCCTCCAACATAACTCTTCCATTTACTGTTAGCCTATATTGTAGCATTAAACCTATGTAGCCATTGGCCAGCACTCTGTCTTAGCTTTCTCTTGAAGACAAATTTAAATAGTTTGTTCTATACAAGATAAAATATATCTCTCTATGAGATATTTTTGTAATGAACTAGATAATTATCTTACATTGTATATACACAGGTTTAAATATTTATCTGCTATCAATATATTTTTGCTTTGCCTAATTTGGCTGCTATAGTGTCCAAGCATTTTCTTTGGCATTTGCAACCTCACACCATAGCTAAAATAGCATTCATATCTATATACTGCTGGTCACTTTAGTGCCTGGATATATTCCCAGGCACTGGTGACCATGTTTTGAACTTCATGTATCTTTATTATTTATATTATTATTATTCACTCTTACTTCTATCTGCTAGATCAGCAGATATATATATATATATATATATATATATATATATATATATATATATATATATTTCGTTGAATTATATGAATACTCAATTATATATCCAGTATTTTCAATCTGGATCTATATTCTCAGTACACTTTTCTTTACTCCCAGGGATTCCATTTGCCCCAGTATATTCTTCTGGCTGTCTTGTTGCCATGGAGTGCGGGGGGGACCTCTTCCTCCCGAGGACAACACTATTCAGCTTACATTTATAGACCTCTCTGATGCCCTTTTGCCTTAAGACAGCTGTCCCACCGGCACAATTATTGGGTGCTATTTTAACTGCAAGCTTTTAATGTGATTTAACGAAGCATTGTAAGACTACTTTATCATTCAATGTTATGTAAGTGCTCTATTGTAACACTCTAAGCATGTATTTTTGTATCTTTACATGTCATGGTAATTTACTGATTATATATCTTTAATTACATCTTAGATGAACCCCTCCCCTTTTCTACACCCCTGAAGAAGGACTAAACTATATCCCGAAACACGTTGAGTGTGAGGAGGTTTTTTCATGTATATATACTGTATGGTGACAGAAACATATTGTTTAGATAAATCAATGTTTCGTTAAATTTTTTTTAACTCTGTTTATTCATAAATAAAATTTGTTCATTATTATATTATTTTGTATACTTCGGTACACTTTTTACACAAGATACTACTAGGTGCCTTAAAAGTCCACTAAGGGGAACTTCTCTTGTCTCTGTCATATATATGCATCCTAGGTGTTGTGTATATATATATATATATATATATATATATACTGTATTCAGTTTAGCTAGATCTGTTCCTGTTATTCTCTTCCTACTGACAGGCAGGCAGGTGTTTTTACAGTATTTACAGTTAGTGTACTGTGTCCTTCCGTTGCATAGTGTGCACCTAAAGACAATTTTTGGTGTTCTCATACTAATAATACTACAGGCAGGCAGTTGATTCTGCTAGCTGCAGTATCAGTATATATATACATCCCAGCTTTGTGCAGCTACATCTCACTGCAGGCCATTAGTATGTCTGGAAGGCCAACAAGGAGAGGCAGACAGTCACAAGCCAATAAAAGAGGGAAGCAGGCTCTGTGTATAGAGGCAACAGTGCTGGTCATGGAGACGGTGCATCCTCATCAGCACGTGGCCGTGGGACACGCTTGTCCTTTTTTTCATAGCTGGCCGTGTTGAGCCGCAACGTGTGGAAGACTTGGTAGAGTGGATGACCAAGCCGTCCTCATCCTCCTCATCCTCTCTCACCTAGGCTCAGGGTACTTTGTCTGGCAAAGCAGCTGCCAACGCGGCTTTTTCCCTCAGCTCAATGGCATCAGTCACTCCTTCCCTAGCCCCACCATGTCCTCCTGACACATGTACAGCCAGATGCAATCACTGAATGAAAAATGAAACCTGCTTACCCAGAGTGATGTCCTGATGCTGGTTGGATACCTGGATTCAAGGTCCTGCATGTGCCTGGTTTGCCTGCCGTCTGCCACACTACATAGAGGGATGCTCCAATACCCGCTGTTCATCTGGTCCTTGGTTTACTGACGAGCTTGTTGAGCTTACTATCTGGTAAGCGTGTATTTTTAATGGTGGAGGATCACTGCAAGGGGTGTTTTCCCACTTTCCACTTTTACACACTGATCCCTATGAAGAGCTATCAGGGGACTCTTCCCATCTCCTTAGAAGATTTTCTGTTCTGGTCTAAGGACTTTGCTGCTTATTAATTTAATATATTTAAGGCTCTGGTCTGGCCGCACCTGGAGTATGCTGTCCAGTTCTGGGCACCAGTCCTCAGGAAGGATGTACTGGAAATGGAGCGAGTACAAAGAAAACTTTTTCACAGAAGAGAGTTTAATAAGACTCGTGGCCACTCATTACAATTAGAAGAAAAGAGGTTTAACCTTAAACTACGTAGAGGGTTCTTTACTGTAAGAGCGGCAAGGATGTGGAATTCCCTTCCACAGGCGGTGGTCTTAGCGGGGAGCATTGATAGCTTCAAGAAACTATTAGATAATCACCTGAATGACCGCAACATACAGGGATATATAATGTAATACTGACACATAATCACACACATAGGTTGGACTTGATGGACTTGTGTCTTTTTTCAACCTCACCTACTATGTAACTATCACTATTTTGTATTTTTGGCACCTTTTGATCTATATGCACTCGGTATTTGTCAAATAATATTTGGGATTTTTTGTGTCATATTTTTTGTTTATGATTTTATATATACATTCTTCTTCATTTGGTGTTTTTTCACATATACCGTATCACACATTATGAGGGTCTAGCGCAGTTTTTTCTTTGTTTTCCTCCTGAGGAGTCCCCCGTACTGTTTGACCACAGTGTTGGGTACATGCTCCAGGCGGATGCCCAGCGTTTTGAAGGCTACAATGATGGTACCCAGCTAGAGGAAGGCAGTAATGTGAGCCCAGAGAGAGGGGGTGCTCAAGAAGGACAGCAATCTGGCAGTCATGTTCCCCCAGCTGCAGCATACTACCAGGTTTGCTCCGGTGATGAGGAGGGAGGAGATGATGAGGTCACTGACTCCACGTGGGTGCCTGATAGGAGAGAGGAGGAGGAGGCACATCTCCAATGAGGCAGGATGCCCTCCAGGGGCCAGCTTAAGGGCAGCACACCAACTGCATCACACCACAGAGCTCCACATGTGCAGGGAGCTGCTGTCTCTGCGCGTTATTCCAAAAGTTCTTTGGTGTGGGCCTTTTTTGAGACGACTGCATCAGATCCCACTGCTGCTATTTGCAACATATGTCTCAAGCGTATCTCATGTGGCCAAAACATCACCCGCTTGGGCACCACATGCTTGACCTGACATATGTCTACCTGCCATGCAGTTCGTTGACAAGCGTACCTAAAAGACCCACACCAAAGAACAAAGCAGACCTCTACTTGCTCCTCATCAGCTGGGATCTCCAACCCCACTATACCTTCAGTCCTCTCTGAAACCTGCACTGAGAGGAATGAAGGTGTAGAATTAGGTGTGTCACAGCCAAGAACTTGCGGGCAATCTGCTATCGGTACACCGACGTCAGATTGTACCAGGCAAATTTCCCTGCCCCAGCTGCTGCACCACCAAAAGAAGTTTGCTCCCAGCCATTCACATGCCCAGCGGTTGAATGCTAGCTTGTCTAAATTGCTAGCACTTCAACTGCTGCCTTTTCAGTTGGTAGACTCTGCCCCCTTCTGTGAGTTTGTGGAATGTACGGTTCCTCAGTGGCAGGTTCCCAAACGCCACTTTTTCTCACCGAAGGCGATTCCGACTCTCTACTGGCATGTGGAAGGCAATATCTTGGCCTCGCTGGACAGGGCAGTCAGCGGTAAGGTGCATATTACCGCTGACTCATGGTCCAGCAGGCATGGACAGGGATGTTACCTATCTTTCACCGCGCACTGGGTGACTCTTCTGGCAGCTGGGAAGGATGTAGGACAGGGTGAAGTAGTGTTGGAGGTTGTTCCGCCACCACGCCTCCAAAATTCTACTAGTAGTGATTCTGCCACACCTCTCTCCTCCACCCCTCCACTTCTTCTTCCTCCATGGCCTCTTCCTGTGCTGATTTGTCCTCGGAACCAGCGGTGCTCCGTAGGCATTCAAGGGGCTACGCAAGCATGCAGGCAAAAAGATGCCATGCAGTGCTTGAGCTGGTGTGCTTGGGGGACAGGAGCCACACTGGGGCAGAGATTCTGTCAGCTCTACAGGGGCAGGTTCAGAGGTGGTTGACGCCACGCCAGCTTAAGCCAGGTATAGTGGTTTGTGACAATGGCACCAACCTCCTCTCCGCCCTCCGACAGGGACAACTGACCCATGTGCCCTGTTTGGCTCACGTCCTTAACTTGGTGGTGCAGCAGTTCCTGGGCAGGCACCCGGGCTTACAGGATGTCCTGAGGCAGGCCAGGAAAGTCTGTGTGCATTTCAGCAGGTCATATAATGCCAGTGCTCGGCTGGCTGACCTCCAAAAGGAATTTAACCTGCCCAAGAACCGCCTAATCTGTGACATGCCCACCAGGTGGAACCCAACGTTGTCCATGCTGCAGCAGCTGCACATGCAGCAGAGAGCCATCAATGAGTACCTATGCGACTATGGCACCAGGACAGGGTCAGTGGACCTTGGTTTTTTTTCCCACGCCAGTGGGCTATGATTAGGGATGCATGCACTGTCCTGTCACCATTTGAGGAGGCCACCTGCTGGAGCACACGCTGCGTGGAATAATGGACAGGGCACTAGAGGCAGAACAGAGGGAGGAAGAGGAGGACTTCCTTACCTCTCAAGGCCCCCTTTATCCAGACAGTGTTCCTGCGTGCCCACCGATCACACAATAAGAGGAGGAGGAGGAGGATTGTCTCAGCATGGAGGTGGAGCCTGGCACTCAGCATCAGCAGCAGTCTTCAAGGGATCATTTACAGTCCGAAGAAACCCATGGACTTGTACGTGGCTGGGAGGAGGTGGCTGCGGATCATGTCGTCCTTAGTGACTCAGAGGACTCTGGACTGAATGCCTCAGCAAACCTACGTTGCATGGCCTCCCTGATCCTGCAAAGCCTGCGGAAGGATCCTTGTATTCGTGGTATCAAGGGGAGGGATCATTACTGGCTGGCAACCCTCCTTGATCCATGTTACAAGGGTAAGGTTACGGACCTTATCTTGCCATCACAGAGAGAGCAGAGGATGAAACATCTTTGGGAGGCCTTGCAGAAAGGTTTGTGCAACGTGTTTCCAGATCCTGGGAGGTTACAATTTCCTGGTCCTCCTGGACAACGTATTGCTGAGGCTTTGGTCAGTCACAGAAGGAGCGGTGGAGAAGGTGGCCGTCTGACCGATGCGTTCAGACAATTTTTTAGTCCGCAGCCCCAAGGTATGATCGGTTCCAGCAATCATCGCCAGCGTCTGATTCACATGGTGCAGGAATACCTAGGGGCAAGATCAGACTTGGACACCTTTCCCACTGAAACTCCTCTGGGTTACTGGGTCTTGAGGATGGATCACTGGCCAGAGCTTGCACAGTACGCAATTGAGCTACTGGCCTGTCCTGCATCCAGCGTTCTTTTGGAAAGCACATTCAGTGCTGCTGGAGGCTTTGTAACCGATCACAGGGTGTGCCTGTCCACCGAATTGGTCGATTGGCTGACCTTCATAAAAATGAATCAGTCTTGGATCACCAGCTACCAAGCACCTGATGTAACCGACTGATTTTTTTTTTTAAATGTGAGATCCCTTCAAGACTGCCTATGCTGATGCTGAGTGACTATCCTGTTATGCTGCGTGACAATCCTCTTCCTCCTCAATTTTCATGCTGATAGCTTGTAAGAACATTTTTGGTTCTGGGCACCACCACCAGTGGCCAAGGCCCAATTTTTCTGCCCCTGTTTAACAGGGGGTGTAATTACAATTTTTGATGCAATACTTTGCAGCAGGGCTCATTCCTGCGCTCCAACTATAGTATCTGTGAGGGGTTGCAGTGTTGTGGCACCAGCACCAGTGCCCAAGGCCCAATTTTCAGCCCCTGTTTAACAGGGGTGTATAATTACAAATTTTTGCTGCAATACTTTGCAGCAGGGCTTATTCCTGCGCTCCAACTAGAGTATCTGTGAGGGGTTGCAGTGTTGTGGCAACACCACCACCACCAAAGGCCCAAGTTTTCTGCCCCTGTTCAACGGGTGCATGTAATTACAATTCTTGATATAATATTTCACAGCAGGGCCCGTTCCAGCGCCCGCCAAGAGTAACTGTGAGGACTTACAGTGTTGTGGCACCACCACCACCAAAGGCCCAATTTTTCTACCACTGTTCAACAATGGCATCTAATTACAATTCTTGATCAAATATTTCACAGCAGGGCCCGTTCCTGCGCCCACCAAGAGTAACTACTTTCAAACATCCAACTTACAAATGACTCCTACTTGCAAACGGAAGGAGACAACAGGAAGTGAGATGAAATCTACCCCCAGGAAAGAAAATTCTCTCCTGTAATGCCCTATACACACGATCAGACATTGATCGGACATTCCGACAACAAAATCCATGGATTTTTTCCGACGGATGTTGGCTCAAACTTGCCTTGCATACACATGGTCGCACAAAGTTGTCGAAAAATCTAATCGTTCTGAACGCGGTGACGTAAAACACGTACGTCGGCACTATAAACGGAGCAGTAGCCAATAGCTTTCGTCTCTTAATTTATTCTGAGCATGCGTGGCACTTTGTGTACACACGATCGGAATTTAAAAGATCGGATTTTGTTATCGGAAAATTTTATATCCTGCTCTCAAACTTTCTGTGTCGGAAATTCCGACTAAAAAAGTCCGATGGAGCCCACACACGATCGGAATTTCCGGCCAACACAATCCGATCGCACTTTTTCCATTGTAAAATCCGACCGTGTGTACAGGGCATAAGAGTTAATATGGGAAAAAGTGTCTCCTCTTCACTGATGCTTTATCACCAATCCTTGTTTCACTAAAAACCCCACATTTTCAAAAAACATTTGTCATTGGGACAGAAAGTGAGGTGAAATCTTCTGAAGAGGTGCACAGACAGCAAAACAAATGTTACAGGGGTGATAACTGCACCTAAATGAGGAGGCTGCAGATCTGCTGGGAATGAAGATGGCCAAAAAGTTAGAGGGGTTTTGAAACTAGGCAATGAGGGGGGAGGGTCCAGAGGTAGAGATAGCCAGCGCGGAAGATATTCCAGAGGGTAGTATTGGGGGCATTAGTGGTAGGTTAACCAAAGCACAAAAACACAAGGTAAGTATAGTAGCAAGTCCTAGTTGCAATCTCGAAACATCCAATATGAGGACAATATGCGACCGGTCTAAACTATGTGGCATGTTCACCAATGCCAGGAGTGTGGTGGACAAGATGGGTGAACTAGAGATACTGTTGTACGAGGAGGATTTGGATTTTGTGGGAATTTCAGAGACCTGGTTCAACAGCTCTCATGATTGGCTGGCAAACATTCAAGGGTATACCCTATACCGCAAGGATAGAGAGGGTAAAAAAGGAGGAGGGGTATGCCTATATATAAAGAATAATGTACAAGTAAATGTGAGAGATGACATCGCTGAGGGAGCTAGGGAGGAGGTGGAATCCTTATGGATAGAGCGCCAAAGGGATGAAGCTAAGGGGAAAATAATACTGGGAGTATGCTATAGGCCCCCTAACCTGAGGGAGGAAGTGGAGACGGATCTCCTATCACAGTTTGAATTAGCAGCAAGGATGGGAAGTGTTATCATATTGGTGGATTTTAATTATCCAGACATAGACTGGGCGGAGGGAACCGTGCATTCTTTTAAGGCTCGCCAGTTCCTTAATGTCTTGCAGGACAATTTTATGGGTAAGATGGTAGACGCACCAACTAGAAATAAAACATTACTGGATCTACTGATTACCAACAAAACAGACCTGATCATGGATGTGGAAATACGGGGCAATTTAGGTAACAGCAATCACAAGTCAATTAGTTTCAGTATAAATCACACAAATAGGAAACCTAAAGGGAATACAAAGACACTGAATTTCAAAAGAGCCAACTTCCCTAAACTACAAACCTTGCTAAAAGGCATAAATTGGGATAAAATATTAGGAACAAAGAATAGGAGAGATGGGTTTGCTTTAAGAGCATATTAAATAAGGGCATTAGCCAATGTATCCCATTGGGTAATAAATTTAAAAGAGCAAACAAAAGTCCTGGATGGCTTAACTCTATTGTAAAAATGCATATAAAAGCAAAGGAGAAGGCCTTCAAAAAATACAAGGTTGAGGGATCATCCTCAGCATTCAGACTTTATAAAGAATGCAACAAGAAATGTAAGGGTGCAATTAGGACAGCTAAGATCGAACATGAAAGACACATAGCGGAGGAGAGCAAAAAAAATCCCAAGGAATTCTTTAAGTATGTAAACAGTAAAAAAGGGAGGACAGACCATATTGGCCCCATAAAGAATGAGGAAGGACATCTGGTTACAAAGGATGGGGAGATAGCGAAGGTATTGAATTTATTCTTCTCCTCAGTCTTCACGAGTGAATCGGGGGGCTTCAGTAACCAAAACTGCAGTGTTTATCCTCATGACACAACACAGGAAGCACCTCCATGGTTAACAGAGGACAGAATTAAAATTAGACTTGAGAAACTTAACATTAATAAATCACCGGGACCAGATGGCTTGCATCCGAGGGTACTTAGGGAACTCAGTCAAGTGATTGCCAGACCGTTGTTCCTAATTTTTACAGACAGTCTACTGACTGGAATGGTACCAGCTGATTGGAGAAAAGCCAATGTAGCACCAATATTTAAAAAGGGCCCAAAATACATCCCTGGGAATTACAGACCAGTTAGCCTAACATCAATAGTATGTAAACTCTTGGAGGGGATGATAAGGGACTATATACAAGATTTTAGTAATAAGAACGGTATCATTAGCAGTAATAAGCATGGATTTATGAAGAATCGTTCTTGCCAAACCAATCTATTAACCTTCTATGAGGAGGTGAGTTGCCATCTAGATAAAGGAAGGCCCGTAGACGTGGTGTATCTGGATTTTGCAAAAGCATTTGACACAGTTCCCCATAAACGTTTACTGTACAAAATAAGGTCCGTTGGCATGGACCATAGGGTGAGTACATGGATTGAAAACTGGCTACAAGTGTGAGTTCAGAGGGTGGTGATAAATGGGGAGTACTCGGAATGGTCAGGGGTGGGTAGTGGGGTTCCCCAGGGTTCTGTGCTGGGACCAATCCTATTTAACCACTTAAGGACCGGACCATTATGCTGCTTAAGGACCAGAGGACTTTTTCCAATTTGGCACTGCGTCGCTTTAACTGCTAATTGTGCGGTCATGCAATGCTGTACACAAATGAAATTTGCGTCCTTTTCTTCCCACAAATAGAGCTTTCTTTTGATGGTATTTGATCACCTCTGCCGTTTTTATTTTTTGCGCTATAAACGGAAAAAGACCGAAAATTTTGAAAAAAAATGATATTTTCTACTTTTTGTTATAAAAAAAATCCAATAAACTCAATTTTAGTCATACATTTAGGCCAAAATGTATTCGGCCACATGTCAATAAGCGTATATTTATTGGTTTGCGCAAAAGTTATAGTGTCTACAAACTAGGGTACATTTTCTGGAATTTACACAGCTTTTAGTTTATGACTGCCTATGTCATTTCTTGAGGTGCTAAAATGGCAGGGCGGTACAAAACCCCCACAAATGACCCCATTTTAGAAAGTAGACACCCCAAGGAAATTGCTGAGAGGCATGTTGAGCCCATTGAATATTAATTTTTTTTGTCCCAAGTGATTGAATAATGACAAAAAAAAAAATTACAAAAAGTTGTCACTAAATGATATATTGCTCACACAGGCCATGGGCATATGTGGAATTGCACCCCAAAATATATTCAGCTGCTTCTCCTGAGTACGGGGATACCACATGTGTGGGACTTTTTAGGAGCCTAGCCGCGTACGGGTCCCCGAAAACCAATCACCGCCTTCAGGATTTCTAAGGGCGTACATTTTTGATTTTACTCCTCACTACCTATCACAGTTTTGAAGGCCATAAAATGCCCAGATGGCACAAACCCCCCCAAATGACCCCATTTTGGAAAGTAGACACCCCAAGCTATTTGCTTTGAGGCATGTTGAGTCCATGGAATATTTTATATTTTGACACAAGTGGAAAGTGACAATTTTTTTTTTTTGCACAAAGTTGTCACTAAATGATATATTGCTCACACAGGCCATGGGCATATGTGGAATTGCACCCCAAAATACATTTAGCTGCTTCTCCTGAGTATGGGGATACCACATTTGTGGGACTTTTTGGGAGCCTAGCCGCGTACGGGGCACCGAAAACCAATCACCGCCTTCAGGATTTCTAAGGGTGTAAATTTTTGATTTCACTCTTCACTTCCTATCACAGTTTCGGAGGCTATGGAATGCCCAGATGGCACAAAACCCCCCCCAAATGACCCCATTTTGGAAAGTAGACACCCCAAGCTATTTGCTGAGAGGCATGGTGAGTATTTTGCAGCTCTCATTTGTTTTTGAAAATGAAGAAAGACATGGAAAAAAAAATTTTTTTTCTTTTTTCAATTTTCAAAACTTTGTGACAAAAAATTTGGGTCTGCAAAATACTCACTATACCTCTCAGCAAATAGCTTGGGGTGTCTACTTTCCAAAATGGGGTCATTTGGTGGGGGGGGTTTGTGCCACCTGGGCATTCCATGGCCTCCGAAACTGTGATAGGCAGTGAAGAGTGAAATCAAAAATGTACGCACTTAGAAAGCCTGAAGGCGGTGCTTGGTTTTTGGGGTCCCGTACGCGGCTAGGTTCCCAAAAAGTCTCACACATGTGGTATCCCCGTACTCAGGAGAAGGAACAGAATGCATTTTGAGGTGTAATTTCACATATTCCCATGGCCTGTTTGAGCAATATATCATTTAGTGACAACTTTGTGCAAAAAAAAAAAAAAATTGTCTCTTTCCCGCAACTTGTGTCACAATATAAAATATTCCATGGACTCGACATGCCTCTCAGCAAATAGCTTGGGGTGTCTACTTTCCAAAATGGGGTCATTTGGGGGGGTTTTGAACTGTCCTGGCATTTTATGCACAACATTTAGAAGCTTATGTCACACATCACCCACTCTTCTAACCACTTGAAGACAAAGCCCTTTCTGACACTTTTTGTTTACATGAAAAAATAATTTTTTTTTGCAAGAAAATTACTTTGAACCCCCAAACATTATATATTTTTTTAAAGCAAATGCCCTACAGATTAAAATGGTGGGTGTTTCATTTTTTTTTTTCACACAGTTTTTGCATAGCGATTTTTCAAACGCATTTTTTTGGGAAAAAACACACTTTTTAAAATTTGAATGCACTAAAACACACTATATTGCCCAAATGTTTGATGAGATAAAAAAGATGATCTTAGGCCGAGTACATGGATACCAAACATGACATGCTTTAAAATTGCGCACAAACGTGCAGTGGCAACAAAATAAATACATTTTTAAAAGCCTTTAAAAGCCTTTACAAGTTACCACTTTAGATTTACAGAGGAGGTCTACTGCTAAACTTACTGCCCTCGATCTGACCTTCGCGATGATACCTCACATGCATGGTGCAATTGCTGTTTACATTTAACGCCAGACCGACGCTTGCGTTCGCCTTAGCGCGAGAGCAGGGGGGGACAGGGGCGCTTTTTTTTTTTTTTCTTTATTATTTTTTTGCTTTTTTATCTTATTTTTAAACTGTTCCTTTCATATTTTTTTTAATCATTTTTATTGTTATCTCAGGGAATGTAAATATCCCCTATGATAGCAATAGGTAGTGACAGGTACTCTTTTTAGAAAAAATTGGGGTCTATTAGACCCTAGATCTCTCCTCTGCCCTCAAAGCATCTGACCACACCAAGATCGGTGTGATAAAATGCTTTCCCAATTTCCCAATGGCGCTGTTTACATCCGGCGAAATCTAAGTCTTAAAATGCTCGTAGCTTCAGGTTTCTTAGGCCATAGAGATGTTTGGAGCCACTCTGGTCTCTGATCAGCTCTATGGTCAGCTGGCTGAATCACCGGCTGCATTCTCAGGTTCCCTGTTGAGACAGGAGAGCCAGAGAAAAACACGGAAGACGGTGGGGGGGAATTCCCTCCCACTGCTTGTAAAAGCAGTCTAGAGGCTAATTAGCCACTAGGATTGCTTTTACATGAAAGCCGACCGCTGGCTGAAAAGAATGATACCAAGATGATACCTAAACCTGCAGGCATCATTCTGGTATAACCACTCAAATTCGTGAATGGCGTACCTGAAGACAAAAAAATGGTTAACAATAAAGCACAGTAAACGGTAAAGAATAAAAAATTGCATACCTGAAAAGCAAACATGATAAAACATAATAACAATAAAACATTGCAGAATAGAATACAGTAAAAAAATAGCAGAACAATAGAGAGAGAATAGAGAGAGAGAGAACAATAAAACGACAACTATTTTTTTAAATTTTATTTTATTTTATTTTTTTGTTTTTTTTACACTGTTTTTGTAACTGTAACTTTTATAACGGTAACTGGTTCCAGGTTCGGGTCTCTCAAAATGCGATGGCATCTTGGGAGACCCTGTGAAAGTGTGTCCTAGTCTGTGCAATGCTGTACCCTACGCTAATACTCAACTAGTGAATGGTAGCGTTCAAAACATTCACCAATGCAAAGACCAGGATTGTCAGGACAGGAGGGACAATAATAGCGGGTGTCACGCCTATATCCGCGCTTGCTGCAGACACGACATCTTTTTTGGGGGGGTTCGCTGGGTAGGGGTACTCGAGAGGACATAAATAAAATGCCTCTCATGCAGCCGACTGCATTTGGTTGGGGATGTGAATGGGGGAAGTACGGGCGCTGCAGAAGTGGTGGGTTCCCAATTAGGATTGGCGAATGCAGCAGGAAGGGCACTATGGGCACGACGGCCTGTGTTTGTCTTCTTCCAGCTTGAACTGCACTTATGGGACTCGCCACGTCACCAAGTGTTACTGCAGTGCTGGGGTGTACTAGGCCGCTGGTGCTTGCCAGTTCACCAAAACGCTACCAAAAAACTGTTAGCGATCGTAGGGATCAGGCCTGACTCTGCGAACGCTGCAGTTATGCGTTTAGTGTTTTGTAAGTGACAGTGATCGGTCGATACTGCACTTGGGTGGGCTGGGCTGGGCCAGACGGAGGGGCAAAACGCAGGTGCTAGCAGGTATCTGGGCTGATCCCGCTAACACTGCGTTTTTGGGAACCCTAAACTGCTGAGGATGCTAGTATAGATCTGATCGGATCAGATATTGATCCGTTCAGATACTATACCACTAAGGGAGGTGTATGCTGCGTGCGTGGGTGTTAGCGCTACTGGCACTAATCTGACGCTGCTTGGGGCTGGTGCTTACCAGTTCACCAAAACGCTACCAAAAAAACTGTTAGCGATCGCAGGGATCAGGCCTGACTCTGCTAATGCTGCAGTTATGCGTTTAGTGTTTTGTAAGTGACAGTGATCAATCGATACTGCACTTGGGTGGGCTGGGCCGGGCGGAGGGGCAGAACGCAGGTGCTAGCAGGTATCTGGGCTGATCTCGCTAACACTGCGTTTTTGGGAACCCTAAACTGCTGGGGACGCTAGTATAGATCTGATCAGATCAGATACTATACCACTAAGGGAGGTGTACGGTGCGTGCGTGGGTGTTAGCGCTACTGGCGCTAACCTGACGCTGCCTGGGGCTGGTGCTTGCCAGTTCACCAAAATGCTACCAAAAAAACTGTTAGCGATCGCAGGGATCAGGCCTGACTCTGCAAACGCTGCAGTTATGCATTTAGTGTTTTGTAAGTGACAGTGATTGATCGATACTGCACTTGGGTGGGCTGGGCTGGGTCGGGCCGGGCGGAGGGGCAAAACGCAGGTGCTAGCAGGTATCTGGGCTGATCCCGCTAACACTGCGTTTTTGGGAACCCTAAACTGCTGGGGACGCTAGTATAGATCTGATCGTATCAGATATTGATCCGTACAGATACTATACCACTAAGGGAGGTGTATGGTGCGTGCGTGGGTGTTAGCGGTACTGGCGCTAATCTGACGCTGCCTGGGGCGACGCATATCACCGCCGGGCGATCAGGGGGCTAAACCTTTATTAGGTAATAAACGGCGGGTGCCCTGACACTATAAAAAATAAACAAACTAACCATAGTTACATAGTTACATAGTTACATAGTAGGTGAGGTTGAAAAAAGACACAAGTCCATCAAGTCCAACCTATGTGTGTGATTATGTGTCAGTATTACATTACATATCCCTGTATATTGCGGTCATTCAGGTGATTATCTAATAGTTTCTTGAAGCTATCAATGCTCCCCGCTGAGACCACCGCCTGTGGAAGGGAATTCCACATCCTTGCCGCTCTTACAGTAAAGAACCCTCTACGTAGTTTAAGGTTAAACCTCTTTTCCTCTAATTGCAATGAGTGGCCACGAGTCTTATTAAACTCTCTTCTGCGAAAAAGTTTTATCCCTATTGTGGGGTCACCAGTACAGTATTTGTAAATTGAAATCATATCCCCTCTCAAGCGTCTCTTCTCCAGAGAGAATAAGTTCAGTGCTCGCAACCTTTCCTCATAACTAAGATCCTCCAGACCCTTTATTAGCTTTGTTGCCCTTCTTTGTACTCGCTCCATTTCCAGTACGTCCCTCCTGAGGACTGGTGCCCAGAACTGGACAGCATACTCCAGGTGCGGGCGGACCAGAGTCTTGTAGAGTGGGAGAATTATCGTTTTATCTCTGCAGTTGATCCCCCTTTTAATGCATGCCAATATTCTGTTTGCTTTATTAGCAGCAGCTTGGCATTGCATGCCGTTGCTGAGCCTATCATCCACTAGGACCCCCAAGTCCTTTTCCATCCTAGATTCCCCCAGAGGTTCTCCCCCCAGTGTATAGATTGCATTCATATTTTTGACACCCAAATGCATTATTTTACATTTTTCTACATTGAACCTCATTTGCCATGTAGTCGCCCACCCCATTAATTTGTTCAGGTCTTTTTGCAAGATTTCCACATCCTGCGGAGAAGTTATTGCCCTGCTTAGCTTAGTATCGTCTGCAAATACAGAGATGGAACTGTTTATCCCATCCTCCAGGTCATTTATGAACAAATTAAATAGGATTGGTCCCAGCACAGAACCCTGGGGGACCCCACTACCCACCCCTGACCATTCTGAGTACTCCCCATTTATCACCACCCTCTGAACACGCCCTTGTAGCCAGTTTTCAATCCATGTACTCACCCTATGGTCCATGCCAACGCACCTTATTTTGTACAGTAAACGTTTATGGGGAACTGTGTCAAATGCTTTTGCAAAATCCAGATACACCACGTCTACGGGCCTTCCTTTATCTAGATGGCAACTCACCTCCTCATAGAAGGTTAATAGATTGGTTTGGCAAGAACGATTCTTCATGAATCCATGCTGATTACTGCTAATGATATCATTCTTATTACTAAAATCTTGTATATAGTCCCTTATCATCCCCTCCAAGAGTTTACATACTATTGATGTTAGGCTAACTGGTCTGTAATTCCCAGGGATGTTTTTTGGGCCCTTTTTAAATATTGGTGCTACATTGGCTTTTCTCCAATCAGCTGGCACCATTCCAGTCAATAGACTGTCTGTAAAAATTAGGAACAACGGTCTGGCAATCACCTGACTGAGTTCCCTAAGTACCCTCGGATGCAAGCCATCTGGTCCCGGTGATTTATTAATGTTAAGTTTCTCAAGTCTAATTTTAATTCCGTCCTCTGTTAACCATGTAGGTGCTTCCTGTGTTGTGTCATGAGGATAAACACTGCAGTTTTGGTTACTGAAGCCCCCCGATTCACTCGTGAATACTGAGGAGAAGAATAAATTCAATACCTCTGCCATCTCCCCATCCTTTGTAACCAGATGTCCTTCCTCATTCTTTATGGGGCCAATATGGTCTGTCCTCCCTTTTTTACTGTTTACATACTTAAAGAATTTCTTGGGATTTTTTTTGCTCTCCTCCGCTATGTGTCTTTCATGTTCTATCTTAGCCATCCTAATTGCACCCTTACATTTCTTATTGCATTCTTTATAAATTCTGAATGCTGTGGATGATCCCTCAACCTTGTATTTTTTGAAGGCCTTCTCCTTTGCTTTTATATGCATTTTTACATTGGAGTTAAGCCATCCAGGATGTTTGTTCGCTCTTTTAAATTTATTACCCAATGGGATACATTGGCTAATGCCCTTATTTAATATGCTCTTAAAGCAAACCCATCTCTCCTCTGTATTCTTTGTTCCTAATATTTTATCCCAATTTATGCCTTTTAGCAAGGTTTGTAGTTTAGGGAAGTTGGCTCTTTTGAAATTCAGTGTCTTTGTGTTCCCTTCATGTCTCCTATTTGTGTGATTTATACTGAAACTAATTGACCTGTGATCGCTGTTACCTAAATTGCCCCGTATTTCCACATCTGTTATCAGGTCTGTATTGTTGGTAATCAGTAGATCTAGTAATGTTTTATTTCTAGTTGGTGCGTCTACCATCTGACCCATAAAATTGTCCTGCAAGACATTAAGGAACTGGCGAGCCTTAAATGAATGCGCGGTTCCCTCCGCCCAGTCTATGTCTGCGGAGCGTCACCCGTAACAGTTATATGGTGATCAGTGGTGAAAGGGTTAACTAGGGGGCAATCAAGGGGTTAAAACCTTTATTAGGTAGTATATGGGGGTCCCTGACGCTAAAAAACACTGACGGCGAACCTAAATATTTACGTCCCTAACTAGCGTCACCAGTGACACTAATACAGCGATCAGAAAAATGATCGCTTAGCGACACTGGTGACAGGGGGTGATCAAGGGGTTAAAACTTTATTAGGGGGGGTTAGGGGGGTACCCTAGACCTAAAGGGGGCTAGCAGTAACTGCCCTAACACAGTAACTGTCACAAACTGACACCATGCAGTAATCAGAAAAAAAAAAACTGCTTGTTGTCAGTGTGACAGGGGGGAGGGGTGATTGGGGGGTGATCGGGGGGCGATCGGGGGGGATCGGGGGTGTTTTGTGTGCCTGGCATATTCTACTGAGTGTGTATGTGTTTGTGCACTTACATTGATGTCTTCTCTCCTCGGCGCCGGAACGGAAACTGCCGAGCCGAGGAGAGATAACATCACATCCTCTGCCTGTGTGTACTACACACAGGCAGGGGAGGATTCTCATTGGCTGGGAGTGATTGCGAGGGGGGCCACGATCGGATGGCCTCCCCCTCATCACTGAACGCTCCCAGACCAACGGCGACTGCCTCAGGCACCGGGGGGGTCCTATCGGACCCCCCGCCCGCGGGAAGGCAATCACGTACCAGGTACGTGATTTTGCCTGCCGTTGCCATTCTGCTGACGTATATCAGCGTGAGGCGGTCGTCAAGTGGTTAATTTGTTCATAAACGACCTGGAGGATGGGATAAACAGTTCAATCTCTGTATTTGCAGACGATACTAAGCTAAGCAGGGCAATAACTTCTCCGTAGGACGTGGAAACCTTGCAAAAAGATCTGAACAAATTAATGGGGTGGGCAGCTACATGGCAAATGAGGTTCAATGTAGAAAAATGTAAAATAATGCATTTGGGTGGCAAAATATGAATGCAATCTATACACTGGGGGGAGAACTTCTGGGAGAATCTAGGATGGAAAAGGACCTGGGGGTCCTAGTAGATGATAGGCTCAGCAATGGCATGCAATGCCAAGCTGCTGCTAACAAAGCAAACAGAATATTGGCATGCATTAAAAAGGGGATCAACTCCAGAGATAAAACAATAATTCTCCCTACAAGACTCTGGTCCGGCCGCACCTGGAGTATGCTGTCCAGTTCTGGGCACCAGTCCTCAGGAAGGATGTACTGGAAATGGAGTGAGTACAAAGAAGGGCAACAAAGCTAATAAAGGGTCTGGAGGATCTTAGTTATGAGGAAAGGTTGCGAGCACTGAACTTATTCTCTCTGGAGAAGAGACTCTTGAGAGGGGATATGATTTCAATATACAAATACCATACTGGTGACCCTACAATAGAAATAAAACTTTTTCGCAGAAGAGAGTTTAACAAGACTCGCGGCCACTCATTAAAATTAGAAGAAAAGAGGTTTAACCTTAAACTACGTAGAGGGTTCTTTACTGTAAGAGCGGCAAGGATGTGGAATTCCCTTCCACAGATGGTGGTCTCAGCGGGGAGCATTGATAGCTTCAAGAAACTATTAGATAAGCACCTGAATGACCGCAACATACAGGGATATATAATGTAATACTGACACATAATCACACACATAGGTTGGACTTGATGGACTTGTGTCTTTTTTCAACCTCACCTACTATGTAACTATGTAACTATAACCCTTCCCTATGTTTTCCAAAAAGCTTAAAAATAGATTTTTTTGGCTGGAGCTACACTTTAAAAATGTACCAGTTCAAAATTACAAACAGATTCTACTTAACAACAAACCTACAGTCCCTGTCTTGTTTGCGCCGCCTGTATACTGCTGATCAGAGTATATAGGGCCTGGGGGCCCCACGCCTTTCCTTTTTTTAATTTGGGTGCGGGGTTCCCCTTAATATCCATACAAGACCCAAAGGGCCTGGTAAAGGATTGGGGGGGTACCCATGCTGTTTGTCTCACTGATTTTCATCCATATTGCCGGGACCTGACATTACATTAAAGCCGCAAGCAGTTTTAAATGACTTTTATTCCTTTAAAAATGTAATTTTGTGCAGGGACTGTTCTAAGCACGGGAAACACGCGCCACTTTACAGGCATACTATAGACACCCCCCAGGTACGATATTTAAAGGAATATTTCACTTTTTTTTCCACTTTAAGCATCATTATAATCACTGCTCCCGAAAAAACGGCCATTTTTAAAACTTTTTTTTGCATTGATACATGTCCCCTGGGGCAGGACCCGAGTCCCCAAACCCTTTTGAGGACAATACCATGCAAATTAGCCTTTAAAATTAGCACTTTTGATTTTGAACGTTCGAATCCCATAGACTTTAAAGCGGGGTTCCACTGTCTCCAAAGTTTGTTTTTTTTGGCAAAATGACAAAGTTTAGGATATATGAATATAGAACTCCATTTTTAAGGATCAGTGCTGTCCATTTTCTCATAATAAAGAAAGTTATAAATTCTAATACTGCCGGTTGTCATCTTACCTGTGGGCATGTGAAGCCCACAGGCATCCTCTTCCGGGATATGTGCTGCTGATCGACCAGCATGCACCGCCCGTTCTATTCCCGTTCTCGCGCATGCACAGTAAACTGAAATCGGAGCGCCGTCAACAGCTCCGGTTGCCATCACAACGGGCGGCGTTGTAGGAAGTCCCACCCCGTTGTGATGGCAACGGAGATAAGCAAAGACTAAAAGAAGATAGATCAGAGAATCATAGAGGAGAGAGCAGCGCTGAAGTTAGAGAAGAGGTAAGTATTAAAATATCTTGTTCCATGCTGATAAAATCCTAATATATGACATGCATTCTCTTGGCACAAATATTTTTTCATTCAATTAAATATAGAACTAATTATTGAAATTAATAAGGTGTCCCTAATATATTTTTTTCTCTTTCCAACATATATATATATATATATATATATATATATATATATATATATATATATATATATATATGTATGTGAGTATTTATATATATATATATATATATACTCACATACATATATATATATATATATATATATATATATATATATATATACATATAGACACATCTCTATCTATATATATATATATATATATTTATATTTAAATCTCTCTCTCTCTCTCTCTCTCTCTCTCTCTCTCTCTCTCTCTCTCTCTCTCTCTCTATATATATATATATAAATCTCTCTCTTATTCGTTGTTTATTTCAAATTTTTTGACAATTAATGTATTTTTATCTATGTAAATAAATTTATTTAAATTATTTAAATAATTTTAAGTATTTTTTTTTTTATATACACAGTAAGAGTAATTTTTTTTATATACACAGTAAGGGTATTTTTATTTTTAATGGTAATTCTTGTTTTTTAAATGCTGTTTAGTTTTGTCTTTTGAAAAAAGAATTATATCTTGACCTTTTCTTGTCAACACAATGCTTATCTGTGTTGCCTTAGCAAAGTGGCAGACAATGACTTATCTAAAAACCAGTGGTTGACTATTTTTCTACATAGTGTTATATATGTAAAAACATCAGATCTATCTATCTATCACTATGTAGAAAAATAGTCAACCTCCGGTTTTTAGATAAGTCATTGTCTGCCACTTTGCTAAGGCAACACAGATAAGCATTGTGTTGACAAGAAAAGGTCAGGATATAATTCTTTTTTCAAAAGACAAAACTAAACAGCCTTTAAAAAACAAGAATTACCATTAAAAAAAATATATTCTTATGCCCTGTACACATGGACTGACATTAATCAGATATTCTGACAACAAAATCCATGGATTTTTTCCGACGGATGTTGGCTCAAACTTGTCTTGCATACACCCGGTCACACAAAGTTGTCGGAAAATCCGATCGTTCTGAACGCGGTGACGTAAAACACGTACGTAGGGACTATAAACGGGGCAGTAGCCAATAGCTTTCATCTCTTAATTTATTCTGAGAATGCGTGGCACATATGTGTGTATGTCTGTGTGATTGATATGGTTGTATATTTACATATACATATACATGAAAATACCATATATATATATATATATATATATATATATATATATATATATACATATATACCATATATATATATATATATATTTTTATATATATATATATATATATATATATATATATATATATATATATATATATATATATATATATATATATTGATCTCATGCTTGTAGTTTAGTTGACTTCTCTCCAAATTGGCCCTATTTTGTGAATGTGAGTTGGTGACCTTGGATTGTGTGCTCCTTGATGTTAGTGAACAATGTCAGTAGGGATAGGGACAATTCTAAACACGCACCAAAACTCACTTATATAGAAATGGATTGACTGGTATCTTAATTCAACCTTACTAAATATGTAATTCTGAACGCATCACTGAAACTTGGGTGATCACGGCCCCTTACCACAGGATCACATGTCAGTAAATGACAGATGATCACGTGAGTTTATAAAAAGCTAGTGATTTTATTATTTGTAGACTCACGCTGATAGCATGAGTATAAAAATATGCATCTAACCAGCTTTTCTCTGGGGTGCCTTTGTCCCCAAGAGGAAAAAAATACTTCCTCATAATCTGTGCCCACCACTAACCACAGTGACACAAATCAGTGCACACCAGTTGAAAACTGTGCCACCTATCAATGCCCATGAATTCCACCTATAAATTGTCACAAATGTTGCCAATCAGTGCCTCCTCATTGCCACCTATCAGAGCTGCCTATCAGGGTCAACAACCAGTGCTGATCAGTGCCCCTCATTCAATGCCCAGCAGTGACCTTCAGTGCTACCCATTGCTGACACCTCAAATTGCCCACCAGTTGCACCTAACAGTGCACCCCATTCCTGACTATCAGTGCCCACCAATGCGGTCTTATCAATTCCTGCCAGTGCAGGCCATCGTTGCCCATCAGTCCCGCCTTCTTGTTGACGATCAATGCATTCATTTTGTATACATCAGAGAAGCCTCTTCAGATTACATAAATGATGCTTAAAACATGCTTGTTTGCTAAATTTAATTATTAAAAAATTAAAATAAAAAAAAATATTATTCTAATATACATTGTTTTTTGTTGTTATTATGTACTCATAGCGAAGATTGCTTAAACAGAAAATATGGGCTAGGTATCCATCACTAGAAAATGATCCGGCTTTCCCCAATAATCCCACCATGCCCTCTAGTAGTGATGAATCTTCAACAGAGGAAACCGAAACAACCAAAACAGACAGAATTGGCAAAATTACGTGGTGTTCCTGTGAAAGGTGCATAAAAATGCTCACACAAGTGGAGTCTATCTGCTGCCGTGAAGTTGACGCGGTTGCTGCTTGTATACCAGAGGGACATCAATGTATTACGCAGGCAGATACATTCCTTTCTCAAATTGTGCACCATCAACATGTGAGGATAGCAAATATGGCGATTCATATTGACAATCTCCCGCTTGTAGATGCCAACAACAACAGGTCATTACTTATCTTTCAATTTTTTTAACTTTGTAAATATTGATTATTTTGAGTAAATCAATAGGCTGATAATATTTATCTTTTGTAACTTACTGACTTTGTATTTAAAAATCTTTATTCTTTATTTTAATGTAAGAATTTTAAATCTATTTTTTATTTATTCCAGGAGATTACGTAAAACTGCATATCGAACTTTCATTGTTTGGATTTATGGGATTTTAGGAAAGGGAAACAGAAGGGTTATACCTTCTTGTGCAGTCAGTGCAGTGTGACTTGTGACTACAGTGTTTCCTGATCCCAATGGATCATATGTTGGATTTCTTTATTCCAATGATTATGATGCTTCAGAAATGGCTTTCTATTAAAAAAAAATCTATAATGTTATTGTTAATTTTAAGTTATTTTTTATGTTTTTTGACTAATTAATAATAAATAAAATGTTATTTAAGATACAATTAGTGTGTGATTTATTTAATGCTAATGTTAATTAATATTATTGATGTTTTAATTTAAATTTGATAAAAAAAATACATAATACATTTATTAATAAAATTGTAAGATTAAATTTTATTAAATACATTATTTATAATTAATTTTAAAAAAATTATCACTTAATGAATATCAAAGTTCAATGTGCATACACATATCA